>NC_141141.1:94912448-95512448 GCF_053477565.2 Lygodium microphyllum
GTCGTATTTGTTATTTCTCTTTGGCTTACTTATGGTTTTTAAATATTCTATCTAGTCTCATTTTTACTCATAGTTTTTAAATGTTTTAACAAGTCTCATTCTTCTGCAGGTTCATGGCTAGGACAAAGCAGACTGCAAGGAAGGTGTATATAGACAACAAAGAGAGTGAGGAGGAGACAAGGCTTTCAGCTTCTCAATCTTTCCATCCTGAGATCCCACCTACCCTTGCTTGCCCTCAGTCTCTTGCCATGGAATCTAAACAATCTAGTGTAGAGAGAGTGTCTTCTCCTGTCCAGAGTAAGTTTCATCATGTACAGTCCTGCCCTACAACAACTGCTAAGTTTCCAACCTCCCTTTGAGCCCCTATTCAACAAACAGAGAAACCTGGATCCTCTTATCTTCATGGAGAGGAAGACACTTCCAAGCCAAAGAGAAAGAGAAACTCTAGATTTGTGCCTGGATAAAAGTTTTCTTAACGTTATTATACAATAATCGACGTTTAGCTTATCTTTCATCTTTTATTTTTTATTTTAGTTCAACTATATCGTAAACAATGTAGCTACTTAACTTTTTAACAACTCTTATGCACAGCCAGATATTGATAAAAGAAGTCTTTATTTGTATTTACATGGGCATAGCCTTTTTGAATACAATGTTTCGTGTTATGATAGGCCATTCCTTACATTCAATTTGGGGAGAACAACGTTGTATTGCATTTGTCTACAGGAACTGTGTAATAGTAGGGTTTTGGGTAATGGATCTTTAGGAATCGATAGTTCATTGGAAGTTCAGGATACCCTTTCCGTTGGAATCCATACTTCTCATGGCGGCCCAACACTTTACTCCTGTCAGCTAGGATTACACAGGTTACTTCCTCATATACATATGAGTTCATTTCAACCTTCTGACGTTGAATATGTAAAGTCGAATTTACGTGAGCTTCCACAAAAATGAACAGCTTCACGACTTTCAAGTCTTCCAACCACTTGATCCTCTTTAGGTTGGTCTGTAGATAAGCAAACCGGTGGGTGGCTATATAGTAGATTCCTAAAGACCCCGTCCATCTTCGTTCTATGTATAAAGGTGATGGATTATAAATCTGCTCCAGGATGTTCATCATCCCAATTCTTTGTCTATAAAGGGGAGAATGCATTGCAGTCATAAACATGACCCGAAATACCAAAAACTTGTTCCACACTTCATAATTCTGCAAGACAGCATTGAAGGTGAGAAAATGTTTGGACAGCAATAATTTCTTTACTTCATTTTATTGAGATCTCATAAAAACAATTCCGTTGTTGGTCAGCTCTGATACCAACTGTAACGTGTCCACTAGTATCATCCCGAACACGTCTTAGCAGTCCATCGGAAAGGATGTCTAGAAAACTCCGCTCGGCACTCCCATGGAATGTTACGGGTTTAGCGATCTAGGTCTTCCCGCGTCTGCCACGTACGGAAGTATCCTGGCCGTTCCCACTTAGGACCGACCGAAATTAGGGTTTTCATGATTGGTCATTAGCTAACAGCAACTAGCGTCAGATCCGAGCGAACTACTTTACACAGAAACGCCAGGTCCGAAGTGGATTCACGCTGCACTTGGTTCAAGGAGAATGGGAAACGAGAGGGATGCAAAGCTCAACCTCTCTGCATAAGGCATAGTCACATTCCGTTCCCCTAAAATAACGTAAATCGGGTAAGACGTAACTCTAGGTCATCGTTTTTGTTATTCGTTTTGATGATGATGATCATCTCGCTGTTCTTCAAGATTTTTGAGAAAAGTTCCCAGCTAACCGGGACCACCCAACTGTAGGACGGACCCATGGTCCATCCTCCGCACTTTCCGCAGTTTGTTTTAGTTATGTAATTATCTAACACATTAATTTGACATATAACAATCAGCTTCTTTAATTAATCCCGTTAAGCACTGGTTCCTTCACGTAATCTTATCACGTGACATAGAAAAACAATATCAAGCAAGTTTCTTTTTTTTTACATTTCATCGTTTTATCTTTGAATTACAAGGAGTTCCGCCCGTAGGCTTGTCTATAATCCACCCAAAGGCTATCCAGTAATCCCCAGGGATCACTATTCCAAGCTTCCGCCCGTAAACTAGTATGCGGGCTTCGAGATCCAATCCCGAGTCACGTTAGCCTCTTGTGCAGGACCCGGAAGGCGAGGGATTTACGGCGAGAGCCCCCCCTGGCACCCAAGCGTCCTCCTACTCCAATTAGAGCTCAACGGAGAGACCTCTCGCGGTGGGTTCGGTCCACGTTCCCGGCGCGGTGAACAACCCCCTTGGTTAGGGTTAGGCAGGTAGTCGGGGGTAACTGAATTGCCTCTTCCTTCAAGCCTTTAACCTGAAGCATAGGTACTCATTTAATTTGTAATTCATAATTCAAACAGAGCCCTAAAATCTCTAGCAAGCACAAACAATTCCATTAATCAACCCAGTTGTTTGGCAAATTGCTAAGGAAGTGTTCTTTCCTTTTGAGTGTATCAGCACTAGTTCCCAAGGTGTCTTGTATATTGGCAAGATCCTTTACATTCCGGTGTAGGGCGTACCTTATTAACCCAACTTGGTCAACCCTAAGTTCCTTAGATATGCTAGTTTCCGGTTTACAACTTTCCTTATTTAGGAGGATATGCAAAAATACGTCATTTTTCAAGATAACTTGCGTAGGGGTCTGCCATCCTTGTTGAGGGTTTGTACCCTTTCTCCTTGTGAATCAATCACAAGACTAAATGATTTTGTACTTGCTGCGCAAGTCCTGCGATGGAGTAATCCATTTTAGATCCTTTAAGCTGACGTATGTCGGGCCTAGGGTTTCTTTTTAAGGATCTCGGGGACAGCCCTAGTTCTTTATCTTTACAAATTTATTGTCCCTACAGTAAGGAAAGTAGTCAAGTGCTTAGGGTATGAATGTTTCTATGTTTAGATTGGTTTAGTTATCTTTTGGAAGGTAATATTAATCATCTTGTCACGGTTTTGCTATCCTTGTGACAATTTACTTTCCAGTCAATACAGTTTAATTTTAACTTCCGTTTTCCTTACAGATGAACTCATGCCAAATAACAACATTTGCCTTGCTAAGATGTGCAATTTAGCAAAGATAACTTCCTAGTAATTTGAGCATCGAAAGAAACCTTTCATGAATTAAACCATTTACAATGATTCGTTGCGAAAGGAATAAGACTAATGGTGCAAGATATAATTTCTACACCTTTAGGATTTAACTAAAATATACTACTATAGTAAATGGATAATCTCGCTCGTAATTTATAATGCTTGACGCAACTCGAAGGAAACTAAGTTCTATTCATTATCATTCATTCAAATAAGCTAAACTTCTTTATTACAAATAACTTGGACAAATATATCCTATCCCTAACAATTTCTCTTTGCATGATCGACTTAAAACCGAATTAAAGCCAAGAAGAAAAACCCGGTTTTGGGGTGAGATATCCACATGGATACCGAGAGATGACCCTCCCGCAGCTACACCTTGGACTTTCTTAGGCGGCATCGTAGTTCAAATGTGAGATAGCCTTTTTCTCTTTCTTCTAGAATTCCACTGTCTCTTTGGAAAAAAAAAGTTTAAGGGTGAGTGTGGTTTTGCAACCACAAGAACCCTGGGAGGACTTTGACTTGGGGTAAAAGAAATAGAAGGCACTTATTCTCCTTCCTTGCCCTTCCTCTATTCCTTCTCTTTTCTAACTCTTTTACTCCTTTCTTACTCTTCTTTATCTTTTCCTCACCCTCTACTTCTTTCACACTACTCTCTTTTTTTCCTCACTCCTCCCGACTTCCCTTTCTTATATTTTACTTCACTTCCTTATCCTCTACTTTCCTTCCCTATCTTTTATCTTTTTCCCACTCTTCCTCCTTCACTCTTTCTTTTCACTCCCTTTACTTTCCCTCCCTATCTTTTATCTCACGGCCTACCTTTTTCCTTACGGGATATCATCCGAGGCCATGATGATGATTTGGATTTTGATAATAATGGGGATATGGGGGATTAAGAAAAATCTTAGGGGTTTGTGGAAATAAAAGGGTTATGAGGGGGTGAAAAGGGTTAAAAAGGGTTATAAGGGGGTGAAAAAGGTTAAAAAGGGTTATAAGGGGGTGAAAAGGGGCTTATGGGAATAAAACACGGGGGGGGGGGGGGGGGGAGGGGTTAGTTCCCAAGGCCTAGGAAGGGGTTTAAGGGGGAAAGGGGGCTTAAGAGGCCCCTTAGAAGCTTCCCCCCAGGAAGCTTCTAAGGCTTCACGCCATGTGGGGGGGGGAAAAAGAAGGAATCGACGACTGGGGCTATTGGCCCAGCCTGGCGACTAATTAGACAGGCGGCGAGGGTCACGTCTGAAGATGGCAACGACCTCTCCTAGCTCCACAGCAGCCGCCAAAAGTTTGCCGTCTCCTCCCTCCACTCTTGTGGATGACAGCGGCCTCACGTGGTGCTTCCTCCTCCCTCTTGATCTCCCGGTGTGACCAACAGAAACTCGCCTCCTTCCTCGACTCGTGGTTTTAGCAGAGCGATGGCTATGACCGCCTCTCTCCCTCTCTAATCCTTCCCTCCCCCCACAGGGGGTTTATATGGGAGAGGGAGAGGTACCTCCCCTCCCCCACGCGGTTCGTGCATGGGTTTATTCCCTCTACGGCATCCAGCAAGGATGCTCAATCATCCTTGCTATTCCCCTCCCCTCCAGCACGACAGTCTCGCTGGGGGAAAAAGGGGGGAAATAATAATAAAAAAATTTCCCCTTATTCCTAAAGCTTATTCTTTTGGCTTCCTAGGAGGAGGTTCCCACGTAACTAAACGGTTTTTCTTTTTCTTTTAACTTGTTTATGCAAGTGGAGATTAAGATACGTTGTAGGTAATTTGAAAATCACACTGTCAGTGTATTTTTGGATGTTGGAATTCCCTTGCATGACTATCACATGGGTTAGAAATATTATCACAACGGAAATATTACACTTACATAGGTTTTGAAATGATCATATACATAAAAGCATCTAGAAATATCTTGTATGTGGTCAGCTTGTTATGGGACCACATCACAAGAAAGAGACACACTATAGGAGCACAAATGGATTTGAAGGAGATAGGAAAGATGAAGGCACCATAGTCAATGAACTCTAACATTCACTTGCAACTACCTCTCACACTCCTTAGATCTTGTCCACTAAAAAAGGGTGCATGGTGAAGTAAATTATTAGATCTATCCACATCCTGACAAGTATGATGCATTTCCTCATGTCTATTTTTCTAAAGATGACCAACTATTAGGACTAAAATCCCATGATTGGCAGAAGATATGCCAAATGTGTCTTGGCCTTGATAGCAAGTAGCCTCACTATTTCGTTATTCAGTGTCTATTCGATGTTCATAATGCTTCAAATATTTTACAGTTTGTACTATCGATTACGATTGTGGGATACCTCACTCTAGAAATACACTCGGCAATTTATAAGTTGTTAAATTTAGTGCAATGTATCTCATAGAAGGAGATCAAGACATTCTCTATTGAATCCACAAGGCAGGAGCGGTGGAGACAATTTGTCTCTTTGAGAAGTACCTAGCCACAAGCATTCTCATGATACAAATTCACCTCTTGGTACATCTTGTGATATGAAGTTGAGATTGGTGGACCCATCCATACACGATGGAAATTCTTCTTAGAGTGCTTTGTGTGAGAACGAGCTCACCAAAAGGCAGCATGGTAGAAGGTTGGCTAGTAGTACTAGAGGCATTAGTGCATATATCTGAAAGTGGCTATGGATGGTGGATTCAGACAATAGTATGCTATGGACGTTAAAGCACAATGATAGAGTGATCATCAAAGATGTGGTGGTTCAATATGGGGTAGAAAAAAGGATGGATGGTGCCATGGAGGAGAAAGTGAACCGTTTTTATATATTACATCATGCATCCATGGAGAAGTGGCTGGCTAGGTATTAGCAAGCCGATAGAGAGTGGGAGGGAGCGTGATTGAAATTTTGATGCCACATGCCATCAACTGGTTTGATATCCTAAGGGTATGGAGGAGATGTCATGGTTTATATCTATGCACTAGTTATATGACACTTTAATCACAGCTTCACGTGAACAAATAGAGGCCTCTACCAGAGAAGTGGGAATTCTCAAGGGGATGTAGTCTGAAGGTGACCGTATACTTTCTTTGTTGTCATATATAGATTTTATGCATGATAACTAATGTGACCGTTTTGGTATATAGTACAAAATCTACAGTGTAGTGTGGTCTTGTGGGCAACATTATCAAGTTGAGTGCATCAACAAGATGTGCTTTACAATGGATTGTGGTGTCATGGCAAAGTTTGAGCAAGAGAGCCAATGATGGGCCACAGATCCGAATATTATAGTAGATAAGATGGAATATTTTAGCAACTTGCAAAGTGTTATCTCAATGGATTACCATAGCTTCTCCGTGATCATATTCAATGTACAATAGTTTAAAGTGGTATTAGAAGGAGCTAGGACAATCATTTTGTGAGGTCCATCTTGATTTTTGGAGATAGATTTCATTTGTGTGACACGTTTGTCTTGTTGTTTATTGTGAATAGGTACAAAACCTTTTTTGTTAAATTTTTCACAACACAAAATAGTCACAAATATTGATTCACTCTTATATATAATATTAAATATATAATTTTTTATCCAAATCCTCGACAACCTTCATGGTGATATGTTGTTCCATCAACACCTTAGAGTATGAGGTGCATGATAAAAGCAATGTTCCCAGCATGAATGATGATAATATGCAGATAGAGGGGTCAATGTTGCAAAGGTGAAGGGCAAAGAGGGCTTGGAGTGTGTAGAGGAGACATGCATGGATAACATAGATGAAGAAACTACAGCCCATGAATTTTTCGAGAATGAAGTAGACACCTCTTTCTATGGTGACCTATGTATAGATCTTTTACTCTATGCCGAGCTATGCCAAGAGCTTGGCATGGAGCCATAAGTCAAGTCTAATTTGTGTCTGCTTGCTCAATTTATTGATAGTTCACTTTTAAGGGTACTTTAGTATATGTATTTTAATTAGCATTCTTTTTTGTAGATTTATGTTGTCATGCTTTACCTAAATACTTATATTGATTATGCTAACATCGTCTTTTGTCTGTGCAGATTACCTTTGATGATACTCAAAGAGAAAGATTGTTGAGATGGCAAGCTCAACATGTACGGACATTGATGATGGACCACCTAGTTAGATGGGTCAGCATATCTATACTTAGCATTCCAACCGTCATTATGATCCTCACATGGCCACTAATTTATCACTTATTATATTTAGTTTCTTACACCTACCTACAACGGGCATAGATATATGACCAATCCTTTAGTATAGTTAGTTATGCACTGTTTGACTTAGTAGGTGACTTTCCTTTATGTTGTATCTTATATATACTTTATGTACATTATATTGTGTATGTGGAAGAAAAATAAAGAAACCAATAAGAAAACATTTTGGCCTCCATCTCTCTTCTTGTGTTCTTGAGTGAGCTTTCTCGTATGTGTACAGTGTGTGTTTCACACATCAACTGAAGCAAGTTCCCCCACCACGCAATTCTTGACATGGTATCAAAGTGGCACCACTAAGAGAAGTTAGTTTTAAAGGCCAAAGTAAAGGAGAAGAATCAATGAAAGTATGCAAAGGATAAGAAGCTCTCCCATTCTTCCACTCTTTATCTTGGATAGTCCTTGTGGAGGCATTGAAAGCAAGGCAGAGAGAAAATCTCAGATTGCTGTGAGATTTAGTGTGCGAGAAAAGTATTCTATATTTTGCAAATGTGTCCTTTAGAGATTTTTTGTTGTTTTTTTCGGCATCTGAGGCTATTTCACGCCTTGCTTTAAAGCTGAAAGGTTGTAGACAACAGTTTTAGGATATACTATAATTTCGACAGTATCGATTGAAAGTGGATATATAGGTTGTTGCAGATTCTGAATATGTAATTTATGAGGTGTTTGCCAAGAAGATAACATAAGTTTGATCTACAAATAGGTTTCAAATTACATAAACTATTGATCAATTAGTGAAAAACGTTGCTTGGTGTATTGATGTGTACTTGTTGTGAAAGGATGTAGAAGACTTGCTTGTTGTTTTGTATCATTTTTTTGATAATGGTAGAGAACAATGGAAATCCCATCATTAAGAAGCTAGACAAGAACAAATACCCTTCATAGAAGTTTTGTGTGATGAACTTTCTCATTTGAAAGGGACTTTATGAGTTTGTTTCAGGTGAAAAAATGTGCTAGAGCTGAGTATCCATGTGACTCTAGATGAATTAAAGGCGTGGAAAGAATGGAATGCAAAAAAAAAGGTGATGTATTGGCTATCTGCAATAATTTATAATACTATACTGGGATATATCAAGAATGAAAAAACTTCACATGCAACTTGGAAAATTTTTTAGAGCATGTTTTCAGTAAATACAAAGGCATGAAATATTCAACTCAAGTAAGATTTAAATACCTTGAAGAAAGGAAAAATGTATGTTAATGAGTATGTTTTGAAGGTGATGAGCATTGCATGTTCTTTAGTAGCAATTGATGCAATGCTTGATGATGATGATTTGCTTTCATTTGCTTTGGGTTGTCTTAATAATGAGAAGGCTTGGAAATCTTTTTTCACTTCTGTACATGTATGGAATCCATTTCTGGATTTTGATGAGTTGGTCTCTCTCATGATTATGGAAAATATCAATATGCAGGAGGGTGACTCATCTGAAAGAAATAGTGAATAGATCCAAGCATTTTACTCAAGTTCAAGAAGAAAAACGTGGTAGATATTCTTTGAGAGGTGGTGGTATGGGACTTGTTGATGATAACCAACAAAACATGTTAAGTCAACAAGTTGGTGATATGTAGGTTTCAAGAGGATGTGGAAACTCTAGAGATAGGGGGAGCTCTAGAGGAAGAGGTGGATGACAAAACAGAGATTCTAAAAAATCTACTCTTTTTTACCATTATTGTGGTAAAGCATGTCATATTGCAACCCATTGTTATGCTAAAAGAAGGATGATATCCATAGTGGTAAATTGTAGCAAGGAAACTATGTATCAATCTCTTGATAGAATCAAGATAAAAATAAGTGTCACTTTGTTATGAAGCATATGATGAATATTGTTATAAGCCAAGCGATACATCATGATGTATGGTATACTAATTTAGCTGTATCTGATCATATGACTAGTCATGTTGAATGGTTTGGAGAGATGCAAAACTTGCAAAATCTAGGTTATGTGTAGATGGGTGATGATTCATACAATCTAATTTTACACATTGGAAAGGTTCCCTTGTCCTTGCATGATGGCCAAACAAAGAGTCTGTCAGATGTATCACATGTGCCATCAATCTTACAAATAATTTAATGTCTATTGAACAAATGGTAGAGTAAAGGTTGTAAGTTCAATTTAATGCAAAATGTTGTTTTTTTTTAATACTTTAATGATAAGTGTATGTTGGTCGCATGTTCACTTTAGATGTTGGAATTTCTATAATGAATGCTACTATGTATATTAAAGAAAAAGTAGCGGTTACAAATATTGTAATATGGCATAAACGTATTGGAAATCTAAATGTGCAAATGCTAAAATTTATGCAGTCCAAAGGATTTGTTAGAGGGTTGCCTACTTTTAGAAATGTAAAAATTTTATAAACGATGTAAAGCATGCCTGTTTCTTAAGTAGGCAAGATAATCGTTTTTGCATGATAGAGATGTGAGTAGAAATATACTTGATGTTGTGCATACAGATGTTTGGGGATCTACAAAAAATGTATCTCTTGGTGGCAGAGTAAATACTTTGTCACACTTATTAAAGATTATTCAAGAAAGCTATGGACATACTTTGTGAAGAAAAAGAGTGATGTATTGAGCACTTCAAATCTTTCAAGGCGACTGTTGACACAAAAACAGGCTTGAAAGTTAAGTTCTTGAGATCAAATGGAGGGGGAGAGTATATCTCTAATGTGTTTAATAGCTTCTTAAGGTCTCATGGGATAAATAGATTGTTTACTTGCAAGTATACCTCACAACAAAATGGGGTTACAAAAAGAAAAAATAGGCTCGTTGAACCATTGCCTCGGCACCTTCTAGTACAACTTTCAACCATTGCATATCAAATATGATCATGGAGAACCTACCGTCATCCACCATGATAATACTTTGCAAGTTTTCAAAATACTCAATCTCATCTATAATGGTGTTTGGATCCGCGGCTCACCATTGGCTCTATTGCTTGAAGCTTGCCATGACACCATAATCCATTCTGGAGTACATTTTGTCGATACGCTCCACGTGGAAACTATGTCCGTGTGACAACACTGCACTATATAT
Source organism: Lygodium microphyllum (assembly GCF_053477565.2). Classification (NCBI taxonomy): domain Eukaryota; kingdom Viridiplantae; phylum Streptophyta; class Polypodiopsida; order Schizaeales; family Lygodiaceae; genus Lygodium; species Lygodium microphyllum. The sequence continues at coordinate 94,922,805 of NC_141141.1, forward strand.
TTTGCATTGTATATTGAAATGATTAATTATTTTTTATATATAAAATCTAGATATAACATCTTATAAAACATGTGGTCACCTTTGGACTACATTCCCTCGACAATTCCCACTCCTCAGTAGAGACCTCCACCCCTTCATGAGAGGCTGCGATCAAAGCTCCATTTAACCATCTCATAGACATAAATCACGTCATCTCCTCTATGCCCTCAAGATATCGAATCCGTTGATGGTACGTACTACGCCTCAGACACCAATCAACCTTCAGCCATGCTACCTTCTAGCCGAGAGCTCCTTGTTGCACAAAGCCTTTCAAGGTTTTCATGAAGCACTCCAAGAAGAACATCCATTGTGTATGGATAGGTTCAACAATCTCCACTTTGTCTACAAGATGCACCAAGAGGTGGATTTGTATCATGAACATTCTGGTGTGTATGTGCTTCTTAAAGAGAGAGAACATCTCCACTACTCCCTGCCTTGCAGATTCAATAGAGGATGTCTTGATCTCTTTTTGTGACATCCATTGCACTGAATTTTCCAACCAATAAATCGCCCCATGTATTTCTGGAGTAAGACATCCTATGATCATGATCAATAGTAAAAATTGCCACAAATGAAGAAGCATTACGAACAAGGACTACACTCCAAATAGAAAAATATGCATGCCGCTTGCAATCCATTCCTAGTAGAAACCTGACATATCTTATGACAATCATGGGATTTTAGCCTTGATAGTTGGTTGTCTTTAGAAAATGTGGATCTGAGAGAACACATCATAAATGTCGAAAGGTGGATAGATCTCATAATTTGATTCACAAGTGCTCTTTGTAGTGAGAAAAACCTAAGGAGTGCAAGGTAGTTGCAAGCGACCATCAACACTCAATCGTGGCTAAAGCACCTCCATATTGCCTACCTCCTTCAAATCCATTTATGCCCCTGTAGTGTCTGTCGTTCCTTTGATGTGGTCCCATATTAAGCTGCCCACATCCTTGAAAATATGCATGGGATCCAAAAATTGGTTGATCTGCAAGTGGGTACAATATGGCAACCCATAGAAAAGTGAGAACCATCACATTTTGTTTGGATGCGACTCCATGTGGACCATTTTCAACTCGTACCAACTTTGGATGTTTATTCATGCTGAAGGTCGTCCAAGAAAACCTTTTTTGAGTTCATGACCCTCCAACAAGAAAGGGACGTGTTCTTGATACACCATCTTCTTCATGCTTTGTGACCTTCGGGAGTCTAACGGTGGCCCATACAATGGACATGCATGATAACGCGAGGTATTCAGACATGTCCCAACACCTCTATCCTATGAATACAAACTTGAATGAGCTATGATAGATATGGCCAATGAGAACCAAAGCCTACTTACGTGAACACTCCCCAAATCCCGGAAAGTCATGCATGGTCCACATGAAAATGCTTCCTCATATATTGACAGACCATCGACCAATGTGCTTGCTCGTATCTTCCATGGTGACCCTCTCCTCCCACAAAATCTTAAGCTTATCAAATAATGGATGGAGATAGACGTCCCTATTCTTGACCTATAAAACATGTGATATATACAAGGGATAAGTGAAAAGTATCTAAGAAATTTTTGAGGAATGGTTTACCCTTGCAAGTCTTGTCGATACTTATAAGTACCACACTATGGACATGTCTCCATAGTCTCCTACTCTGCTCGAAACAACATGTAATCCTTGACACATGCATGGATGCTATTGTAGTCCATGCCAAGCTTTCATAAAACATGTCGTGTATCATCAAGAGACTTAGGCATGGTATTTCCAAGTGGTAATAAATGATACTTTAGCAACCTAAAAAGAAATCGTAAAACACCTTGAAAAAGTATAAAGTTTTTTAATAATGGTGACAAAAAAAAATCAACGAAGCATACGAAGAAGGTACCTCAATAACTCGGTTACACTCGCATTGCTCCACCTATATTTTGCTTGCATACTTAGGAGTGCAAGTAGCGTCTTCAGGTGAGATACTCGGCACCCATCATCATATAATGGCATGGGGAAAGAGAAAGAGAACAAAGAAATGGTAAAAGAGAGACCAACTTTTGTAAAACCGTCATGTATCATCACAAGACTCAGGCTTCCGTATTGTAGGAAAGTCTGAAAGGCTACTTGTCTCCTCTGGTATTGACGCTGTAGATTGGATAGTGCCTTCCAAGTGGTGGATTGGCTTCATCACTCCATCCATCGCACACCCGTGAACCCTTCTAATTGGCAGCAATAGGTGCACCCCTACTTGGGATGAGAAATCACCTCCATGTATAAATTTTTACAGCCACATCCAATGTTTTTGTATATAATATTCAATTAGTTTGCGAGTATAATGCATGATTGATATACACTTTTATTACCATTTGATCAAAGTTTGAGATCGCTAGATCAATTATCTCCAATTGAGACTCGTCAAAGTTTCGTATGTGTTTTGTAGATAAGTGATGCTTTCGTCTTATTTCTAGCTTGCATTGAGAGTAAGAACACGGGACACACTGATTAAGATATACCTCGTGATCTTGAACATCATGACCATCATTTTCTATTTTGTCTATGTTATGATAAATAATTTATTTTTTTCCTCGTTCTCTCTTTTTTCCTTAATTTGTCTGAGAAGGGATTTCTTCTCTTATAGCTCAACAAAATTAACTTCAACTAAAGTCTTTGTTTTCTCTCCCTTTCTTTGTTTCTCCACCTTTCTTTGTCCTCTTCATTTTATGTTCTCTCCCATTTGTCTTTCTTTGTCTCTCTCTTTCCTTATTGCGTCTGTCCTTGTTTCTCTCCGCCCCCTTATGTTTTCTCACTCATTCTTCTCTCTCCCTCCCTCCCTCTCTCTTTTCCCATTTCTTTGTTGCCTTTCTCTCTCTCTCCTTCTCTCTTCCCTTTCCTTTCTTCTTCTCCCTCTCTATCTTTCTTTCTCTCTCTCTTTCTTTGTTACCCCTCTCTTTATTTCTCTCCACCCCCTTATGTTTTCTCTCCCCTTCCCTCTCTCTCTCTCTCTCTCTCTCTCTCTCTCTCTCTCTCTCTCTCTCTCTCTCTCTTTTCATGTTTATTCTCTCTCTCTCTCTCATTCTCTCTTCCTTTTCCTTTCTTAAGTTCTCCCTCTCTCATTTCCTATCTTTCTCCCTCAATACACCTCATTCTCAAGAAAAACACTCTCTTTGTTTCTCTCCACCCCCTCATGTTTTCTCACTCATTCTCCTCTCTCCCTCCCACTCTCTCTCTCTTTATCTCTTTCTTTGTTATCTTTCATGTTTATTATCTCTCTCGTTCTCTCTTCCTTTTCCTTTCTTCTTCTCCCTCTCTCATTTCCTATCTCATTTCCTCTCTTTCTCCCTCAATGCACATCATTCAAAAGAAAGAAACCAAAAAAAGAAGAAAGATTAAGAACAAACTCTCTCTTCATTTCTCTCTACCCCCTCATATTTTCTCATTCATTCTTCTCTCTCCCTTCCTCTCACCCTCTCTCTTTCTCTCTTTTTTTATTATGTTTCATGTTTTTTCCCTCTCTTTCTTGTTATTTATTCCTTTTTCTTTCTTCTTCTTCCTCTCTTTCTCCCTCAATACACCTCATTCTCAAGAAAAACGAAAAAAATAAAAGAAGAAATAATAAGAAAAAACCAAGAGGGAGAAATGTATTTACCACAAAGGCTCGATGATGTATTCTTCATCTCCTCCTCACGACGATCCCTCTTTGCCCATTGTGCACTTCTTCCTTTTCTTCATGAACATGGATGGCGACGATGGTGGAAAGAATCTCTCCTTCTCTCTCTCTCTCTCTCTCTCTCTCTCTCTACCAAACGCACAATCTCTTTGGCTCTCTCTTTCACTCTTCGCGGCAAAATGTCGTGCTCGAGTTTTGGCCACTTTTTTTTCTCAGTATTGTTGCTCTTTGCATTGCAAATAGTAGCGCTACTGATATGTATCCTAATAGCCCGTCACTATTCCCCTATATCCTTATAGTGTTAATCAGATAATGAATGCAAAAACCACCCTAACTCACTACTTATGTTTTATAGTTTGTACTTTGGCACCCCTCCTATTCCACATACACAATGCATGAGTGACTTCATGCTCAATAACTCCTTGGTCCCAATGATGGAATCAAAATATTGTGCTACACACTCAATGTAGTAGAACATTGGACACTCCCTTATTGCTTTGACATACGAGAACTAATGACTACCCCTCACATGGTCTCTTGCACATGAATGCAAGAATTTCTTTGTAGTGACAAGCATGGCTTTCCTTCAATCCTATAAAGGAAGAACTTTGTAACGTGTCCACCTATTCCCTTCAGGACACGTCTTAAAAGTCCATCGGAAAGAAGATATAGAAACCTCTACCCGGCACTTCCATGGAATGTTACAGGATTTGCGATCTAGGACTTCCCGTGTCTACCACGTAGCGGAAGTGTTCTGGCTGTTCCCACTTAGGATCAACCTGAATCAAGGTTTCTCCTAATGGTCATTTCCTAAACGGCAACAAGCGTCGAATCTCGAGCGAACTACTTTACGCAAAAATGCCATGGGTGAAGTGGATTCACGCTGCACTTGGTTCGAGGAGAATGGGAAACGAGAGGGATGCAAGGCTCAGCCTCTTTGCCATAAGGCATAGTTCCATTCCGTTCCCCTAAAACAGCGTAAACTGGGATTATTATAACCTAGACTCTAGATCAACGTCCTTGCTGTTCATTTCCTTTGAAATGATCTTCTTGTTGTCCATTATGATCGAGAAAAGTTCTCGGCCAACCGGGACCACCCATTCGTAGGATGGACCCATGGCCACATCCACCGCACTTTCCTCAATTTGTTTTAGTTGTCTAATTACCTACCACATTTTAGTTGGACATGCATCAAGCAGCTTCCTTAATTAGCTTGTTATGCACTAGTTTTTTCACGTAATCATAGAACTTGACATAGAAAAGCAATGTGAAACAAGTTTCTTTTCAATAGGTTATCATATTAATCTTTGGCATACATTTATAAAGTCCAACCTGCAGGCTTGTCCATAATCCGCCCGAAGGATATCCAACAATCCACAGGGATTACTAAGCCAAGATTCCGCCCGTAGACTAGTATGCGGACCTCGAGATCCAATCCTGAGTCACATTGGCCTCTTCTGCAGGGTCCGAAAGGTGAGGGATTCACGGTCAGAGCCCCCCTGGCACCCAAGCGTCCTCTTGCTCCAAGTAGCGCTCAACGAAGAGACCTCACGCAACGGGTTCGGTCCACCTTCCTCCCGGCGTGGCTAACAACCCCCTTGGTTAAGGTTAGGCAGACAGTCATGGGTAATTGAGGCTGCCTCTACATTCAAGCCTTCAACCTAAAGCATTAGATATATTTTCATCCTTTAATTCCTTGAGCAAACAAAGCAAACAGTGCTCTCTAAACTGTTACAAGCACAATCATTTCCAGTGGTCGTTAATTTCGCCAACTACTAAGAGTGAATCCTTCTGTCTGAATGCACCCAGCATTTGATTTGGGATCAATTGCGACTTGGAAAGATCTCCAAGGGTTTGTTTGTTAGCCCTTATGTCCTTGGGTTAGGGCCGTAACCTATTATCCCAACTTAACCAATACCTTAAGTTCTATTAACAGAAAATATATTGCTCCAAATTATTGATTGTTCTTTTTCTTCCAAGCAAATATCTAATCCCCTTATCTTGGTCACTTTTCCCAAGAAAGGTGCTATATCACGATGACTACTCTTTCTCTTGCAAGATAAACTTGCGTAAGAATCTGCCAATCTCATTCCAAGGAATTGACCATTCTCTTGTGATCAAGCCAGAAGATCATGTGACTTTGTAACTTGTTGCATAAGTGCCACATCTAATCCATGGAGCTATTCTACCCAATGAATGACGTCTTCCAATCATGAGATCATGATTAGATAAGAAACAGGGTTAGGGTGTCTTCATATCCAATCCATTCCTGATTGCACTAGGCCGACAAAGTCGGTCCTAGGGTTCCAACTAAATCTGAGTTTCATCTTTTTAACGAGCGATCCTTAGGGTGGAAACACTAGATCTTTTCTTGCAAGTATATCCTATTTTCCCTACATTATGTGAATGTGGGCAGGTCTTTAGGGTATGAGAGTTTCAACTTGGAAATAGGTGTGACTAGGTCACGTCCTCAACATGCTAAACCCTAGTTAGCACCTAGGATATGTTGCATCCATTTAACCATTCCTAAGCAAGTCCTTTGTGGTTTAGGTGTTTAGGGTAAAACAATGTACTTGTCTATTCCTAAAGATTTTGTCTTGGTCAAAGAGGGGAAAAACTAGTTGCATTATGATACCATTCTCATAAGCACACAATCCATTGCCTACGTATGATTAGATTTACAAAACCTAGCTTTTCTTGCTAAGCTCAAAGTGCATGTTAAGTTACGACACAATTCCCATTGATCCTACTAGGACATGAATTCATGATTTATGCCACTAAGCTTTTAGGGTTTTATATTAAAATGAACCATGCAGCCTTTCCCTAACTTCATTTCTGAATGGAATATTCGTAAGCAACCTTTCCTAGCTACAACGTAGTTGAATGAGATTTATGCCAATTGACTAGAGTTAACCTACTTCATGCATCCCTAGAATCATTTCCATGCCTTGCAAATTCCTACGGTTTATTAGCGACATTCTTTAATGAATCATTGCAAAGAAAGAGATGTCTAATAATGCGACATGCAATTTAATCTTTCCATGCATAATCGAAGTGTACTACAATAATTTTGACTTTGTAATGATGGTCATTAGTTGATCTAGAATCGTTACTTTGCAATGCATAAAAACAACTTGCTAAGAATGCATAGACATCTTATGTTCTTTTTTTCGTTCATTTCATTGAAAATACAAATGAACAATTCTTCAATCGTGAGTTATTTCCTTTAAATTAGCCAATGTATTTCAAGCGCAAAAGTGCATCTTATCAAACTAGGTAGATTTGACAAGCATAAGCGCAACCTAATTCCATGAATTAACTATGCATGTTTGTAATACTTCGACATAAATCAAGAAATAGGACGAAAACCTAGACTTGTGGGTTTGGTGAAATGTCCACATGAATGTTAGGAGATGATCCTCCTGCGGCTGCGCCTTGTGCCTTCTTAGGGGCCATCATGAATTCGTCCTTCTTGCCTTGGCCGCAGTCTTATGATCTTGGCCCGTCTCCCTCGTATGCGAAATCCCTTTGAGATACGGCTCCTTGACCAAAGTACAGACTTGCGGAATTGGGCTTTGGAAGCCCTTAGGGTTTGGAGCTTTGGCCTTCTTTCTTTTGGAAAAGAGGGATTCGTGAGTGGGTTCTTGCAAAAGCCTTGCGGAAACGGAGGCTTGGGAGATTCTTCTCTTTGAAATTCCAGCTAGGAAGGGTTATATAGCTTTGCGGAAATGGGGATGTATAAACTTCTCCTTTGCTTCAAAGGTGGGATGGCTTATTAAGGATCTAAAAGGACTTATGGGAGTCACAATGGAAAGGGGTTTCAAGGGAAACGCAGGGTAAAATGTGGTTGTGGAAATTCCAATGAAAAAGAGGTTTTAAAGAAACCGGGGGGGGGGGGGGGGGTAAAGTGGACCTAAGGAGATTCAGTGGGAAAAAAATGGGGTTTAAAACTAGTTAGTGTGAATCCATGGGAAGGGGTGAAATGGCTTTATGGAATGCAAGGGGGGAAAGGGGGCTTAAATCCTGGGGTTGTCAAAACCGCTTTATAGGGAGTAATGGAAAAGGGGGCTTAGAGAGCTCCCTTAGAAGCTTCCAAGAAGCTTCTTGGAAGCTTTTGGACTGCAGTATGTGGCATGGAGGGAAGAGGATGGGAGATTGCTGGCAGCCACAATCTTTAGGCGGCAGTGAATCCAAATGGCGCTGGCGGCGGCTCAGGCTTCAAGCGGCGGAAATTGGTGCAGCAACTTGAGCCCTCCCCTCTTTCACCCCGTGAGTTGGAAAAGCTCATGGGGGCAAAGACCAGCAATGTAGAGGCGGCATACATCTAGATCGTATTATTTGTGCTTGCCTACCTCCACATCACTGTTCTGATTAGTTCCCCATGAGAGTGTCGAGCTGCTTCATGGTTGCATCATGGCTGGCACAAGAAGCGCACGGGGCAGCAGCAGCTATGGTCTCGGTGAGACATGCAGAAACATAGGTGGAATAGAGAGGGGAAAGGAAGGACAAAGATCTCTCTTGCTCTCTCACTGTCTCTTTCCTCCACTTGCTCCTTCTCCACCCCTTAAAGGGGGAAATATTTATAGGAAGAGGGGGGGTGAGGGATCCCTCTCATGTGTTGCCTTGCATGGCTATCCCCCCTTCCACCTCTGTAGTTTCCCAATTCAGCCCATCCCCTTCCCTCAGCCATGCTTCAGCTGGGGGAAGGTAATAAACAAATTTGCACTTATCCTATTATTATCCTCTTGACCTCCTCCCAAGAGGATGTTCACCTACGGTTATGCGGGTTCTTTTAAACCTCTGCCCTATTTGGCCAGTGGAGAGTCATGATATGTTGCGTACAGTTTAAAGATCACACCGTCCATAACTTCAATGCGCCAGCATTGTCATTTACATGAGTCTCACGCGGCTAGTAATATTTTCCAACAGAAATATTACATTCTCTCCCCCTTGGAGGAATCGAGATGTCCTCATCTCGAGATAAACTGGGGATAATGATCAATGAGAGTGCTTTCATCCATCCAAGTGGCATCCTCCTCAGGATAATCTTTTCACTGGACGAGGCATTCTCTCAAGGTTCTGGATCTCAATTGTCTCTCCCTAACATCTAAGATCTTGTCAGGCCGTAGCTCAAGGACTCCTTGGCTAGGCATTACAACTTGTTGGTCATCAAGTACATGGTTAGGATTAGGTACATACTTCTTCAATAGGCTGATATGGAATACATTATGAACCTTTAGGTTCTCAGGGAGTTGCAGTTTATAAGCATTAGGTCCTAGGCACTTGAGAATCTTGTATGGTCCGCAATACCTTGGACTTAGCTTCTTGCAATCTCCTAAGGATAGGGAACTTTTCTTTGGGCGTACACGAATGAAGACCATGTCTCCTTCCTCGAAGATTCTATATTGATGCTTCAAATCTGCATATTCCTTCTGTCTATCCTTGGCAGCTTGGATGTCCTGTCTTATTGACTTTACTTGGTAATCCATCTCTCGCAGCATCTACCTTGAAGGTTCAACCCTCAAGGTTGGATCTGAGAAGTTTAGGGACTTCGACAGTCATGACCATACAATGCTTGAAAAGGGGTCATCTGAATGCTTTGTTGGTAAGAAGCATTGTAGGCAAACTCAACCAAGAGCAAGTATTGAATCCACCTTTTTGGCTCACGAAAGCAGCGTGCCCTTAGCATATCCTCAATGACTTGATTGACTCACTCCGTTTGGCCATCAGTTTGGGGATGGTAAGTTGTACTAAAATAGAGTTGAGTCCCAATGGCTTCAAAGATAGCTCTCCAGAGTGTGATGTGAAGAGAGAATCACGATCACTGATGTTCTTCTCGGTAACCCATGTAGCTTGAATATCTCCTTGATAAACAACCTTGCAATGTCTGAGGCTTTATAGTTTGTCTTAACTGGAATAAAGTGTGCAACCTTAGTAAGCATGTCAACCACAACCATGATGGAGTTGTATCCTCCCTGAACTTGGGGTAGGCCAACAACAAAGTCCATACTGATGAATTCCCATTTCATTTGGGGGATGTCAAGTGGTTGCAACTTTCCTTGCATTTTGACATGTTCGGCTTTGATACGTTGACAAGACAAACACTCAGTGACATATTTGAGAAGGTCACCTTTAAGCCTCTCCCAATAGTAGCTTTTTCTAATTTCATTGAGAGTCTTGGCATAGCCAGGATGTCCTGAGAAAGGGGAATCATGAGCTTCCCACAGTATCTTCTACCTAAGTGACTGGCTTGCCATTATACATAATCTCGTTCTATAGTAGACAAGTCCACTATTGATAGAGAATTCATGATACTTAGCAATCACTAGAGTAAACTTGTTATCCACTTGAGACTTTTATGATCAATCACTAGAGTAAACTTGTTACCCAACAGGTAGTGTCTCCAAAGCTTTAAAGCATGGATGATAGCTAACAATTCTAGATCATAGGTAGTATAATTCTTCTCATGGCTCCTCAGTTTCCTTGAAGAGTATGCTACAGGATGACCTTCTTGCATGAGCACACATCCTAAGGCAAGCGTGCTAGCATCAGTTACAACTTCAAACTCCTTACTAAGGTCTGAAAGTTTTAGGATAGGTGCTGATATCAAACTTTTCTTCAATCTATCAAAGCTGGTTTGTTTGGCTGTTGACCATGCAATGGATGTTTGCTTCTTTAGTAAGTCCATCAGAGGTGCTGCAATCAAAGCATAGTTTGATGAAGACCCTATACCATCCTGTCAATCCAAGAAAACTGCATATTTCTTTGATAGTTGTTGGTATTGGCCATTCTAGAACATCTCTAACTTTGGCTGGATCCACTGAGATTCCTTCCGCTAATACGATGAATCCCAGATATTCAATCAGACGTTTGAAGAATGCACACTTCTTCATCTTAGCATAAAGCTTATGTGCTCTCATTGTCTCAAGGAAAATCCGAAGTTGGGGTTCATGATCTTCTTTCTATTTGGAATAGAATAAGGTATCATCGAAGAAGACGAGTACGAAGTCATCAAGATATGGCCTAAAGATATCTTGCATTAACCTATTGAAGGTGGCGGGCGCATTTGTGAGCCCGAATGACATAACTAGAAACTCAAAGTATCCATATCTTGTGTTGAAGGCCGTCTTTGAATATCTTCTTCCTTGATCCTTATCTGATAGTAACCAGACCTAAGATCAATCTTGGAGAAGATCTTTGCACCCTGAAGACGATCAAGAAGCTCATCTATTCTAGGAATAGGGTACTTGTTCTTGACAGTTGATTGATTCAACCCTCTATAATCAATACACATGGTCATTTCCTAAACGGCAACTAGCATCGAACTACTTTACACAAAAACGCCAGGGCCAAAGTGGATTCACGTTGCATAGGACGAACCCATGGCCACATCCACCGCACTTTCCTCAAGTTGTTTTCATTGTCTAATTACCTACCACATTTTAGTTGGACATGCATCAAGTAGCTTCCTTAATTAGCCCGTTAGGCACTAGTTCCTTCACGTAATCATAGCACTTGACATAAAAAAGCAATGCCAAACAAGTTCCTTTTCAACATGTTATCATATTAATCTTTGGAATACATTTATAAAGTCCAGCCCGCATGATTGTTCATAATCCGCTATCCAGCAATCCATAGGGATTACTAATACAAGATTCCACCCGTAGACTAGTATGTGGGTCTCGAGATCCAATCCTAAGTCACGTTGGCCTCTTGTATAGGGCCCCGAAGGCAAGGGATTTATGGCCAGAGCAACCCCTGGCACCCAAGTGTCCTCCTACTCCAAGTAGCACGCAACGGAGAGACCTCACGCGGCGGGTTCGGTCCACCTTCCCAGCGTGGCTAACAATCCCCTTGGTTAGAGTCACGCAGACAGTCGAGGGTAACTAAGGCTACCTCTACCTTCAGACCTTCAACCTGAAGCATTAGATATCTTTTCATCCTTTAATTCCTTGAGCAAACAAAGCAAACAATGCTCTCTAAACTGTTACAAGCACAATCATTTCTAGTGGTTCTTAATTTCACCAACTACTAAGGAGTGAATCCTTCTCTCCAAATGCATCCAACATTTGATCCGGGATCAATTGTGACTTGGCAAGATTTTCAAGGGTTTCTTTGTTAACCCTTATATCCTTAGGTTAGGGCCGTACCCTATTATCCCAACTTAACCAATACCTTAAGTTCTATTAACAGAAAATATGTTGCTCCAAATTATTGATCGGTCTTTTCCTTCCAAGAAAATATCTAATCCCCTTATCTTGGTCACTTTTCCCAAGAAAGGTGCTATATCAGGATGACTACTCATCCTCTTGCAAGATAAACTTGCGCAAGAATCTGCCAATCTCATTCCAAGGAATTGACCATTCTCTTGTGATCAAACCACAAGATCATGTGACTTTATAACTTGTTGCATAAGTGCCACATCTAATCCATGGAGCTATTCTACCCAATGAATGACGTCTTCCAATCATGAGATCATGATTAGATAAGAAACAGGGTTAGGGTGTCTTCATATCCAATCCATTCCTGATTGCACTAGGCCGACATTGTCGGTCCTAGGGTTCCAACTCAATCCGAGTTTCATGTTTTTAACGAGCGATCCTTAAGGTCAAAACCCTAGATCGTTTCTTGCAAGTATGTCCTATTGTCCCTACATTCTATGAATGTGGGCAGGTCTTTAGGGTATGAGAGTTTCAACTTGGCAATAAGTGTGACTAGGTCACGTTCTCATTGTGCTAAACCCTAGTTAGCACTTGGGATATGTTGCATCGATTTAACCATTCCTAAGCGAGTCCTTTACGGTTTAGGTTTTTAGGGTAAAACAATGTACTTGTCTATTCCTAAAGATATTGTCTTGGTCAAAGAGGGAAAAAACTAGTTGCATTACGATACCATTCTCGTAAGCACACGATTCATTGCCTACGTATGATTAGATTTACAAACCCTAGATTTTCTAGCTAACCTCAAAGCGCATGTTAAGTTATGATACAATTCCCATTGATCTTACTAGGACATGCATTCACGATTTATGCCACTAAGCTTTTAGGGCTTTATGTTCAAATGAACCATGCAGCTTTTCCCTAACATCATTTCTGAATGAAATATTCATACGCAACCTTTCCTAGCTACAATGTAGTTGAATGAGATTTATGCCAATTGACTAGAGTTAACCTACTTCATGCAGCCCTAGAATCATTTCCATGCCTTGCAAATTCCTACGGTTTGTTAGCGACCTTCTTTAATGAATCATTGCAAAGAGAGAGATGTCTAATAATGCGACATGCGATTTAATATTTCCATGCGTAATCAAAGTGCACTACAATAATTTTGACTTTGTAATGATGGTCATTAGTTGATCTAGAGTCGTTACTTTGCAATGCATAAAAACAACTTGCTAAGAATGCATAGACATCTTATGTTCTTTTTTTCATTCGTTTCATTGAAAATAAAAATGATCGATTCTTCAATCGTGAGTTATTTCCTTTAACTTAGCCAATGTATTACATGCGCAAAAGTATATCTTATCAAACTAGGTAGATTTGACAAGCATAAGTGCAACCTAATTCCATAAATTAACCATGCATGTTTGTAATACTTAGACATAAATCAAGAAATAGGAAGAAAACCTGGACTTGTGGGTTCAGTGAAATGTCCACATGAATATTAGGAGATGATCCTCCTGCGGTTGCGACTTGTGCCTTTTTAGGGGCCATCTTGAATTTTTCCCTCTTGCCTTGGCCGCAATCTTATGATCTTGGCCTGTCTCCCTCGTATCCGAAATCCCTTTGAGGTACGGCTCCTTGACCGAAGTACCGACTTGCAGAATTGGGCTTTGGAAGGCCTTAGGGTTTTGAGCTTTGGCCTTCATTCTTTCGGAAAAGAGAGATTCCTAAGTGGGTTCTTGCAAAAGCCTTGCAGAAACGGAGGCTTGGGAGATTCTTCTCTTTGAAATTTCAATTAGGAAGGGTTGTATAGATTTGTGGAAATGGGGATGTATAAACTTCTCCTTTGCTTCAAAGGCAGGATGGCTTATTGAGAATCTAAAAGGACTTATGGGAGTTGCAATGGGAAAGGGTTTTAAGGGAAACACGGGGTAAAATGTGCTTGTGGGAATTGCAATGAAAAAAGGGTTTTAAAGAAGAATCGGGGGGGGGGGAGGGGGGGTAAAGTGGACCTAAGGAGATTCAGTGGGAAAAAAAGGGGGTTTAAAACCGGCTAGTGTGAATCCACGGGAGTGGGTAAAATCGCTTTGTGGAATGCAAGGGGGGAAAGGGAGCTTAAATCCTAGGGTTGTAAAAAACGCTTTAGGGAGTAATGGAAAAGGGGGCTTAGAGAGCCCCCTTAGAAGCTTCCAAGAAGCTTCTAGACTGTAGTACGTGGCATGGAGGGAAGAGGATGGGAGCTTGATGGTGGCCACTGTCTTCAGGCGGCAGCGAATCCAGACGGCGCTGGTAGGGGCTCAGGCTTCAAGTGGCGGCAGCTAGCGTAGCGACTTCAACTCTCCCCTCTTTCACTCCCTGAGTTGGAAAAGCTCGTGGGGGCAAAGACCAGCGATGTAGAGGCGGTAGACGTGTGGATCTTACTATTTGCACTTGACTACCTGCATGTCACCGTTCCGATTGGCTCTCCATGAGAGTGTCGAGCTGCTTCCTGATTGCATCCATGGCTGGCACAAGAAGCGCACGAGGCAGCAATGGTCTCGGCGAGACACGCAGAAACATAGGTTGAATAGAGGGGGGAAAGGAAGGACAAAGATCTCTCTTGCTATCTCACTGTCTTACTCTCTTACTCTCTTTATACATGATCTTTAAGGTTAGGGTTTTTATACCTTGAGTACTCACTTTTTATTCATCCTCATCCTTTTTATACATGATCTTTAAGGTTAGGGTTTCCTTATCCCTCTTGAGTATCTGGCCCACTTTTGGGCCTCAAGGTCCATTATCTCTTAGTACATGTTTTTCCTATGGTAAGAACAAACTAGAATCTTCACAGTTTCTCCACCAAAGCATATGCTATCATTACAAGTTTCAAAAAATCAATTTTGGCTTCTTAGGATAGAAAAAATGGAAACCGTGGATCTAACACCTCGAAAGCTAGATCCCTACCAATAGTTTATCTCTATACTCATTAGTATGCATGTCAATATTTCTGTATTTGTCAAACTATAGGTCATAAAAAGCATCTTGATAGGTTAGCCTTGAGATGGCCATGGGAGTTGAAACTAAGGACACACGATGAGCCTAGTTGGTAGTGATCATCCCTTCATTAGGAGACTATTGGACTTTGCAAGTTCAAGGCTCCAAAGACTCCTCACGGCATATCATACTTGATCAATAACCCTACACATCAATTTATCGTATGAATAACAAAGGAAATAAGCTCATTTCTAGATTGTACAAAGCTATCATGTAGCTATGCTACCATAGTACCATAGAGAAATGGAGAGATAGGAACCCATTCCACAAAGATTATATCATCCACACTCTCCATGATGAGTATGCACAATCTTCTATCTCATATAGGTTTTTAAATGATCATATACATAAAATCATCTAGAAATATCTAGTGCATCTTGGTTTGGAGGTAGGTGATGCCTATAACAATGGGTTAAGAAAGTGTCCATGGCTTGATTGGGATCCATGGAAGAAAATCAAGAATGACATAAGGAAAAATCCAAAAAATTAGAGATGCCATGCATATGGGCTCAGCATCAGACCATAAAATTGGTTGTTGTGCCTCCTTCAAGGAAGAAATTGTAAATATTATACTTCATTTTGTTTGTATTTCAAGTTTGGATCTTATGAACCATTTAGGTATTGAATATATTTGATTTAGTATACATTTTATAGCTATTCTTTTCTAGCAAGACTACACTCATGATTCATCAACCAAGCTAGAGAAAGCATATGTGGTGTATCATGAGATTATGTATCTTGTAGAGAGCTATCAATGGGAGGAGGACATGGTTAGATGGGTTTGCATGTCTACACTTAGCAGGTTAGTGGTCATTATGATCCTCACATGGCCACTAACTTATCACTTATTTTATTTATTTTGTTGCACCTACATATCTCGCTAGCATAGTTATAGCACCAGTCCATTAATATAGTCAGTTTATGTATTACTTAACTTAGTAGGTCACTTTCATTTATATTGTATATTATCTATACTTTTGTATATTATATTGTGTGAATAAGAAGAACAGAAAACCAGCAAGAAAATGTTCTGGTCTCCATCTCTCTTGTGTTCTTTAGTGAGTTTTCCCTAGTGTGTATGGCATGGGTCTGGCATAGTAGCTCAAGGAAGTCCCCTTTCCATGTGATTTGTGATATGGTTTTAGAGTGGCACTACTAAGAGAGGCTAATTTTGAAAGCTAAAGTGAAGGATAAGAAGCAATGATTTAAGGCAGCAATGGATTAGAAGCTCTCCCATTCTTCCACTCTTTCTCTTGGACTAGCATGTCCAAACATGGGAAGAAGGGCATAGCAAAAATCTCATATTGCTATGAGATTTTGTGTAAAAGTAGAGCACTTTATATTTTGTAAATTCGTGTAGTGTTTTTGTTCATCTAAGGTCATTTTAAGCACTATTTTAAACCTGCAAGATTGTGAATAATAGTTTGGGGGTATATTGCAAGTTCGATTTTGTTGATTGAAAGAGGATGCATATGTTGCAGATTTCAAATTCGTAAGTTTTGAGGTGTCTACCTAGAAGAAAATACAAGTTTTATTTGCCAATTAGTTGTAGGTTACATGTATTATTCAGAAGCCATTCAAAAAGGTTGTTTTGTATGTTTTTGTGTACTTGTTGTGAAAGGTTGCAAAATACTTGCTTGCTATTTTTTACCAATTTTGTAATAATAGTAGAACGGAAGTCCCATCATTCAGAAGGCTGGACAAAAAAACTTATCAATGCTTCTCACTTTCAAAACATACTTATTTACAGAAATCTTCTCTTTATTCAAAGTATTCAACTCTTGCTTGAGTTGAATCTTTCGTACCTTTGTGTTACTAAAATTATATTCTCAAAGATTTTCCAAGATACGTATGAAGTTTCTACATTTTTAATATATCCCAACATAGTGTTATCCAATGAGTGCAAACAGCCAATATATTACATTTTTGTCTTTTGCATTTCATTCTTTTCTTCACACCTTTAATTCTTCTACACTCACAAGATTACTTAGCTCTAGCTCTTTTTCCTTACCTGAAACAAACTCATAGAGGCCTTTTCCAATCATCTAATTTGTGTGGCCTTAATAATGAGGGGCCTAGAAATGATTTGTCGCTTTTATGTATGTATGGAAGCCATTTCCATTTTTTGATGAGTTGGTTGCTTTCATGATCACCAAAGAGATCAATATGTAGTGTGAACCAACTCAAAGAAGTGGTAAACGAGTATAAGAATTTTACTCAAGTAGTTCAAGAAGGGGATGTGACATATCCTCTTTAAGAGGCCGTGATATGGGACGTACTGGTGAAAATCAGCAAAACATGTTAAATCAACATTTCGATGAAATACATGATTTAGGAGGGTATGCAGACTTTAAAGGGCAAGGGAAGCTTTAGAGAAAGAGGTGGATGGAAGAACAAAGGTTCTAGCAATTCTAGTATTGTTTGTTATGATTGTGATAAAATAGGTCATATTTTAGCTGATTATTATGCTAGAAGGATGATATCTATAGTGGTAAGTTAGAACAAGGAAATTATGCACAATCTTCATGATAAAATGAATATAAAAATAAGTGTTTGTTTACTATGCAGCATATGATAAATGTTGTCACAAGAAAGGGGATACATGATAATGCATTGTATATTGATTCAAATGTATCTAATCATATCACCAGTCATGCTAAATGATTGAGTTGGTTGCATGTTCACCTTAGATGTTGGAATTCCTACTATGAATGCTGTTATGCATGCTAAAGGAAAAGGAGTGGTGTAGACATTGAAATATAACACAAACATATTATGGCATGATAATGTGCAAAGACTAATATTAATGAAGTCTAAAGGACTGGTTATAAGGTTGCCTGCTTTTAGAGTTGCATAATTTCATAAAGTGTATAAAGCATATCAATTTCATAAAAGTAGACTACATAACCTATTTTTCATTATCGAGACGTGAGTAGGAATATACTTCATGTTATGTATATACATGTTTGGGGGGCCTACACAAAACATATCTCTTAGTGGCAGCAAATATTTTGTCATGTTTATTGTTAATGATTGTTCAAGAAAACTATGGATATATTTCATGAAGGAAAAGAGTGATGTATTTATGCACTTCAAAACTTTTAAGGGTGCATTAAGTACTTGAGATCAAATGGAGGGGAAGAGTACCTCTCTAATGCGTTTAGTGACTTTTTGAGGTCTCATGGGATAAAGAGATAGTTTACTTCCACATATACCCCACAACAAAATGGAATTGTAAAAGGAATATATATATATATATATATATATATATATATATATATATATATATATATATATATATATTATAGAAGTTGCATTGACATTGATGATTGAAAAGAATACACAAAAATATTTTTGGTCTAAAGAGCTATTCATATTTGATATATATATTATCAATAGAACTTTCACAGCTGTAGTTCATAGAATGACCCTCCAAGAATACTTTATAGGCAAGAAATTTGATGTGTCACACTTGATAGTATTTGGTTATATTACATATATTCATATGCCACATGAACTACAAAAGAAGCTTATTCAAAGACTAAAAATTATTATTTTATTGAATACTCTTTAGAGTAGAAAGTATATCATTGTTATAGCCATGTCACATAAGCAAGTTCAGAGTGAGCAGCAAGCATGTTATTTTTTATGAGATGAGTGGTTGATTGCAACGTGTCCACTAGTATGGTCTAGGACACGTCTTAGCAGTCCATCAGAAAGGATGTCTAGAAAGCTCCACCCCGCACTCCCATGGAATGTTACGGGATTTACGATCTAGGACTTTCCGCATCTGCCACGTAGCGGAAGTATTCTGGCCGTTTCCACTTAGGATCGTCCAAAATTAGGGTTTTCCTAATTGGTCATTACCTAACAACAACTAGTGTCGGACCCAAGCGAACTACTTTATACAGAAATGCCACGTCCGAAGTGGATTCACACTTCACTTGGTTCAAGGAGAATGGGAAAGGAGAGGGATGCAAAGCTCAACCTCTCTACCATAAGGCATAGTCCCATTCCGTTTCCCTAAAACAGTGTAAATCGGGTAAGACATAACTCTAGGTCATCGCTTTCATTGTTCATGTCCTTTGGCGATCATCCTGTTGTTCTTCAAGATTTGAAAAAATGTTCCCGGCTAACCGCGACCACCCAACTGTAGGACAGACCCATGGCCCATCCTCTGCACTTTCCTCAGTTTATTTTAGTTATGTAATTATCTAACACATTAATTTGGACATGTAACAATCAGCTTCTTTAATTAATCCGTTAAGCATTGGTTCATTCACGTTGTCATATTGCTGCGCATTGGAGGTGTGAAAACCACCCGAAAGTTGTGTGTGTGATTTGATACTTTGTACATACTTAGTCGTTATGTTTGCTTTTTCATTCTATGCGGGAAATATAGTGAAGAGGGTTTGGAGCAAGAGGAATTAATCAACAATGCTCTGGTTGACATGTATGCTAAATGTGACATGCTTCTAGAAGAATAGGGAGTTTTTGGTAGACTGGTAACTCGAGATGCAATCTCATGGGCTACACTTATTTCAAGATATGCTAATTATGGGCTTTGTGAGGATGTTTCCAACATCTACAATTGGATGGTATTTCTGCTGATGCTAGTACATTTGTTTACAGCCTAAAATCATGTAGCATCATAGGAGCTTTAGATACAAGCCGAGAACTCCATGTAGAGATATACAAAAGGGAACTAGATAATGAGTTTCATGTTGGCAATACACTTGTGGACATGTATAACAGTTGTGGTTGGGCTGCAGAAGCTTATCAAGTATTTGACAAACTTTTAGAACAGGGGAGCATCTGATCCAAAATGCAGATGACACAACTGCTAGATATTCTGGAAGATTATTGTGTTTTCAGAGACTAACAGTGCTGTCATATTGATGGAGACACAAGTGGGGAAGATTGGGAAAGTGCTGCTGATTCTTTCAATCAACCAGGTAGTGACAAGTTCATTCTCTTACTATCTACAAGGGCTGGAGGGTTGGAAATTAATATGGCAACGGCTGATGTGTCATTCTTTATGATAGAGATTGGAATCCATAGGTTGATTTACAAGCTTAGGACCAAGCTCACTGGATTGGACAGAAGAAAGAGGTTCAAGTATTATAGTTTTAAACTATGCTAACTATTGAAGAAAAAGGGATTGAATGTGCTTACAGGAAACATGCATTAAATGCACTTGTAATCCAGCAAGGCCGACTTGCTGAACAGAGAGCTGGGTGTACAGCCATATGATGAGGATTCAGGCATTGATGAATTGCGTTATGTCCAGATGTTTGTTTACAACACATCAATTCCAGTTACAGAGCGTTACCCAAATGGTGCTCATGATGTGTACTTGAGACATCTTTGGTGAACCGATGTGAAATTTATCTTGGTGAACATATCAAGAGAGGAAATTGAGCTTCGTAAACCAGCTGTTGAGCTTTTGGGTGATGCAAGAATAGTTCTACAACAGCTAAATGCAGAGATAAAGGATGATCCCTTGGTGATAGTCACCCCTGGCTTGAGGCTATCAGAGAAAAGGTAACCAAGAATAGTGAGAGGATGCAGGAGTCTTTAAGCAAGGATGTGGTGCCTTTCAACTTCTTAGCTCCATTAAGAATAATCAAAGATGCACTAGTTGAATTGGGATCACCCTCACCTATACTTGTTTCAGAGGGTGCAAATACAATGGACATTGGCCGATCTGTGTTACCACAGACAGAACCAAGAACACGTCTTGATGCTGGCACATGGGGTACGATGGGTGTTGGTATGGGATATGCTATAGCTGCGGCTGCACAGTGTCCGGGGCGGCTTGTGGTTGCAGTTGAATGGAGATTCTGTTGTAAGACTTCTGTTTAAAGAAGATTTAGCCTGCCATGCTGTCTATCCCTTCGCACCCCTGCGATTGTCGCATTGAGGACTATACCTTCCCCACATTCACAGTGTGGGAGAGTTATGCCCAAGCAGTAAATGGAAGGTACTAACCACAGGCAACCAGGTGATGCTATCCTCGACGCTCTCCATTTATATTTGCTAAAGGTGGAGGCTGCTTTTCGATAGGTAAAAGCTGTGTGTGTATGAGAGGAAAGTGTGGCTAAAAAAGTGGGCTTTTTCTGGTTGAAGAGGGGGGATTACTGTATTTGGGGCTGCATAGCGCTTGTGAAAGAGGAGAGAAGGAGGATGGGAGGCCATCGTACTGTACTGGGAGGTGAATCGACTATGGAGAAAAGGAAGCGTCACGAATTCGACCGATCAATGTGGGTCCTGGCAGCATTCTCATTGAAGAACAGGTAGCAGAATCCTTCATGGTGGTAATTGCTTCGAACAGAAGATGAGAAGGCTTCCAGCAGATTGAGAAGGAATAAGCAAAGCTATTTCTCAACTGATTGTTACATATCAGCTACGCCCTTGCCCTTGAATTTGCAGGTTGGGCTGACTTCCATGTCGTTGCCACAAGCTGCTCCCTCTCCACCTTGGATGATAGCCTCTGTAGCCACCCGCATGTCGAAACCCTGGCCCTGGATGTCTCCTCTCTGGACTCCATCTCTCAGACCGTATCCTCGATCATTGAAAAGCACGGTCGCATCGACATCCTCATAAACAAAGCAAGAGTTGCTTGTGTGGCTCCCGTCGTCGAATTGCCCCTCTCCATCCTGGAGAGCACATTCAAAACAAATGTATATGATATGCCCTCTCGAATTGCGTCAGTCTCAATTGCAGCATAAAAAGGCATATTCATTCCTTAACACGACAAATGTTCACTCAAGAAGATAGAAAACAAAGGACATAGGATCTTGCAGTGGCTGTGTTATACAATGGTTGAAGTACAGGTGCATGGAGAGGTTACAAAGCATTCAGAGCTGAATTGGATGATATGAACATGAGGATTGTAGTCCTATTATGTTAGTCAATACTCCATCTACAGTATAAAAGGCTTTGTGCTTGTCGACAGTGTACTATTTCCAACACTCCAAGCCGTAAACTAACTGGTCCCATACAACAGCTTATGTATGTTTTGCTTTATGTCACTTACAGGCTGAAAAAGGGCTGCTAGCTCAACTGATCACTGTTAAAATAGTGACGACAGCTTTGTATAGGATTCTTTCATCTTCGCATCTTTGTTAATCTTCTATTCAGAAATTTATGAAGGTCTTCAGCAAACGCGACTTTGCTTTCACAAACCCTTCGACATCTTTGGTGAAGCCGACATGAAAGCGTCGCATAAATTTCAGGATGGGAGATACTTCAGCCTCTCTTTCAGCCTCTTCTACAATTCTAGCTGTGTCTACTTTAGCTCCATCAATGACTACTACGTCAAGTACTTCAACAGAGGATCTAAAGCAGATTTTGCAGAATATGTCCATGTATATGCAGCTCCAAAATCAGCAGACACAATTGTATATGCAGCAGCAGCAACAATTGCATCAACAACAGTTGTCTCAGCAAAGGCAACTCTATTCGGAGCAGGAGAATGCAAACAGCGCGACTAAGGCTATTGAAGCAGTTGAGAATGAGAAGAAGCTATTTGACGGCCGTAATGTTTCAGCATATTTGAAGACATATGAGATCAAGATGGGGTTTTTCGGAGTTCCAGCTGGACTTATGAGTAAGTACTTCCTTTGTCTTGTCACACCCGCTTTGAGGGCAAAAGTGACTGATCTTTTTATTCAAAATACACATTGGAAAGATTTTAAAAAGGCCCTCAAAGAAGAATATTTCCTTGAGGACTTTGGTATGGCTACTCGGCGGTCATTCCGAGAGTGGGTCTACATGCCAAACAAAGGTCTAGCTGCTTCAGAGTTGATTCGAGAATTTGAGGAGAGGTATAGTCAGCTTGATGCCATTGAACAAAGAGCATTGGATGTTGAAAAAGTTGAGCTTTTTTTGCAAGCTGCAGATCCTGCTCTTCAAGAAGAATTGGGTGAGCTTCTTGAGGATCGCACGAAGCCTATGGGTCTTAAAACAGATTGGTAGGATGCTCAGGATGCAGTCTCGACTTTGACCAAGAGAAGGATATGGAAGACTCGCCTACAGAATGGTTCCATGATACCTACACCATCATCAGCTCCTATGCCTTCTTCTATCCCTGTTATTTCTTCTCCTCCTCAGCCAGTTTCTTGGCCTATGCCAGTGCCTACTGTTTCCACTCCACCTATTCGTCCTATTCCATGACCGATGCCTACACCTTCTGCTCCAAAACCATCCGCTCCATCGGTGCCTACTTCTCTTGATGACATAATCAAAGGCATAACAAATTTGACACTAGAGTTAGTCAAAGCGGAGTTGGTGGGAAAGTTGAAAGAGCAGTTTGCTTCGACTGCGCCTTCTACTTCTTCTAGTGCTCCTACTGCACCTAGGAGTGCTCATAGTGCACCTAGGAGAGATCGAAGATGTATTTGGTGTGATAGTACGGACCATCAGTATTGCAGGGATTGTGAATCTTTTCAAGATGCAAGGAGGCAGAATTTGGTATATTGGGGACAAGATGGTAAGATTTGGTTGACTGAGACAGGAGCTCCACTTGCTACCAACTTTGGTAAAGGCAGAATGAAGAAGTTAGTGGATGACATGGCTGTGCGTACTTCTTATGTGACAGCTAGAGGTGATGCTTCTGCATATGGAGTCCAGATTGAAAAGGGATCAGAGACTCAGTCAGCACTATGGACTTATGTTATGGAGACTGCAAACAAGGGGAAAATTCAGCAAATTGTTTTGACTAGTGCAGACTCTAGCATCAGATCAGAGACAGGTTGGGACTCGCCTGTTGACAGGTACTCTATTTATGCTTATTTGGCTAAGTCTCATGGAGCAGATGCACTTGTTGAGGAGAAGCGTAAGAGGGATGAAGAAAATCCAAGTGCAGCTAAGAAGACTAGAGGGGGTGAGTTTGTTACTCCACCTACTGCAGGACCGTCTTCAAGACCAGGGCCAGATCAACAGATGGAAGATGCTCAAAAGAGAGAAAAGAGGCAAGAGCCTAGAGAGAGAAAGCAGCCAGGGTTTAGATTGATGTCCGATATTGAGATATCTACAGACATGAAGAAAATCTTTAATGACAAGATACTTGGCAGTGAGGTAACTTTCACTATTTCTGAGATTTTGGGCATCTCGAAAAGAGAGTTTCAGGATCAGTTTCAGGAGGTTTTGAAGAGGAAAAGACATGCATTGTCTACCATTGATACATAGGGAGTTTTGATTGGGGAGTTGGATGAGGATGAGGATGAGGTTATGGTTGAAAATGCTTATGTTTTTCCACACGTAGAGAAGAGGGTTCAGCCTATGCATTATGCTGAAATTGATGAGCCTGTTTTGATACCGTGTAGTCACTTTTCGCGGAGCCATTGGGCTAGGGCAACTACAGAGACGATGGTAAAGATTGGAGAGAAATAGGTGCCTTATGTTGCATTGGTGGATCATGGTTCAGAGATTAATCTCATAGTTCATGGAGTTTATGAGAGTAACAGATGGCCTATGGATGTAGAGCATGGGTGGCGTATGAGAGCCGCCAATAACACTGCTGGTAATTTGTATGATGCATGTCCTAGTGTCAGGGTTTCTATTGGTGATGTAGAGGAGGATTTTCATTTCTTTGTGCAGGATTCATGCTCTTATCCTATAATTCTTGGACAGCCATTCATCACAGAGATGCGCATGGAAACAAAGGTCATGGATGATGGATCTGCTTATGCACGGATTCGCAGTAAAGATGGCATGAGAGCAGTTCAGTTTATGACTATGTGTGTGAACCATGTTAGAAACAAGGATACTCTCAGAGATGCACCTTTGCCCACTGTGAGGGATTCGGGTTTTCATTAGGTATCGCCGTTTCGCGAGACGATGGTGGTACAGAGCAGAGGAGATTGGAATTCTCGCCTCCTGGCAGTGGTGTTTTCTCCTCCGGTTTTATTGGGATTTCAGCAAATAGTTCAATGAGCTATCAAAAGACTTCTAGGTTGCCTAGAGCTGCCATGCTGTATATATGCAGGAATGAGAAAATTTTGAAAAATGCAGGAATTTTGGAGGATGATGAGCACATAGATGGGATGTATGACAGTGTGATTTGTGCAGATACGATGACAGAGATGGGAGATATGCTGAAAACTGATATGTAGAATTGTCACAGTAATGTATTAGTGTAGTCCCTGGACATGTTTCATGAAATTGCAAATTTTGTGTCACAGATTGAGTCACAGGCTGAGGTAACTCAGCAAAGAGTGTTGAGTGCTGAAGAAATTCAGCAAACAAAGTTTCCAGCTAGTTATGATCAACTTTCAGAGACACAGAGGGAAAATTTTCAGCCAACAGAGTGTACTGCTGAAATATTTCAGCATTCAGAGTTTAGGGTTGTTCGTATGCAGTCCATAGAGCAGAGGGCTAAGGATATTCAGCCATTGAAGTGCAGAATTGCTGATTTACAGCAAGATTTGTGTAATGCAGAAGAGCATAATGAAGCCAGGGTTGACACGAAATACAAAACTGTGGATAAGAAGGTGAAGCCGGTAGCTATACCGCTTCCACCTGACAGTGATCAGCAAATAGAGAGGGCTGCTAAACAGCAAATTTTGAGGAATCCGGAGCATATTGGTCATAAATTTTCAGCAGAGACTCTTGTTGAATTGAAAATTGGAAATGGTGATTTCTTGCTACCCATAGAGAAGCAATGCTTTCAGGAGATGCTTGAGCGTCATGGAAGGGGATTTGCTTTTTTCCCGCATGAGATTGGATGTGTGAATCCAGATATTGTTGCTCCTATGGTCATTTTTACTATTCCTCATATTCCATGGAATCTCCGACATATTCCAGTGCCTAAGGCACACCTGCCAAAGCTGATTGATTTATTGAATGAGAAAATCAGGATGGGAATTCTTGAGCCTTCATCTGCACCATACTCAAACAGGTGGTTTACAGTTCCAAAGAAGAATATTACTCTCCGATTTATTCAGGACATGCAGCCAGTGAACAGAGTTACTATCAGGAATGTTGGTATACGTCCAGTTGTGGATGAGTTGGCAGAGGCATTTGCTAGACGTGCCATCTATTCTTTAGGTGATTTGTATTCAGGATATGATCAGTTTCAGCTGGCTTTGGAAAGCAGGGACATAACCACCATGAGAACTCCTATTGGGCTTGTCAGGATGTGTACCTTGCCTCAAGGTGCCACTAATTCTATTGCGCATATGATGAATGCCATGCATAAGGTCCTTCGTGATTACATACCTCAGCTTACCATGCCTTTCTTGGATGATGTGCCCATTAAGGGGTGTGCAGAAGAAGAGAAGAATGAGAGTCTAAATGAGCAGGGATGCAGATCCTTTGTGGTTGATCATATTTCAGCATGTGAGAAGATTTTGGCCAGGTTAGAAGAAGTGAACTTGACACTTTCAGGGCAAAAATCTGTTTTTGGAGTGAATGAGGTTGTCATTGTTGGACATATGTGTGGATATTATGGCAGGAAACCCTCACCTGATAAGGTGAATGCTATAGGCAAGATTGCGGAGTATTGTTCTACCACTTCAGAGGTACAAAGATTCATTGGAGCTTGTGTGTTTTATATGATTTGGATACCTCATTTTGCACACATAGCAGATTGTTTATATCAGCTGCTTCGAAAGGGGCAGAAATTCTATTGTGATGAGAGCCACACTAAAGCCATGCGGAAATTGAAGAAGTTATTGCAGAATGCTCCTACTCTCAGGAAAGCAGATTATAATTGTGAAAAGCCTATTGTATTGACAGTTGACACTAGTCCAATTGGTATAGGTTGGACTGTGGGTCAAGATGATGCAGATGGAAATATGTATGCTATTCGATTTGGGGCGAAAGTCCTAAATGAGAGACAGAGGAGATATCCGCAAATCAAGAGGGAGTTATTGGGGATTGTCACGGCTCTCAAATGTGACAAGGAGTACTTTATTGGAGCTTCAGTTGTGGTAGAGATAGATTGTTTGCCATTGATTGGTATGATCACGAGTTGCTCTACTCTGGATATAGCTATGTTGAGATGGATTGCATACATCAAGTCATTAAATCCAG
This sequence comes from Lygodium microphyllum, assembly GCF_053477565.2. Classification (NCBI taxonomy): domain Eukaryota; kingdom Viridiplantae; phylum Streptophyta; class Polypodiopsida; order Schizaeales; family Lygodiaceae; genus Lygodium; species Lygodium microphyllum. The sequence continues at coordinate 94,949,723 of NC_141141.1, forward strand.
AATTTAAACACATAGCAGGGAAGGATAATCCAGTGGCAGATATGTTGTCTAGAGCCAGATATGATGATGAGGAGACTCTACTTGCAGAAGAGGATGATGCAGAAATTTCAGCCACTATGGTTGATCATGTTTGCCATGTCTATGATATTGTGGCTTTCATAGAAGAACTCTATATTGGAGATTGGTTGCAGATTGGCAGGTACCTTAGTACACTAAGAAAAAGAGATGAATGGACAGATGAAGAGTTCAAGAAAATCAGAAGGAAAGCCTATGGTTATTTTCTCAAGGACGGATTTCTTTGGAAGCATCCGAAGAAAAGAGGTGGATTACCTTTGCGGGTTGTCTGCGATAGAGAGACACAGTTACAGGTGATGAGGGAGTTTCATGAGAGTCCTTGGGCTGGTCATAGAGGAGTGTGGGCTACTTATGAGAAAATCAAGGAGAAATATTGGTGGAAAGGCATGTATAGAGATGTTTCTCACTTTGTTGAGACTTGCAGACACTGCCAAATGTATTCGGTAGTGCATCATCGAGATGAGCTTCATCCGACCTATCCGCTATGCATTCATTATAAGTGGGTAGTTGATTTGGTTACTATGCCTATGGGTCTATGGCAGATGAGATATATTGTTTTGGCTAGAGAGGATCTTACTAATCATGTTGAGGGCAGATCTTTGAGAACGAAGACCACTAGTGCAGTGTGTAAGTTCTTATTGGAGGAAATTTTCTGCAGGTATGGTTGTGTGGGTAAGATCACTATGGATCGTGGTGAATTGGATGCAGATGAAGCTAGGGAGTTTTTCTCTCAGCTAGGAATCAAGTTGGCTCTAACTATAGCATATAATCCAGAGGGAAATGGGAAGAGTGAAAGAGGGCATCCGCCGATAGTGACAGCATTAGCCAAAGCATGCAGAGGACGGATTGGAGAATGGCCGAGACTTCTACCATTTTCTTTGTGGGCTGATCGTACGACTCATAGTGTTACCATAGGATATATGCCTGCAGAGTTGATGTATGGTCAGAAACCTGTTATGCCGACTGAGACTTGTGCTTTGACTTGGTTAGTTTTACCTTGGCAGGAGGATTTGACGAGAGAGGAGCTCTTAGCTCTTTGGATTCGACAGTTGGAGAGGAGACTAGAGGATATTCAGCTAGCTATTGACAGGTTGAAGGTTGCTAGACTAAGGAATAAGGACAGGTTTGACAGTAGGCATCTCTTGCGGCCTAGAGCAATAGAAGAGGGAGATTGGGTATTGGTCTTTGATAGTAGCCTTGAAAATCAGCATACTGCACTTCGGAAGATGGTGAAAAGATGGTTTGGGCCGTACATAGTCAGACATGTTTTTGATAATGCAACATATGAGTTGACAGAATTGGATGGGACATTGCTTAAAGTGCCTATTACTGGAAAAAGAATCAAGATTTTCAAGAAAAGAGATGATGAAGATTATCCATTGGAAGAATTTTCAAGAGAAGAGCAATGAGAAGAAACTCCAATGGAAGAGACAGATGATATGACAGATAATCTTGTTGATATACCGGAAATGCATAATGAAGAGATTGATCTGTTTGTGGATCTTGATGATAACGATCATGGGTAGTTGACCCATCTGGAGGATGCCCAGGATTAGAGGGGCTGGATGTCATATTGCTGCACATTGGAGGTGTGAAAACCACACGAAAGTTGTGTGTGTGATTTGATACTTTGTACATACTTAGTCGTTATGTTTGCTTTTTCATTCTATGCGGGAAATATAGTGAAGAGGGTTTGGATCAAGAGGAATTAATCAACAATGCTCTGGTTGACATGTATGCTAAATGTGACATGCTTGTAGAAGAACAGGGAGTTTTTGGTAGACTGGTAACTCGAGATGCAATCTCATGGGCTACACTTATTTCAAGATATGCTGATTATGGGCTTTGTGAGGATGTTTCCAACATCTACAACTGGATGGTATTTCTGCTGATGCTAGTACATTTGTTTACAGCCTAAAATCATGTAGCATCATAGGAGCTTTAGATACAAGCCAAGAACTCCATGTAGAGATATACAAAAGGGGACTAGATAATGAGTTTCATGTTGGCAATACACTTGTGGACATGTATAACAGTTGTGGTTGGGCTGCAGAAGCTTATCAAGTATTTGACAAACTTTCAGAACAGGGGAACATCTGATCCAAAATGCAGATGACACAACTGCTAGATATTCTGGACGATTATTGTGTTTTCAGAGACTAACAGTGCTGTCATATTGATGGAGACACAAGTGGGGAAGATTGGGAAAGTGCTACTGATTCTTTCAATCAACCAGGCAGTGACAAGTTCATTCTCTTACTATCTACAAGGGCTGGAGGGTTGGAAATTAATATGGCAACGGCTGATGTGTCATTCTTTATGATAGAGATTGGAATCCATAGGTCGATTTACAAGCTTAGGACCAAGCTCACTGGATTGGACAGATGAAAGAGGTTCAAGTATTACAGTTTTAAACTGTGCTAGCTATTGAAGAAAAAGGTATTGAATGTGCTTACAGGAAACATGCATTAAATGCACTTGTAATCCAGCAAGGCCGACTTGCTCAACAGAGAGCTGGGTGGACAGCCATATGATGAGGATTCAGGCACTGATGAATTGCGTTATGTCTAGATGTCTGTTTACAACACATCAATTCCAGTTACAGAGCGTTACCCAAATGGTGCTCAGGATGTGTACTTGAGACATCTTTGGTGAACCGATGTGAAATTTATCTTGGTGAACATATCAAGAGAGGAAATTGAGCTTCGTAAACCAGCTGTTGAGCTTTTGGGTGATGCAAGAATAGTTCTACAATAGCTAAATGCAGAGATAAAGGATGATCCCTTTGCCCTTGGTGATAGTCACCCCTGGCTTGAGGCTATAAGAGAAAAGGTAACCAAGAATAGTGAGAGGATGCAAGAGTCTTTCAGCAAGGATGTGGTGTGTTTCAACTTCTTAGCTCCATTAAGAATAATCAAAGATGCACTAGCTGAATTGGGATCACCCTCACCTATACTTGTTTCAAAGGGTGCAAATACAATGGACATTGGCCGATCTGTGTTACCAAAGACAGAACCAAGAACACGTCTTGATGCTGGCACATGGGGTATGATGGGTGTTGGTATGGGATATGCTATAGCTGCGGCTGCACAGTGTCCGGGGCGGCTTGTGGTTGCATTTGAATGGAGATTCTGTTGTAAGACTTCTGTTTAAAGAAGATTTAGCTTGCCATGCTGTCTATCCCTTCGCACCCCTGCAATTGTCACATTGAGGGCTGCAGCTTCCCCACATTCACAGTGTGGGAGAGTTATGCACAAGCATTAAATGGAAGGTACTAACCACAGGCAACCAGGTGATGCTATCCTCGACGCTCTCCATTTATATTTGCTAAAGGTGGAGGCTACTTTTCGATAGGTAAAAGCTGCGTGTGTATGAGAGGAAAGTGTGGCTAAAAAAGTGGGCTTTTTCTCGTTGAAGAGGGGGGGGGATCGCTGTATTTGGGGCTGCATAGCGCTTGTGAAAGAGGAGAGAAGGAGGATGGGAGGCCATCGTACTGTACTGGGAGGTGAATCGACTGTGGAGAAAAGGAAGTGTCACGAATTCGACGGATCAGTGTGGGTCCTGGCAGCATTCTCATTGAAGAACAGGTAGCAGAATCCTTCATGGTGGTAATCGCTTCGAACAGAAGATGAGAAGGCTTCCAGCAGATTGAGAAGGAAGAAGCAAAACTATTTCTCAGCTGATTGTTACATATCAGCTACGCTCTTGCCCTCGAACTTGCAGGTTGGGCTGACTTCCATGTCGTTGCCACAAGCTGCTCCCTCTCCACCTTGGATGATAGCCTCTGTAGCCACCCGCATGTCGAAACCCGTGCCTTGGATGTCTCCTCTCTGGACTCCATCTCTGAGGCCGTATCCTCGATCATTGAAAAGCATGGTCGCATTGACATCCTCATAAACAAAGCAAGAGTTTCTTGTGTGGCTCCCATCGTCGAATTGCCCCTCTCCATCCTGGAGAGCACATTCAAAACAAATGTATATGATATGCCCTCTCGAACTGCGTCAGTCTCAATTGCAGCATAAAAAGGCATATTCATTCCTTAACAGGGCAAATGTTCACTCAAGAAGATAGAAAACAAAGGACATAGGATCTTGCAGTGGCTGTGTTATACAATGGTTGAAGTAGAGGTGCATGGAGAGGTCACAAAGCATTCAGAGCTGAATTGGATGATATGAACATGAGGATTGTAGTCCTATTATGTTAGTCAATACTCCATCTACAGTATAAAAGGCTTTGTGCTTGTCGATCGTGTACTATTTCCAACACTCCAAGCCGTAAACTAACTGGTCCCATACAACAGCTTATGTATGTTTTGCTTTATGTCACTTACAGGCTGAAAAAGGGCTGCTAGCTCAACTGATCACTGTTAAAATAGTGACGACAGCTTTGTATAGGATTCTTTCATCTTCGCATCTTTGTTAATCTTCTATTTAGAAATTTATCAAGGTCTTTAGCAGACGCGACTTTGCTTTCACAAACCCTTCGACAATGTAATCTTATGACGTGACATAGAAAAACAATATCAAACAAGTTCTTTATTAACATATCATCATATTTATCTTTGAAATACAAGGAGTTCTGCCCAGAGCCTTGTCCATAATCCGCCCGAAGGCTATCCAGTAATCCACAGGGATCACTATTCCAAGCTTCCGTCCGTAGACTAGTATGCGGGCCGTGAGATCCAATCCCGAGTCACGTTAGCCTCTTGTGCAGGACCCGGAAGGTGAGAGATTTATGGCCAGAGCCCCCCTGGCACCCAAGCGTCCTCCTGCTCCAAGTAGAGCTTAACGGAGAGACCTCTTGCGGCGGGTTTGGTCCACATTCCCGGCGCGGTCAACAACCCCCTTGGTTAGGGTCAGGCAGGCAGTCGGGGGTAACTGAAGCTGCCTCTCCCTTCAGGCCTTCAACCTGAAGTATAGATATTCATTTAATTTTGTAATTCATAAATCAAACAGTGCTCTAAAATCTCTAGCAAACACAAATACTTCTATTAATCGATCTTGTTGTTGGCAAACTACTAAGGAATGACTCTTTCCTTTCGAATGCATCAGCACTCGTTCCAGGGTGTCTTGCAACTTGGCAAGGTCCCTTATATTCTAAGTTAGGGCGTACCCTATTAACCCAACTTGGTCAACCCTAAAGTTCATTGGATACTTTAGTTTCCGATTTTTATCTTTCCTTATTTAGAAGGATATCAAGGAATACATCCTTTTGCCAAATAACTTGCGTAAGGATCCGCCATCCTTGTTGAGGGTATTTTAACCTTTCTTCTTGTGAATCAATCACAAGATCATATGACTTTGTACTTGCTGCGAAAGTCTTGCATCGTAATATACGATGAAACAATCCGTTTTAGTTTCTTTAAGCTGACATTTGTCAAACCTAGGATCTCTTTTTAAGAACCTCAGGGACAAACCCTAGTTCTTTTTTATTTACGATTTATTAACCCTACAATCAGGGAAGGTAGGCAAGTGTTTAAGGTATAAACATTTCTTGGTTTTTAAATCATTCCCAAGGCATATTTTGCAACATAGGTATTTCTAAGTTTACATTAATTCGGTTAACTTTTAGAAGGCAATATTGAGATCACCTTGGCACGATTTGTTATCCTTGTGACAATTGATTTTTTAGTCCTAAACTTTATTGCTTTGAGGTTAGGTAAATTCAATTAATCTTCCTTTTTCCTTGTGAACGAAACTCATGCCAAATAACAATCTTTTCCTTGCTAAGATATACAGTTAGCAATGATAACTTCCTAGAGTTCAAGCATCGTAAGAAACCTTTCATGAATTTCATCTTCTATGATGATTCGTTGCAAAAAAGAATAGGGGTTAATGGTGCAAGATGCAATTTTTGTACCTTCAAGATTTAATCGAAATATACTACTATAGTAGGTAGATGATCTTGCTCGTAATTCGTTTCAATGCATGATGCTATTTGAAGGAAACTATGTTTTATACATTATCATTTTTGCATGTTCAATTAAACTAAACTCCTTCATCGTAAATAACTAGGACAAAATATATCTTACCCCTAACAATTCATCTTGCATGATTGAATTAAAACCGATATAAAACCAAGAAGGAAAAACCTGGTTTTGGGGTGAGATATCCACATGGATACCGGGAGATGACCCTCCCGCAGCTACTCCTTGGACTTTCTTAGGCGGCAACACAATTGTAATCCTTCGAATGAGGAAATAGCTTTACACTCCTTTCTGGAATTCACCATCGCTTCAATATTCCCCTTCTCCCTTTCGAGTCAAGGAATCCTTAAGGGATTGACCACAATAAAGGGGTAACAAGACCTTTAAGGTCTTAGCTTCTTTCGGAGAGGGAGAGGTTTATAAAGCCTAAGAAGGCCCTATAGGGTATACACACGGCAAAAAGGTTATGTGTGAGTGTGGCTTCGCAACCATATGAACCTTGGGAGAACTTTGGGCTTGAGGTAAAAGGTATATGAAGGGGGATTTTTAGAGAGGTTTTAGGACACGAAGTAGTAATGGCTTTAGGGATTTAAACCGGGGTGAAAGGGAAAGGTGAAGGGTGAAGGCTTATAGCACGGGGGAGGGAAAAAGGTGTGTAAGGAAAAGGGGACACGGGGATAAGGGGCTTAGGGGGGCAGTGTTAAAAGAAAGGAATATGAGGGGGGGTGCAACACGGTTTCAAAGAAACACAAGAAGGGACTTTACGAATTAAGGCACGGGGAAGGGAAAAGGGTTTATGAGGCCAAGGGGAGTGGGGTTTAATGGCTTAAGCATAGGTTGGGGAATTAGTGGCTCCACGGAAAGGGGAGCTTAAGGCCTCCACGGGAAGGGAAGCTTAAAGCCTCCATGGGAAGGGGGCTTAGAAGAGCCCCCCCTTAGAAGCTTCCCAAGAAGCTTCCAGGAAGCTTCTCGGGTAAACAAATCGATGTGGAGTAGGAAAACTCCAAGAGAAAGAGGAGGGGCGGTGCTAGAAATGAGTGGTGTGTAAGGATGGATGGCGGTTGATGACCAATCGGGCCGCACAGCGCAGCACGGCCTTCATCTGGTGGCAACCACCACCATGCAGTCGAACATGAGCCGACGCTCAATGGACTCCCCCCCCCACTCCGGTAACAGCAGGGAGTCCACTTCCACCACCACGTAGCCGAACACGAGCAGCTCTTTCTCTCTCGTTTCTCCCTTCTCACGGCGATTTGTGGCTCACTCTCCTTCTTATTGGGGAGGGGGGGAATCCTCCCCCCTTGACGTGTCGCTGGGCATGCATTAATGCCCTTGGCAAGCTCTAGCAAGGAGCTTGCCCACTTACTGATCCCCCTCTTCCTCTAGCTTGACTGTCGGGCTCGAGGAGAGGGGGAAAAATTTTTGCTTTCATATAAAAAGGAATTATCCGTTCGTAATTTTTACATTCTCTCCCCCTGAGAGGAATCGAGATGTCCTCATCTCGAGATAAACTGGGGATATTGATGGTTGAGAGTGTCTTCTTCTATCCAAGTGGCATCCTCTTCGGAATAATCTTTCCACTGGACGAGGCATTCTCTCAAGGTTCTGGATCTTAACTCTCTCTCCCTAACATCTAAGATCCTATCAGGCCTTAGTTCAAGGACTCCTTGACTAGGCATTACCATTTGTTGGTCATCAAGTACATGGTTAGGGTTGGGTACATATTTTTTCAATAGGCTGATATGTAATACATTGTGAACTTTTAGGTTCTCAGGGAGTTGCAATCTATAAGCATTGGCTCCTAGGCATTTGAGGATTTTGTACGGCCCACAATACCTTGGACTTAGCTTCTTGCAATCTCCTAGGGATAGAGAACTCTTTTTAGGGCGTACGCGAATGAAGACCATGTCTCCTTCTTCGAAGACTCTTTCTTGACGCTTAAAATCCGCATATGCCTTTTGTCTATCCTTGGCCACTTGTATGTCTTGTCTTATTGACTTTATTTGATCATCCACGTCTTCCAACATTTGTCTTAAAGCTTCAACCCTTAAGGTTGGATCGGAGAAGTTTAGGGGACTTCTGCAATCATGACCATATAATGCTTGAAAAGGGGCCATCTGAATGCTTTGCTGGTAAGAAGCATTGTATGCAAATTCAACCAATGGCAAGTATTGAATCCACCTCTTCGGCTCTTGACAGCAGTATGCCCTAAGCATATCCTCGATGACTTGATTTACTTGCTCTGTTTAGCCATCTGTTTGGGGATGGTAGGCAATGCTAAAACAGAGTTGAGTCCCAATAGCTTCAAAGATAGCTCTCCAGAAGTGTGATGTGAAGAGAGAATCACGGTCACTAATGATTCTTCTGGGTAAACCATGTAGCTTGAATATCCCCTTGATAAACAATCTTGCAATGTCGGAGGCTTTATAGTTTGTCTTTACTGGAATAAGGTGTGCAACCTTGGCAAGCATGTCAACCACAACCATGATGGAGTTGTATCCTCCATGGACTTGAGGTAAGCTTACAACAAAATCCATACTGATGAATTCCCACTTCATTTGGGGGATGTCAAGCGGTTGCAGTTTCCCTGGCATCCTGACATGTTCGGCTTTGATATGTTGGCAAGACAAACACTCAGTGACATATTTGAGAACGTCACCTTTGAGCCTTCCCCAATGGTAGCTCTTCCTAACTGCATTAAGAGTCTTAGCATAGCCAGGATGTCCTGCGAAAGGGGAATCATGAGATTCCTACATTATCTTCTACTTAAGTGATTGGCTTGTTGGTATACACAGCCTTGTTCTGTAGTAGACAAGTCCATTATCAATGGAGAATTCCTGATATTTATCTTGCAACTTTTGATTCTGCTCCTTGGTAGAGATCTCCTTTAGCATTGTCTAATAGGCCAAATCATGGCATGCTTCTTCTCTAGCTAACTCAAGTATAGGGTTGTTTGGCATAGATAATTTTGTAGCTAGAGATCTGGCCGTTGATGGATTTTTCAAGATTAGGAAATTTAGGAATGCCTTGCGACTAAGTGCATCGGCAACTACATTCTCTTTCCCTGGTCGGTACTTGATTTCAAAGTCATATTCCTCCAACACTTCAATCCACCAACGTTGCCTCATGATGAGCTCGTTCTGGGTAAAGATCCATTTGAGACTCTTATGGTCGGTTACTAGAGTAAACTTGTTACCCAACAAGTAGTTTCTCCAAAGCTTTAGAGCATGGATGACAACTAGTAATTCCAGATCATGCGTAGCATAATTCTTTTCATGGTTATTTAGTTTTCTTGAAGAGTATGCTACTGGATGACCTTCCTGTATAAGTACACACCCCAAGGCAAGAATGCTAGCGTCAATTACTACCTTGAACTCCTTATTGAGGTCTGGAAGTTTTAGAATAGGTGCTAATACCAAACTTTGCTTCAATTTGTCGAAGCTATTCTGTTCGGGAGTTGACCATGTAATGGATATTTGCTTCCTCAGTAAATCCATCAGAGGTGTTGCAATCAAAGCATAGTTTTTTATGAAGACCCTATACCATCCTGTCAATCCAAGAAAGCTGCGTATTTCTTTGACGGATACTGGTATTGGCCGTTGAAGCACATCTCTGACCTTGGTTGGGTCCACTGATATTCCTTCTGATGATACTATGAATCCCAGATATTCAATCTTACGCTTGAAGAATGCACACTTCTTCATTTTTGCATACAGCTTATGTGACCTCATTGTCTCAAAGACAATCCGAAGTTGAGGTTCATGATCTTCTTCCTGTTTAGAATAGACTAAAGTGTCATCGAAGAAGACAAGTACCAAATCATCAAGATATGGCCTAAAGATATCGTGCATTAATCTATTGAAAGTGGCAGGTGCATTCGTAAGCCCGAATGACACTCAAAGTGCCCATATCTTGTATTGAAGGCCGTCTTTGGGATATCTTCTTCCTTGAACCTTATCTGATAGTAACCTGACCTGAGATCAATCTTGGAGAAGATCTTTGCACCCTGAAGACGATTAAGAAGCTCATCTATTCTAGGAATAGGATACTTGTTCTTGACTGTTGATTGATTCAACCCTAGGTAATCAATACATAGTCGAAGTGTCCCATCTTTCTTTTTCTGGAATAGTACTGGAGCTCCCCAGGGTGAATTAATAGGTTGGATGTAGCCCTGATCTAGCAGTTGCTTGAGTTGTTCCTTCAACTCAATTGCTTCTAGTATGGACATTCTATAAGGTCTCTTTGCAATTGGTGCAACTCTAGGCACTAACCTAATCTCATGATCTACTTCTCTTTGAGGTGGAAGTTCGGTCAATTCTTCAGGAAATACGTCAGCGTATTCCTTTAGCCAAGAAGGTCCTTCATGAGACTCTTGCTTTTGATCTAGCTTGTTGAGTTTGATTAAGTAAACGGGTAATCCTTTTCTGACTCCTTTTATGATCCGAGATACTTTGGCCAATTGGATTCTTGGCATTCCTGCCTCACCTTGAATTGTGACTAATTCACTTTCAGAGTTTTGAAAGAAAACTTGACCCTTTCCACAATGAATGTGGGTATCGTTGGGCTTAAGCCAATCCATTCCGAGTAGACACTCATGGATACCTAAATTCATGGCTCTGAATTTAACCGAAGTCTTCTTTCCTCCCAGAAAGAATTACACCTTAGCAGTTTGCCTGGTACAAGTTACTTCATGACCATTTGCCAATTCCACAAGCAGGGTAGGTGCTTCTATCGTGGCTATTCCTAATCTTTTTGCACATGCTGGTGAGATAAAGGAATGTGTACTGCAACAATCAATTAAGGTTTTGAAACCTTTACCTTGATAGTCCGACGGTGTCTGAATCATCAAGAACTGGCGATTTGTCTTGTTCTTGTGTAAAGCGGCATGGACTGTTACTCTTTCGAATTCTGCTTCCATGGTCGGATCTTCTTCTTCTTCTTCTTCGCACCTTTTCCTATTGGCAATGTAGGCGGTTCTTCCTCTTCCTCAGGTAGTGGTACCTTGACCACGGCCTGTTCTTTTGGAAAGACGCTTGGCGATGTCCTCCGCCGAGCTTGGGATATTGCGTCTTGAAGTGACCGGGTTCGTTGCAGTGGAAACAATGGAGGTTTTGGCCATTACTTTGAGTAGGAACAAAGTTGTTGATGTTATTCATCCTTGCTTTCTTTCTTTGTCCCTGATTATGACCTTGAACTCTCTTCATTTGAGGTCTGAATGCTCCTCTGTTCGGGTCATTATAAGACCAAGTTTTGTTACCCCTTGGTCTAGCTTGTACCTCCTGAATTATAGGTGCCGCTCGAATGAGTGCATCCTGAAGATCTGATGGATGCATAGATTCGAGACGGGTATTTATTGGTGGATTTAAACCTACACAAAATTTGGACACATGCTGTGTCATGTCCATCTGTGGCGCATACTTTAAAAGTGAGACGAATTTAGAGTAGTACGTATCAAGAGTGAGTCCTAGTTGTTTTAGCTCGTAGAACTCATTCATTTTCTGCATGCGATATGCAGGTGGCAAGTATCTTCCCTACACGGCTTTCTTCAGCTTCTCCCAGGTCATTATAAGACCAAGTTTTGTTACCCCTTGGTCTATCTTGTACCTCCTGAATTATAGGTGCCGCTCGAATGAGTGCATCTTGAAGATATAATGGACGCATAGATTCGAGACGGGTATTTACTGGTGGATTTAAACCTGCACAAAATTTGGACACCTGTTGTGTCATGTCCATCTGTGGCGCATACTTTAAAAGTGAGACGAACTTAGAGTAGTATGCGTCAAGAGTGAGTCCTAGCTGTTTTAGCTCGTAGAACTCATTCATTTTCTGTGTGCGATATGCAGGTGGCAAGTATCTTCCCTGCACGGCTTTCTTCAGCTTCTCCCAGGTAATGGATCCTTCTGTGATCGCTTGATCCCTGCACCATTGTTTCCACCAAAGCCTGGCTTCGCCGGTGAGCTTTAGCTTGGCGAGCATAGCCTGATTGGTGGGTGTAGTACCGGCTGCTTCGAAGTAATTCTCCATGGATTCAATCCAAATTTCAGCATCAGCCTGGATGAATCTGCCTCTCCCGTCAAACTCGAGTAGCTTAATCTGCTTGAGAAGGAATTTCTTCTTCTGGATCACAGCAGTACTTGATGTAGGAGGCGAATTAGGAACCTGTACCTAGGGTTGTGCCTGAATAAAGGTTTTCTTAACGTTATTATACGATAATCAATGTTAGCTTATATTACATCTTTAATTCAGCTATCTCGTAAACAATGTAGCTACTTAACTTTTTATCAATTCGTATGCACAGCCAGACATCGATAAAAAGAAGTCTTTATTTATATTTACATGGGCATAGCCCTTTTGAATACAACGTTTCATGTGATGATAAGCCAATTGTTACATTTAGTTTGGGGAGAACAACATTGTATTGCATTTATCTATAGGAACTGTGCAATAGTAAGGTTTTGGGTCATGGATCTTCAGGAATCGATTAGTTATTGGAAGTTCAGGATATCCTTTCCGTTGGAATCCATACTTCTCATGGTGGCCCAACACTTTAATCATGTCGGCGTGGATTATACGAGTTACTTCCTCATATACATATGAGTTCATTTCAACCCTCCGACCTAAAAAATGTAAAGTCGAATTTACGTGAGCTTCCACAAAAATGAACAACTTCACGACTTTCAAGTCTTCCAACCACTTGATCCTCTTTAGGTTGGTCTGTAGATAAGAAAACCGGTGGGCGGCTATATAGTAGATTCCAGAAGCACCCGTCCATCTTCGTTCCATGTATAAAGGTGATGGATTATAAATCTGCTCCAGGATGATCATCATCCCAATTCTTTGTCTATAAAGCGGAGAATGCATTGCAGTCATAAACATGACTTGAAATACCAAAAACTTGTTCCACACTTCGTAATTTTGCAAGATAGCATTGAAGGTAAGGAAATGTTTGGACATCAACAATTGCTTTACTTCATTTCTTTGAGATTTCATAAAAACAATTCCGTTATTGGTCGGCTCTCATACCAACTGTAACGTGTCCACTAGTATGGTCCAGGACACGTCTTAGTAGTCCATCGGAAAGGATGTCTAGAAAGCTCCACCCGGCACTCCCATAGAATGTTATGGGATTTGCGATCTAGGACTTTCCGCGTCTGCCACGTAGCGGAAGTATTCTGGCCATTCCCACTTAGGATCATCCAAAATTAGGGTTTTCCTGATTGGTCATTACCTAATAGTAACTAGCGTCGGACCCAAGCGAACTACTTTACGTAGAAACGCCACGTCCGAAGCGGATTCACACTGCACTTGGTTCAAGGAGAATGGAAAATGAGAGGGATGCAAAGATCAACCTCTCTGCCATAAGGCATAGTCCCATTATGTTTCCCTAAAACAGTGTAAATCGGGTAAGACATAACTCTAGGTCATCGCTTTCGTTGTTCGTGTCCTTTGACGATCATCCCGTTGTTCTTCGAGATTTGAGAAAAGTTCTCGGCTAACCGGGACCACCCAACCGTAGGACGGACCCATGGCCCATCCTCCACACTTTCCTCGGCTTGTTTTAGTTATGTAATTATCTAACATGTTAATTTGGACATGTAACAATCAACTTCTTTAATTAATCCGTTAAGCACTGATTCCTTCACGTAATCTTATCATGTGACATAGAAAAACAATATCAAACAAGTTCTTTATTATCATATCATCATATTCATCTTTGAAATACAAGGAGTTCCGCCCGTAGGCTTGTCCATAATCCGCACGAAGGCTATCCAGTAATCCACAGGGATCACTATTCCAAGCTTCCGCCCATAGACTAGTATACAGACCTCGAGATCCAATCCCAAGTCACATTAGCCTCTTGTGCAGGACTCGGAAGGCAAGGGATTTATGGCCAGAGCCCCCCTGGCACCCAAGCGTCCTCCTGCTCCAAGTAGAGCTCAACGGAGAGACCTCTCGCAGCGGGTTTGGTCCATCTTCCCGGCGCGGTCAACAACCCCCTTGGTTAGGGTCAGGCAGGCAGTCGGGGGTAACTGAAGTTGCCTCTCCCTTCAGGCCTTCAACCTGAAGTATAGATATTCATTTAATTTTGTAATTCATAAATCAAACAGTGCTCTAAAATCTCTAGTAAGCACAAGCACTTCTATTAATCGATCTTGTTGTTGGCAAACTGCTAAGAAATGATTCTTTCCTTTTGAATGCATCAGCACTCGTTCCAGGGTGTCTTGCAACTTGGCAAGGTCCCTTATATTCTAGGCTAGGGCGTACCCTATTAACCCAAATTGGTCAACCCTAAGGTTCATTGGATACTTTAGTTTCCAGTTTTTATCTTTCCTTATTTAGAAGGATATCAAAGAATACATCCTTTTGCCAGATAACTTGCGTAAGGATCCGCCATCTTTGTTGAGGGTATTTTAACATTTCTTCTTGTGAATCAATCACAAGACCATGTGACTTCGTACTTGCTGCGCAAGTCCTACATCGTAATATATGATGAAACAATCCGTTTTAGTTTCTTTAAGCTGACGTTTGTCAGACCTAGGATCTCTTTTTAAGAACCTCAGGGACAAACCCTAGTTCTTTTTTATTTACGATTTTTTGACCCTACAATCAGGGAAGATAGACAAGTGTTTAAGGTATAAACGTTTCTTGGTTTTTAAATCATTCCCAAGGCATATTTCGCAGCATAGGTATTTCTAAGTTTACATTAATTGGGTTAACTTTTAGAAGGTAATATTGAGATCACCTTGGCACGATTTGTTATCCTTGTGACAATTGATTTTTCATTCCTAAACTTTATTTCTTTGAGGTTAGGTAAATTCAATTAATCTTCCTTTTTCCTTGCGAATGAAACTTATGCCAAATAACAATCTTTTCCTTGCTAAGATATGCAGTTAGCAATGATAACTTCCTAGAGTTAAGGCACCATAAAAAACCTTTCATGAATTTCATCTTCTATGATGATTCGTTGCAAAAAAGAATAGGGGTTAATGGTGCAAGATGCAATTTTTGTACCTTCAAGTTTCAAGTGAAATATACTACTATAGTAGGTAGATAATCTTGCTCATAATTCGTTTGAATGCATGATGCTATTTGAAAGAAACTATGTTTTATACATTATCATTTTTCCATGTTCAATTAAGCTAAAATCCTTCATCATAAATAATTAGGACAAAATATATCTTACCCCTAACAATTCATCTTGCATGATTGAATTAAAACCGATATAAAACCAAGAAGGAAAAATCTAGTTTTGGGGTGAGATATCCACATGGATACCGGGAGATGACCCTCCCGCAGCTACTCCTTGGAGTTTGTTAAGCGGCATCGCAGTTGTAATCCTTCGAATGAGGAAATAGCTTTATACTCCTTTCCGGAATTCACCGTCGCTTCAATATTCCCCTTCTCCCTTTCGAGTCAAGGAATCGTTAAGGGATTGACCACGAGAAAGGGGTAACAAGACCTTTAAGGTCTTAGCTTCTTCGAAGAGGGAGAGGTTTATAAAGCCTAAGAAGGCCCTATAGGGTATACACATGGCAAAAAGGTTATGTGTGAGTGTGGCTTGGCAACCATATGAACCTTGGGAGAACTTTGGGCTTGGGGTCAAAGGTATAGAAAGGGGGATTTTTAGAGAGGTTTTAGGACATAGAGTAGTAATGGCTTTATGGATTTAAACCGAGGTGAAAGGGAAAGGTGAAGGGTGAAGGCTTGTAGCACAAGGGAGGGAAAAAGGTGTGTAAAGAAAAGGAGACACGGGGGTAAGGGGCTTAGGGGGGGAGTGTTAAAAAAAAAGGAATATGAGGGGGGGTGCAACACGGTTTCAAAGAAACACAAGAAGGGACTTTACAAATTTAGGCACGGGGAAGGGAAAAGGGTTTATGAGGCCAAGGGGAGTGGGGTTTAATGGATTAAGCAGGGTGGGGAATTAGTGGCTCCATGGAAGGGGAGCTTAAGGCCTTCACGGGAAGGGAAGCTTAAAGCCTCCACGGGAAGGGAGCTTAGAAGAGCCCCCCCTTAGAAGCTTCCCAAGAAGCTTCCAGGAAGCTTCTGGGGTAAACAAATCGACATGGAGTAGGAAAACTCCAAGAGAAAGAGGAGGGGCTGTGCTAGAAATTGGTGGCATGTAAGGATGGATGGCGGCGGTTGATGACCAATCGGGCCGCATAGCGCAGCACAGCCTTGATCTGGTGGTGATCACCACCACGCAGCCAAACATGAGCCGACACTCAACGGACTTCCCCCCCTACTCCGGTAATGACAGGGCGTCCACTTCCACCACCGCGCAGTCAAACACGAGTAGCTCTCTCTCTCTCCTTTCTCCCTTCTCACGACGATTAGCGGCTCACTCTCCTTCTTATAGGGGAGGGGGGGAATCCTCCCCCCTTGACGTATTGCTGGGCATGCATTAATGCCCTTGGCAAGCTCCAGCAAGGAGCTTTCCCACTTACTAATCCCCCTCTTCCTCCAACTCGACTATCGGGCTGGAGGAGAGGGGGAAATTTTTTTTCTTTCATATAAAAAGGAATTATCCGTTCGGAATTTATACATTGATATGCAGCTAGTTTTCAGAAACTTATGGGCATGTTATCTGGGTGCCACCTTTTTAGTATTCAAAAAATGGGAATTGGGAGATTCCCAAACTCACTAATACCCTGTTGGATGATAAGCTTGGTATTCTTTCAATCAAGACACTATGTATACAAAAAGCATATATTAATATAACGGCTCCACTAACTAATCCATTGGTAGGCAAGTCTAGCAAGTTCAAATACCCTATTCAAAGATTTGGTTTTAAATGTTATACAGCTCACCGTTATGCTTATATAGTAAAGGTGGTTGAGGATGTTGGGCCGACTTGTTTTGAGGAAGTTTTTGGTCTTGCTCATTAGGATACAACAATGGATGAGGAGATGGGTGCATTGGAAGGTAATAAGACCTAAGATCTAGTATCATTGCCTAAGGGCAAGAAAGATATTGGTTGTAAGTGGGTCTACTAGATTAAGAATAATGCAAATGGTTCTATTAGCATATATAAGGCTAGGCTAGTTACAAAAGGCAATGCTTAAGAATATGGCATAGATTATGAAGAGACATTTAGTCTAGTTGCTAGGATGGAAACTATTAGATATGTGATTGCTTTGGTGGTAGCCAAAGGTTGGAGTTCGTAGAAAATGGGTGTAAACAATACCTTGCATGGTGAATTGCAAAAAAACATGTATATAGAGCAACCAACAAGTCATGAGGATTTAGAGCATCTCACATATGTATACAAGTTAAAGAAGGTGCTCTATAGGTTGTACCAAGCAATTAGAGCATAGCTTAACAAGATCAATGGGGATCTTGTCAACATTGAATTCTATGTTTTTTATGGTGATCACTCACTTTATGTGAGAAAGAGGGATGTAGGTTTGGTTATTATAGTCATCTATGTAGATGACTTGATCATTACAAGTGATAGTGATAGTGGGATCGCAAACGTCAAGAACCATTTGATGAAGAAGTTTGAGATTAATGATTTGGGTAACCTTAGGTAATTTCTTGGTATTGAGCTAATCAAATGTGATGATAGTATATGGCTATCCCAAAGATGATATGGCTTGGATATGTTGTCCAAGTATAGTATGACAACATGTAAGCCTCTTTTAGTCCCATTGGAGAAAAATGTAAAGTTGAGTATTGATGTTGGGGATGAGATAGAAGACTCTACTATATTCAAGAGGATAGTAGTAGGGAGTCTTATTTACATGACTATCACAAGGCTAGACTGGAGTTATGTTGTTAGCCTCCTCAGTCAATTTATGCATAAACCTAGAAATCCCTATTTGGATCTCGAGAAAGTTACTATATGTATATCCTCTACATCACGTGCGTTCAAGGCTTATTTATAAATATCCTTATCTATGAATTTCTCATGAATAAAACATAACCCTTTTCTATTCAATCTGTAAATAACCCCTTTATATTATACCCTTCTATATGTAAAAAATGTATAAAAATAGTATTTTAAAAATACATCTTTTTGAACCCATGTGATGCACACATATATTCATCAGTAACTTACCTGAGATTTGGATGTAGTTAGATATATATTGAGGTATATGCAGTTCACTTTGTATTATGAGATCGGTAAAGATATATAGGTGTTTGGATACATATATGCAAATTGAACTAATAACATATCTGATAAAAGATCTACTAGTAGATTTATATTTTTCCTTAGTAGTGCAATAGTTAGGTGGTGCTGCAAAAACAATCTATGGTTGCTTTATCAAGTATACAGGTTGACTACACAGGTGCTTCTATGGTAGCATATAAGGATGTATTGTTATTGGGTGATTTAGATGTGCAAGGAGATGGTCTAGTTGTCATTCAGTGTGACAACATGAGCAACATACAACTAGCTACGAACCTAGTATTCCATGCTAGGATAATATACATCGAGGTACATTACCACTTTGTGAGAGAGAAGATACTTGCAAGTGATATTGACTAGCTATATGAAAATACACAAGATTAGATAGCTAACATTTTTATGAAGGCATTGGGTTCAAAGAAGCTTAAAAATTTTTGAAGCTTACTTGGAGTTGCAAAGATACAAGTGAGTTTGGGAGGGAGCATTGAGATGCAAACTCAATACATGCAGACATTGATAATGGATCACTTGGTTCAATATTTTTACATATCTACCTACCTATACTACAGCCAATATAGTTGGAGCTCGAGTCAATTAGTATAGTGAGTTATGCACTATTTGACTTAATAGGCTACTTTTCTTTATATTGTATATTATCTATACTTTGTGTACTTTGTATTGTGTGAAAAAGAAAAAGAAGAAACAAGCAAGAACACGTTTTGGCCTCCATCTCTCCTCTTATATTCTTGAGTGAGTTTCCTCTTGTATATATGTATGGTATATATTTGGCACAGTAGCTCAAGCATGTCTCCTCACCACTTGAGTCATGACAGTTTGGATAGCAATCTATATATGATATGATAGCATATATGGAGAGCAAAAATCTAGTCCTCAGAGAGCTAGATCCTTACTAATTTTGTTCTTTATTTTCATAAAGATGTGTGTCTGTATGATTTTTCTATAACAATTAGAATAAATATAATTAAAAACATCTATGCTTACTAGCCTTAATATAGCCATGGGAGCTAGTGGCACACAAAGCCTCGCTATAGTAGTGATCACCCCTTTTTCTTTGAGACTACTATACCTTGCAAGGTGAGGACTCCCACGACTCTTCTTCACATATTATACTCAATCAACAATAGTATAGGTTAGTTAGTCATGAATAAAAAATGAAAGAGACCCATCCAAGTTGCATGAGCTAATTATCATGTAGGACTACCACCATGTCATCACAGAGAAATGGAGAAACTAGGGCCCATTCCACAAACTAGATATTATCATCCACACTCTCCATGATGAGTTTGCATAATCATCTCTCTTTGATAGGGTTTCAAATGATTATGTACAGACACATATGCCGAAATACCTAGCCCATCATTGTTTGGAGATACATTATGCTTATTACAACAATGGCTTTATTTTACATACAATCGTGCATTTCAAAATACCTAGCACATCTTTGTTTGGAGGTGCATGATGCTTACAAAAATAGGTTAAGAAAGCTTAGATGGCTTGACCAAAACCAATGGAAAAAGATTAAGAATTACATATAGAAGAATCCGGAGAGGTGGAGGTGACACACTTGTGAGTTACAATAGGTTCATCATCACATCTTGGGAGGGATGGTTGGGCCTCTTTTAAGGAAGACTTTGTTAATATTGTGCTTCATTTTGTTTATATTTTAGGTTTGGATTCTATAAATCATTTCAATCTTCTATCTATTTGATCTAGCATTCACTGTGTGTTTGTGTTTTTCTAACATGGCTATATTGTAGTTCGTATTTTTCTAACATGGCTATATTGTAGTTGTCTGGTGACTGAGTTGGTGAAAGAGTATGCGGTGTACCATAGTACTACGCAACTTGTGGAAAGGCTGTGGACACGAGGAGGTATCATCAGGACATCATTTCATTTTCTTTACGTCATAGCATCTTTCTCGTATTCCTCCTGAGAAGAGGAGGAAGAAGAAGTATAACATGTAATACCTCCCATACGAAGGAATATAGCTTCTCTTTGACACCCGTGAGACGTCGGAATTGTAAAATTTCGCACAAACCATTGAGAGATTGAAGAATCTTTAACATGTAGATTGCAAAATCTTATAAAACTGTTCAAGGACATGTAATCAAAAACCTGCAAAATCTGCGCCGGCAGGTACTTAATTCAAAGATTAAAGGAGCGCTTTTGATGTATCGAGGTAGCAAGATTGATGGATACATGGGCGATCGAATATGGTGAAGGGATTAAAAGAGCGCCAGCTCTCATTAGTTATTATGAGTGAGAGAATATAGTTAAGATATAATGGGTGAGATCGATGATGATTAAACATTAGCAGATGCACAGGAGGCTGCAGAACCTGCTGGTTCGGCAGATGCAGCATTGCGCCAGGAAGCCACAGCCGCCGCAGGCATCGTCAGCGGCAAACGCGCCGCCACCACCACTACCTCTAAATGCATCATTCATCGTGACCGCCATCATCATTCCCAGAACCAGCGCCATCATCATGAGGCCCAGGATAAATGGCGCATTCGGCATCATCAGACACTTCATCTTCTGATCAGTTTGGTCGACCTTGAACTTTTATCAATACAACCTTGTCTAATTTAGCTAATAGATAGATAGGGACCGTTGACTAATTGATCCATACGTCTCGAACTCCATATATAGAAGCAGATCGATTAAAGTCACGCAGAAGTTGTCGATTGTACTATTGGTTTTCAAATACAAGGACGGCATTTTGTCGATTTCACACCGGCAGCTTGGATAGATGCCTTGTCGAAGGTTTTTTGGGCTGAGTCTAGCTACTAAAGTGCAAGAACTCTTGGAGGAGTCCATATGTATTAGAGAACATGGGCCAGCTATGTTTCACACTGAATTAGCTCATGTTCAGAACGTATGAACACTTTTCCACGTGCATATTGTTCCAATTCTTCCATTATTGTGCCAATCAAGACAGAATTGTAAGTCCCACCCAATCCTAACAAATTAAAATGCTCGTTGCCCCTATTACAAGCAAAATGCCATGAGGCTAGAAACTAAAGAACCTATGAAAATTCTGGAGTATTCAAGCAAAATGCTTGGAACTATAGAATCACCGAGTGTCTATCTTATCACAAATTATATGGTGCAAACTAATACCTAGTAAATAGATGGTGTATGGAAGCATAACATGACATGCCTTGGTAACTCCATTAGCAAAAACCACCAGCCCCCCATAGGCTAGAATTCAACCCCTCAATAATATCTAGACAGAACACCTTTCCATGGATAAGAGGCATGATACGTAATGTGGGACTTAACAAATGTCCTTGATAAGAACGTGCCAACCCAAGACCTCATGGACAATGCCACACTTTTGCATAATATTAACTTTTTAAATAATCCAACCAACTATCAATTGTGCGATCAATTCTTTGAAACCCTACCAATCTCATAGCCTCACAAGGACTATGCTCCTTGAAACACTATAATGAGATTATAAATCTTAAACAAGTCCTAGTGTCCTTCAACCCGAGAGTGGTGGAGGAAGCCCTACAAATAGTAGCCATAATCAAAGCTTCTTCCATGCATATTGAAAGGGCCATGAAAATTGCCAAGTTTTGATGGAAAATGAAGAGAATATGCTTTTTAATGGCATTCAAGAGCTTGACATCAAAGTCAAAAGCTAATTTTTCCATACAACCATATTCCCTTAAATCTTACTATTTGTATGACTAGGTTACAAATAGGGCTTATTGAGATTGAAATTGCGTTTGGTGCTATTAAAATTTCTCTTCTTGAATATATTGTTCTTGTTGTTGATTCTTCTTCTTGTTATCTTTTATCCTTGGTCATTACCTTCATTCTTCTCTATTTTAGTTATTTCCTCATTTGAGGAGCTATTCTCATTTGATTCTGGCAACATAGCACTGGAAGCCCTATCAAAAGCTCTACAAGCAATACTTCATGGAGAGTTTTGATATCTTGGCCGACCTTGCCTCCACACAAACACAATGGCCATCAACCCCACCTCCTTCAAGCTACTCATATCTCTCCATCCCCTTACACAACACAACACCGCCACCAAGGCTTGCTGCCACTCCACCATGTCGCCTCCTCCTATGAAAACCCTAAAAGGCTTTGTGCGACAACGAGCTCGGCCAGAAGGTAGCATGGCTAAAGGTTGGTTGGTGTCTAAGGTGTTAGTGCATATTTCACAAAGGCTACCAATGGTGAATTCAGATAATAATATGCTATGGTCATTGAAGGACGATGATAGACTGACCAGAGATGTGGTGGTTGGAAATGGGGTAGAAAAAAGGATGGATGTTGCAATGGAGGAGAAAGTGAATCATTTTTGTATGTTGCGCATGTCTCCATGGAGACGTGGCTCGCTAGGTATGAGCAAGCCAGGAAAGATTGGGAAGAAGCACGATCCAAATCTCGACATAGTATGCGTAATCGACCAATTTGATATCCTAAGGGCATGGAGGAGATGCTGTAGTTTATGTCTATATGATGGTTACATGGGGCTTTGATCGCAGCCTCTCGCGAAGGGGTGGAGGTCTTTGATGAGAGCAGTGGAATTTATCGAGGGGATGTAATCCAAAGGTGACCACATGTTTTATAAGTTGTCGTATCTAGATTTTATATGTGACAAATACTTAACCATTTCAATGTAGAGTACAAAATATACAGTGCGGCATGGTCACACGGATGACATTTTCACGTGGAGCATATCCACAAAATGCGCTCCACAATGGATTATAGTGTCATTACAAAGTTCGAGCAAGAGAGCCGATGGCGAGACATAGATCCAAACACCATTATAGATGAGATGGAGTATTTTTGAAACTTGCAAAGTGTTATCATGGTGGATTAGCGTAGCTTCTCCATGATCATATTCGATGTGCAATGGTTCAAAGTGGTATTAGAAGGATCCCGAGCAATGGTCGACGAGGTCCATTTGGATTTCTCGAAATAGATTCTGAAAAAAGATGGAAAGATTTGTGTGACATGTTTGTTTTGCCAGCCCATTGTGAACAAGTGCATGAACTATTTTTTAAAAATTTATTACGACATGGTATATGTCACAAATGTTAAATCTCTCTTATATGTGATTTGGAACAAGTAATTTTCTATTCAAACCCTTGACAACCTCAATGGTGGTATGTTGTGCCTTCAGCTCCCTGAATTGGGAGAGTATATGATGAAAGTAATGTTCCCAATGTAGATGAGAACAATATGCAGATACAGGGATGGATATTGCAAGGGGTGGAGGTCGCCCAAAGCTTGGAGCATGTAGAGGAGTCAGAATTAGGTAATTACTATGTTGGAAAGATAGAAGGCTAAGAAATCTTTGAGAACTAGGTGGACTCATCCTTTTATAGTGACCTTTTTATCAACCTTTTAGTGTATGCTGAGTTGTGTTAGGAGATTGACATGGGACCATAGGCTACGTCATACTTGTAGCATCCACCTACTCAATTCATTGATGAATCACTTATAAGGGTACTCTAGAATATGCATTTTAAGTAATATCATTTTTTTCAGAGTTATATTACCATGCTTTGCTTGAATCTTTAAATTGATTATGCTAATATCAATTTTTGTCTGTGTAGGTGACCCTTGGTGATATTTGGAGAGCACGATTAGTCGAGGGATGAGCGACGAGGAAATGTAGGAGATCTTCACACATATGTCTTGAGATCCATTTGTAGAACGTAAATATAGCACATAGTGCTCATGTGGCATGGCAGCTTACCACTACTTTTTTTCTTTGTAACCGATGTTATTAGCATCGCAAATTTATTGCACGTGTTGCAATTTTTGTCGCAAACTGTTGCTATTGGCATCGCTATTTGCATCATTATTTGCAACACAAATAGTGACATCAATAGTAATGCCAATAGCGACGATCTATGGAGACACTAACAACAGTGTTTAGCAATGACGGGAGCAATTTTTTTTGTTAACATTTTCGTCACTTTGAACGTTGGTATGAGGCATGTATCTTGTAATGTAAGTTTGTTTTAGAAAGATTGCAATATTTTGATTGACAAAAATGATATCCTTTACTTCTTTAGTCTTATTTTTATTTTGAATTTTGAAAAACTAAATTTTTAAAAAAATAAGTGTAATCTTGGGTTGCTCATGGTTGTTTGTGAAAGTGGAAATTGTAGTTGTTCTCTTAAATTTTCTTAGTGCTTCTTCATTCTTCTCTCAACTTTACATTGTGGGTAAAGAAGAAGAAGAAGAAGAAGAAGAAGAAGACGAGAAAAAAGAACTATAAAAATGAGAAAAATAAGAAGAGGAAAAGAATGAGAAAAAGAAGAATAAAAATAAGGAGAAGAAGAAGGAGAGGAGGAAGAAAAAAAAGTAGAGAAAGGAAGGAGAAAAAGAAGAAGAAAAAGAAAAAGAGGAGGAAAAGAAAAGAAGAAGAAAAGAAAGAAGGAAAGAAAGAGAATAGGAGAAAAAGGAGGAGAAGAAAATAAGAAGAAGGAGAAGAAGAAGAAGAAGAAGAAGAGGAAGCAAAAAGGGGAGGAGGGGCACCCATTCTCCACTGGCCCACAAAAAGAAAGGGTTTTACCCCTTTGCCATGCAGTTGTAGCAAGACCTATGGTTTATTGCCGCCTTTTCCAGGGCCATGCCTCCACATCCTTGCATGCGTGCCCTCTCGACTCCCACTATGTTTGCTTGCCCTCGAGCACCTTGTCTAAACCTACAACCCATGCTACTTGTCCCGGCACCTAGCCTAGCTACCATATTCCATGGCCCACAATCCTTTTTCACATCACCTCATCATTCCCCCTCACCTCTCTACTTCTACCAAACTGCTATGTTTGCCGCCCATTACTCCATTGTGACCTACCTGCCTCCCTATGCAATCAGCCTCTATGTCCTTCCCATACCCATGGCACATAGATAGAAAAAGGTAAGAAGAGAAAGAGAGAGAAAGTGTGTGTGGGTACACATGTCAGATATGAGAGAGAGAGACAAGGATGAGAGAATTTGTATATGGGTACAGTAATAGCCTATGCCATGTGAGTAGAAATCTTAGAGTTGTTAGGTGTAGGGAAATTGCTATTGGAAACTACATGTTTTGGAGGTTTGTGACACATGGAGGTTAACCCAATGCATTGAGGATCATAAGCATATGTTTTTTGTGTTGGGCAATAGAAGGCCACATTACCAAATTGATGACAATTCCAAGAAGCTTTAGGCTTGAAAGGCTATGTGATAGATGATGTATGGAGTGGATCATGAGATGAGTACCTAGCACCTGGATTTTGATTGAATTGGGTACATATAAGTCACACTTTACTTTGTAGTGGGGTTATCATGTTGTGGAGTTGAAGAAAAAGTTTGGTGTTTCTAATCATGTGATCTCTTTTCGAGTTTTGATCATTGGAAGAGTGAAAGGTTCTTTGATCCAAGTCAAGTGCAATATGAGATTCTGTTATGGAAACTTGATTTGGTAATGCAGCTCAATGGTTGTTGCTAAGATCATATTGAAGGCTACTAACTCTGTAGTGTGTTGGAAAGGATCCATGATTGCTTATTAAGTTTGTTCAAGACTCCCACCTCACACTAGGGTTTCTATTTTTGATGTGGTCAAACACTACAAGAAGAAAAAAGTAACGGTTTTAGGTCCCTTTTTATGGTTCAAGCATTCTTGGCTCGCGGATTCATTCTTATTTACACACTCTAATATTATTTGAATATGAGAAGTAATGACCACATCTTATCTTTATCAGAATTCTCTATGAGTGCGTGCTATCCAAGTAGGCTTTCTTTCCTTTCAAAACACTTGTGAGCTGATTGCAGCATGTTGAATAAGCTAATTCGATGATGTTTTTGAATTGTGGTACCTTTTTTTCTTGTTTGCTCTTGAGATTCCAACCTTTGCAATTCAATTCTTGCATCTTTTAGCTCCTCATATGTCAGGTCTTGCTTTGCTCGGCTTCTTGGTTACACTTTACTTTTAGTGTCCATGCCTCAAAGCTCACATACAATGAAGTTTCACACATGCCAAAGTACGATCAAGCCTACATGTCTTGGTCCTAGGTGAATGTGCACAGGAGGTACCATGTGAACTCATAGGTGTGTGGGTCCTAGGGTGGATGCATGGGTTAGTATATGTGCATGCAACTACCGTGTGTCCTAGTGCTTAATATATCCTAGGATGTTTATGGTGGTGTTTGCACCTACCCTAATTACACTTAATGCAATATAGGTGCCTAATTGTATGGATTACAAGGTAAGTGCAAGTTATGTAAGGCTAATTTTAATGTAGAGTGGGTGGATAAAAGTGTGTGCTCTACGTATATGCATGTGCACAGTGGAAAAGTGAGCTATATGCACTACAAATGCATTAATGTCCTTAGTATATATGCTTGCATACACTTACATGTGCATGACCTAAATGCATTAATGCAAGCTTTATATGATCTGTGATGTACGTAAATATTGGTGCACTTGAGTTTGTGCCTATCCTATGTGAGCTAATGTGGGATGAATTTAAGCTTGTATGTGGCTAGGGAATGAGATGCTTGAGCATAAGGTATTCCAAGCAGGTTTGTGTAGTGTACTAATGCACTAGATATAGTTGGTGACAAGGGCACTACATTCACATGAATGAGTTCTATGTGTAAAAGGCATACTATTATGTTGAACTTACAAAAGTGTGCTAGCATGCATATGTATGTCTTAAGGGATGTGCATGTCTAGGGATTTTGATATATGCATGCGAATGTTGTGTGTGTGATTAGGATACATGGGTGTGTGTAGAGTGTAGTGGAGGTACATGCATGCACATCGCATAGTGGAGTGGTCTATGGATTCAATATGTGTGTATCAATGGATACTTAATGTATACTACTTTTTTCTAAAGTATTATAAGTGTATACATAATGTAGTGTCACATATGCACGTGTGAATGGGTGCATATGAGGTGTGGATGAATATGTGTATCTATGGATGCACACAACAAGCGGATGCACATTTGTGTGTAGATGGATGTGCACATGGATGCATTATGTGTGTGTGTATAGTCATAGGATATTAGTGGATGCACATGTACTAGATCGAGACACGCATGGATGCACACGCTGTTATGCGAGCAGTGATTGAGAGCAAGCCTCACTCACAACCCAATAATGAGACTTTAAGGAGTGCCGATTGGGGTAATTGACTTTAAGGAGTGCCAATTGGGGTAATTGACTTTGTTGAATGGACAAGACAACTTGAAAAATTCAAATATTTGATAATACACCACCAGCCACATATAAAAATAAGACAAAACACAATGCCTCTTGAAGCTCAAAACAAGTAAAAACCCGAATGTAGGTAGAGCATCACACAACCACAACACAACGATAATACCAAAAATTTGAAAACAAACCAAGTGAGATATATTTTTGTACCTTAACAATCTTGAGCCGATGCTCGGCGCTTTGACACCCAAAAGCTCCAACTTCCAAATTGGCATGACAAGAGCTCACTCTAGTATGCAACCCTCCACTCTCCTCTCTCACAAAATACAATTGTAATCAAGGGGGAAGGCCCTTAACTCTCCATTCTCATCTCCTTATATAGTTTTCTATCCACACTCATACACATTAGGCTTTTTGCTTTTAGTTTTTGGCTTTTGCCTTCCAATGCTTTTCACTATTTTCGTTTTTTCTGCCCATGCCTGTTTGCAGGTTGTTTGGATAATAACTTCGTCATTTGAAATCCAAATATAGTTGTTTAGGTACTCAAAACGATCGGAACACGTCTCGTCGACAAGTAGCAGAATTACAAAAATCTATAAAAAATGGAAAAAATTACATATTTTTGTAAATTGTATCATTTTTCTCAGTTTTTTATCTTGGACGACTTATTCCCTTCCTAGGCCTATTGTTCTTATAATTGCACACACATTTAGCACACATGTCCTCTTTTTCTTCAAGAAATACTCGTTGATGATGTAAAACATACGACCTTTTTCCTTTGATCCTTGAGTCTTCAAAATAAATATTATTTGGATATGAATCTATTTTTTTATATAGTGTGTCCTAGCAGGAATATGCTATGAAAGAGAACTCCATGCACAACCATACATGATTTGAGAAAACATGCAATTGATCAAATCCATGATATGCTACCATTCAAACAATGCTACACACAAAAATAATGTATACATAGAAGAAATTATGCCTAGTCTATCTACATGTGATCGTGCGTCATGTAAAATGCAAACAAAATTTCTTGATTAATTTAAAATTCCTTGTCCTCACCTCTCAACTCTGATAAAAAAAGATATGATATACTACGCTTCACCCATCCAAAATTTCACAATCACTCTAGAAAATGATGGTCCTCAAGACGTTGACTAGATAAAAACAACCCATCTCATAATTGGTGGCGTCTTTCACGACCTCTAACTCACCCAACCTCCTTACACACTCAACCAGAGGTTCCTAACTTTGTGATGAGCTTCCCAAATATTGTGTGTGCAAGAAATGTGCGTGCTTAATGACACGTGCTCTCTCATGTGTGCGTGCATCTAAAACTTACTGCATATAGCTCCAGTGGGCCTCATGCCATGCTAGTGCTCAATGATGGTGCAAAATGTGCATAATCCCAACCCATGGTATGGAAGTATTTGATAAGAACAAGAGACGATCCCCGAGTGTAGTGCATCAATAAGTGCAACGTGAAGTGCTTGTGAATCCATAATCCCTGTGATGTAAGTCTCGATAAGAAAACATACCTAGCTCCTCCATGTTCAGTAGCTATTGACAAACACAAGCTCCTACTTGTTCAAAAAAATACCAAACTCGACCAAGGCTATCAAGTTTCACACTCAAAAAATCAAACAAAATGACAAAAATAAATCTTAAGCTAGACAAACACAAGAAATCCAACTACGAAATAACAAAACAAACTGTCATGCAAACAACTAAGCTAGCAAAATTCAAGCCTAACTACAGTTTGACTAGGGCTTTTCAGTTTTCACAAAAATGCTTGACAATGGTGAGGAGCATCGTAGATCCTTTAACAACGATTGATGCACTGCCTCATGATGATGATTTGGCTTCATTTGCTTTGCATTTTCTTAATAATGAGAAGGCTTGAAAATCTTTTGTCACTTCCGTAT
Organism: Lygodium microphyllum; assembly: GCF_053477565.2. Classification (NCBI taxonomy): domain Eukaryota; kingdom Viridiplantae; phylum Streptophyta; class Polypodiopsida; order Schizaeales; family Lygodiaceae; genus Lygodium; species Lygodium microphyllum. The sequence continues at coordinate 94,978,979 of NC_141141.1, forward strand.
ATGTACGGAAGCCATTTTCAAATTCTGATGAGTTGGTCTCTCTCATGATTATGAAAAATATCAATATGCAGGGTGACTCATCTAAAAGAAATAGTGAATAGGTCTAATAATTTTACTCAAGTTTAGAAAGGAAATGTGGCAGACCCTCTTCGAGAGGCCATGGTATGGGACACGCTGATGATAACCACTAAAACATGTTAAGTCAGCAAGATGGTGAAATGTAGGTTTCAAGAGGCCGTGGAAACTTTAGAGGTAGGGGGATCTCTAGAGAAAGAGGTGGATGACAGAACAAAGGTTCTGGAAGTTCTACTAATTTTTACCATTATTATGGCAAAAAATATCATATTGCAACCCATTATTATGCTAAAATAAGGACGATATCCATAGTGGTAAATTGTAGCAAGGATTCTATGTATCATCCTCACGATAGAATGAAGATAAAAATGAGTGTCATTTTATTATGAAGCATATGTTGAATACTATTATTAGAAAAGGGACACATCATGATGTATGGTATGCTAATGCAAGTGCATCTAATCATATGACCAGTCATGTTGAATGGTTTGGAGAGATGTAGGACTTGTAAAATCCAGGTTATGTGTAGATAAGTGATGACTCATGCCACCTAATTTCACATATTGGAAAGGTTCCCTTGTCCTTGCATGATGGCTAGACAAAGAGTCTGTCAGATGTATTACATGTGCCATCAATCTCACAAAGAACTTAATGTCTATTGGCCAAATGGTAGAGCAAAGGTTGTAAGTTCAATTTAACACAAAAGGTTATTTTGTAGAAGACTTTAATGATAAGTGCAGGTTGGGGTCGCATGTTTACTTTAGATGTGGAATTCCTACAATGAATGTTGCTATGTATATTAAAAGAAAAGGAGTGGTGTCAAATATTGTAATATGGTATAAGCATATTGAATATGCAAATGTGCAAATGTTGAAATTAATGCAGTCCAAAGGATTGGTTAGAGGGTTATCTACTTTTAGAGTTGCAAAACCTTTATAAAATATGTAAAGCATGCAAGTTCGGTAGTAAGTAGACAAGACAACCCTTTTCGCATGATAAAGATGTCAGTAGAAATATACTTGATGTTGTGCATATAGTTGTTTGGGGGTCTACACAGAATGTATCTCTTGGTGGCAGAGTAAATACTTTGTCATGCTTATTGATGATTGTTCAAGAAAGCTATGGGCATACTTTATGAAGGAAAAGAGTGATGTACTTAAGCACTTAAAATATTTCAAGGTGGCTATTGAAATAAAAATAGGCTTGAAAGTTAAGTGCTTGAGATCAGATGTAGGGGGAGAGTATCTCTCTAATGAGTTTAATAGCTTCTTGAGGTCTCATGGGATAAAGAGACACTTTACTTGCAGGTATATTTCACAGCAAAATGGGGTTACAAAAAGAAAAAATTGGCAAATTGCAGAAGTTACACGAGCATTGATGGCTAAAAAGAATATGCCAAAACACTTTTGGTTTAAAGTTTTTCATACTATTGTCTATATTATGAATAGAACTCCCATAGTTATAGTTCATGGGATGACCTGGAAGAATGCTTTATAGGTAAGAAGCCTCATGTATCACACTTGAAAGTATTTGGTTGTATTCCATGCGTTCATGTGCCAAATGAGATGTGAAAGAATCTTGATCCAAAAGTTGAATAATGTATTTTTATTCGATACTCTTTAGAGTAGAAAGGGTCTCATTGTTATAACCCTATCACACCTGTGAGTTTAGACTGAGCAGGGATGTTATTTTTTATGAGATGAGCAGCTGGTATGCATCTACTAGTGATTTATTAGATGACGATAATGATCATGATAACAATGTGTAGAAAGAAAAGCGAGAATCATGGAGCCTTAGTGGACCAGAAACATAATTTAGTAATATACCTATAGTTAGCCCTTGATCAAGGAGACTAAGGAGCAGCTCCATAACTTCAAGTGGATCTATAACTGTTGCAAGTAAAGATAAAGGAAAGAAGAAAGTGTTGGATGATAATGATGCATCTACTAGTCATTTGGGATTTGATGGAGATTCTATTGGTTCAAAGAGTTTGGATGATGAGCTTGGTATTTCTTCAATTTGACACCAAGTGCCCAAAGAGCACATTGTTAAAAGATTTCATTTTAAAGGTTATGCAGGTCACTATTATGCTTATATGGTGAATGAAGTTAAGTCTGAGCCCACTTGTTTTGAGGATGTTGTTGGTTATGCTCATTGGAACATAGCAATGGATGAGGAGATAGTTGCATTAAAAGCCAAGAAGACTTTCGATTTGATACCCTTGTCTAAGTGCAAGGAATCTATTGCATGTAAGTGGTTTTACAAAGTCAAGAATGCTCCGGATAGTTTGGTTAGTAGGTATAAGGCTAGGCTGGTTGCAAAAGGCTATGCCCAAAAATATGGCATAGATAATGAAGAGACATTCAATCCAATTACTAGGATGTTAACTTTTAGATGTGTGATTGCCTTGGCAGAAAAATGTTGGATTTTATAGCAAATGGATGTTAAGAATGCCTTCTTGCATATGGTGAATTTTAAGAAGAGGGGTATATGGAGTAGCCAACAAGTTATGAGGATTTAGAGCATCCCACATATGTGTGCAAGTTAAAAAAGGAACTCTATGGGCTAAAGCAAGCACTTAGAGCATGGTCTAACAATATCAAAGAGTAGATTGTTAACATTGGATTTTATATTTTTTATGCTGATCACTCACTTTATATGAGAAGAGGAGATGCATGTTTGCTCATCATAGTTATCTATATAGATAACTTGATTATTATAGGTGACAATGACAATGGGATTGCTGAAGTTAAGGACTTCTTGAAGAAGAAGTTTGAGATAAAGGATTTGGGTGAGCTGAGATACTTTCTTGGTATTGAGGTGATAAGATGCGATGATGGCATATAGATATCCCAAAGGCAATCTGGCTTGGATATATTATCCAAGTATGGTATGATAGCATGTAATCCTCTTTCAGTACCCCTAGAGAAAAATGTGAAGTTGAGTACCGACGTCGGGGAATAGATAGAAGACTCTACTATGTTCAGGAGGATAGTAAGAAGTTTGATTTACATGACTATCACAAGGCTAGAAGACTTGAGCTATGCTATTGGCCGTATCAATCAATTTATGGAGATGCATAGAAAGCCTCATTTGGATTGAATTGGACGCATATTGAGGTATGTGAAGTTCACTTTACATTATGGGATTTTTTATGAGGTAGGTAAGGATGTACATGTGTTTCGTTACACAGATGCACATTGGGTTGGTAGCATGTTAGAAGACAAAAGTTCTACCAGTGGATTCATGTTTTTTCTTGGTAGTGTAATAGTTACAAGGAGCAATAAAAAGCAACCTATACTTGCTTTATCGAGTACAAAGGCTGAGTATGGTGGTACTGCTATGGCAACATGTGAGGTGGTATGATTGCAAAAGTTATTGGGTGATTTGGATGTGTAGGGAGATGGCCCAGTTGTCATTCATTTTGACAGCATGAGTAGCATACAACTAGCTAGGAACCTAGTGTTCTCTGCTAAGACAAAACACATTGAGATGCACTACCACTTTGTGAGAGAGAAGTTACTTGCAGGAGAGATTAACTTGGTATATGCAACAACACCACATAGGATTAAATAGTTGACATTTTCACAAAGGCATTGAATGTAGAGAAGCTTCAAAAGTTCTGAAGCTTACTTGGAGTTGTACAAATAGAGCTGAGCTTGAGGGGGAGTGTTGATATGGCAAGCTCAATACGTGCAGACATTGATGATGGACTACTTGGCTAGATAGGTCCGCATGTCTACACTTAGCACGTCGTGGTCTTTATGATCCTCACATGGCTTTGACCTATTACTTATTATATTTAGCTTGTTACACCTATCTACAATTGGCATAGATTTAGCACCCATTGATTAGTATTGTCAGTTATGCACGGTTTAATTTAGTAGGCCACTTTCCTGTATGTTGTATCTTATCTCTATACTTTGTGCACTTTGTATTGTTTATGGGAGAAGAAGAAAGAAACAAGCAAGAAAACATTTTGGCCTCTCTCTCTCTTCTTGTGTTCTTAAGTGACCTTTCTCTTTTGTGTATGGTGTGTATTTAGTATGCAGCAGCTCAAGAAAGTCCCCCCACCACAAGACTCTTGACGAGGATGAGTTAAGGGATGATGAATGAGGGGCTGAAGGAGATCTTCACACGTATTTCTCTAGATTAGATGGCCCACTTTAGAGATATGGCAAAGAAAGAGTTATCACAGACATCATTAGGCCATTTTGTGAGGTCTACTTTAGCACACTCTGATGCGTTGATCTCCACTAGGCACGATCAATGCTCTAGACTTGCCCTGAATGGAGGGAGTAGTTCTAGGAGGTACTATGAAGATATAGATGCTATGAGCCCATAGTGAATTCTAGAGAGGATTGCTACTTCTTGTTCTTATCCCGGTTCTAGAGAGGGTGGCTCAAGTGGATGTTGTGGATACCCTGATGCAATGTCTCCATCTCATTCATCTAGTATGCACTTATCACCTCAAGGATTTGTCACACTTATAGAGACATCTACTCTTGTGACTCCAGGTTTTTCTTAGTCATCTATAGGTGGTACCCTTATGAGTGATACTTTGAGATATTCTATCCTTGCAGGTACGCAATATGCACAAGGGTATCTTGGTTATGACTAGTACTGTGGCCTTGTAGGTGGGAGAGATTGCACCTTAGACATATTTGAGTAGGCTACGAATACCTTATAGATGAAAAAACACATGCTATGATCATGAATGATGAGGGGAAGAGGGTGATGTCTTGCATGAGAGAGTTGTGCCAGCAAGCATTTAGGCCTAGCATTCTGGACCATTGAAAGAATATGCCGACTATGTAGTGGTGTCTTTACATGAGGAGTTTTCAGTACCTATGGCGCAATAGAGAGATTTTCCATTGGGTGAATAAGAGAGTGTATGCATGTATACATGTTACATAGAAGATCAAATACACGCAAGGCAATCAAGAGTTGTACCTCAAAATCCAAGTGGTTGGACAGAGAGGATTGGCAGAGACTTAGGGAAGAGGAGGCCATAGACTAGTGTGCAAATCATATGCCGTATGCAAACATAGCAAGCATCGGATCCGGGGGGTCCACTAGGGTTTACCGTATGGTACCACGTGAGTGTAAGGGAGGGAGGTTATTTAAGGAAAGGAATGTACATTTTATAAGGTAAGGTCCCATAAATAGGGGGTAGATAAGGGGTATTTTCATATATTTATTGCACGCAGGTGACACCTTCTTATTACTATTAGTGAATCCCACATGTCACTAAATGGTCCCCGAGAAAAAAGAACTCTACCTTTTGCTCAAAATCCAAGAGAATAGACTTCCACGACATAAAGCAAAAAGACCAATTGGGTACAATCTCCCCCCATGTCTTGTGTGAGCGCTCCATAAAGAATGTATTTAATACTTTATTCATCTCCAGGCTCAAAAATACCCCAAATTTACAATTAGCATAATTTAGCTTTTGTCCAAATAAAGAATAAAGCCGTTGGGCATCCCAAGAGTCGGGCTATGTCCAAATACAATGACCAATAATGAATATTTAAGTCATGTGCCCATGCGCATACAAAATAATAAATATATGTCAAGTACTTCAATAAATAAGTGCATCAAAATAAATATTGGCGCCATGCCTAAGAAACGTGCCTATCAAAAATGATAATTTCTTCTAAATAACTTGAATACACGCTATCCCCCAGTGCTTCCCAACACCTGCTCTACACATCAACTGAAGCATTCACAATTGTTAAAAAATAATAAAATTAAACAAAAAAAGTGAATATCTAGTAGTCTTTAGCTACAGAATAAATAAATAGGTTGGAACTCCGTCCTAACTTTAATTTAATACGAGTGCGCACTCTAAACTAAGAAATGTCCATTAATTTAAATATGTCTATAAATTTTCATCACCTACTTGCACAGTGAATTAAGCATGACGTCGAAAAAGGACAGGCATCCCCATTCACTTTTTGCACAAGGAATCCACCTTATGTAAGAGCCCTGACAAATAAATATAATTTTACAAAATCCAGTGCAAAACCTCATGGAATCCACCATGGAATATGCCTCCTAGCATCATACCCTCAGGGTGGGATAGCAATTGTCCTCAATTGCTATTAGCTCAATGTGGAGCAAGCAGTGAGGGGTAAGCACTAAGGTCATGAGTGTGCATCGACTGGGCCTCTTCAACAAGATGATTTTTAAATTTCACCAAATATCTAGAATGTTTATGGCTAGTTCTAGTGGTCATAAAGTCGGTATCTTAAGTTCAAGGATTTCGGTTTCTTCTTCTAACAAAGGAGGATTTTCATAGATAGGGTGGACAGGTAATTGGCCTTTGAAAGGTCGTAACAAATTGATATGAAAAGTATTGTGCATTTTTCAATGTTGGGGTAGTTCTAATTTGAAGGCATTGTCATTGATTTTGTGAATGATTTTAAAAGGTCCATAAAATCTAGGAGCTAACTTTACAACAGGGTGTTTCTCAACACTTTGTAGTCTTCGCTTTTCTCAATGCGTAACCGAACATAATCATCAACTGTGAAATTCATCGCTTGTCTTTTCTTGTTTGCTTGTTATGATTGCTCCTGGGGAGTCCATCTATAAGAAATAATCTATATAACGTGTGTTCAAAGGATAATAAATACCCTTTCTTTACGTACTATATGGATTTAAAATGATCCCTTTGACTTTACTAAACTTACACATTTTTTTCAAATTCTAATTTAAAATTTTCTTTTGCAAATACAATCCTATAGATTTTACTAAATATAATACCCTTTTAAACTCACATGGTATCCTACATGTTTTGTAAGGTGGACTCTCCGGGTGATTGTTGGGCTTTTGCAATCATATCTTTAACTTTATAAAAAATAGTAGCATGCATATTGGCAATATCATTAGCAGCTTTAACTTTGTTTGATAATGAAGTAGTAGGTGTAGGCAATCTATCTCCATAAATGATTTCAAAATGTGCTTTTTGTGTAGCTGTATGTGGAGTGCTATTGTTTGCAAATTGAAGTAAATGCAAGTGTGTATCTCATGTTTGTGGTTTTGAAATTGTGTATGCACGTAAAAGATCCAAGATTATATAGCTTGTAGCTTCTCTTTGTCCATTTTTTAAAGGATGAAATGCAGATAAAAAATCAATCTTTGTTCCTAAGTTTACAAACAAAGTAGTCCAAAAATTATTGCAGAATATAGAATCACGATAAAAAATAATAACTTTTGGCAAACCATGGTTAGTGAAAACAATTTTCAAAAATAATTGAGCAACTTGAGATGCAGTTAATGTTTTCTTGCATGAAATAAAATATGCATGTTTGCTAAACCGATCTATAATAGTCCAAATCATATCGTGATTAGCTTGAGTGTTAGAAAAACCAGTAATAAAATCCATTGAAATATATTCCCATAGTCTTTCAGGAATAGGTAAAGGCATTAACAAACCATACTACTTACCATGGCATTGCTTAACTCTTTGACAAATTAAACACTCAGATACAAAGTTAGAAGTGTTAGATTCCATTTGTGGCTAGTAAAAATCTTTAATCAATGTATGTAAAGTGGAAATAATACCTCTATGGCCTTGATATAGGGGACAATGAATTTCGAGCAACACAAATGATCTAAATGGAATGATTACACATAACCTTTTATCATAAAACATAAATCCATCAGCATAAGACAATAAATCAATCAGAATCCAGTTATTCGCATTTAATTTATTCCAATTAGCTTTAAAACTAAGGCCTTGATCATAGGTATCTGTCATAGGGACAAGGGAATCAAAAGAGATCATAGAGATATTATGAATAGTTGGTCTTCTACTCAAGACATCGTCAACAACATTTTATTTTACAAATTGATATTAGATAAGTGGATGAAAAATTTGAATAAAAGTAGCCCATTTAATATGTTGGTCAGAGATTTGTGACTGACTAAGGAGATGTTTGATACTTTGTTGGTCATTTTTAATCATGAATTCAGATCCCATGAAATAGTGTTTCCATTGACGTAAAGCTTGTACTACAATTAGCAATTCATTATCATAGGTGGAATACTTAAGTTGAGAGGGTTTAAGCTTGCAGCTAGAGTAGGCTATGGGATGGGAATCTTGCATAAGGATTGCTCCTATTCCAAATCCACTAGCGTTAGTGACTACTAGGAAAAATCGACTATTAAAGTCAGGAAGTTGTAATACAGGAGCATGGGTTAAGGCATGTTTCAGTAAATCAAAAAACTTTTGCTGATTTTCAAACCAATGATACACAATACCTTTCTTTAATAATTTTATCAAAGGTAATGCAAGCAATGAAATTTTTCTTACAAATTTTCTGTAAAAGCTAGCAAGACCTAAGAAAGAACGTAGTTCATGCATATTTTTAGGTATCAGTCAATTCAAAATTGCTTCTATCTTTTTAGGGTAAACTTTAATACCTTCAGATGAAACAATATGTCATAAGTATTGAATTTGGGTTTGGAAAAATTCACTCTTTTCAAGGTTTGCATATAATTGATTCTCTTTCAATAATTTAAAAATTGAATATAAATGTTTGTAATACTCGTTCTCATTCTTACTGAAAACCAATATGTCATCAAAGAAAAAAATGACACAATGTTGATGCTTCAAAAATATGTGATTCATCATACAACTGAATGTGGCTGGTGCATTAGTTAAACCAAAAGGCATAACAAGAAATTCATAATGTCCAAATTGAGTTCTAAATGTAGTTTTAAAAATGTCAAATGTATCCAGTCGTACTTGATGGTATCCAAATTTAAGATCTATTTTGCTAAATATTGTAGCCCCTTGTAGTTTATCCATGAGGTCTTCTACCCTAGGGGTCAGTTATCTATTCTTGATAGTGATCTTATTTAAGGAATGATAATCAATGCACATCCTATATGTGTTGTTTTTCTTTTTAACTAATAGGACAGGTGCACCAAACAGAGAACTACTCGACCTAATGAGTCCTCGGGTTAATAATTCTTCAACTTGAGTTTGAATTTCTTTCTATTCAATTTGATTATGTCAATAAGGTGCTTTACATGGTAGTTGAGAACTTGGAATTAATTCTATTTTATAATCTTCAAGACGTGTGGGTGGTAAACTAGGTGGTAAGTCAGCAACAAAACAATCATTAAATTGTGAAAGAAATTGTGCATGCATAGGATGCGTCTTATTTTCTTTAACTTCAATTTCATTCACCTAGATCAAGTAGGATTTGCTACGTTTTCTTAATGCACATTTAGCCTCTATATGACTAAGCAATGGAAAATTATCAGAAGTATGCATATCATGCAATGTGATTTGTTTTCCATGGGAAAGAATCTTTATTAAATGCATGGAATAATCTATATCAATATTATATCGATGACGCCAAGCCATTCCTAAGATAATGTCACTAGATTGCAAAGGCACAACTAAGAAATTTTTACGTTCAGCATAATCACCAATTTTAATTTCTAAGTCACGTACTTGTTGTATTCCATTGTATCTAGTGCCTAAGAGTGTAGCCTTGATGCGATAATGAGTGGAAACAGTATGTAAATTCAATTCTTTAACCAATTTTGCTGAAAATAAAATCGTGTGTGCTCCCATCATAATGTAAAATAGTATTTTCTTTACCATGCACATGACATTTCATTGTTAATAAAGAATGGGGATTTTGTATATGTGGTAAAGTATCTAAAGTAGTACCGTTATCGTCATCGTCGTGAAATCTGGCATTTCTTCATGGTCTTCATCTTTAGTTGCTCCCAAGTAGTTGATGTGAACAATTGGCTTTTTGGATTGACAATTCACTGTTAGATATCCAGGTTGATGGAATTTATAATGGAGTATAGATTTGGATTTTGAAACATTATTAGTAATAGCGGGAAGTTTAGGAATGTTGGGATGGCTGAAGAGATGGCTTGGGATTTGGATGTGTGTTTGATGGTAAAGTAGGGGGTCGTGTTCAAGATTTACGGAATGAAGATGGAACAAAGTGGCTTTGATTAGATCTTCGAAAGTTAAAATTGAATTGCTTTGCACCCAAGTTACCATTGTTTGAGGATTGTTCTGGTCGCTTCTCTCATCCTCGAATTTTGTCTTCAGCATCATGCGCCAAGGAAATCGCATCCTTGAGAGTCTTTGGCTTGAACATGTTCACTTCTGCATGGAAGTAATGAAGCAAACCAAACATAAACTTGCGCTTATGGGTTGCGTCAGGTACATCTTCGAGTATTGGAAGTTGCAATAAAGCATTCCAAAAACGCTCGGTATATTGTGAAATAGGCTCATGATCTCTTTGTTGTAGAAGATCCCATTATTTGATTGCTTTTTCATGGGCACATTAGTGTCTCACAATTTGGTAGAGCTTATCATTAGTTGGATTTCATGATTATTATCATGAGAATGAATTTAATATTCACCCCAAGACTTTCCTTATCAACTATAAGCATTCATGGGTTAAACTAAGCATGTTAAGAGTATACTAGAAACATTGTCTACAAGGCATATAAGTAGTATTGAGAAAGCTTGTATGCTTTTGCTTTGACTTTGCATCCTTCTTCACTCTTTGAGGTTAACAACATGCATGCACATGGTTAGGATAAATTTGAAAGAAAATAAATGTTTGAGGTACAAGAATCAAGCATGCATAGGCTGATTACAAACATAAAAAACCATATATGGGGGGAAAATATGCATAGAGAGGGGTTGATTACAATTAAGTGTATAAATTTTCTTTTGAAAAGTCTCCCAAGTAGTAGGACAATCAATGCTTTTGTGGACAATAGTCCACCATAGCGATGCTCTGTCCACTAAATCATTAGTGACATACTTAATTTTGTCTTTTTTGGCATAGTATTCTTCATGGAAATAATCATCAAACTAACTAATAAAAGCAAGTACTGTGTTTCCATCGTGTAATCCATTGAAAGTACGAAATTTGAAATTTCTTTTACTTATCTTGGCTTCTTTCTGAATAGATTGTGCTTCAAGTGTCGCATCGATCGTGTGTCGTATAATATATTTAGGTTACAGTCCATCTTGATCAGCAGTAGATTGTTGAAGACTGGCCAATTAAGCTTGCAAAGTTTGACATGCTCTTCGTTCGTCTTGAAGCTACATCATAATTAGGTCCAGTTTTTGTTCCATCATTGGTTTTGGTAAATTAACTTTGCCATAAAATCTTCCATATTTTGATCGGTCATCATGCAAAATTTCAAACAACCTCACACACTCGAAATCTTGTTAGAGGAATGAGCGTAGCTCAAGGTCCGGTTTACAAGGCTTGCTTTTTTTTTTGAATGACTTTTTAGCAATCTTTATCCTTCGCGGTTACGAAAATTAATGTTGGTCTTCTTCCAAGTGGATATGTCTTCTGTATAGTCTGAGTGTGATTCTCTGATTGCTGGAATTCGTTTTTGTCACAATGCAGGTGTGAATAGGGGCTTGTAGAGAGGTTAAAAATTGGTTCGGGATTAACCAATGTGAACTGGTGCTATGGGAGAGATTGAAGAGTGGTAGCTTTAAGATTTAGAAAAGCTTAAACACTTTAAGCTTTAAAAAAACTTAATGATTTTAATTAATGGTTTTGAGGACAACGGCATATCTTGGCTGACGTCGACGGCAGTGAGTGCATGCTCTTGCCAGAGTCGTTTGAATTTCTTTTAAGCCTCTTAAGCTTGATCAATTTTAAAATTAATAAAGCTTCTTCTCTCTGCTAACTGAGAGAAAAAAAACGTGTTGATAAGGGAGATTCCCAGGTGGTTCTCTGTCAACAGAGGCTGGTCCTTCACGATCTGACTGCGTAGCAAAGGGTTCTTCACCACCACAAACACACTAATATTCACGGATTGTTGCAAGACTAATTGTAGAGCCCGTTCATTAAACGAGCTTCGCCTTTGCAGGAGGTGGTAAGTGATTGGAAGCCCTCGATCTCAACTTTGCTCTAATACCACTGGAGCGCGAATCGAATGCCATATGCATATGTAGCAAGCATTGGAAGATTCCCAAGAACAAAGAACTCTACTTTTCGCTCAAGATCCAAGAGAATAGACTTGCATGACATGAAGCAAAAAGACCAATTGGGTACAATTTTTCGCCATGCCTTGTGTGCATGCTCCACAAAGCATGTATTTAATATTTTATTCATCTCCAAGCTCAAAAATAGCCCAGATTTACAATTCGCATGCTTTATCTTTTGTGTTTACTTTTGTCTAAATAAAGAATAAAGCGGTTGGGCACCCCAAGAGTCGGGTTGTGTGCCCAAATACAATGACCAATAATAAATATTTAAATTATATGCCCATGCGCATATAAAATAATGAATATATGTCAAGCGCTTCAATAAATAAGAGCATCAAAATAAATATTGACACTACGCCTAAGATGTGTGCCTATCAAAAATGATAATTTCTTCTAAATAACTTGAATACACGCTATCCCCTAGTGCTTTCCAGCGCTGGCACTGCCTACTCTACACATCAACTAAAGCATTCACAATTGTTAGAAAATAATAAAATTAAATCGATAAAAGTGAATACCTAGCAATCTTCAGCTACAAAATAAATAAATAGGTTGGAACTCTATCCTAACCTTAATTTAATACCAGTGTGCACTCTAAACTCATAAACATCCATTAATTTAAATATGTATTTTGTGGAATCACCTGCTATGGAATCACCCACTTGAACATTAAATTAAATGATGCCCGAAAATGATAGGCATTCCCATCAAGTTTTCACACAAGGATTCCACCTTGTGTACGATCCCCAACAAATAAATATAATTTTACGAAATTCACCACAAAACCTTATTAAATTCACCGTGGAATATGCGCCATGACATCATAGACTCTCCAAGAGAATGGCGGAAAGAGGTAGCGAGGACACTATTGGAGGCAAGTGTTGTTCATCATGTGGGGAGTGGTGGCCATAGGACTTATTTGGAGGATTCTTTATGTTTTGTTTTGGTTGTTCTTACTTTCTTATTAGGAATATCACTTTCACTAACAATCTAATTTTTAACAATGTTATTCTATTTTCTTTGCAGCACTCCATCACAAACCGCAATCCTACACAGGTTTGGAGACTCGATATACAAAGAGACATGGTCTCATTGCACTTATCAATAAATTATATGTGTGTGGAAGCCTAGTAAGTTAATCCTCTTTCTTGTTTCTAGTCATTAGTTTTTTTGTGATGCATTATGTATGGTGGACTAATATATGACTGTCTATTTTGCAAAGTCCATTCGATGCTCCTTTGTGTCACGATGAGCTTTCAAATGGCGAGGAGCTGTAGCATGTGCTTGGATTCGTGGAGCACACATCATTTTCTTTTGTGGTCCTATGATCCATGTAGGCCTCTTCCATATAGTATTCCTTAGATATATTATCATCCTTTCTATAAAATCGCATTTTACAATATTTATAGATAGATTCTCGTGTTTGTTTTAAACTCTCCTCTCCATGGTTCCATGTAATTTTATGAGTTGTTATCACCAATGCTGTATGTAGTTTATGAGTTATTAGTCTTGTGGTTTTAAGCAGTTTTTAAACCACTTATTGATGATGATTGCATATTTAATATGTAATTGCTTTGTAGAATATTATTCAGTACATGAGATACTGTGGACGTGCCACCAATTTTTTTTCTATGTAGTTGTCACTATTTATATTGCTATTTTACTGCATGCGTCGCTATACCAGTCAATATATGTGTCACAAAGCATCACTATTTGTGTCACTATCTACGTCACTATTAGTATAAAAGCAACGTAGATAGCAATGCAAATAGTGGTGCTTTTAGATAGTGATGGATATGTATAGATGCCTATATTAACATTTTTACCGAGACCATGGGAGTAATTTCTTAAATGTATATTTGTGTCACTTTAAATGTTGGTATATGGCCTATATCTTGTAGTGACCTACAACTATATTCAAGATATGACAACAAACATGGAGGCCATGCAAAAGATAAGGGTTTTACTTCTTTTTCTTTAATATTTTAGCTTAATGAGTCTAAATTTTATTTTGGTAATAATAAATAAAATTTAAAAAAATTATTGAAGAGAGATTGGATGCCATTTATATTTTCTTATCCATATTAGGTAGCTAAGCTTTGAGGACAAAACTTTTGAAGAGGGATCCTGAGTTCAAGAGTTTAAGTAGAATCGTGGGTGAATTCGGTATTGTAGGTTACATATTGAGAAATAATGTGGCCTACTAAAATGCTAGCAAATACTTATTTTAGAGGATTTAAACTTAAACTTACATTATGGCAACATGTGAGGCAGAGCATGAGGTGCGTCAGATGAAGCATGGATTTTTCGAAGACACTAAAATCATCCAAAATAGCTCTCATATAACTAGCCAAATAAGACCCAAAAATCTATTGTGTGTCTCTGAAAAGATATTAGATCATTCTTGAGGTTGAACCACATTAATATACAGACATATACTCTCCATGTTTGTGATGAAGGCCATTTTAGATTGAGCTTCAAGAGCAAGACAAACTTGGTTGTATACACTTAAACCATTGAGAAATGAGTATATCTTGTGGCCAGCCATTTCATGTAATATACTATCCAGATAAGGGATAGGGAAGGGACCCTAGATTGTGGATGTATTAAGCTTTCTATAGTCCACACATATTCACAGCTTTTTAAATTTTTTTAGAACTATGGCAATCGAGGAAGTCCAATCTGCTTGATCTACCAGAGCAATGAATCCAACTCATAGTAGTCAATCTAACTCCTCTTTAACATGTTTGGCCATGTGAGGGTTCATCTTTTAGTACTATATCTAGGCTAGGATAATATTTGGTAGAGGAATCGAGTGCTAATAGAAGTGAGGATCCAACTCATTCATCTCAGAGTATTCCCTACAAAAAAACATATTTGAACTCAGTTAACAAATTGATGAGTAGGCGATGAAATTGTTGTTGCAATTGGGCACTGAGCTTGACTAGTTTCATCTTTTCCATAGTTCTTTTTCGCACCAATATATACTATGTCTAATTCATCTTCCTTTACACTTGTGACCCTCTGCATTTGCATCTCAAACTCACACTCTTGATTTAGGATTTCTTTGATGTCAACATTAACAATCTAATCAAGATTAGTATTATATTTTCCATAGTTTGGGTTTTGAGTTCCAGAACTCACCGGACTGTTGTTCTCTTCCTACTCCTCCAAGACTTGGGCATGTATTGTTCACGTTGATTTATAGAACATTGATGAGATAGCATGGTTGAAAATGGGCATTAGCCTCAAAAAAATCATCTTCTTCATCATCACTTATGCCCTCCACCATATTGACTATTTCAACAACAACCGAATTGTAGTGTGGGATAGGTGGAGCAACATTGGTTCAAGAAGACAATTACTTTATGTTATTTTTGTGGATTGTAAGTTTTTCCTTATCCTAGTTATGGCTACTTGGCATAGCCAATTGTAAGTCGTAATCTTCACTAGCATGCTCCATATTCAGTACAACTAAGGAAACTAAAAATTGAATTGTGATAATTTCTAGAAGTACAGAGTGAATGATACGTAGAGGTCTTACTCATTGCTGATTGGCCATCCTTACCACGAAGAATGCTGGTCCCCAATCCATTAATCCAATTTTTGACAAGTGGTCAATGTGATGATATTGACACCTAAGCCATGGTTGAGGAGGACATTCTAGATGATTTGGTCTATAAACCAAACAAGAATAACCCCAATTGTTGGATAAAACAATTGGCCTGCTCATTTGGTCCCCATCTAGTTGGTCCTTCGGATGAGTTTCCAAGAACAGACAAAGTGCTTCATGGCATGCTCCTATCCATTGTTATAGGCTTAGCAACAATTTTCTAGCTTCTACTTTCTCCATGATTAGCATATTGGATTTTAGTCTATCTTTGCCTAGGATAACTTTTTGAACTCTTATTGCAACCTTTTCCAAGGTTATCATCTAGTAATTTTCTCTTTTGCTTGTCAAGATAAGCTTTTGGCTACTTTCCTTTTTCAATCCCAAGGCAACTACGCCTGGATTCTTCTCTCCACTTAGTTGCGGATCCTCTCTTGCAACTTGCTTGCTTTTCTTTTGTGTTGGGTTTGCTAAACCTCTTGTAGGTTCATGTTGCGATTTGAACTTTGCAGACTCCGATGTGTCTTTGCACTATGTTGCATTCCCTGAGGGGGCAAGGTGTGCAAGTTAAACTATAGTTGCTTCCCCCTGCATAATGATTAGAAAGATGTTTCCAAGGTATAAAGGAAGCACTAGAGTATAATACTTTAAGCTTTGTCACACACATTGAATCTATACACACACCATGTACATACATGTGTGTACATGCACACACACATTAAATACAATAGTGTCACTACACATAACACATCACACACACATACCATATGTGAGGTGCATTTGGTCGCCTTAATTTTGACTCACCCTAAGTATTTCCCTGTTCCTATGGGGGGAGTCAAGGGGATAGAGAAGAGAGGAAAGAAGGCATATAGAATGCATGCACACCACCCCATAACTGTAGTTAGCCTCACATAGACACATGTCACATGCACACCAACACCCCAATCATAATGCACCACATTAACACCTATATACATAGGAGCCTAAACACAAAACCCAAAACACACACACACACACACACACCATCTAGTCCATACATGCACACTAATACCACTCAGGGGATGCACATACACACTATAGATATTGCATGTCATCCTAGTACCACCCCGTTGGAAGGGGAGGGCTATGGGAGAGAGGAGGTAGGAATGTCGCACACACATGCATGCACACTAACACATAGACACACACCATTTTATGTAGTGACATAGACATCGTATATGTACATTGTACATTCACACTCCTATGTATATGCACCCATTGCACTATGCTTGTGTATTTTTACACACTCAACCATGTGCATCCACACAACTAAGTGTATCCATTACCTCAAATAGTGCATCCATGTGCACCCATGTGCATTCATGCATTCGTGTGCATTCATCCACCCACGTATTCATCCACCTATGAATATAGTGCATCAAATGTAATGCGTAGTCTATCAGTTGCATTTGACTACACACAATGCATCCATTTGTATGTAGTACAACTATATGCGTCCGCTTGCATAGTGCAACCTCATACATCCTCACACCCATATAGTTCATCCACCTCATATATAATGTGTCCGACCATACATAGTGCATTTGTGTGTGTTTGATTGCACACATGTGTACACCTACATTGTAGTACATCCATCGACACTCGTGCATACACTTTTGGATCCATATGTCCATGTGTGCATCCGTAGTTTGCATCACATTCATGTGCATCTATGTGTATCTGATTGCATATAGGGCATCCATGTGTATTCAACCACATCCACTAACATTGTAGTGTATCCAACATTAACACTCATGCATACACATGTGTATCTATACATCCATAGTTTGCTTCACACCCACAGTATGGGCATGCATGTGCATCCATGTGTGTCTCGATCTAGTACATGCGCATCCACTGATATCCTATGACTATATACACACACATAGTGCATCCATGTGCACATCCATCCGCACACAAATGTGCATCCACTTGTTGCATGCATCCGTAGATACACATATCCATCCACACCTCATATGCACCCATTCACACATGTGCATATGTGACAATACATTATGTATACACTCATAGTACTTTAAACAAAAGTATTATACATTAAGTATCCATTGATATGCACATATTGAATCCATAGACCACTCCACTATGTGATGTGCATGCATGTACCTCCACTACACTCTACACACACCCATGTATCCTAATCACACACACAACATTCTCATGCATATATCGAAATCCCTAGACATGCATATCCCTCAAGACACACATATGCATGCGAGTATGCATGCTAGCACACTTTTGTAAGTTCAACACAATATTATGCCTTTTACACATAGAACTCATTCACATGCATGTAGTGCCATTGTGCACCAACTATATCTAGTGCTTTACTACACTACACAGACTTGATGGGAATATCTTATGCTTAAGAATCTCATTCCCTAACCACATACAAGCTTAAATTCATCCCACATTAGCTCACATAGGATAGGCACAAACTCACGTGCACCAATATTTAGGTAGATCACAGATCATATAAAGCTTGCATTGCATTTAGGGTATGCACATGTAAGTGTATGCAAGCATACATACCAAGGACATTAATGCATTTGTAGTGCACATAGCTCACTTTTCCACTATGCACATGCATATACGTAGAGCACACACTTTTATCCACCCACTCTACATTAAAAATAGCCTTAAATAACTTGCACCTACCTTGTAATCCATACACTTAGGCACCTGTATTGGATTAAGTGTAACTAGGGTAGGTGCAAACACCATCATAAACATCCTAGGATATATAAAACACTAGGACACATGGTAGTTGCATGCACACATACTAAACCATGCATCCACCCTAGGACCACACACCTATGAGTTCACACTGTACCTCCTGTGCACATGCACCTAGGACCAAGACATGTAGGTTCGATCGTACTTTTGCATGTGTGAAACTTCATTGTAAAGTGAGCTTTGAGGCACGGACACTAAAAGTAAAGTGTAACCAAGAAGACGAGCGAAGCAAGACCTGACATATGACGACCTAAAGGATGCAAGAATTGAATTGCAAAGGTTGGAATCTCAAGAGCAAACAAGAAAAAAAGGTACCACAATTCTAAAACATCATCGTTGACTTACGAATTAACTTATTCAACATGCTGCAATGAGTTCACAAGTGTTTGGAAAGGAAAGAAAGCCTACTTGGATAGCACACACTTGTAGAGAATTGAGATAAAGATAAGATGTAGTCATTACTTCTCATATTCAAATAATATTAGAGTGTGTAAATAAGAATGAATCCATGAGCCAAGAATGCTTGAACCATAAAAAAGGGACCTAAAACCTTTACTTTTTTCTTCTCGTAGTGTTTGATCACATCAAAAATAGAAACCCTAGTATGAGGTGGGAGTCTTGAACAAACTTAATAACCAACCATGGATCCTTTCTAACACATTACAGAGTTAGTACCCTTCAATATGATCTAAGCAACAACCATTGAGCTGCATTACCAGATCAAGTTGCCATAGGAGAATCTCATAATGCAATTGACTTGGATCAAAGAACCCTTCACTCTTCCAATGATCAAAACTCAAAAAGACATCACATGATTAGAAACACCAAACTTTTTCTTCAACTCCACAATATGATAACCCCACTACAAAGTAAAGTGTGATTTATATGTACCCAATTCAATCAAAATCCAGGTGCTAGGTACTCATCTCATGGCCCACTTCATACATCATCTATCACATAGCCTTTCAAGCCTAAAGCTTCTTGGAATTGTCATCAATTTTCCCAACACAAAAAACATATGCTTATGATCCTCAATGCATTGGGTTCACCTCCATGTGTCACAAACCTCCAAAACACGTAGTTTCCAATAACAATTTCTCTACACCTAATAACCCTAAGATTTCTACTCACATGGCATGGGCTATCGCTGTACCCATACACAAATTCTCTCATCCTTGTCTCTCTCTCTCTCTCTCATATCTGACTTGCATACCCACACACACACACATTCTCTCTCTTTCTCTTCTTACCTTTTTCTATCTATGTGCCTCGGGTATGGCAAGGACGTAGAGGTTGATTGCATAGGGAGGCAGGGAGGTCACAATGGAGTAATGGGCGGCAGATATAGTAGCTTGGTGGAAGCACAGAGGTAAGGGGGAATGATGAGGTGATGTGAAAAAGGATTGTGGGCCATGGAATATGGTAGCTAGGCTA
This sequence comes from Lygodium microphyllum, assembly GCF_053477565.2. NCBI lineage: Eukaryota > Viridiplantae > Streptophyta > Polypodiopsida > Schizaeales > Lygodiaceae > Lygodium > Lygodium microphyllum. The sequence goes on from NC_141141.1 coordinate 94,998,898, forward strand.
GGTGCCATGACAAGTAGCATGGGTGATAGGTTGAGACGAGGCGCCCCAGGGCAAGCAAACATATTGGGAGTCGAGAGGGCACACATGCAAGGATGTGGAGGTATGGCCGTGGGAAAGGCAACAATAAACCATAGGGCCTTGCTACAAGTGCATGGAAAAGGGGTAAAACCCTTTCTTTTTGTGGGCCGGGGAAGAGTGGGAACCCCTCCTCCCCTTTTTTCTTCCTCCTCCTCTTCTTCTTCTTCTCCTTCTTCTTATTTTCTCCTCCTCCTTTTTCTCCTATTCTCTTTCTCTCATTTCTTTTCTTCTTCTTTTTCTTTTTCTCCTCTTTTTCTTTTTCTTCATCTTTTTCACCTTCCTTTCTCTACTTTTTTTTTCTTCTTCCTCTCCTACTTCTTCTCCTTATTTTTCTTCTTCTTTTTCTCATTCTTTTTCTGTTCTTATTTTTCTCCTTTTTATAGTTCTTTTTTCTCTTCTTTTTCTCTTTCTTTTTCTCTTCTTCTTCTTCTTCTTCTTCACCCATAATGTAAAGTTGAGAGAAGAATGAAGAAGCACTAAGAAAATTTAAGAGAACAACTACAATTTCCACTTTTTACAAACAACCATGAGCAACCCAAGATTACCCTTATTTTTTTTAATTTAGTTTTTCAAAATTTAAATAATAATAAAACTAAAGAAGTACAAGATATCATTTTTGTCAATCAAAATATTGCAATTCTCTAAAACGAACTTACATTACAAGATACAGGCCTCATACCGACGTTCAAAGTGATGAAAATGTTAACAAAAAAAATTACTCCCATCGTTGCTAAACACATTGGTGTTAGCGTCTACATAGACCATCGCTATTGGCATCACTATTGGCGTTGCTATTTGTGTTGCAAATAATGATGCAAATAGCAATGCCAATAGCAATAGTTTGTGACACAAATTGCGACACATGCAATAAATTTGCGATGCTAATAGTGACAGTTACAAAGAAAAAAAATGTGGCAAGCTGCCCTGCCACATGTAGCACTATGTGCTATATTTACATTCTAAAAATGGATTAAATGTAAAGTGTACAATGGTCATCAGAATGAAGGCAAAATGTACTTGAACCCATAAGACTGATTCATAAAATAAATATAAGATCGCTTAATGAAAGCCCTCATGGAATCATGGCAAGATACAAAGGATGATAATAACATAGTGCATAGTAAATTCCTAAATAAATCACAGGACCCAAAAAGAAGAGGATGTGTGCTCCACAAATCCAAGCGGAGCTATAGATCCTGGCCATCTAAAAGCTCGTCATGACGCAAAGGAGCATCGAATGGACCCTGCAATTAAAAAAACTACACATCAATCCACCATATAATAATGTATTTTAATTAATAATAATTACTATAGAGAAGAAATATGAGTGACTTACTAGGCCGCCGCATGCATTCAGTCTGTTGATCAATGCAGTGAGATCATGTCTCCCTACATATCGAGTCTCTAGGCCAGTGGGATTCGAGTTTGTAATAAAGTGCTGCAAAGAAAACAAAATACAACCATTAAAACATGATTATCAATACAATCAATATTGTAAAAAAATAAGCGAGAAGCATAGAAGAAAAACTTACAAAGTCCTCCAAATAAGTCCTACAGCCACCACTCCCAAGATGATAGACCACTCCTACCTCCAGTAGTGCCCTTGCTACCTCGCGCTATTGTCTCCAACATCCTGGAGAATTTGTGGCCTCCTCCTTGAGTTAGTACCAGTTATTTGTGTCTAGCTACTTGGGTTTTGAGGCCACACTCTTAAGTGCCTTGTGTGTATCCAATCATCTGTGTGACATGTACGCATGTATGCACTCCATCATCTAGCTTGTGAAAAACCTATTTGATGTAGTGGGTACCGAAAACTCCTCATGCAAGGATGCTACTATGTAGTCCTTGCTCCCCTTGGGTATGTTCTTCCAATGATCCAAGACATTGTGCTAGAAAACTTGTCGACACAACTCTCTCATAAGAGCCATCACCCTCCTCCCCTCATCATTCATGATGACGGCTCCTGTCCTATCATCTACAAGGTATCCATACCCCTCCAGGGTATGTCTAAGATGTGTTCTCTCCCACCTACGACCGCGCTCTTGGGCATATCCAGGAAACCCATGTACATTTAGTGTACCCATGGGGGTGCTATCTGTCGGAGTAGCACCTATAGGGGTGCCATCTACGGATGGCTGAGCAAAAGCTAATGAGCAAAATCTAGAGTCATTGAAGTAGGCATCCCCATAAGTGTGACAAATCCTATAGGTAATGTAACTCCACCAGAATGACGAGACGGTGACACTACATCGGTACCTCCACAAGAACCACCCGAGCCACCCTCTCTCCAACCTACACAAGAGCAAGAAGTAGTACTTGCATCTCAAGCTGATTGCAAGCTCACTATATCCACATCTCCGTAACATCCCCTAGAACCACTCCCTTCATCTGGCCTAGAGCATTGATCTCATGTACTGAAAACGGAAGCATCAGAGCATGCCGAAGTAGATCTAACGGAATGGCTTGATGGTGTTCAAGACAGCTCCTGCCATATCTCTAAATCAATCCACCTGATCTCGAGACATATGTGTGAAGATCTCCTACATTTTCTCGTCGCTCATCCCTCAACTAATCGTGCTCTTCAAATATCACCAAGGGTCACCTACACAGACAAAAATTAGCATAATCAATATAAAGATTCAAGCAAAGCATGGTAATATAACTCTAAAAAAATGATATTACTTAAAATGCATATTCTAGAGTACCCTTATAAGTGATTCATCAATGAATTAAGTAGGTGGATGCTACAAGTATGACGTAGCCTATGGTCCCATGTCAATCTCCTAACACAACTCAGCATACACTAAAAGGTTGATAAAAAGGTCAGTACAAAAGGATGAGTCCACCTAGTTCTCAAAGATTTCTTAGCCTTCTATCTTTTCAACATAGTAATTACCTAACTCTGACTCCTCTACATGCTCCAAGCTTTGGGTGACCTCCACCCCTTGCAATATTGATCCCTATATCTGCATATTGTTCTCATCTACATTGGGAACATTGCTTTCATCATATACTCTCGCACTTCAGGGAGCTGAAGGCACAACATACCACCATCGAGGTTGTCAAGGGTTTGAATAGAAAATTACTTGTTCCAAATTACATACAAGAGAGACATTTGTGAAATATACCATGTCGTAATAAATTTTTAAAAAACAGTTCATGCACCTGTTCACAATGGGCTGGCAAAACAAACATGTCACACAAATCTTTCCATCTTTTTTCAGAATCTATTTCGAGAAATCCAAATGGACCTCGTCGACCGTTGCTCGGGATCCTTCTAGTACCACTTTGAACCATTGCACATCAAATATGATCATGGAGAAGCTACGCTAATCCACCATGATAACACTTTGCAAGTTTCAAAAATACTCCATCTCATCTATAATGGTGTTTGGATCTATGTCTCGCCATCGGCTCTCTTGCTCGAACTTTGTAATGACACTATAATCCATTGTGGAGCGCATTTTGTGGATATGCTCCACGTGAAAATGTCGTCCGTGTGACCATGCCGCCCTGTATATTTTGTACTCTACATTGAAATGGTTAAGTATTTGTCACATATAAAATCTAGATACGACAACTTATAAAACATGTGGTCACCTTTGGATTACATCCCCTCGATAAATTCCACTGCTCTCATCAAAGACCTCCACCCCTTCGCGAGAGGCTGCGATCAAAGCCCCATGTAACCATCATATAGACATAAACTACAGCATCTCCTCCATGCCCTTAGGATATCAAATTGGTCGATTACGCATACTATGTCGAGATTTGGATCGTGCTTCTTCCCAATCTTTCCTGGCTTGCTCATACCTAGCGAGCCACGTCTCCATGGAGGCATGTGCAACATACAAAAATGATTCACTTTCTCCTCCATTGCAACATCCATCCTTTTTTCTACCCCATTTCCAACCACCACATCTCTGGTCACTCTATCATCGTCCTTCAATGACCATAGCATATTATTATCTGAATTCACCATTGGTAGCCATTGTGAAATATGCACTAACACCTTAGACACCAACCAACCTTTAGCCATGCTACCTTCTGGCCGAGCTCGTTGTCGCACAAAGCCTTTTAGGGTTTTCATAGGAGGAGGCGACATGGTGGAGTGGCAGCAAGCCTTGGTGGCGGTGTTGTGTTGTGTAAGGGGATGGAGAGATATGAGTAGCTTGAAGGAGGTGGGGTTGATGGCCATTGTGTTTGTGTGGAGGCAAGGTCGGCCAAGATATCAAAACTCTCCATGAAGTATTGCTTGTAGAGCTTTTGATAGGGCTTCCAGTGCTATGTTGCCAGAATCAAATGAGAATAGCTCCTCAAATGAGGAAATAACTAAAATAGAGAAGAATGAAGGTAATGACCAAGGATAAAAGATAACAAGAAGAAGAATCAACAACAAGAACAATATATTCAAGAAGAGAAATTTTAATAGCACCAAACTCAATTTCAATCTCAATAAGCCCTATTTGTAACCTAGTCATACAAATAGTAAGATTTAAGGGAATATGGTTGTATGGAAAAATTAGCTTTTGACTTTGATGTCAAGCTCTTGAATGCCATTAAAAAGCATATTCTCTTCATTTTCCATCAAAACTTGGCAATTTTCATGGCCCTTTCAATATGCATGGAAGAAGCTTTGATTATGGCTACTATTTGTAGGGCTTCCTCCACCACTCTCGGGTTGAAGGACACTAGGACTTGTTTAAGATTTATAATCTCATTATAGTGTTTCAAGGAGCATAGTCCTTGTGAGGCTATGAGATTGGTAGGGTTTCAAAGAATTGATCGCACAATTGATAGTTGGTTGGATTATTTAAAAAGTTAATATTATGCAAAAGTGTGGCATTGTCCATGAGGTCTTGGGTTGGCACGTTCTTATCAAGGACATTTGTTAAGTCCCACATTACGTATCATGCCTCTTATCCATGGAAAGGTGTTCTGTCTAGATATTATTGAGGGGTTGAATTCTAGCCTATGGGGGGCTGGTGGTTTTTGCTAATGGAGTTACCAAGGCATGTCATGTTATGCTTCCATACACCATCTATTTACTAGGTATTAGTTTGCACCATATAATTTGTGATAAGATAGACACTCGGTGATTCTATAGTTCCAAGCATTTTGCTTGAATACTCCAGAATTTTCATAGGTTGTTTAGTTTCTAGCCTCATGGCATTTTGCTTGTAATAGGGGCAACGAGCATTTTAATTTGTTAGGATTGGGTGGGACTTACAATTCTGTCTTGATTGGCACAATAATGGAAGAATTGGAACAATATGCACGTGGAAAAGTGTTCATACGTTCTGAACATGAGCTAATTCAGTGTGAAACATAGCTGGCCCATGTTCTCTAATACATATGGACTCCTCCAAGAGTTCTTGCACTTTAGTAGCTAGACTCAGCCCAAAAAACCTTCGACAAGGCATCTATCCAAGCTGCCGGTGTGAAATCGACAAAATGCCGTCCTTGTATTTGAAAACCAATAGTACAATCGACAACTTCTGCGTGACTTTAATCGATCTGCTTCTATATATGGAGTTCGAGACGTATGGATCAATTAGTCAACGGTCCCTATCTATCTATTAGCTAAATTAGACAAGGTTGTATTGATAAAAGTTCAAGGTCGACCAAACTGATCAGAAGATGAAGTGTCTGATGATGCCGAATGCGCCATTTATCCTGGGCCTCATGATGATGGCGCTGGTTCTGGGAATGATGATGGCGGTCACGATGAATGATGCATTTAGAGGTAGTGGTGGTGGCGGCGCGTTTGCCGCTGACGATGCCTGCGGCGGCTGTGGCTTCCTGGCGCAATGCTGCATCTGCCGAACCAGCAGGTTCTGCAGCCTCCTGTGCATCTGCTAATGTTTAATCATCATCGATCTCACCCATTATATCTTAACTATATTCTCTCACTCATAATAACTAATGAGAGCTGGCGCTCTTTTAATCCCTTCACCATATTCGATCGCCCATGTATCCATCAATCTTGCTACCTCGATACATCAAAAGCGCTCCTTTAATCTTTGAATTAAGTACCTGCCGGCGCAGATTTTGCAGGTTTTTGATTACATGTCCTTGAACAGTTTTATAAGATTTTGCAATCTACATGTTAAAGATTCTTCAATCTCTCAATGGTTTGTGCGAAATTTTACAATTCCGACGTCTCACGGGTGTCAAAGAGAAGCTATATTCCTTCGTATGGGAGGTATTACATGTTATACTTCTTCTTCCTCCTCTTCTCAGGAGGAATACGAGAAAGATGCTATGACGTAAAGAAAATGAAATGATGTCCTGATGATACCTCCTCGTGTCCACAGCCTTTCCACAAGTTGCGTAGTACTATGGTACACCGCATACTCTTTCACCAACTCAGTCACCAGACAACTACAATATAGCCATGTTAGAAAAATACGAACTACAATATAGCCATGTTAGAAAAACACAAACACACAGTGAATGCTAGATCAAATAGATAGAAGATTGAAATGATTTATAGAATCCAAACCTAAAATATAAACAAAATGAAGCACAATATTAACAAAGTCTTCCTCAAAAGAGGCCCAACCATCCCTCCCAAGATGTGATGATGAACCTATTGTAACTCACAAGTGTGTCACCTCCACCTCTCCGGATTCTTCTATATGTAATTCTTAATCTTTTTCCATTGGTTTTGGTCAAGCCATCTAAGCTTTCTTAACCTATTTTTGTAAGCATCATGCACCTCCAAACAAAGATGTGCTAGGTATTTTGAAATGCACGATTGTATGTAAAATAAAGCCATTGTTGTAATAAGCATAATGTATCTCCAAACAATGATGGGCTAGGTATTTCGGCATATGTGTCTGTACATAATCATTTGAAACCCTATCAAAGAGAGATGATTATGCAAACTCATCATGGAGAGTGTGGATGATATAATCTAGTTTGTGGAATGGGCCCTAGTTTCTCCATTTCTCTGTGATGACATGGTGGTAGTCCTACATGATAATTATAGCTCATGCAACCTAGCAATGAGTCTCTTTCCTTTTTTATTCATGATGACTAACTAACCTATGCTGTTGTTGATCGAGTATAATACACGAAGAAGAGTCCTAGGAGTCCTCACCTTGCAAGGTATAGTAGTCTCAGAAAAAGGGGTGATCACTACTATAGCGAGGCTTTGTGTGCCACTAGCTCCCATGGCTATATTACGGCTAGTAAGCATAGATGTTTTTAATTATATTTATTCTAATTGTTATAGAAAAATCATACATACACACATCTTTATGAAAATAAAGAACAAAATTAGTAAGGATCTAGCTCTCTGAGGACTAGATTTTTGCTCTCCATATATGCTATCATATCATATATAGATTGCTATCCAAACTGTCATGACTCAAGTGGTGAGGAGACATGCTTGAGCTACTACGCCAAACATATACCATACATATATACAAGAGGAAACTCACTCAAGAATATAAGAGGAGAGATGGAGGCCAAAACGTGTTCTTGCTTGTTTCTTATTCTTCTTTTTCACACAATACAATATACACATAGTAAAGATAAGATACAATATAAAGAAAAGTGGCCTATTAAGTCAAATAGTGCATAACTCACTATACTAATAATCGACTGGCGCTCCAACTATGTTGGCTGTAGGTAGGTGCAATAGACTTAATATAATAAATGATAAGTTAGTGGCCATGTGTGGATCATCACCACTGGTTTCCTAAGTGTAGACGTGTAAATATGTTAAACTAGGTGATCCATTATTGATGCCAGGAGGCATATTCCACGGTGGATTCTGTGAGTTTTTTATTCCACTGTAGATTCCATGAGGTTTTGTGGTGAATTTTGTAAAACTATATTTATTGACGGGGCTCGTACAGGAGGCTGATTTCTTGTGCGAGAAGTTGACGAGGAGGCCTATCCTTTTTTAGTGTTAGATTAATTTAATGTGCACGTGGGTAATTCCATAAAATACATATTTAAATTAATGGACGTTTATGAGTTTAGAGTGCACTCATATTAAATTAAGGTTAGAATAGAGTTTCAACCTATTTAATTATTTTATAGCTAAAGACTACTAGTTATTCACTTTTGTGGGTTTTTTCTTATTATTTTCTAACAATTGTGAATGCTTCAGTTGATGTATAGAGTAGGTAGTGGCAGCTTTGGATAGCAGTGGACATTAGCGTAAGTCCAAGCATAAATTTCATAATTATGATTAGTTACCTTAATTATAATATATAATATTATATATTTATATGATATTGTAATATTAAAATTATTACTCTATTTGTAAGTTATAAGTTTAAACTTCTTAATTAGCAATAATTAGATCATTGTCCATGGTACTATTAATTTATTTATTTTTAATATAGATTATTTTAAAATATGAGATTTAAGATATGCTTTTATTGAAATAAGCTTTCTTTATGGAATACCTTTGCTATTTTCTTAATGTTGTTAAGTTTAGAAGGCTTTTCTAGCTTTCTTTACAAAAGCAACACGATCGCACACAAAATAGGAGAAGAGGATGAAAACTGAGCTTTTTTGTTGCTTTCTCATCCGGAATCAGAAGTTAGAGCTTCAAGAGTCGTTTTGGGATTTTGGCATGCTTTACACGCGATGGTGATATCAAAACGTCAAGATTTAGAGCATAGAATTTTCTGCAGTAACTGCAACATGCTATAGCATACCTCTTAACTCTTAAAACTCTGTATTTCAATTAATATTTGTACTTTCTTTGTAATTATATGTAAGATATAAATGTAAATATCCATGTAATACTATAATATATAATTAAGGATGGAAAACTATGGCTTTTGCCATGGGAGAGGTTGGACCCAATCATGCATTTTTTATCTTGTCTTTCTCAATCTATTGAGTTATTTAAATCCTCTTATGCATTGTAATGTTGTTTGTATTTAACGATTGACATTTAATTTGCTAGATTTGCCACGTGTTCCGCTTCGTAACATTGGTATCAGAGCTTGGCTATGCTTCGAGTTTTTAATTATGTGTTCTCGTGTTTTGGATAGCCTTATATGCACAGTTGATTGGCTCGAATTGATCCAATTTGTTCTTCTTTGAATTTTGATTATAGCATGGACTTGGCTATACAAACAGGATGTTATAGCAAAAAAGCTTTTGAAGTTTATTTCATAGTAAATCATAGCTTTGTTTTATTTTATAAAAGTTTTAAATTTAAACATATTAATTATTTATTTATGTTATAGGGCTATATAGAAGAGGCACTTGAAAGTAGTCTAGCTATTGCATATGCTTCACCATAAAAATCCTCTCGAATGACTATTTTTCAGATAAGGGTACTTTTTACTGGTGTATATTTTGAGGATGGTGTACAAATTAAAAATTTAGCCCTCACAAAGATCTACAATTGTTATTAGACACATATTTTACAAATTATGAATATTTAACGAGTTGTTTGAGTCCTAAAGTGACATTGAATGCAAATTTCACAACAGTATGCAGAAAAGTGTGTAGTAGCCAACTTTGAGCCCTATTTTTTATGACCTTACCTTCAGATTTGATAATCCATCATAGGAACATGAATTGCAGAACTTTTTGTTGTCTATAACTCTCTAGTTATCATCATGACCTGATTCTATCTACAAATAAAGTTATTTATCTTGAAAGTAGGTCTTGCAAATAACCCAGGTAGTGAAATTTGTAAATTTCAACCTATACAAACATCTAATTTCCTAGTAGGATAGCTTTTAATCCATTTGGAATTTGAGTATACACCAAAAAGAAAAAAAAAGCTTGTATAAAGATCGAAAACTTATATTAGACATGGTTTTGTCTAAATATGCATATATTAAAAGATAATAATATCTAAATATGCCATAAAACTTGAATATTACTTTCACTACAAGAGAAAGGCCCTATAGACGTGCACTGTACACGCGAAAAAGTGGGCATGTTTATAAGCGCGTATATCAGCGCATCTATTTACGATATTATACAGAACACGTCTATATATCCACATTTATAAACGCGCCTATAGATGCGAAAATAAACGCACATATTTTTCATTTATCATGAGATCCCTAAATATGACCAAACCTCTTAACAGCTAGTATTTGTTTGAATACATTACCAACTTTACTTCTTTCTGAGTATTACAAATATACATCAAATCATTCAAAGCTAATTATATATATGTGATTTCATGCCCTATATACATCCAATCATGCCCTATACAAATGTGATTGGATAGGGCATGATTGGATGTATATACGACATAATTACACCTGGATCATAAGGACATGATATACATGTATAGGATCATAAGGACATGATATACATGTATATATGACATGATATACATGTATAGGGCATACATGTATAGGACATGATATACATTACCAACTTTACTTCTTTCTGAGTATTACAAATATACATCCAATCATTCAAAGCTCATTATATATATGTGATTTCATGCCCTATATACATCCAATCATGCCCTATACAAATGTGATTGGATAGGGCATGATGATTGGATATATATACGACATGTTGCATCTATTCATGTGCACTTAACCTAACCATGGCTAAAACTTATAGATCACATATAATTTTAGATAAGGTGAACCACATGTAGCCAATGTGCACATGTCCTCTTTTCATCATCTTTAGCTAGTGTGTCTACTTGTTGGTGACTAAAATAGATCACTGTAAGGATACTTTGCAATACCAACAAGCCAACTACAAATCTCTTATCTATGAAATGTATAAGTAAATTAATTTGGTTAATTTGATGAGGTCAATTTTTCCTTCCATGGACAGTGTGGTTGGCTATCTACTTCAAGGTTATGGAAACTTGCAGAAGTCAATGGAGCATCCTAAAAATGACGATACTCTAATTACTATATCAAGTCACTTCATGTGAATATCTTTGATTGATTGATGGATAATATGCCTTTCTCTATCTCTTTCATATACACCTTCATTGCATTATCTCTGTCTAGCTAAAAACCATTCGTGCTTTATTCACCTATTGATACTTGCATGCAATTGCAAGTGGGATGGTCTAGTAAGTCACCACATATGTGCCAAGTGACTTGCCAATGTGTTATCTCTTATCCTCAAGCTTTGTTATATATGTCACCACATAGGTCAATTGATTTTCTACTGTACCATCTCTTATCTCAAGATTTTCTATATATTTCACCATTATTCTTAATCAAAAACATCATATCAAGTATATCTTGCATTAATCAAGCAGATTGGCCAACCCAACATGAATGAAATTGTATGAATAGCAATGTAGATCAAGATCTTAGCTTAAATCAATGTCACCTTTTTGCACAATATAAACTGTTAGAGTTTAACTACAATATATAATGCCTTCAAATAAGAAAGAGGCTTGATTTGTTGGACCACTATGCACATACAATCTATATATGTCATATTCCCTAAATGCATGCATTGATACTTACAACATGGAGGAAAACATTTTGATATTGAAAGACTAGGAAAGTCATGTCATGTTGATCCAAAAACAACCAAAAGCTAGCATCTAATCAGTTTAATTGTTACTGCGCGTTTATCAGCACATGTAATGTGTATTATCTGCGCATATACACACGCAATTACACGCGCTTACAGATGTGCTACGCAAATATAAAAAAATAAAAAAAATTAGTTTTCTTTTCAAACATGTGCTTTCCTTTGTTTTTTGCACATTTTTTGCAATTCGAGCTCGATATCACTACTCATATCTATCTATCACTTCATGAAAACAATGAGGGAAGGAAATAATAGTAAAAAAAGCCAAACAACAAGGAAGAGAAGAAGATTTAATCAACTTACCAAGGGAAGGGAGAAGGAGGACAAGGAGCTTGCAACCTAGCTGCCACCCATCCGAACAAGCAAAGAATGTGAGTTCTTCTTTTCTCTCTCAATCTGGTTTGCTTTCTCTGTCTGTTTGTCTCTCTCTCTCTCTCTTTACATGCTATAGACTGTCATCTATGGAGGTTTTTTTGCGCATTTTTTAACCAAGTTTGAAAAAAATGGTCCGACTGTGCGCGTCTGTCAGCGCCTCCAGATGACAGTGTAGACGCAGGTATAAACGCGCTGACAGACACGCACAGAGACGCAAATATAGATGCAACATGTAATATGTTTTATTTGCACAGGGTAATATGATTTTTTTTTGTGTAGATGTGGAATCCTGGATCTTCCAACACTGATCTTGAGTTGGAACGCATAAACAACACGTTAGCAGAGTTTTCTAGAGGTATTAGTAGCTTTTTTGGAGGTTTTCCAAGCAAGGAGCAATTCATGGGAGAGATGAACAATTATCTTGGTCGGCCTTCCACTGCAAAGGAGGTTTTCAGTGTGATGTCTGGGACACCTATCACATCTTTGCCTAGCACTACGGCGCAAACACCAAACCTTGGTACACCTCTACTAATAGGTACTCCACGCACTATGCATACACACAGATCAGTTGATACACAAGGATCAGCTGAAGTACATGGATTGGCCGAAGCACGTGCATCGAGTGAGGTAGAGGGTGTTGCCCATTGAGGGAGGAGAGAGAGTCGTGGGGGAGGACGAGGAGGTTGAGGGCTTTGTGGGGATTGCCTAGGAGGTGGCTCTCGATCATCCTCATCAGGAAATGAGAGAGGTGAGCCTCCACAAATGTACTACTCTGTCTCACTGATGTTGGTGGTATCTTGCATGACTCTGAGGGGAGGGAAGTGATAGCCTACTTCAGGAGTGTCGTACAGGCCACATACAAAGATTGCATGATTCACTTTAAGCACAAAAAAAATGGTTTGTGGCAAGAGGTGCTGCGGGTAGTACATAGAAGGTACCCTAATCTCGAGAATTCATGATTCTCAAATGATTGGGGACGGTCAAAGGTGAGAGACGCCCTTCATAACAAGAGGTCTCACCTTATGACGTGCGCCAAGGAGTCACTGCAGAGACAAGAGCAGGGGCACCCTCGATATGAGCAACCACCCAATTGCCACCGCAGGGAGTGGAAAGAGGCCAAGAAGAGAGCAATAGAGAAAATGACAAGTCGCCAGCATGCAGAGGCACGACGTATCTAGATGGCAACCATGGGACATTATGGATTGGGTGGTAGGGAGTCATGGGAGGCTGAGTTTGTAAGTATTATTTGATTTCTTTTTTTAAATTAAATTTTGTAATTTGTTTCACTTTATTACGTAGTGTGTTCTAATACATTGTATGTTCAAATTGTTTTGTAGTATCGTATCGTTTGTAAGATGCCTACTCCTAGAGAGGTAGGCTACCATCGAGGTCATAACCGGGCATCCACTTGGTAGCATTTCTATGAGGAGGGACTCACAGAGGAGCAATATAATCGTGCCATGAGGATTCCACCACCAGAAGAGGTATGTTTTATTTTTTACATGAAAAGTATAGGTAACTCTAATTTATTTTTTGTAATGGTATTTATATACCTTAATCCTTTGTGTAGGTGAACCCTGATGCAATTGAGGATGGCGAAGGGGGGACTAGCAGTAGCGGTGGTGACAACGGCAGCAGTACACGCAACAGTGGTGGTAGCGATGATGATGCCTCTTCTAAGGAGATATAGAGGAGCCCCATGCATGCATGCCTCCCCTTGGCTTGTAAATTTCATTTTTGATATGCATTACTTTTAGCTAATGCTTGCGACCATGACCATGCTTGAGGTCACAGGCACTAGAACTCATCATGTAAAAACATTTCATCTATATATATGAAATTTCATATTCTATATACATTGTTTTGTTTTTAATACAAAAATCTTCGAAATAATATTTCTCTGTTTTTCCTAAGCATACAATTTGATGTTGATGGGGAGAAAAAAACCAGAGAGCATGTGGTTTGCAAAGCCACATGCTCTTGGGTTTTTTTTTCATATCTCTGTTTTGCGCGTCTATCAGCGCGTCTAAATTGCAGGATAAATGCAAGTGTATTCTCGTTAAAAACTTGTAGAGTAAATGCTTTTTTAGACGCGTAGATACATGCGTGTATAGATGCACAATATGAATATATCCACTTTTTTATAAATATGATTATATATTTACGTAGCGCATCAATACACGCATCTATATGCGCGTCTATATGGGCATATAACTTTGACGATAAGCGCGCTTCTAGACGCGAAATTGTAGACGCAGCAGTAGACGCGGTAATAAACACGCTTGACATTTTTTATCACAGTTCAAATATTGCGTCTACAAGTGCGTCTATGGAGACTTTTTGTTGTAGTGTTTTTTTTACCAAGAGACTAGTATTTTATCCAACTTTAGCCTTATCTTTAATATGTTTCTTTTTAAATTTTAGTCTTAGTCATAAATAAATTTTTTGTAAAAATTCCTAAAAGCTCCAACTCTCAAGTTATAGACTAGATTCACAAGAATCTTTAAGTTGTTTTTATTCAAAGTAGGCCTTCAATATGATTCTCACTCTAATTTTTGACGATTATAGTATATATGTAATGTTGTCATCTTTTGATTTGATAAACATTGAGACTAACAAATTAACTCATTCAGTTGAAGATGTGCAACGGATGATCGCTCATGCCCTTAGTGCTAGCTCCACATTGAGTACCTAATAGCAATTGTGGACAATCGTTATCCCACCCCGAGGATATGATGCCAAGAGGCATATTCCACAATGGATTAGACCACGGTAAATTCTATGAGTTTTTTATTCCACTGTGGATTTTGTGAGGTTTTGCAATAGATTCCATAAAACTATATTTATTGCCGGGGCTTGTATACAAGGTGGATTCCTTGTGCGAGAAGTTGATGTGGATGTTTGTTCTTTTTTAGCGTCTGATTAATTTAATGTACACGTGGGTGATTCAATAAAATACATATTTAAATTAATGTATGTTTATGAGTTTAGAGTGCACTTGTATTAAATTAAGATTAGGATAGAGTTCCAACCTATTTAATTATTATATAGCTGAAGAGTGCTAGGTATTCACTTTTGTGGATTTTATCTGATTATTTTTATGAATGCTTCAGTTGATGTGTAGAGTAGGTAGTGATAGCTTTGGATAACATTGGGCGTTAGCATAAGTCCAAGCGTAAATTTTATAATTATGATTAATTATTTTAAGTATAATATATAATATTATGTATTTATATGATATTGTATTATTAAAATTATTACTTTATTTATAAGTTATAAGTTTAAACTCTTTAGTAATAATTAGATCTGTTTATTTTTAATATAGATCATTTTAGAATATGAGATTTAAGATATGTTTTTTTAAAAATAAGCTTTCTTTATGGAATACCTTGCTATTTTCTTAATGTGGTTAAGCTTAAAAGGCTTTTCTAACTTTCTTTACAAAAGCAACGAGATCGCGTGCAAAATAGGAAAAGAGGGTGAAAATTGAGTTTTTTCGTTGCTCCCTCATCTGGAATCTGAATTCAGAGCTCCAAGAGTCGTTTTGGGAGTTTTGGCATGCTCCGAACGCAATGGTGATGTCAAAATGTCAATATTCAGAGCACAAAATTTTTTGCAGCATTTACAGCATATTATAGGATACCTCTTTACTCTCAAAACTCTATATTTTAATTGATATTTATACTTTCTTTGTAATTATATATAAGATATGAATGTAAAACTATAATATATAATTAAGGATGGCAAACTATGGCTTTTGCCATGGGGGAGGTTGGGCCCAATCGTGCGTTTTTTCTCTTGTCTTTCTCAATCTATTGAGTTATTCAAATTCTCTTATGTACTAGTAATGTTATTTGTATTTAATGATGGAGATTTGATTTGCTAGATTTTCTATGTGTTTCGCTTCGTAATAATTATCAATGTGTGCATGTGTTGAGTTTTCCATCTCAATGCTCTCTCCCAAACTCGTATCTCTACAACTCCAAGTAACCTTCAAAATTTTTAAAGCTTCTTTGCATCCAATTCCTTCATAAAAATGTTATCTATCTAATCTTGTGTATTTTCATATACCAAGTCAATATCACCTGCAAGTATCTTCTTTCTAACAAAGTGATAATGTACCTCAATGTATTTATCCTAGCATGGAATACTGGGTTCCTAGCTAGCTGTATGTTGCTCATGTTATCACAGTGAATGATAACTAGATCGTCTCCTTGCACATTAAATCACCCAAAAACTTTTGTAGCCCTACAACCTTATATGCTACCATAGAAGCACATGTGTAGTCAACCTCTACATGATAAAGCAACCATAGATTTCTTTTTGCAGTTCCACGTAATTGCTGCACTACAAAGGAAAAATATGAATCTACTAGTAGATCTTCAATCAGATATATTACTAGCCCAATTTGCATCTATGTATCCAAACACTTATATATCTTTACTGGTCTCATAATACTAAGTGAACTTCATATATCTCAATATGCATCTAACTATATTAAAATCTTAGCTAAATTACTCGTGAATATATGTGTGCATCATGTCGGTTCAAAAAAATGTATTTTTAAAATACTATTATTATACATTTTTAGCATATAAAAGGGTATAATATAAAGGGGTTATTTATAGATTGAATAGAAAAGAGGTATGATTTATTCAAGAAAAAGTCACAGATAAGGATATTTATAGATAGGCCTTGAATGCATGTAATGTAGAGGATATACATATAGTAACTTTTCTGAGATCCAAATAAGGCTTTCTAGGCATATGCATAAATTGATTGAGAAGGCTAATAACATAACTCCAGTCTGGCCTTGTGACAGTCATGTAAATCAGACTTCCTACTATCCTCCTATTAAATATAGTAGGGTTTTCTTTCTCATTCCCAACATCAATACTCAACTTTACATTTTTCTCCAATGGGACTAAAAGCGGCTTGCATGTCATACTATACTTGGATAACATATCCAAGCCATATCACCTTTGGGATAGCTATCTACCATCATCAAATTTGATCACCTCAATACCAAGAACTTATTTTAGGTTACCCAAATCATTCTTCTCAAACTTCTTCTTCAAATGGTTCTTGACTTTTATAATCTCACTATCACTATCACTTGTAATGATCAAGTCATCCACATAGAAGACTATGATAACCAAACTTACGTCCCTCTTTCTCACATAAAGTGAGTGATCACCATCAAAAACATAAAATTCAATGTTGACAAGATACTCACGGATCTTGTCAGGGTATGCTCTAAGTGGTATAGCCTATAGAGCACATTCTGCATACATATGTGGGATGCTCTAAATCCTCATAACTTGTTGGTTGCTCTATATACATGTATATTTGCAATTCAACATGAAATGTATCATTTACATTCATTTTCTATGTACTCCAACCTTTGGCTACCACCAAAGCAATCACATATCTAATAGTTGTCATACTAACAACTAGATTGAATGTCTCTTCATAATCTATGCCATATGCTTAAGTATTGCCTTTTGTAACCAGCCTAGTCTTATACATGCTAATAGAACCATTTGCATTATGATTAATTTTGTAAACGCACTTACAATCAATAGCTTTCTTGCCCTTGGGCAATGATACTAGATGCTAGGCCTTATTGGCTTCCAATGCACCCATCTCGTCATCTATTGCTGCATCCTAATGAGCTAAATCAACAACATCCTTAAAATAAGTGGGCTCAACATTCTCATCCACCTTTACTATATAAGCATAATGGTAAGATATATAATCTTCAAAACCAAATCTTTTAACAAGGTATTTGACCTTGCTAGACTTCCATACCAATGGATCAATTAGTGGAGCCTTTACATTACCATATGCTCTTTGTATACCTAGTGTCTTGATTGAAGTAATACTATACTTATCATGTGACACTTTCTTATTCCCTTTGTCTTTACCTGCAATACTAGTAGATATACTTGAAGATGTGAAACTGCTTCTTAGTCCAGGAGACTAAGGTCTAGCTACAGATGTAGTACTATATGATATTTTTGGTCACTAAGGCTCCATGATTCTTACTTTTCTTTCTACACATAACTATCACCATCATGATTATCATCCAATGTGTTACCACTATATGTATACCAACTACTTATCTCATAAAAAACAACATCCTTGCTCCCTCTACACTTGCCTATGTGATAGTGTTATAACAATGATATCCTTTCTACTCTAAAGAGTATTCAATAAAATAACAATTTTCATCCTTTGAATAAGCTTCTTTTGCAGCTAATCTGACACATGAATATATTTAATATAACCAAATACTTTCAAGTGTGACACATCAAACTTCTTGCTTGTATAGTATTCTTTGAGGGTCATTCTATAAACTACAATTGTGAGAGTTCTATTCATAATATAGACATCAAATATGAATAGCTTCAAACCAAAAATATTTTTGCATATTCTTTTCAATCATCAATGCCAATGCAACTTTATATATATATATATATATATATATTCATAAGTAGACAAGATAACCTATTTTGCATTATCGAGATGTGAGTAGGAATATACTTGATGTTGTGCATATACATGTTTGGGGGCCTACACAAAACATATCTCTTAGTGGCAGCAAATATTTTGCCACATTTATTATTGATTATTCAAGAAAGTTATAGGTATATTTCATGAAGAAAAAGAGTGATATATTTATGCACTTAAAAACTTTAAAGGGTACTATTTGAAACATAATCAAGATTAAAAGTTATGTACTTGAGATAAAATGGAGGGGGAGAGTACCTCTCTAATGAGTTTAGTCACTTTTTGAGGCCTCATGGGATAAAGAGATAGTTTACTTGCACATATACCTGACCTTTGAGAGTCTAATTGTGGCCCGCACAATGGTTCATGACCTTTGAGAGTCCAATACCACGACCTAGTGAATACTTGGTTGAACGAGATAAAATATACATATTACCAGCGAGAATAGAGGCTTGCTCACCTGAGCACTCTCCCAATCCTGAAAAGTCATGCATCGTCCACATGGGAATGGCTTGAATATTGGCTAACCGTCGCTGACCATCGCGCTTGCTCATACCTTGCACGGTGACCCTCTCCTCCCACAAAATCTTAAGCTCATCGACTAATGGACAAAGATACACGTCCATATTTTTTACTTTGTAGCGGACTAGGACGAGCAAGCTAAGGATGAGATGTCCTTTCTTCGTAGAAAGCCATGGAGGATATTGTAGTTGACAAGGACTATAGGCCACACACTGTAAGAAGTTGAGTGCAGACCGAATGGGTTCATGCCATCCATTGCAAGACCGAGCCCAAGATTTCTAAGCTCTCGGGAAAAGCCTGGGAAGGTTAAGTTAATGTGGCTCCATGCGTGTGAATCCATTGATATTCGTTGAACTCCATCCATGGACCTATTCTGCACATGCCATGTTGTCAAGCTCTCCATGCCGGACGTACAAAACATGTGGTTTATGCAGGGGATGAGCGGCAAGTGTCTGAGAACTTTTTGAGGGATGGTTTGCCCTTGCAAGTCCTGTTGATACTTGTGAGCATCACACTTTGGACATGTCTTCATAGTCTCGTATTCTCCTCGAAATAGTATGCAATCATTGATACATGCATGGATGTTATTGTAGTCCATGCCAAGCTTCCGTAAAACATGTCGTACATCATCACGAGACTCAGGCATGGTATTTGCAGGTGGTAATATATGATATTTCAATAACCTGAAAAAAATCATAAAACACCTTGAAAAATCACAAATGTTTGTAATAATAGTGTCGAAAAAAAAATCAATGAAGCGTATGTACAAGGTACATGAACAACTCGGTCACACTCGTATCACTCCACTTGTATTTTTCTTGCACACTTAAGAGTGCAAGCAGTGTCTTCAGCCAAGATACTCGGCACCCATCATATAATGGTATGGATGCTTCCTCTCTAAGCGGATTAGAAGTCTAAACATCCATGGGAATCAATGCATCGATCATTGCCTCCATCTCAGGCTCTAAGATTGTAGGTAGGTCTGGAAGGTTGCCTGTCTCCTCTGGCATTGATGGTATAGATTGGCCTTGCAAATGGTGGATTGGCTCCTGCACTCCATCCATCGCACACCCACATACTCTTCAAATTGGCCGCAAAGGATGCACTCCCCCTTGGGACGAGACATCACCTCCCTGAATAGAAGTGCACAACAATACATGAAGCAACCTTTTTCAATGACTTTTGAATAGTACATGTACCCTACAACCAATTAGCAGATAAAACTTGTGTTTGCTTCTAGGTAGACACCTCAAAACTTACAATTTCGAAATTTGTAACATGTGCATTCTCTTTTAATCAACAAAATCAAACTTGAAATGTACCACGAGACTATTATTCACAATCTTGTAGGTCTAAAATAGTGCTCAAAATGGCCTAATACCATATTGGGGAATATGGGAATTTCCCATAAGTTTGGGACATGTGGTCAAATCTTTGTATTTTTCATAACTCAAACACTATAACTCCAAATCGAGCGCTCTATAGCTCAATAGATTCCATTTTTCAAGCACTTTCCAATGATAGGTCACATCATATGGCTTTGAGAAACCAATGGCCATGTTATCCGGGTGCCACCTTTTTAGTATTCAAAAAATGGGAATTGAGAGATTCCCAAACTCATTAATATTGTGTTGCCTTAGAAGACCAAAAAAACTACACGAATTTACAAAATATAGAGTACTCCACTTTTACACCAAATCTCACAATAATCTGAGATTTTTTCTATGCCCTGCTTCCCACACATGCTAGTCCAAGAGAAAGAGTGGCAGAATGGGAGAGCTTCTTACCCATTTCTTGCTTGCTTAAATCATTTCTTCTTATCCTTCACTTTAGCCTTCAACATTATCCTCTCTTAGTAGTGCCACTCTAAAACCATATCACGAATCACATGGCAGGGGGACTTACTTGAGATACTATGCCAGACACATACCATACACATAAGGAAAAATTCTCTCAAGAATACAAGAGAGATAGAGACCAAAAAAATTTCTTGCTGGTTTTATATTCTATTTTTTCACGCAATATAATGTACACAAAGTATAGATAAGATACAATATAAATGGAAGTGACCTACTAAGTTAAATAGTACATAACTCACTATATTAATCGACCGGTGCTATAACTATTCCAGCAAGATATGTAAGTGTAACAAAATAAATTTAATAAGTGATAAGTTAGTGGCCATGTGAGGATCATAATGACCACTAACTTGCTAAGTGTAGACATGCGGACCTATCTAACTAGGTGATATGTAAGTGCAACAAAATAAATATAGTAAGTGATAAGTTAGTGGCCATGTGAGGATCATAATGACCACTAACTTGCTAAGTGTAGACAGCAAGATATGTAAGTGCAACAAAATAAATATAATAAGTGATAAGTTAGTGGCCATGTGAGGATCATAATTACCACTAACTTGCTAAGTGTAGACATGTGGACCCATCTAACTAGGTAGTCCATCATTAATATTCGCATGTATTGAGCTTGCCATCTCAACACACAAAGATCTATAGAGTATCAAGCAGCAAAGAAAATAGTATGGTAATAAATATAAATAAGGCCCTTACAATTGGAAACTATAAAGAAAATACAATGATGTCCTATCGATGCCTCTCCTCCTTGCATGGATAGTTCTCCACAAGACATGTAATCTCATGATACACCGCATATGCTTTCTCTAGCTTGGTTGATGAATGATGAGTGTAGCCATGCTAGAAAAGCATAGGTATACAATGTATACTAAATAAAATATATTGAATATCTAAATGGTTCATGAGATCCAAACTTGAAATACAAACAAAAATTAATGAAGTATAAATATTTACAAACTCTACCTTGAAGGAGGCACAACTACCAAATTTATGTTCTGATGGTGAGCCCATATGCATGACATCTCTAATTTTTTGAATTTTTCCTTATGTCATTCTTGACTTTCTTCCATGGATCCCAATCAAGCCATGGACACTTTCTTAATCCATTGTTATAGGCATCACCTACCTCCAAACCAAGATGCACTAGATATTTCTAGATGCTTTTATGTATATGATCATTTCAAAACATACTCAAGAGAGAAGATTGTGCATACTCATGATGGAGATTGTACTATGGTTCCTATCTCTCCATTTCTCTATGGTACTATGGTAGGATGTCTACATGATAGCCTCATACAATCTAGCAATGAGCCTCTTTCCTTTATTACTCACATGATGAATTGATGTGTATGGTTATTGATCAAGTATGATATGCCGTGAGGAGTCTTTGGAGGCTTGGCCTTGTAAGGTGCAATAGTCTTATAATGAAGGGATGATCACTACCAACTAGGCTCATCGTGTGTCCTTAGTTTCAATTCCCATGGTCATCTCAAGGTTGACCTATCAAGATGATTTTTATGACCTAAGTTTGACAAATACAAAAATATTGACATGCATACTAATGAATACAGAGATAAAACATTAGTAAGGATCTAGCTTTCGAGCTGTTAGATCCATGGTTTCCATGTTTCCTATCCTATCAAACATGGATGGCTATTCAAACATGTATAAAACCTAAGCACCAATGAAAGTATTATTGCATTAAATATAAATGATATACTTGAATGTACAACACAAAAAAGTTACTACAATTACTAGAAAATTGGAAGAAAATGCAACCACGTCCTAAGGATACCTGTCCTTGAATAACCATATCTCACCACAAGCCATGTAATCCAATACTTTGTTGCATACCCTTTTTGTGGCTTGGTCACCAAATAATCGGTGTAGCCCTACTAGAACAACATCCATGCACAATGAATACTAGGTAAAATAGACAAAACATTTAAATAATTCGGAAAGTCTAAAATTGAAACATAAAAAATTGAACAATAACATCTACAAAATCTACCTCAAATGAGGCCATAGCAATGCTTCTAAGATGTAAGGAGAGCTAGTTTCAATTCACGTACCTGCTATCTATACTTGATAGGGATTTCCTTTATGTCATTTCTAATATTTGTTTCTTTAGTCCCAATCAAACCATAGATGATGTGTTAACCCATTGTTCTCAAGGCAAAACATGTTTGTAGAAAAAGATGGGCTGGGTGTTTTGAGATGCATCCATGTATAATCATCTCTATATATAATCATTTGAACACCTATCAAAGATAAATGACTATGCAAACTCATTGTTGAGAGCTGATCATGGAGGGTGTGGATGATAGAATCTTTGAAGGATGCATCCTCATCTCTTTATTTCTTTATAATGATATTGAGTTTTATAGATGCATGAAAACTCTTACAACTTGAAAATCAATCTCTTTAGTTTATCATTCATGACATATTAACCTATAGGGTTAGTCATCAAGTACAATATATTGGAAAATTCTTAAGTGTCCTAACCTTTTGAAATATAACAATCTCAAAGTGGGAGGAGGGATCACTACCAATTGGGATTTATATGAGATGGAGATGCAACTTGGGATCTAATGGAAAGAGGAGTTGGAGATGGGAGAATGAGATCTTGATCCAATGTAGTAGGTGGCAAACCCTAGAACTAGATCCATAGTATCAAAGCACAATAAATTTGATGGATAAGAGATGATGATATATATTCATCTTGGCATAATTAAATATCTAGTTCAATATGGAGCTCTCTTCTAAGAGAAAGCTCCAACTTCTATTCATCAAGGTCCTCCTCCTTATCCATGCAAGAAAGCTCTTCCTCATCCTTGGCTCCTGAGTACTTAGTACAACAAACACTTTCTCAAGCTTATTGGGAGCATCCAACTCTTTACTTATGTCATACTCTAATCTATTCATTCAAATAGATTCATTGCTAGCTTCAATTAAGTTATGCTCTTCACACAACCTATGAAATTGTAGAGCTACTTGCACCACATAGTATCACTACTCATCTAATGGATTAATATTTTAAAAACCTACAAATAAAATAGTTCATGATATGAGAAATATGTGTAGAGTGAATGATGGTTAAGGAGGGTAACAAAGTTTGTACACCTAATAAAATTGTCAAGGATCATAAAGATATTGCCTCTGTCTATTTATAATTTTGTATAGTCCACCTCCACAAATCATGAAATTTGAGTGCAAGTTAGCTTTAAATGGATTGTAGCATTACTTGTTTCGGAAGGAATGAGTAAGGGGAAGGGCAAGAAGTGAGCTTTGTGGGCAATTTTTGAGTGAGCTTCTTTTGGCAACCCTCTATTCTTGTTCCACATACTTCACTTATTACACCCTCAATTGTACCCACCTCCACTTCCACTTCCACCAATACCATCCTTAGCACCACACCACTATCAGCTTCACTATCTCTGTCTCTCTTTTACTCTCTCTCTCTCTCTCTCTCTCTCTCTCTCTCTCTCTCTCTCTCTCTCTCTCTCTCTATTGTATCCATGTCACTTTGTTTCAAAAAATCACATTTTCCTCTCATTTTTTCCTTCTTTCATGGGCATAGAGATCTCAAAACATGTCCTTCATCACCATCTTATCGTTCTCTCTCTTCCTTCCCCTTTCTCTCTTTCTCTCTCTTTCTATATATCTATCTCTCTTTCAAATTACTCCACCTTCTTCCTCACTACCACTTTTCATTCTCTCTATCTCTCTCTCTCTTCCACAAAATGCTCCACATGTCTCACCATTTCCTCCTCCTCATTCTCTCTCTCTCTCTCTCTCTCTCTCTCTCTCTCTCTCTCTCTCTCTCTCTCTCTCTCTCTCTCTCTCTCTCTCTCTCTCTCTCTCTCTCTCTCTGTGCACACACACACACACACACACACACACACACATGCATACATACATAGACACCATTGAATAACTCTTTATTGTACAAATAACTATCACACACACACACTCTCTCTCTCTCTCTCATTTACAATACACAATAACTATTTCACATATTGAGAGAGACAAGAATAGTAAAAGATGGTCAAAAATTTAATTATAGCTACCCAAATAAGGTATTTATATATTTTATTAGCAAAATAAAATGAATTTATGATAAGAACTAGCATAGTTTTTATTATTTTGTCACATTGTGGAAGACATTAGAAAAATTCTTCTACTTTTAAATATGAGGTGCCATGTTTTATTTGTAAGCATAGGTTGGTGTATAAACATGATTGTATCTGCATCCACTCAGCCTACTTGAAAGTACATGTAATGCAAGTGCTTGCATGCCAAATATGTCTTTCCTTTTGCCACAAGATCTATGAAATCTTGACAATTACATGTTGGGTCCTTCCAATGTGCATATCATAACACTCCTACAAGACACTTGAGTTAGGTGTCTCCAGTTTAAAAAGCTCATGTTTCAAGGCCTTCAACACTATATGGCCCTTTATAGTTACATCTAGAGCCAATGCTAAATCTTTTCTTTTCACTATAGCTTGTGAGATACCATTTTGATATATGTGTGAGCCCTCATTAGCATCCACTTGTTGCGCTACCTTTTGTAAACTAAATCCACCACTCTTTAGCTTGTGGGTTTTCTTTGTAGTAAAATTTATGCCATAGTGTCATGCCGCTACATGGAGATAGTGTGTAAACCCTCGAGTGCATCATCATCTAGCTTTTTTATTAATCTAGAGATTCAATGGCATATTAGTCATTCCTGTTCATGTCCATAGTATTGATGGTTCAAAGATATTGGATTTTTGTACCATTTTAGCCTATTTTTGATATTTCTGCCATTATTTTGTGCAAATATCCTCAAAAGATGGAGTAAACTTCTAGAATAGGGTGACATACAAAAATCGAGTGGCTTTTTAGCTAGTTTTGGAAAATCTCATAAAGAAATAAGGGCTCTCAAATTTGCATAGTGCACGATCATAGTTTTCAGGCTACAAATAACACTCCCAATGGGAAGAGGGGACAATGAGCGATTCAAGAGAATTCTAACCATGTGTCCCAGGTTTTTACCCCCCTTTCCGACCCAATGGAACCATCAAATTTTTTGTCTAAATAGCAGAGTAGTAGAAGCTAGTATTTGGTGTGCGTTTTTGGTACAATAGGGAGCTCGAAGAGATGTAATGCTTGGAAATTACTTCCAAGTAGTAGTAAACATTGTCTAGATAATCAAACAACCATTTTTCTTGGATTTTAGCCATCAAAAGATCAACTTATGAATATTTTAATAACCATGAATACATAGGGCTGAAGTGTATTTGAAGTCCCATACAAGGATTTTTTAACCTTCTCAAGTTCTATCAATACATAGTACTCCTCGTTGGAGAAGTACTTGGGATTCTCCTACCAAGAAATCACCTAGACTTGTTGGCATTTGGATTGTTTGGACTCTTTGTCCAGAGTTTGAATCATCAATCTTTGTCTTTATCTTATGTAAAGGCATTGGTATACTTGGCAAAAGGTTTTATGATTGATTCATGATGTATGGACATGTCAAAAAAATATAAGTTAATTCTAGATATCTTGGGATTCATTTGAATCTCCTACCTATTCTTTTTCTTTTCTTCTATATCCTATTCTCTACTTCCTTCTCTCTCTAATCCCCGGTGGATATGACCTTTCGACTAAAACCCAATTTGAAAGGTCATTAGAAGGAAAGTTAGGATGGAAGAACCTTCAAGCAAAGTTTCGAATGATGTTTTGTAGAATATGAATATGCTTATGCACGTACAACAACAAAAATAGGTAATGAAAGCTTCTACTCAAATAGAAACTATTGTGATGAATGCTCTCTATAGGTAGTAGAGTGTGAGATGAAGTTGTTTAATGGCAAGAATGTATCTACATATTTGCATGCCTATGCTCAAAAGATGTAGTACTTTGGAGTGGTTGGACTTGCATGAAGCCCATATTTTGTGTAGGTCATTGTACATGAATTGAAAGAGTAAGTTACTGAATTATGCACATAGGATATTGACTGGGTAGCTTTCAAGAAGATACTTTGGGAAAATTTTTACATTGAAGATGCGAGTTTTATTGCCTCTAAGAATTTGTAGGAGTGATTTCTAAAACCCAATAAGGGTCTTGTGGCTACATAGTTATTATTAAGAGAATTTAAAAGTTGATTTGAGCAGTTAGATCTTATAGAACAACAGGCTCTTGCAAGTCACAAAATTGAATTGTTTCTACAAGCGAGAGATCTTGAGCTTCAAGAGAAACTCAATGATTTATTAAAGGATCTGACTACAGAGATAGGGCTTAAAAGAGAGTGGAGGAATCTTAAGGATATTGATACTATAGTAGTGAAAAAGCATAGAAGAAGAGAAAGATTGAATATATCTAGGGTTCCCACTATCATAGTTAAGACAGTTGATGTATCGAGTAAGTCACCTACTTTTGTGGCTAACCCTATGGTTGCACCTATTGTTCCCACTATTAGGAAATATGTATTTGGCATATGGGATCTTCATTTGAAGATCGCAAAATTGAATGAGAAAGGACACGAGGAAAGGAAACATGCAATAGCTCCTAAACCAAGGAA
Organism: Lygodium microphyllum; assembly: GCF_053477565.2. Lineage (NCBI taxonomy): Eukaryota > Viridiplantae > Streptophyta > Polypodiopsida > Schizaeales > Lygodiaceae > Lygodium > Lygodium microphyllum. Next base: position 95,026,342 of record NC_141141.1, read on the forward strand.
AAGATATATATAGTGTAATAGTTTGCAGCATGAAAGTAAGGATTGTGGTGCTTATTAGGAGGCCTTAGCATGACAGCTCATCTTTTGGAAAGATGGAAAGATCCATGCACAAGAAACGGGATTGCCTATTTCTTTGAATTTGGGAAAGGGAGGTATGCAAAAGTTGTTGAAAGACTTGGCTATCCAAAATGCTTATGCAACTGTACATGTAGCTGCCTACCGTCTACTACTGGGATAGAATGCAGTGTCCAAGTGATGGTTTGTTAGATGGCTACAATATGGACACCTGTGTTGCATGCAATTGAAAGGAGAAAAACTATTGATAGTGAAATGTCTCATGTAGGGTGAGACATTCGTGACATGACTGGTTGGGAAACACTGGTAGATGCATGTTTAGTGTATGCATACTTAGCAAAAATGGAAAACATGGATGTACTTGTGAAAGAGAAATAGAAGAGATATAAAGATAATGTAGGGACATCTAAGAGAGTGACAATAAAAAGTGTTATGGGAAAGTAAGGCAGATGCAATGATATGGGGAAGTAAGATAGATGCAAAAATAAATTAGCCACCTCCCAAGCATATTATGGAAGAGGTTGGGTAGGAGCAAAAACATAATAGTAAATAAGAAGGCAAAAATAAGTGCAAGTATCCAAGATATAAGTTGCAGTATAATTGGATCTCAAGAAGGTTCTTGAAGAATGGATTTTAAACATTCAAGTGGAATTCACCTTGGGGGAGGTGCTTGGCAGCAAGAAGCGGGAATTTCATGACAAAACCATTGACATAATTAAGAGAAAGCATAAGTTTATTGGAGATCCCACTAGTGTCTTGCTACAATTTGAAGAGAAAAGTGGTTTGTTGTGGGCATTTAGGCTGAATATGAGCATGATATAAGTGTTGGTTTATCAATGGAGGATGTTGCAAATTAGCGGGGGTAGCATGTGGAAAAGAGAAGAAAGTGGCTCAAAATGCATTGTCTTGCAACAATATGCAAATTGCAGTATGGAAGATTGGGGAAGAGACTCTAGGATTTATTCCTCCTAGTCATTATACAAGAAATCAGTGGGCAAGGACTACCATCGAAATGGTAGGGAAAATAGTGAAGGGCAAAACTCCTTGTGTTTCTTTACTTGACCATAGGTCCGAGATGAATATCATTGAGCATGGATTGAGAATGGAGCATAGCCTCTAGACATTGATGATGGTTGTCATATGAGGACTCCAAATAATTCTTCCGTGGAGCTCTATGTTGTATCCTAATGTCAAAGTAATGATTGGTGATGTATAAGAAGAGTAGCACTTTTTTGCGCAAGATAGTTTCTCGTATGGAATGCCAATCTTGACCTACAAACCTTGGGGGAGCTAGTGTGGCCAAAGCAGGGAATATCTTCACTTGCTTACTTCTGGAGACTTCTTCGCTACTTGTGGTGCAAGTGCTTGTCACTTCTCTTGTCAACATCACACATCCAGGAGCTCAACATTACTAGTTTTTCATGTTCATGTGCAGTTTTGACAATTTTGAGTTCTTACAAATCCCGTGGGTTATAGATGACTTTGGCGCCCCCCAAATGGGCTATCTAACCCTAAAAGGATTTGCCAAAATTCTCTATCTACTCCTTACATAGAGAAAAACCCTAAGTCTCACTTGTCTAGAGTTCATTGTAGGCTCAAAACATAGAGCTTCTTACCCAAAAGGTGACTATCAAGCAAGCATATAACTAAATTCCAATACAAGCACTAAGCTTGGATACTAGTGTTTTTAAACACTAATAATCATTGCTTGCTAATTAATCTTAGCAATTTGAAGGTTTTTAGGACTAAAGCATACTCACTAAGTGCTTAACTCTCATAATATCTCTCTTGATCATTGTAAGGCTACATGTATCAAACATATATACATAGACCATATCATCCCTTCATCAAATTGTTCTAAATAAATTTCAACTTTCTATCTAACAATCATTTCATTACTTCCACTTTTATTGCTTGCCTTGTAATAAGTGATTAGACACTACCATTTCCCTATGCAATCGATAAGACCTTCCTATCATGGCCTATGTTGATGTAAAGCCTCAAATCACCAAGTTTGATGGGAGATATTTTCACCCATGGGAGGTATTAGTGAAATATTTAAAAATGATGGAGAGGGGTTACTCACCCTTCATCAAAGGGACTAAAGCCATTTACCCATCCAACCCTATAGATGTTGAAGATAATGAAAGAGCCCAAGCCATAATAATGTTGTACCTAGATGAATCCTTAATCCATCACATTGATCAACTCGCAACTGTAAAGGAGAAGTGACATGAGCTTGAGAAATTAAATAAAATTGATTTAATTTTTTCTCCATTTCACAAAATGCAAATGTTTCTTATATAAGATCAAGGAAATTAATCCATTAATTTAAGAAATTTCCTAGCTTTCTTTTATTTTCTTAGACATATAACAAGAGAAATAAACATTTACCTACAATGTCCTTCCTGTGGGTTAGAAATTGAAACAAACTTTATGATTCTTTGGACAATTGTTTAATATGTATGGACTAGACTGATGTGTGGTGTGCAAGAGGAAAGATCTCCAAAATCTTCCTCAAAATAGAGTTCTTCAGCTTGGAATACAAGCAAGGAGAAGACTTGGAAAAGTTTATTTCCCACATGAAGGGACTAATGGCCGAATTAGCTTAGTCCAATTTTTGCTAAAGCGAAGATCCCATTGCAATACTTTTAAAAGCTATGAGAAAATTATTTTAAACTATTGTAACTACCCCAAGAAATGTACCAAATCCAACACTTGAAGGTGTCATACAATCTTGTTTAGATGAGGAGAAAAGAAATCAAAAGGAAGGTAGCACGAGTTCAGTAACTACCTCAAGAACCCTTGAACAAATCCTAGTCCATATTGTTTCTACTAGATGTTCCTTTTGTAATAAAATGGGGTAGATGGTAAGCAAGTATTGGAAAAATTATCCCAACAAAATGAAGTGACAAAAATGTAAGCAAATAGGACATATCACTAGTAAATGTCCTATCTCCCCTAAAGTACCAAAATAATTGAAGGCCGACTATGTCTTTAAAGCACATGATGACCACCTTTTTTAGTATATGTTATACCATCTTTCCATAAACATCCTTGTAGCCTACTTTATAAAGGCATCACACTAATTCATTCAAGGGGGGAACCATTTACATGCTATGTAATCCAATGCCACCTTGACATTGAGGGGGGGTGTTAGAAGTATAGCATGGGAACCTTGTGAAGCAAGGGAGCATGAGGGAAGGTCAAGTGTGAATGGACTAGAGGATAGGGGAGACCCTAATCCTAGCTTCCACTGGCTATATAAATATCCCAAAGGTCACTCTCAATGAAGATGAGAGACTCTACTCTAGTTGTACTTTTGAGCAACTGAATAAGCAAGATCTTTTCTTGTACTTGAGCTCTCTTCTCCCCATTGTACACACTTCTATGCTACAACTCTGATATTTCAACACACAATGGGTGTCCAACCTTATGCTTGTGTGAAGCTGAGAAAGTGGAGGAGAAAGTAATGCTTATTTTATTGAATGCAAGTTCGCTTTGTTTTTGCATTGTTGAACATGTGGAGGAGACATGGTCTCAACACCTACTCCAAGCTTTCCAAATGCATGCTTTTAGTGCCTGCATCCAGGATTCTCAAAAAGAGGAGCCTATTATTGGATTAAAAGCGTTGATTGAGGAAGTTAAGCACATTCATGGGAGAGCCTAGCTATTCATAAGGAGCCAATGTTTTCTTTGGAGAAGCCTCATCTTTACCTTCAATGTGCTTCTTTGCCATCAACTTCTATATCTAGCGAGATGGCCTTAGTGTGACAGTGTTGAGATCCATGTGATTGCCATGTCGGACCTTATCATCTAAGTAGTTGAGCAATAGAAATCACATGGGTGACATCGAGTAGTTTTGAAGGCTCCCTCAATTGTACTTCATGAATGGGGACATAAACAAGATTTGATGAGGGTTGCAGTACAAGATAGAGGCTTCATACCAACATTTAAAGTGACAAAAATGTTCATCGAAAAAATTTCCCCATCATCACTAAAAATGTTAGTATTAGCGAAGCCATAGAACCTTCACTATCGGCGTTGCTATTTGCGTCGCATTTGCGACACAATAGTGATGGTTTGTGACGCAAATTGTGACCCTAACAGCGAAGCATACAATACATTTGCAACGCTAATAGCAACAATTACAAAGAAAAAAATAATAATTGGTAGGGCAACACATGTAGCACTATATGTTACATTTGGGCCATACAAAAGGGTTACAGTAAGGTGTACATTGGTCATTAAAATGAAGGCAAAGTGTACTTGAATCCACAACTAGACTGATACATAAAATAAATATAAGGTCGCTTAATGAAAGTGCTCATGGAATTATGGCAAGATACAAAGGATGATAATAACATAGTACATAGAAAATTCCTACATAAATCACAAGACAAAAAAAAAAGAGGATGTGTGCTCCACGAATCCAAGCGCAAGCTATAGATCCTCGCCATTGGAAAGCTCCCGACGCAGAGGAGCATTAAACGAGCTCTACAAAAAAAGAAAAAATACACATCAATCCACCATACAATAATTCATTTTAATTAAAATTAGTAAATACGGACAAGAAAGATGAATGACTTACTGGGCCACCACGTGCATACAATCTATCGATCAAGGTAGTGAGACCATGTCTCTTTGCATATTGAGTCTCTAGGCCGGTGGGATCGCGGTCTGTAATGAATTGCTGCAAAGAAAACAAAATACAATTGTTAGAAACACGATTGTTAGTACAAGAGATATTGCAAAAAAATAAGTAAGAAGAACAAAAGAAAAACTTACAAAGTCCTCTAGATAAGTCTAGTGGCTACCACTCCCAAGATGATGGACCACTCTTGCCTGTAATCGTGCCCTCATTACCTCATGCTACTATCTTCAACATCTTAGAGAATCTGTAGCCTCTTCTTTGAGTCAACACCAATCATTTGTGTCTAGCCACTCGGTCTTTGGGACACCACTCTTAAGTGCCTTGTGTATGTTTGATAATTTGTGACATGTACGCATGCGTGTACTCCATCATCTAGCCTGTGGAGAATTTATCTGATGTGGTGGATACTGAAAACTCCTCATACAAAGGATGCTACTATGTAGTCCTTGCTCCCCTCTAATATATTCTTTCAATGATCCAAGACGTTATGCCAAAAAACTAGTTGGCACAACTCTCTCATATGAGCCGTCACTCTCCTCCCTTCATCATTCATGATGATGGTTGCTGTCATATCATCTACAAGGTATCCATACCCCTTTGGGATATGTCTAAGATATGTCTTCTCCCACCTATGACTCCGCTCTTGGGCATATCCAGGAGACCCTTATACATCTGGTGTACCCATGGGGGTGGTATCTCTTGGAGTAGCACCCATAGGAGTGCCTCCTGCAAATGGTTGAGCAAAAGTTGCAGTGACTTGAATAGATGACCCCACATGTGTGAAAAAGCCATCAGAACAACGAGACCGAGACATTGTGTTGGTACCTCCACAACAACCACGTGAGCCACCCTCTCAAACACACACGAGAGTGAGAAGTATCACCTATATCTCGAGCCGGGGACTGTGGGCTCACCACATCCATGTCTTTGCAACATCCCCCCAGAACCACTCCCTTCTTCCAAGTCTAGAGAGTTAACCTTGTCTACTAGAAACTGAAGCATCAGAGCATACCGAAGTAGATAAAATAGAACAGCCTCATGGTGTCTGAGACAGCTATTGCCATATCTCTAAATTGAGCCGTCTGATCTAGATACATACATGTGAAGATCTCCTAGACTCATCATGCAATCCAAATATCCACAAAGGTCACCTGAACATACAAAAATTGATGTTAGCATAATCAATATAAAGATTCAAGCAAAGCATGGTAATATAACTCTTTAAAAAATGATATTATGATCATATAACCTATTAATCTGTTATGGCATCAATTTGTGAATCAAAATACCGATTAAATAGTTTTTCTAAATAATATATCAATTTTTAATTGAAAAAATAATTAGAGAATGAAACAGCAAGTACGAAGATCAGCGGGAGTCCCCAATAAAGGCTTGTACGCCCTATTTTAAAACAGAAATTTCCAGCCCATAATCAAGCTAAAAAAGAGTGCATAAACTCAAGAATAAGCTCCTCTAATCATTAATGAGTAAAGTCCTGATGAAAAGAGGTCGTTTTCTTCTATTACAACCACACAAATCTCTTGTTGTTCATAAAAATGGACAAGAACAGTGGGTTGCTCTGTTTATGAATGGTTATTTCAGCCCATAACAGCCCATATAACTTCAAAATCCTCACCCTTTGCATGCCCCAAAGTCCCTCAAGTACTTGGGTACAAGTCGGGCTTCATTGGACCATGAATAAGGTAGACAAAATGAGAGAAGACGTGCATAAGAGTAGGCTAAATACTTTTCTCTCAGATTTCCCCCTTTTATAGACTGTCATACCATGCATTTTCGTCAGACCAAATGGACAGATAAGTGGAGCTCTCACCTTGTTTGCATCTTCATCTTCAGCCCTTGTTAATCTCCAGTTTGCATGCTGCAAAGCATGCACCATGGCTTCAGCTCTCTCCAGTTGCAATCAGGCTGTGCAACCCGCATTTTGTGCCGAAAAATGCGGGCTGCTTCCTACTTAGGCCTAGGTCACTTTTTGACCTACTCAAGTCACTTGCTGATCACATTAGTCTATTACTTCAGGTCCCCCGTGAACCTAGTGGACTTTTGGCATTTTGCTTGAGCTCCAACCATATTTTTGCACTTAAATCAATGTGATTTATCCTGTAGACTGTCAATTACTTCTAGCTGACCAAGTTGTAGGTTCCCATAGACTTATTTTTCATCAATATACATGGTACAACTGAAAATTATATGCTAAATACAAGAGAACTTATGTGACTAAGTTGGTTATTGGATAACAATGACTGAATTTTGTGTGCAAATTCCTCATATAACTCCCAGTGAAGTTCTTCTGTGTTCATAAGAATCCCATGATTTATATTATGAACAATAAACTCTTTGACAGCGTACTGCTAAAACAATCCATTGTTCCTAATGTTAGTCTACTAAAGCACAAAATCGACCAAGGATAAGGGTTCTTAGGCCCTACACTGACTGCATCAAGTTGTTAGCTAACCCCCTGCATATATAATAAACAATGTTCAATGAATATGATGATACACAATCCTATGTGTCCATGACAGAGTAGGAAGGTGCTCACTTATGCTACCTGACTCATAACCCAAACTAACCATCAATGGACGAAATATGATGTGTCAACAAGAATACCCCAAAGTAGTCCAGGGCTAATGTTAGGATGTAATTGTAAGGGATCCCCTGGACCACAATTGAAAAAGACATCCTCCACGAAGGCATAGTTAGCCAAGAAATCTACAAAGCAATTCCATTCTTGAGGAACTAACTGACAAGTCACCATCTCAAAGATATACAATATATCCAAGACTGCACGACGATACATCCGTAAGAGGGGATGTCACACCCTATAGGTCCCATTTAGCTGATTGATTACTAACTGGGAGTCACCTTTAACTAATAGTTGGGAGATACCATCATATTGGGCTACATTCAGCCCCATGATCAAGGCCTTGTAATTTGCCATATTATTAGTAAAAGAGGGTCCTAAAAAGACTACCATTTTCATGACAACCCTACGTCAGGGATCTTTAATGACCACACCAACACTCGCATGTTTAATGGGCCCTTTGGAAGCTCCGTCAAAATAAAAAGTGTAAACCCAAGCTTCATTGATAGGCCATGCCATAATGATTAGCTCACTTGTACATATGATAATCAAAAGCAAGTCGAGAGAGAGGATGTATAACAAGCATAATCCCTCATTCTTCATTGAACTCGATAGGGATGCTAGTTAGAAGTCGTTGACAATGGTGGCAATAGACCTTCACTTCCCACGTAAAGGGTCCGTCTTGACACTCAATAACCTGATACCCCTTGCTCCACCAGATCACTCGACCTTGGTAGTAATGTTGCTCAAGATACAAATGCTCCAAATAGGGAATGATGCATCCCATCTGCTTCTCTTGGTACCTACTGCACGTTAAAGCTGAATCTTGAACAACCTGCACTAACACCAAGCCCAACGTTAGTCCTTACACATAGTAAGGCTTCAACTTATTAAAGTTAACTTTAGTCTTAAGCTCTACCCCCTTCAAATCTACTAAAAGGCTGTAGAGCCATTCTTTCCTAAACATACAATCTTGTATGATCCATCCCATTTGGGTTCTAATTCTAATTTTGTGGAAAGAGCTCCTAACAAGCATCATAATACAACACTAATTTACCTTTCACAAATTTGTACTTCTTAGCTTGAAGATCATGAAGGGCTTTTATTCTCCTCTTCCCTACTTCTTGATGTAGTAAAGCCTCAACTGAATCTCATCAAGATATGCTAGAGAAGTATACATTTCCTGTAATGCTTCTTCCTCTCCCAAAATGAATGATTGGGCAAAACTCATAGTAGGGAGCTCTATTTCTAATGAAAAAATGCACTCATTTCCATACACTAGCTTGAATAGGGTGTTGCCTATTGCTCTCTTGAATGTCGTGTTATAAGCCTACACTGCCACATATAATTTCTTATCCCAATCATGCTTGCTTTCCGATACTATCTTGGATAAGATTCCTACCAGTTTTTTATTTGTACTCTTAACGATACCATTTTCTTGAGGATCATATACAGTAGTCTTGTTGTGCTTAATCTTCCTTGCACTCAATGATTAATTGGATATGGATGTTTAATTCATTGCTGAAGAGAGCTAATCTTACTCCAATACGTATTGCGTAAATGGCCTGAAACATTTGGACAATTCTTAGGGAAATGTTTGTCAAGATTGTGGGAGAGAAGGAAGGAGTCTCACTTGTAGCTTTCTCACTTGCACAATGGGGGAATACACACAAAGGTGGAGTCTGAAAACAGTTTTCCTCTTCTTAGTTGTGTAAGCCAAAAAGAAATCTAGTACAGAGAAATAGAAAAACCCTATATATGGGTCTCAAACCAAATTCAACTAACTAAGGTGGCATAGTAACTGAGCCACGAACTAGAGTAGATAAGGATAGCTGTCATCTAGCTGTTATTCATGGGCGGTGTACCAACCGCATCTGCAGCTAACAAATCAGTGACATAAATGCACAATGGTCACCCTGGCATATCACGAGTGGAGCTCGATATCTCAACACTCCCCCTCGAGCTCAATCCCAATTCCTGCACACCAAGCATGTCTCTGAACTTGCGCAGCTTCTTTGTGCCCAATGCCTTCGTAAATATGTCAGCTACCTGATCCTCTGTGCTGACATAAACTAGATCAATAAGACCTAGTAAAACCCAATAAATGACAACTGACCCATCTGTAGGTTGATGCATATCATAAAGTAGCTTATGCAACCAAGCTACCTCACATGCAGCCATTGCTGCACCCCTGTACTCAGCCTCTGTGCTCGACAAGGCAACTGTAGGTTGTTTCTTGCTGCTCCAAGTGACTGTAGCACTCCCAAAAGTGAACACATATCCACTGGTAGATCGTCTATCAGAAATACTACCAGCCCAATTAGCATCAATGTATTCATGCAACTGTATTTGAACCCCAATCTCATAAAATAGTCCATATTGCAATGTGGACTTCACATACCTGAGTATGTGTCTAGCCGCATCCAAATGCGGTTTCCTTGAAGCCTGCATAAACTGACTTACCAATCTAACAGCATAGCTCAAATTTGGCCTGGTAATAGTCATATAAATCAAAATTCCTACTATGCTTCTATACATAGTAGGGTCTTCCAAAAGCTCACTTGCATCTGCGCTCAACTTCACATTCTACTCCAAAGGAACTGAAATAGGCTTACAGCCTATCATCCCATATTTGGATAGCATGTCCAATCCATACTCCCTCTGTAAGAGCCGTATCCCACTTGGTGATCTAATCACCTCAATGCCCAAGAAATAACGCAGCTCTCCCAAATCCTTCATCTCAAACTTCTACTTCAATAGCATTTTCACATGAAGGATATCTTCATCATTATCACTTGTCATAATCAAATCATCAACATAAATAACAAGTAGCATAATACATTTCTCTGTTTTTCTCACATAAAGTGAGAAATTTGCCTTGGAAATCTGAAAGCCAATAGTGACAAGATACTGTCCTATCTTGTCAGACCATGCTCTAGGTGCTTGCTTCAAGCCATACAAGGCTTTCTTCAACCTACAAACAAACTCAGGATGAATAGCATGCACATCACCTTGTGGCTACTCCATATAGACCTCTTCTTGCAAATCACCATGCAAGAAGGCATTCTTTACATCCATCTGATGTAAAGACCATCCCTTTTATGCAGCCATAGCAATGACTGTTCTTACGGTTGCCATCCTTGCAATCGGACTGAATGTTTCTTCATAATCAATGCCATATATTTGTGCATACCCCTTGACTACTAATCTTGCCTTGTATCTATTCACAGAACCATCTGCATTGTGCTTCACCTTATAAACCCACTTACAACCAATTGTATTCTTATCTTTAGGCAAAGGTACCAATTCCCATGTAGCATTTGCTTCCAAGGCATCCATTTCTTCATCCATGCTTTCTTCCATTTTTCTTTTCCCATGGCTTGCTCAAAAGAAGTGGGTTCTAGTTCCTGTATCACTTTGACTATATAGGCATAGTGAATGGCTGTAAATCCATCATATTTCAGCCTATCTAGAGGATACCTAGCTCTGGTAGACCTGCGCAAAGTAGGTTCACTCCCAGGTGCTCTCAAAACATCCCTAGTCTTCCTTACTCTAGGTGTAACAATAGAAGGAATACCCAACTCATCATCAATGCTCCGTTCTGAGCCACTGGATTCACCATCCACATAAGAGTGACTTGCATTCACATCAAACATGGGATGTTCTACCTTCTCTTTTCCTTTTTGTGAAACCTGCATACCACTATCTGCATTGTTTTGAGGAGATTCTCCTGATCTCAATTTTCATGTCCATGGCGAAGAATGTGAACCACTACTAGAGGACACTCCATGTCCACTAATATCGTGTGACTGCTGCTGTGAATTTTGTGCAGCATTACCATTTTGCGCATCTACATCATCAATCACATTTACTGGTTTATACTAGCTACTCATCTCATCAAAAACACCATCTCTCCTCACTGTAAACTTACGAGTAGAAGGGTTATAGCATCATACCCTTTCTGTTGTGCAGAGAGTAACCAATAAAGATGCACTTCTCAGTTTTTGGATCCAACTTAGATCTCAACACATCTGGCACATGAACATAGGCAATGCAACCAAAAATCTTCAAATGAGAAATATTTGGTTTCCTACCAGTATACCTCTCCTCTGGAGTCATCCCATGTATTACTACAATGGGAGTCCTGTTCATTATGTAGACTGCTGCAGCAATTGCTTCAGCCTAGTAAAAATCTGGCAAGTCTTTTTCATTGAGCATGGCACGAGATACCTCTCCAATATGCCTGTTTTTCCTTTCTACAATTCCATTTTGTTGTGGGGTATGACTGCATGAATATTGCTGCTTTATGCCATGCTCCTGTAAGAACCTTGCAAACTCATTTGAGAGGTACTCACCCCCTCCATCTGACCTTAGGCATTTTATTTACAGGCCTATTTCTTTTTCAACCATAGCTTTAAGAGTTTTGAAATGCCCAAACACTTCACTTTTTTTTTTCATAAAATACGCCCAAAATTTTCTGCTATAGTCATCAATAAAAGTGACAAAATAATGGCAGCCTCCAATAGATGCAGCTTTAGTAGTCCACACATCAGAGTGGATTAATTACAATGGCTTCCATTTTCCAAATTGACAGGCTTCACATACCTTATGCATTTCTGTAACCTTGAATTTAGGCAATCCTGCAACAATATTTTGGGTTTGCATTGATTTAAGTCGTACATTAACATGACCAATGCGTTTATGTCAGATATCAATATATGCAAATACACCGGTCCCATGTGCAAACATTGCTGCACTCAATTCAGGCATGTTTCCATCCAACGTAAACATTCTACCCTTCTTTCCTTTTGCTATCAAGCGACCTTTATTTTTCATATCCTCAACAAAGAATTCATGAGGATTAAATCTGACCTGCAAGCCCTACTCAACCATTTGACCAACAGAAACCACGTTCTTGGTGATATTCAGGACATGAAATACATCTGATAGGTATTTTTTTTTCCCATCCTACATAGACAAAGGAAATTTTCCAATCTGCACAATAGGATGTGCAGTATCATCACCAGTCTTGACAAATCCTGGTTTTTCCATTTTCCTTGCATCCTGCATCCATTTTGCATGACCTGTCATGTGGTCTGATGCACCTGAGTCAACATACCACACATCGTTGCTTTCTTTTACACTTGTCATAGAATTGGTCATGTGCTGCACCATAAACAAATGCTCATTTCTGTCATCACCCTGTCTACTAGAATATGTATAATTCCCTTGTTGCAATTTACCATTCATGATTTCATTCTGCTTTTTATAGCAGTCTTTAGCCATATGACCCATTTTACCACAGTAGTAGCATTCAACATTGTTGTTTGAATTTTGCCCACTTTGCCATCCACCACGACCTCTTTGGGTCCCCCAGCCTCTAGAGTTACCATGTCCTCCTCCATAGGACTAGTTTTCTTGAGTTTGCTGCATATTCTGATTTCTACCACGGCCTCCAAATCGGCCTTCTTTACCTCTTCTCTACCTCTTCCAGCATTTGAGTAGAAGAGAGCTTCTTTTGAAGTTCCTCCTGAAGAAGATGCACCACCATTTCTCTGCTCCTCAGAAATTAGAAGAGCAATCAACTCCTCAAAATCAGGAAATCTTTCTCAGATGGAATTGGATGTTCAGAACTGTGCATAATCCTTTCCTAGACCATTCAAGGTCACAGAAACTAAATCATCATCATCCACTAGCGACCCAATGGAAGCAAGTGCATCTACAATCTTCTTCACCTTCATGTGGTAGTCATTGATGCTCATACTTTCTCTTTGCACATTGTGCAACTCTTGCTTGAGCTACATTTTCCTGGCTTGCGTATTTGTGCTACACATTTTTGACAAAGTATCCCATGCCTCCTTTGGCATACTTGCATCGTGAATATGCACAATCATAGAGTCTGAAATACTGATAGACAGCCAGTACATAACTTTTCTGGCTCTCTCATGCCATCCTTTAAATACCTGCATTTGCTGTTGATTGGGAACATCAGGAAGAACTGATTCTTCTTCATTTCCTGCAACAAATTCCCAATATCCTTTTCCCATAAGGAAATTCATCATTCTAAACTTCCATGCTTGGAAGTTGTTCTTGTCAAGTTTTTTAGTGACAATCTGTGAAAGAGAATCAAACGCCATTATAGAACACTGCAAAAAATTCTGTCACTGCAAAAAACACAGCTTCAACCTCACAAGGGAAAATCTGCAAAACTGACAAAAGTGGTATTTGACCACACAGTCACTTCCTAGTGACGATTTTTCATCAACAAGCAACAAGGATGATTCTGTAACTCCCAATGTCTTTGAGCATAGGCATACAATGCAATTTCTACGGTAACTTTTTACCAACCTGTAGAACAGTGGTCGCACAGCAAAAAATAGGGCCTTTTCCTGAGTGCGTGCGGAAAACTTCCGCCTCCAAAACAGGCCCCGAAATGGCCTCAAATTAAAAAAATAGGGCACTTATAGGCTAAAGCCCTCACCCGCAGCATATAGTGCCCTCTTGCTACATCGCGAAGAGCGTCTCAATCTAAGACAATGCACTCTTGATCTTTTCGGCTGTGCTACCTACAGAGACTTGCTCCCAAACTTGAAAAATGAAAGCAACACTGGTCCTCTTACCACAACACCGTGAACTTGGTTTTCTTTCTTGAGCTCCTTACCACGAACCAGGCTCTGATACCATGTCAATATTGTGGGAGAGAAGGAAGGAGTCTCACTTGTAGCTTTCTCACTTGCACAATGGGGGAATACACACAAAGATGGAGGTTGAAAAAAGTTTTCCTCTTCTTAGTTGTGTAAGCCAAAAAGAACTCTAGTACAGAGAAATAGAAGAACCCTATATATGGGTCTCAAACCAAACTCAACTAACTAAGGTGGCATACTAACTGAGCCACGAACTAGAGTAGATAAGGATAGCTATCATCTAGCTGTTATTCATGGGCGGTGTACCAATCGCATCTGTAGCTAACAAGTCGGTGACATAAATGCACAATGGTCACCTTGGCATATCACGAGTGGAGCTCAATATCTCAACAATGTTGGCCACCACACCACTTACAATTGAGTCGTGAGAGGGCACCCTCTTCAGGGCATTGACTCCCTATCAAATTCTGTTCCTTCTTAAGGAAATTAACATCAATGACTATTTATCTATATTTTTTACTAATCATGTCAGTATAGTGCTTTATCATTAACTTTTCCAAGGACATTCAACACACTTGACTCATAGCCATGATCATCTATGTGTCATTCTATTGGCCTAACCACTTGATCAAGGATTTGCTATTAATTCCCTAAAACAATGGTAGGATTTATCGTTGGGTTTCCAACAATTGGCGAAGCCATATGACTAGTCATAGGCATGGTCACACTAGGAGGAGCTGGAAACATGGACACATTTGGAATTATGCTTCCTTTCCCATTAGGAGGACTCATGGACATCCCTTGACCTCCATTTTTTAGTGCTAAAGTATTTCCAAACCCTAAACTCGGATTCCAGTTTGCCCTAGAGGTATAAGCCACTTGTAATCATAATTCTATCTCTTCTGCTCCTATAATAGATGTATCAATGTTAGCAAGAGCAATATTGCTCAACTGCACTTGAATGTTAAAGTCTAGCCCATTCAAAAAGTATTGCAACTGAGTAGTAACTGGAATAGGAATATAGGTTTGCAACTTAGAGAATACCTCCTTCAGTTTCTTGGCATACCCACGAACATTCTCGTGAGATTCTTGAGGTGCAACATTGAGGACATGTGGCCAATATTGAGCTCCCCTTTTAGGGGCAAACTCTCTTCGAAAGGATACAAAGAATGTTGAGATATTTGCAATCACACCTAATGTAACCTCTTTGTATGAGGTAGTTTGGGTTGAAGACATGCAAGTTGCAAGAATCCCATATGCACAGAGAGGGAAAACTACTACCCATCCAACAACTATAAAGCATTGTATTTGACTACCACTTTTCATATATAGTGAATACAATGTCATGATGCTTTGTATTTTCACTTAAGTGTCTTGTCTTTGTCAGTTCTACACAAGATTGTGTTTATAAGTCCAAGCTACCATCTTGAAACCTAATTTACTTCTTCAGTCCTTGCTCAACGTCATCATGAGTTCAATCTACGCCTACAAGCCACCATAGCCATGTTCCAGATTTGCATTTTCAACATGGTATCAGAGCTCAGTTGAGCATGGCTTAGCATGTCTCAGGTCTTCTCTTTGCTCCTTCAACTGCTCTTCATCTCAATGCATCTTAGGATCAGTGTATGACTCATTTTTCAATTTTATCCTCAATCAAATCTTGTGGCAACCATAGCCACTCTGCACCCTGCCTCCTTTGAGCCCTTGGAACTCTTCATGGAGACCATTTTAGCTCATGATTCCTTCTAGAGAAACATTCCTCTACTCATGGAAAAGCTCCTTGGTACATCACAATCATTGGAGCCAACATTATGTGATTTTGCCTTCGCTGCCAGAATTGTACCTGTGAGAGGTCATACTACTATTGTCGTGTTTGCAATCAACGATCTGCATGTTGGTTATGGGGTTTTTGAAGCCCTATATGTAAGACTTCTTCAACTCAGAGATTTCTTGAAATGATGGCCTCTGTGAGCTGCTACATCAAAAAAATCAGACCCTTATCTGAAACCCTATTTTGGACTCCATAGCCAACTTCTCATAAGCTTCAATTTTTCATCACTTTCTCTCTCTTGCCAGTTTGATCTGAGTCCTACTTAGCACCAACAAAGATTTGTGCATTTAGTCATGAATATTTGGAAGACCTTGAAGATTTTAAGCACTCATCTGAAGGACAAGCATCAAGAATAGTGAGATTTCATGCTATCACTGCATGTGTTCTTTAAATGCATCCAAGTCAACTTGGTTGCTGGTCATCTTTAGTCAGTTGAAGAAATTTTTGAAGCCATTGAAGATCAAACTCCTTGCTAGCCATTTAGATCTGATACCCTATCATGGGAATGACAAATAACAAGACTTTTATATGGTTACTTCCAATGAAGAGTAACATTACTCTTGTTGCTCATTTCAATTACATAGAAGATGTTTTTTCTCTACCTACAGGAGGAAATGGAGCTATTCACGCTCAAGTGTAATCAATGATTCCATCTAAAGATTTTGAAGACACTCCAGCTATCTTGAATACTATGCAAAGTTTAGAGATTTTACCTTTTCTTAAGGGGGACCATAAAGAAACCTGATGACTAATGCAAGCAAAGCAATGGAAGAAAATAAGAAAAATAAGAAGAAGAATATCAACCATGAAGACACTGAATATGCATGCACCAAAGAGCAATCAATGATCTTATCTGAAGACCTTAAAGATGCTCCAGACACTCTACTCAACATGCCAAAGAATGAGATGTCTTTGCTTGAGGGGGACATAAACAGGAAGACTGAAGCTGCAAGCAAAGTGAAGAACAAGTACATGATCAAAAAGAGCAAGATGGACTACATCAACATCTGCAATGAATAAGAACTTTGTCAAAAGAAATATTGAAAGTACTGAAAACCACAAGGGCGTCATGGTCCTTGATCCAAATTTTTACTGACTTTTTTAGCCTTGTAATGTCTAGCCCTAATGTATTTATCATAAGCTTGTAAACTCTTCATGTAGCCTTATACTATAGCCTCTATAAAGCCCCTATTATAGCCTCTAGATGTCCATCATGTTTTGTGGTACCCACACTTAGCCTTTTCTGCGACAATCTCTAGTGTTTTGCCATGTTTATGGTGTGCCCACACTTTGCAAGTGTTGCTTTCAGTAAAGCCTCTACACATTTTGTACTTTCTGGTTGTGATTGAGGAGGGGTGTTGAGATATTTGTAATCACACCTAATGTCGCCTCTTTCATTAGGAGAAATATGGACTCTCTTTTTTGCCCCTTAAGGGGTTTCTCTCACCTCTCTCTCTCTAAAAAGAGATTCCAAAATAATATTATAAAAAGAGATCTTCTACAATCAAGCAAATCTCGTTTTTGTGTTTTCAATAGATTTCACCTATTATTTTATTCCCAAACTGCAAGATAAGGTCACTTTTTCTCAAAATCCTCATAACTAAAAAAATACAATTCTATTTTTTCTAAAAACGCGGCCAATCATTCTTTAATGCCCTCATGACTCTTTAATTCCCTCTTTAGTGCCCTCATGACTTTTCAATCATTCTCATTCTCGCTTCTTAAAAGGGCGGAAGTCAAAAAACGATATAAAATGACGTACACATCATATTTTAATATTATTTTTTACCCAGAGACACCTTTTTGACTCGAGAGTTTCCTTGTAAATTTTCATCTTTTTTGGACAAGTATATACCTATTTATGGGCATTTTTTCATTCCCTCAGAAAGCTCTAGTTTTGTCCCAAATTTTGTGCATTATTCTCTTTCCCTCCAGAATATGGTTTCTTGCATATGAGTTCTTCTGAAGCAGCATTGAGGAGTAGTTTTGATACCATTTGTTGAAATCAAAGAATCTCTATCTACAACACACTCTACCCTGCTACAAGCCATCTTCCTCTTCAGAAATATGAAGTAAGAAATCTCTGTCTTCAACAGTCTACTACAAGCAATCCAGTGATAATGGAGGTATCTTTATTTTTTTAATCTTTGTGATATTATTATTCTTCACAATTGTTGTTTAGTCCTTAAGCATCAATTCATAGAGAGAAAGAGAGGGGGAGAGAGAGAGAGAGAGGGGAGGGGAGAAGGGGGGACAGAGAGGACTGTGTGAGATGAACAAAGAAAATAAGTGATAGAGTGACAGATAGTAAATTAGGGCAGAAGATAAGATGATGTTATTGTTTTCCACTAGCCAAGCTTCAGTATGAATGCGTGTAGGGTTTCCTTGATGAATTTTTGTTGAGAGAGAGAGAGAGAGAAAGAGAGAGAGAGAGAGAATATTTTGGATAGAATAGAAGATAAGATTTGATGCTAATTAGAGGTAGATTAAAAGCCAAGATTACAGGCTGATTAGGGGTTGATTAGGGTCTATCAAGACTGAAAGCAAGAGAAAGAGACAAGAACCAACTGTGTTTTAAAAAAAACACAGATATAGTGAATCAAAGGGGTGTAGTTCTGCGATTTGAATGTTAATCCAAGTTAACATTTGCATACTTTTTTTTTTGCAGAATGCAGGTGTAGGATGTACCAAGAGAAAGAGAGATATTCACTTTCAATTGGAGGATGAATATGCACCAATGTTCAAAAGAACTGTGGAAAGAGATGATGCAATAAGATGCAGGATGCAACAAGAAAGAAATGCAGGGAAAAAAAATGTGGACCTTTGGGTTGATGGGTGCATTTATCCACCCGATCCACTCACTCGAAGGCCACCACAATTTGAAGGGCTTACATCATTTGTAAAGTTTGCTTGTGAAGGCAATGAAGGATTGTATGGATACACATGCAGACTTGTCACACAAGGATTAGCAGGGGCTCATCAAACCTTGACAAATATGCAGACAAGATTACAAGGGAATATGCAGTCTTTGATGGAAAAGGATAGATTATTGGTTGAGAAGGATAGAGAGAACCAGAACCTACAACAAGCAATGTCTGTCATTGAAGATGCTATGCATGCTACACACGTGCAGAATATGGAGTTACAGTCTAAAGTCAATGACTTGGAGAAGGAGAATCGAAACATAGAGAGGAAGCTCACAAAAACTTTGGAGATTGGGCCCACTTTAAAAACCAAAGAGGCATGTCAGCGCATCTGATCCGTTAAACCAATTGGCCAATTAGCCAAAGGAAGTGGACAATATCATAGACGGATATATGCTCAATCTACTACAATGAGAAATATATTTCCTCATGCAGAGAATGATACTATTGCCAAAGTCCTTAGCAAGAATATGGTCAAAAATGCATTGGAAAATCGTAAATTCAGGGACATTGTGGATGGTGTTGCTAGTGAACTTCTTAGGGATGTGAGCAACTTGTTTACTGCTACAGATGATCAGGGATTATGTGACAAGGTGGGAATGAGTTCTGAGTCATATAGTATGCTCTATAAACAATTGGATACAGGTTTTAAGCAAGTCTTCAATACTAAGCGAGTAATGCCTCTGCCAAAACCATTTCACGTGAAGAAGGCTCGAAAACAACTAAATGAGAAAGTTTTAGAACTAATTGGTGAGCCTACGCATCTGGAACACACACACATATTGAAGTATGGTTCCAAAGAAGTTGCCTTTGTATTGAATGCATCCAACAACTTTGTATTGGATATATGTAGGGTTCAGATTGCTATGGTCAAGTTCTACAATATGTCTATGGAAGAATGTAGAGGCAAGCTTAAGTTTGTCCTCAAACTTGATGAGAGTGAGATTATCAAGGGGCAAAAACTTGAGCGTGTGAGTATAACACTTATGAATCGAGCATTGGATCCCAACATCGATGAAAAACATCCTTTATAGTTCAGTGTACAATCGGAGAATGAAATATGGTGGCTTGCAGCATTTGAAGTACCAAAGGAGGACCATGAAGTACTTAAAGTCTTTTTTAACCTCACTAATATACCCAACGTTATTCAACAGTAAAATAATGGACCAATTTTACACGTTGAGGGGTTTGGGGACTATCAAGTTGAATGGCATCTTGCAGGTGATTTAAAAACATTGAAGTGTATGTTTGGTTTATCAAATGCAGCAAATGCAAAATTTCCGTGCATATACTGCATGCAAACTAGGAAGAAAGGGAAAGATGGAAAGAAAGAATGGCTTGCTAAGGCAGGACAACAGGGTGCTCTAACACGTGATCAGAAAGTCATGAGAAATGGAATGCTAATTCCAGTGGATCCAAACTGGCGCCCTATTTTGGAAATACCACTAACAAGGGTTCACTTTTGCACATTGCATTGTTTGGTTAGAATAATTGAGAAGCTAGTATATGAATATATATGCTTTGCATACAAGATGCAGCTCGTGTCAGAATCTAATGCTACATGCAAGAAGGTAGAACAAGTCCTCTCTAAAGTTGGATTGCACGGAGGCCAAGTAGAAATAAAAAAGGACGAGAAAAAATCGAGGAAGAGTGGAAATGTTCCTTGTAAACCATGCTTTGGTGGACCCAAGGCTAGGAAGTTTTTATCTCCACCTCGAGATGAGGAAGGCAATATACTAGTAAAACAACCAGAGAAGTACGAAGCATGGAAAAAGTTGCACCTTGTTGTTTCAAATTGGAGCAATGGGGGACGAACGAGGATTGCGAAGGCAGAAGTGTGGATACACCTAGATAGATTAGCAGCTCTCTTACAGAAGTTGGGGTTTATGGATGGTGATGCCAATGCATTTAAAGAGACAGCTGCTAAATTTCATAAGTCCATGGTGGAGGCATGGACTACAAATAGCATAACACACTACATGGTCAATATTATCACCATTCCAAAAAAAAAATCATAATTTCGAATTACTTTGTGTTTCTAATCTCTTTTTTTGTGCAACATATACTTGAAGCACATGGTCCATACTTTGCAGATCAAGGAAGTTTGGCAATATGGTCAACTCAAGGCATGGAAAGATTTCACTGGCAAGCTCGCTGTGCTTTTCAAAAGGCAACTGATCATGGAGGTGGCATCAATGATTCCAATTCTATGAGGCAATTATTCCAATGGTGGTATAGGAGACTAGAGATACGATACAAGAAAAAAGAAAAGAAGTCCAAAACATCTCAAGCAGAATCTATAAGTAGGGCAATATATGAAGTGAGAAAAGCAAGATATGAAAACAGCACAGCTAGACAATGACACGCAGAATGGTTGGCAACCCAAGAGAGAGATGGCAAAAAATGGAGACCTAGATAAAGATAATAATTTTGATGCATTTAGAGTCCACAAGAGAGCACAAGTCCCAAGGATATGACACATCAATACTCATATCTCTAACATGAGATGTCTTATAAATTTTCTTTAAAATTTCAAAGGTTTGTCACTATGTTTTTAAAAGTCGATTTCGAACTTTGTTTTTAATTATGAAAAGTCGATTTTGAAATCCTAAGACAAAGATATGAAAATTCCAAACATTGGAACATTCACTGGCCTAGAGAGAGAGGGGGGGCATAAGGGGGGTGTCAGGAGATAGAGAGAGGTAGGGATGGGGTGGAGAAATTAAATGAAATTATAAATTTAAAATTCATTTACACCACAGTAAATTTGAAAGTTTCGTATTTAATTCGTCTCTCCTTTCATTTTTTCCCATTGCTCGCCACTCTACCCTCCACCTTTCTATCCTTCATCATCACAGCCATGGCACGTTCCAAGCTTCCTATCAAAAAGCACCTGCGAGAGAAAGAGCTCAACACTCTTCCAAATCTAGTGAGCGTACTGTGAGTGACAAAGATCCCCTAGTGACCGATAACGGTGGCCCTACTGTAGCCAATAATGGTGGCGCTACTGTGGCCAACAATGGTGGCCCTAGTGTGCTCGATAATGATGGTTCGCCATTGTCCAAAAATGGTGGTCCACATGCTCCAGCTGCTCCACCTCCCACTACTGCTCCAGCTCGTAATACACGCCCTCCAACACATAAAAAGCAAAGATGGAGACCAGGCACAGCTGCGCTACACGAGATAAGGAAATTCCAGAAGAGTGCCGACTTGATTATTCCTAAGGCACCATTCTCCAGGTTGGTGAGAGAAATACTGCAAGATCTACAGTCAGGGCATCATCATAAGTTCTTTTCGAGGAACCAGGCAAGGAATGTGGGGCGATGGTCAAACCAAGCCTTGCTTGCTTTCCAAGAAGCAGCTGAAAGCTACTTGATTGATCTAATGAGTGATGGTTAACTTTTAGCCATTCATGCCCGACGTATCACTATAAAGCCCATAGATCTGGTTCTTGTTCGTAGGATCCGCAATAACAAGGATGCATTTAATCTTAATGTCAACAATATGCTTTGAGAAGCTACCTTGTAATAGGATCTATGTTTTTAGCTCAGGTTTGGTTGTAGATTGTAAGGAGCTTAGTTTTGGGTTATCTTTCCAGTAGACCTTCAAGTATTTGATAGTAATGGCCTGCAAAATGGAGCTAAATTTTCCCTAGCTCTAGTTGTACTTGGTGCGATGCACTATCTACCGTGTATTTCATAGTTTCGCAATGCTAAATCCAATATGTGATATTCTATTTTCACCATGTTTCGCATTGTGTGAATTTTCAAGTTTCCAATTTTGTAAGTAGTTTTGTTGAGGATAAATTCAATGTGCAACCACGTACACGTCGGTGATCGGTTGTACATGGGCCGATGCACTATATCCTTACTATATTTAGTGGTTTGGCAACAGTATATCCGATATGCGATATTCCATTTTACCCATGATTTATTTTTTGTCAATTTTTAAGTTTCCAATGTTTCGCATTGCGAGGTTGACAATACATTTAATCTGCAGTTGCACACACTCATTATCAGTACATTTAATCTACAGTTGCAAGGTTGACAATACATTATCAGTGTAGTATAATGCAGTTAACGCATTTTCAAAAAAAGATTGAACCGTCAAATTTATAAATCGGAATCTGGTGAAACTTCACCCTCATGCTGGGCATTAGAAAAATTCATTTATATTAAAAATTTGGCCCCATCAGAAGCCTCTGGGTCACCTGTCCGGAGGCTCGTGTCTGGGGCCCTTTATCTAGGGATTCAGGGCCCCAAACGCGAGCCTTCGGACAGGTGATCCAGAGGCTTCTGTTGGGGCCAAAAAAATATTGGGTGGTTGATGTGTCCTTGAGGAGCCTACAGGTAAAATTTCATGTGAATCGGAGCACTGGTGATATTTTTCCTAAGCATGGATTCATTAATTTAAATTTTAGGGTATTTGAAAAGTTTTGCTATAAGTTTAAAGTTTCACCTCATTTTACACATTTCACTTTTGAGTTCTGAGTTCTCTCTCCTAGAAGACATGGTACGCACCAAGCAAGAGGCCCGGAGATACCCCCCTGGAAATTCCATACGGCAGCCACGTCCTCCAGCTCTACCACCACCACCACGATGCCAGCATCGCAAGCGTCAATGGAAGCTAGGCACAGTGGCTCTTCGCGAGATCCGCCACTACCAGAAGACCATTCACCTCCTGATACCGAAGGCTCCATTCCAGAAGTTGGTGCAGTAGATCATGGAGGGCATACTGATCAGGAACAACAGGACCCAGTTTCCAGATACATCACGCGCGAAACAACCAAATCGCTGGACTGCCCAGGCCCTCCTCACACTACAAGAAGCTGCTAAAGCCTACCTCATCGACTTATTTGGAGACTTAGTCTATGCAGCGGTGCATGCAAGGAGGGTCACCATCACTGACAGGGATCTGCAGATAGTCAGGTTCTTTCGGCGACGGAAAGATAGTCCTTGCGGAGGTCAGCAAGGATAGAGGTGTACAACTCAAAAGCACATGGAATGTAGCTTCTGAAGACATTTTGTAAAGCCTTGGTTGTAATGGACCCCATGTAAAATTGTTATTAATACAAATACAAAGTTTTTGGCGCGTCTTATTTTTGTTTAGTCGCTTGATATTTATTTTATTTATGTCGTTGAGTTATCGTTACATGGATTCCAACGAATACATATTGCACACAAATTCGATAAAGCAATGTGTATTAAATTTAGGGTACGAATCGTGTTACGTATAAATTCGACAAATAAACGTAACATTCAAGTAAAAAACAACAGTAAATGACACGTATCACAAACTACATTGCACGCGAATCCAACAAACATCGGTTTTCATTACTTGAAGAGAAGATTACAAAGTGCAATACATCAGTGATGCGATATCAGTAGGCAATAAGTACATCTATTCTCTCCTAGGCTTCTTCGAGCTAGGCTCCCCATGGTCAGAGCTATTCTTGATCATAGGCAACAATGCATTTTGCCCCAATAGTTCCTGTCTAATGACAGTGGGGTCTTCAACACCGACAACCATGCCACGGGCCACCATGGAGAAAAGTGGGCCAGACCTAGTACTTGTGAATAAGTAGAGTAGCTTCGAACATCGAAGCAACACTACTTTCTCCAGGATAGATTTGGTCGGGATGGTCTTGAAGGGCCCAGCCTTTGTTAGTGCCCTCAACTTCAAGAAGTTCTCGGCAAAAGCAGGGGAGCATGTCTTATGAAATACAATAATGTCGTTGACAAGCTGCCCAACATATTCCTTCAATGCCGAGTCTTGCACCCTTCCTTGGCTACCAGATCGGCCACCCTGCCTAGATGAAAACTCATCTATATAGACAATCTCCTGCAACACACAAGTTCAGTATCAGACTCACTATGCATGGAGTGTGCTGAAGATATATAAATCATATTCATATGAAACTTAACCAGTAGGGCCTCTAGGGCATCCGGAGCGCACACATGTGTTTTTGTCGGGATCGGGCCCCTAGATGTGCCCTGGCCAGAGGCTCGCGTCTGGGGGGGCCTGAATCTGCATCGCGTCTGGTCAGGCCCCCCCAGACGCGAGCCTCCGGCCAGGGAACATCTGGGGGCCCAATCCCAACAAAAACACATGTGTGCGCTCCGGATGCCCTAGAGGCCCTACTGGTTAAGTTTCATATGAAACTGAGAACATTACCTTCTCTGCATCATCTATCTGCCGCTGTCATGGAGCATCTAGGTGTACTCCTGTCTGGGCTGCCCTCGTCTTTCTCCTAGGTAGGCACTTCATAGTCGGGTCGAGGACCAAAAAGGCTTTCCTGCAACCACTGGAACTCCTCATCAGAGATCTGATACTATGGCGCCGCATCCTCAATCTGCTCCTGGATGCTCACAATGTCAGAGATGTCATCGATGCTCATGCCATCATAATGAGCCACCTCATCAACATGTGGTGGGGCATCCTGTAAATCAAAATCTATGAAATCACTAGGTGCATCACGCACCATGATACAGTATAGTTCTTCTTCCCTAAGCTCCAACAACTCTAGCATATCCCGCATGAGTAGATATTCCACCCCCTCGATGGTGATAGCATGGAGAGAAGAGAGGGGTGGCTCTTCGCTTGTGGGCATCTCATCAGGGCAGGGAGGTGGGTGCACAATGGCCAAGCTCTGTGCTGCCTCAACACTCAGATCGAGAGTGATCTCCTCAGGCTCCCTCTCAAAGTAATCTAATAGTGGCCGAGAGGGTGCGTCGATGTTCTCGTCACTGTCCTCTTGCACCTCAGTGCACATAACATATATGGCAAAGGCGGCATTCCTCTCAATGAGATCCATCATGACGTGGTCTTGTGATGAGGTGGGCACTGCTCTAGCGCGGAGATGTTGCCCCACATGCACCAAGGCTCGACTTATAACCTTTGCATGGCTGGATCGGCACACAAACTATACAAAAAATCCATGGGAACCCACCTGAGAGTGGAGTCAGGAATAGAGCAAGTGAGAGGGTTCACTGCATCACAAAATGATGCTAGTATACTAGAGTCAGGGTCTACAGCGGAAAGCGAGCTCTCTAGACTCAAGGTCACGCAAAACCTAGGGTATATCTAGTCCCCTATGTACGCGTAGCATGTGGAACTGATCCATGTGGCGAAGGCAGGAGTGGTAGACATGGCACACAAAGAGAGAAGGAATGAGAGCAAAAGTGTAGGGAAGTGGAGAATGAAAGTGAAAATGAGTTTGGAGTTATAGCTTTTATGTGTTTAGGGTTTTAAATAAAGGCTCTTTATAAAGTTATTAACTCTAAAGTTTCAAATTAAAACTCTTACCTTAGTTTCTTTATTTCAGTACTTTAAAGTCACTGTTAAAATTACTCATACAAACAAACGCTTCGTTCTACATTATTATATCCTCGAATATGTTTGGGTCGCTGAGTATATTCAAGTCTAACGAGAGAAAATATATAATTTTTTAAAGAAAATAAATCTAAAAGGCCTTGAAATTCCCTTTGGATCCAATTTAATATTAAAATGTAAGAAACGAGCAGCAGAGATGCACTACAATATATCATTGTGCAAAGACAATATTCTCTAGATTATAGACCTCTAACCTGCAATTTAATTATGATTATTAACTGCACGATTGAGTAATTACAGTATGTATTATCGCACGCTTGGATCACAGTAAACTAAAATTTAAAGTACTCAGAAGTTCAAAAAAGGTATGTATTCGCTCTTTATAAAGTTTTTTTACAAGGATTCCACTATCTCAAGGATATGTGGAGAAGCACATTGTTTACATGTCATGGATTGCTCACTATGAGTCCTGACTTTTCTATTATCTAACTTGAAATAGAAGTTGTAGAGGGGCTCACTAGAAATTAATTGGATTTCTTGTCTCAGAAAATAAATGGGCCAATGACTTTTGGCGCTGACTACGAAAGGATTATGACCACTCCACAGATTACCACATCTACGAGCGCTGTATGTGTGTCATCTCGGATATCTTGATCCAAGTTGATCCACTCCCCTCGCAAAAGTCACCATCTTCTATATCGAAAGCGAATGAACAGAGTTTGTCTAGTAATGAAATACCTATAATAAAAACAAAAATAATGGTAAGTGATCAATGCGACTAACATAACAATTCATCTAAGCGAGACCTATGTCAATTAAATCAAGGTATGCAAAGTAGTAAAAACGTTTTACCTAAATATAATATCAGATTGGTTGACCCTGCACTCAATCGTCTCATCAAAATGTGTTCTTTTGACTTGCCAAGACTCACCCAATAGCTGACTCATCCATTCCTCGGATGGACACTTGCATTGATACGTAATCTTTGTTTTCTTCAAAACATCACATGAACCAAACAAATGTGCAAACAATGAGAATGGAATAAACCAACTAAGATGCACATCTTTGGAGCCTATGGTGGGTTTCATAGCACTATTGATGTCAGATTTTATCTTCGACTTGCAAGCTCCTAACAACTCCAAGCTACCAATGAACCATTCACCACTAGACAGTGGCGGCAATGGGACATGCTGCAATCTCTGGCTTTCTACCACATACAATGAATTATAAAAAAAGATATTTTGAGTGGCAAGTTGACTTGTAGAGGTATTATCATAGATCAAAGAACCTATCTCTTCATGCCAAACATGTATCTTGCCGCTTAAACATTCCACATTTTGCCATTCATGCAAAGTCGATGGATATAGAGCTGTCAATCAAAGAAGACTAAATTAGAATACTGCAAAGACTTTTAAAAACAACTCTGATACAAAATAATAATCAATGATAAAATTTAACAACTTACCGTTTTGTTTATAATTTGCAATGTTGTTCTCGTCGTGTACAGAGATTTGTTTATGCGTATAAACATGTTGAATCAACGCTTCTGTTACTGCACTTGTGCCATTAAACACTTTTCTGAACTCTAGAATTCTACCTTTCCAATGTTTGCTAGGTTTTGCAACATCCTTGCACTTGACCTTGAAACTCCCTCGAGTACTTGGGTGCATCAAAATCCAATCCAACTTATAATACTTATCACAAATCCAATTACCGCCATTATCTTTCCTATTGAAGACCTCCACTGCAAGTATGCTACTGATATTTTTCCTCCATGAAGACATCTGTAACAACCAAATACAAAAGTTACCTATCAACATGTGTATAATTTGAAAATGTTCTCTCCAAATGAAATTAAGTTTAAATGGATCAATTTAAAAAAGAAACATTGTACCTGTAATTTCTTTCACAAATATCTCTAGATATGTTGAACAAGAAGTTAACTTATAGCAAGACCATTGTTCCTTCACTGACAGATTCCTGCAGTACAAAAACAAAAGAAATCTTGGGTCAACGCATACATATAACTTATATAGGCTTTGTCCAAATGCGTTGAAATTTAACCATGGAACAGTAGTAAAAAATGGCAATATACTTGTGGCTTTCTCTGCAAAAAATCCCAAAGATGTTGTAGAAGTTGAGTTCTTAATAAATCATTGTTCTTCACCCTCGGAGATTCTTGGAGTAAAAAAACAAAGGAAAGCTCAGTATGCATGTAACTTGTATACATTTTGTCTAAACGAGATAAAATTTAACAGTGGAGCAACAAAAAAACAAGACAATATACCTGTAACTTTGTTTACAGAGAAACCCTTAGATGTTGAAGAAGAAGTTGAGTGTTCAAAATCCCAAAGATGTTGTAGAAGTTGAGTTCTTAAAAATCATTGTTCTTCACCCTCGGAGATTCTTGGAGTAAAAAAACAAAGGAAAGCTCAGTATGCATGTAACTTGTATACATTTTATCTAAACGAGATAAAATTTAACAATGGAGTAACAAAAAAACAAGACAATATACCTGTAACTTTGTTTACAGAGAAACCCTAAGATGTTGAAGAAGAAGTTGAGTGTTCAAAATATCACTATTCTTGACTGTAAGAGACTCCTAGAGAATCAAAACAAAAGAAATTACATGTCAGAGAATGCACATAACTTGCACAGGTTTTCTCCAAACGAGATAAAACTTTACCATAGAACATCTATGGAAGAGAAAAATATACCTGTAGAGTTTTGTGAAGAGAATCTTAGGGCTTTGGTAAAACAAGCTCTGCTCTCATAAAACACATGAAACTCTCTCTGTGCTTGTGCAAAGCAAATGAAATTTTACAGGGTTACAGACACGGCAAGCAACAGTGAGGCTGTAAAATTTCGTCAGGAAAGAAGAAGCGGGGAAAGAGATATGACAAATTTGAGTTCCGCCTAAGAAAGAGGGGGAAACTGAAAAGGGGAGAAAAGAAAAGTCAAACATAAAAAATAAGAAAATGAAAATTTGAGGCACAAACTTCCAAGAAGTGACAGCTTTGTACTCCCCACATTTTCCCTTATTTTATTGCTGAGGGAAGATTTGGTCCAAGATATGGCTAGAAGATTCATGTTACATGAATCTGGAATCCCAGCTCTCTCATTGGTTAGGCCTATATTTGTTTATTCACTCCTTAAGGGGAAAAAAAGAGAGTCCATATTTCTCCTAATGGTATAAGAAAATTTGGGCTAAAGACATGCAGGCTGCACAAATCCCATATGCACAGAGAGGGAAAACTGCTAGCCATCCAGCAACTATAAAGCATTGTACTTGACTACCACTTTTCATATAGAATGCATACAATGTCATGATGCTTTGTACTTTCAAATAAGTGTCTTGTCTTTTTCAGTTCTACATAAGATTGTGTTTATGAGTCCAAGCTGCCATCTTGGAACCTAATTCACTTGTGTAATAGTTGGTCTTCAGTCCTTGGTCAATGTCATCATGAGTTCAGTCTATGCCTATAAGCCACCATAGCTATGCTTTAGATCAACATTTTTAACAAAGAATAAGTCAATTGTAGTTATGGTTCCACCCTCTAAGCTGTGATACCACACTGCAGCTTGTCCTTTTAGAATCATGTTGAAGAATAGCATGAAGTGTCCCTCATCTTGACAATTAAATATTAACTTTTGGAATTCATTGATATATAGTCCTACATCTTCCTTTGCTAATGCATTAAAAATAAGTGAAGGAAACCCTAAGGTTGGCAAGTCCGGCATCCTTGCTAGGATTACAATGGGTTGAGCCGCCATGGTAACAACCAGATTCGCCTAAAGGAGTTTGAAAAATTGCAACTATCAATCCACTCGAAGTGGACAGAACTATTAGAAGAGGGGAAGTACTAGAGCTTCCTCCCCCTAACGGGAGCTAGGGTTACTAAGACCCTGCCCTTATAAGGATATTGTACCAATCTTTTGTAGAGAATATCTTCTAATTATTTCGGCTTGTTGTTTAGCCCGTTTAGATCTTTCTTTATTTTGAAGCTTGGCTTGACGGTCTTTTGAGTCTATCTCAGTGCCTTTTGGCATACACTAATGAATTGGTTCCTACTGATCAAGATTCAAGAACTGGCACTTATTAGAGGCTCCCAACAAATGTACCAACTATCGAGACCTAAAATGGGCACAACACTAGCTCTAAGCACTAGTTAGGCCTCTCTATACTCAAAGAACACACCCCCTCAGCCTCGCGGCCAGGAGCATCAAAGGGACACACTACCCTAACTTCTATCATAAATTTCACATTGTGTTGGATTGTAATCCAATAGTTAAGCCTTCCCCCCACTCCTCAGAGGGAGTCCCTACACATATACTGGTGTAAAACACCTCATAAGCACAAACAAAAGGAGGCACCCCCCCTTAGCTGAATGTTGTGGCCCATTGCAGCTCTTCTACACCTCACAGATTGGCCTCTTGATGCGCCGATAACACAAATAACACATACGTCACAAAATCCACTCTTGCTTTTCAAATGTTCTAGGATATATAGATGTTTTCCTCACTAAATAGTCCACAAGGATGTCAAGATTGTGGGAGAGAAGGAAGGAGTCTCGCTTGAAGCTTTCTTGCTTGCACAATGGGGGAAGACACACAAGGGTGGAGGCTGAAAACAGTTTTCCTCTTCTTAGTTGTGTAAGCCAAAAGAACTCTAGTACAAAGAAATAGAAGAACCCTATATATGGGTCTCAAACCAAAC
Source organism: Lygodium microphyllum (assembly GCF_053477565.2). Lineage (NCBI taxonomy): Eukaryota > Viridiplantae > Streptophyta > Polypodiopsida > Schizaeales > Lygodiaceae > Lygodium > Lygodium microphyllum. Next base: position 95,057,118 of record NC_141141.1, read on the forward strand.
TCAACTAGCTAAGGTGGCATACTAACTGAGCCACGAACTAGAGTAGATAAGGATAGCTATCATGTAGCTATTATTCATGGGCGGTGTACCAACCGCGTCTGCAACTGACAAGTCGGTGACATAAATATACAACGGTCACCCTGGCGTATCACGAGTGGAGCTCGATATCTCAACACTCCCCCTCGAGCTCAATCTCAATTCCTGCACACCAAGCAGGTCTCTGAACTTGCGCAGCTTCTCTACGCCCAATGCCTTCGTGAATATGTCAGCTACCTGATCCTCTGTGCTGACATAAACTAGATCAATAAGACCTAGTAAAACCCTCTCTCGCACATAGTGATAATGCACCTCAATGTGCTTTGTTCTAGCATGATAGACTGGGTTATTTGCCAAGTGTATACTACTCATGTTGTCACAATAAATGACAACTGGCCCATCTGTAGACTGATGCATATCATAAAGTAGCTTATGCAACCAAGCTACCTCACATGCAGCCATTGCTGCACCCCTGTACTCAGCCTCTGTGCTCGACAAGGCAACTGTAGGCTGTTTCTTGCTGCTCCAAGTGACTGCAGCACTCCCAAAAGAGAATACATATCCACTGGTAGATCGTCTATCAGAAATACTACCAGCCCAATCAGCATCAGTGTATCCATGCAACTGTATCTGAACCCCAGTCTCATAAAATAGTCCATACTGCAATGTGGACTTCACATACCTAAGTATGCGTCTAACCGCATCCAAATGTGGTTTCCTTGGAGCCTGCATAAACTGACTTACCAATCCAACAGCATAGCTCAAATCTGGCCTGGTAATAGTCATATAAATCAAACTTCCTACTATGCGTCTGTACATAGTAGGGTCTTCTAGAAGCTCACCTGCATCTGTGCTCAGCTTCACATTTTGCTCCAAAGGAACTGAAATAGGCTTACAGCCTGTCATCCCATATTTGGACAGCATGTCCAATCCATACTGCCTCTGCAAGAGCTGTATCCCACTTGGTGATCTAATCACCTCAATGCCCAAGAAATAACGCAGCTCTCCCAAATCCTTCATCTCAAACTTCTGCTTCAATAGCATTTTCACATGAAGGATATCTTCATCACTGTCACCTGTCATAATCAAATCATCAACATAAATGACAAGCAGCATAATACCTTTCTCTGTTTTTCTCACATAAAGTGAGAAATCTGCCTTGGAAATCTGAAAGCCAATAGTGACAAGATACTGTCCTATCTTGTCAGACCATGCTCTAGGTGCTTGCTTCAAGCCATACAAGGCTTTCTTCAACCTGCAAACAAACTCAGGATGAACAGCATGCACATAACCTGGTGGCTGCTCCATATAGACCTCTTCTTGCAAATCACCATGCAAGAAGGCATTCTTTACATCCATCTGATGTAAAGACCATCCCTTTGATGCAGCCATAGCAATGACTGCTCTTACGGTTGCCATCCTTGCAACCGGACTAAATGTTTCTTCATAGTCAATGCCATATGTTTGTGCATACCCCTTGACTACTAATCTTGCCTTGTATCTATTCACAGAACCATCAGCATTGTGCTTCACCTTATAAACCCACTTACAGCCAATTGCATTCTTACCTTTAGGCAAAGGTACTAACTCCCATGTAGCATTTGCTTCCAAGGCATCCATTTCTTCATCCATGGCTTTCTCCCATTTTTCTTTTCCCATGGCTTGCTCAAAAGATGTGGGTTCTGGTTCCTGTATCACTTTGACCATATATGCATAGTGAATGGCGGTAAATCCATCATATTTCAGCCTATCCACAGGATACCTTGCTCTTGTAGACCTGCGCAAAGTAGGTTCACTCCCAGGTGCTCTCAAAACATCCCTGGTCTTCCTTACTCTAGGTGTAACAATAGAAGGAATACCCAACTCATCATCAATGCTCTGTTCTGAGCCACTGGATTCACCATCCACATAAGAGTGACCTGCATTCACATCAAACATGGGCTGATCAACCTTCTCTTTTCCTTTTCGTGATACCTGCATACCACTATCTGCATTGCTTTGAGAAGATTCTCCTGATCTCAATCTGCCTGTCCATGGCGAAGAATGTGAACCACTGCTAGAGGACGCTCCAGGTCCACTAATATTTTGTGACTGCTGCTGTGAATTCTGTGCAGCATTACCATTTTGTGCATCTACATCATCAATCACATTTACTGGTTTATACCAGCTACTCATCTCATCAAAAACAACATCTCTGCTCACTGTAAACTTACGAGTAGAAGGGTTATAGCATCTATACCCTTTTTGCTGCAGAGAGTAACCAATAAAGATGCACTTCTCAGCTTTTGGATCCAACTTGGATCTCAGCTCATCTGGCACATGTACATAGGCAATGCAACCAAAAATTTTCAGATGAGAAATATCTGGTTTCCTACCAGTATACCTCTCCTCTGGAGTCATTCCATGTATTGCTGCAGTGGGAGTCCTGTTCATTATGTAGACTGCTGTAGCAACTGCTTCAGCCCAATAAAAATCTGGCAAGTCTTTTTCATTGAGCATGGCACGAGATACCTCTCCAATATGCCTGTTCTTCCTTTCTGCAATTCCATTTTGTTGTGGGGTATAACTGCATGAATATTGCTGCTTTATGCCATGCTCCTGCAAGAACTTTGCAAACTCATTTGAGAGGTACTCTCCCCCTCCATCTGACCTCAGGCATTTTATTTGCAGACCTGTTTCTTTTTCAGCCATAGCTTTAAGGGTTTTGAAATGCCCAAAAACTTCACTTTTCTTTTTCATAAAATACACCCAAACTTTTCTGCTATAGTCATCAATAAAAGTGACAAAATAATGACAGCCTCCAAGAGATGCAGCTTTAGTAGTCCACACATCAGAGTGGATTAATTCCAATGGCTTCTCACTCTCTTGAACATGTCTAGGAAATGGTTTCCTTGCCTGTTTTCCAAACTGACAGGCTTCACATACCTTATGCATTTCTGCAACCTTGAATTTGGGCAATCCTGCAACAATATTTTGGGCCTGCATTGATTTAAGTCGCTGTACATTAACATGACCAATGCGTTTATGCCAAATATCAATATCTGCAACTACACCGGTCCCATGTGCAAACATTGCTGCACTCAATTCAGACATGTCTGCATCCAATGTAAACATTCTGCCCTTCTTCTTTCCTTTTGCTATCAAGTGACCTTTATTTTTCATATCCTCAACAAAGCATCCATGAGGATTAAATCTGACCTGCAAGCCCTGTTCAACCATTTGACCAACTGAAACCAGATTCTTGGTGATATTCGGGACATGAAATACATCGGACAGGTATTTCTTTTTCCCATCCTGCATAGACAAAGGAATTTTTCCAATCTGCACAATAGGATGTGCAGTATCATCACCAGTCTCCACAAATCCTGGTTTTTCCATTTTCCTTGCATCCTCCATCCATTCTGCATGACCTGTCATGTGGTTTGATGCACCTGAGTCAACATACCATACATCATTGCTTTCTTCTGCACTTGTCACAGAATTGTTCATGTGCTGCACCATGAACAAATGCTCATTTCTGTCATCACCCTGTCTGTTAGAAGATGCATAATTCCCTTGTTGCAGTTTTCCATTCATGATGTCATTCTGCTTTTTATAGCAGTCTTTAGCCATATGACCCATTTTACCACAATAGTAGCATTCAACATTACTGTTTGCATTTTGACCTCTTTGCCATCCACCACGACCTCTTTGGCTCCCCCTGCCTCTAGAGTTACCACGTCCTCCTCCATAGGACTGGTTTTCTTGAGTTTGCTGCATATTCTGATTTCTACCACGGCCTCCAAATCGGCCTCCTCTACCTCTGCCTCTACCTCTTCCAGCATTTGAGTAGAAGACAGCTTCTTTTGAAGTTCCTCCTGAAGAAGATGCACCACCATTTCTCTGTTCCTCAGAAATTAGAAGAGCAATCAACTCCTCAAAATCAGGAAATCTTTCACGAACTGAAATGGATGTTCGAAACTGTGCATAATCCTTTCCTAGACCATTCAAGGTCACAGAAACTAAATCATCATCTTCCACTGGTGACCCAATGGAAGCAAGTGCATCTGCAATCTTCTTCACCTTCATATGGTAGTCGTTGATGCTCATATTTTCTCTTTGCACATTGTGCAACTCTTGCTTGAGCTGCATTTTCCTGGCTTGCGTATTTGTGCTATACATCTTTGACAGAGTATCCCATGCCTCCTTTGGCGTACTTGCATCCTGAATATGCACAATCATAGAGTCTGAAATGCTGATAGACAACCAGTACATAACTTTCCTGGCTCTCTCATGCCATGCTTTGAATGCCTGCATTTGCTGTTGATTGGGAACATCAGGAAGAACTGGTTCTTCTTCATTTCCTGCAACAAATTCCCAATATCCTTTTCCCATAAGGAAATTCGTCATTCTAAACTTCCATGCTTGGAAGTTGTTCTTGTCAAGCTTTTCAGTGACAATCTGTGAAAGAGAATCAGATGCCATTACAGAAGACTGCAAAAAATTCTGTCACTGCAAAAACCACAGCTTCAGCCTCACAAGGGCAAATCTGCAAAACTGGCGAAAGTGGTATTTGACCACACAGTCACTTCCTAGTGACGATTTTGCATAAACAGGAACCAAGGATGATTCTGAAACTCCCAATGTCTCTGCGCACAAGCATACGATGCAATTTCTACAGTAACTTTTCACCGACCTGTAGAACAGTGGTCGCACAGCATAAAACTGAGCCTTTTCTTGAGTGCGTGCAGAAAACTTCCGTCTGCAAAACAGGCCCCGAAATGGCCTCAAATCAAAAAAACAAGGTCGCTGAGGGCTAAAGCCATGACCCGCAGCATATACTGCCCTCTTGCTTCACCGCGAAGGGCGTCTCAACCTCAGACAATGCACTCCTGCAATTTCCGGCTGTGCTACCTGCAGAGATCTGCTCCCAAAACAGAAAATGAAAGCAACACTGCTCCTCTTACCAGACCACCGCGAGCTTGGCTTGCTTTCTTGAGCTCCTTACCACGAACAAGGCTCTGATACCATGTCAAGATTGTGGGAGAGAAGGAAGGAGTCTCGCTTGAAGCTTTCTTGCTTGCACAATGGGGGAAGACACACAAGGGTGGAGGCTGAAAACAGTTTTCCTCTTCTTAGTTGTGTAAGCCAAAAGAACTCTAGTACAAAGAAATAGAAGAACCCTATATATGGGTCTCAAACCAAACTCAACTAGCTAAGGTGGCATACTAACTGAGCCACGAACTAGAGTAGATAAGGATAGCTATCATGTAGCTATTATTCATGGGCGGTGTACCAACCGCGTCTGCAACTGACAAGTCGGTGACATAAATATACAACGGTCACCCTGGCGTATCACGAGTGGAGCTCGATATCTCAACAAAGGATACCGATCGTCTAAATCTATAGTTTAGGTATCTCACATACTCAACGTAGGTCATATGCATGAATATAATTGCAATGCATCGAGGAATGACACCATGAGTTGCGTGCAATGCAACTGTGCATGACCCACAATGCTCAATCATTTTATCGTTTAGAAATCAACATTGTGAGGTGCAAGAGAATATTTCTTTCAATGATTTTAATCTATGCGTAATGATGCGTTGCTAAGAACCCCAAGCATTCTCCTATTGTTTGATCCTCTTAAACTTAAACCATAAACGACTCATATGGTATACACAAGAAAATAGATCAGAATTTTGAACCTTATTAGCAACTAATCACCCTTAAAACCCCTCCTTGTAATGAAGCAAATAAGGCCAATGGCAAACAATGACAACAGGCTAAATGCCTTAGTAATAAAACTAGAGGTCTAAGGCTTAGGGTTTGCTGTAAATAGGCAGCCCTAGCCAAAGTTAGGGGCTTTTTGCCATTTGGACATGTTAGTCATGTAATTTTTCTTGGTAGTCACATTAGTTTTCTTTTCCTTCACCTACATGGAGGTGAGTTTCCATGGCACCAGCTTGGGTGTGCTCCAAGAATCCTTTCTTGTATTCATGTTTTCAACATAGATTAATGTAGTGATTTCTCCATTTTCCATTGTTCCATAGTTAGATTTTATGGTAGTTTAGGACCTTCGTTACAATGGTACCAGAGAAAATAAGGCCAATGGCAAAAAATGATAGTAGGCTAAATGCCTTTGTGATAAAACTAGAGGTCTAGGGCTTAGGGTTTGCTATAAATATGCAGCCCTAGCCAAAGTTAGGGGCTTTTTGCCATTTCGACATCTTAGTCATGTAAGTTTTATTGGTAGTCATATTAGTTTTCTTGTCTTCACCTATATGGAGGTGAGTTTCCATGGCACCAGCTTGGGTGTGTTCCAAGAATACTTTCTTGTATTCATGTTTTCAGCATAGGTTAATGCAGTGATTTCTCCATTTTCCATTGTTCCATAGTTAGAGTTTATGGTAGTCTAGGACCTTCATTACAATGGTATCAAAGCCTGGCTTTGATCTAAGGCACGCTTTAATTCCATCATTTTCATGATTATGATCTGGCTGGGGAGGTAATTTTCATGGAAGATCTATTTATATGCATCATTTCTGTGTAACTGGTGTTGAAGGCATAGTTCCTAGACTTAGTTTCTTCTTGATAGTGACTAGTCAAGCTTTACTACTTCAAACTGTGGTTATTTTAGAGCTTTTTGACAGAGACATGGTGGCAAGATGGAGATTCATGGCTACTTTGACAGGTCATCATCAAAATTTACTCCATTTTGAAGACATATGGACCAAATAAGGGCCAAACATGGCTTGAGGACATTTTAACCTTGGTTACTTTTGAGAGGGAAGGGTCTCTTTTTGGGACTCAGTCTTTCTCTCTCCTGTTCAAGTTCTCTTCAAGCTTCCATTGAAGCTATGGTTACTTTTGAGAGGGAAGGGTTTCTTTTTGGGACTCAGTCTTTCTCTCTCTTGTTCAAGTTCTCTTCAAGCTTCCATTGAAGCTATGGTCCAAGAAATCATCTTCTATCCCACTCCAATGGCTTCAATGGATTCAAGAGCATCATCTACTTGACTCTTGAGCTCTTAAGCTATTCATAGAGTATAGCCATACCTTGCTTCAATCTTGTGATCTCACGCAATACATGAGGCTAGATTTGCACAGACTGCGCCTGTTGAACACACTTGTCTATGAGTTGATCAAACTCGTGGTCACAAGCTATATAGAGCTTGGATATGGAGGCTACAAGCTTATTATCAAGATATATACCATCTATGGCAAATATTTCATCATCTTGAGCTCTTCTCTTCTTCATGAAAACCCTATTTCTTGACAGTTTATTACAGCAGCAAGTAAATCTCAAATTAATTCTTCAAAATCATGGGGTTTTTCATCTATTCCACTCCTTGAGGTCTCTATTTATACCCTATGACCGACATTGAAGGACCTTTGAGCTTGAAGTTTTGTTTGAGCATGGCTATGGAGGTTTCAAACCCTAGGATTGAGAGTTTTGGACAACACTAAAATTTTTCAAAAATTTTGAAGAATTTCATGGGGTTTTTTCTCTTCAACACTTCCTGAAGGTTCTTAGCATCAGTGACCAACAACATTTGAAGGTTCTTCCCCAACATTGAAGAGATTGGACAATTTCTTGAAGGCTCAGCAATGATCTATTTGAATAATCTTGTGCCACTTGACTCCTCTTCATCAACCTATTGGCTATGGAAGACTGATGGAGCATTCCCAAGGGTATGATGCTCTTTCTTGGTTAGTTGGGGATGCAATCTTGTAATGCCATATTAATGGAATGGTGTAATTCTCTTGGAAAGGCATTTTATGATTGAAGAGCATTAGTTCTTGCCTTGTTATTTGTCATTCCAGCAGGTATTTGGTTGTTTGATCAATGGAAATTGATCAATGAACATCTATGGACAAATGGTTCAATGTTATGGATGCAACATGGTAATGAAGTATAGCAACAAGATGTATTCTCCCTTGGACAAATGGAATGCAGGGATGAGTATGCAATGAATGTACAATGCAATCTACTTCAGTCCTACACTTGGAAGAGTAAGTACTTTGATGTATCTAGGGGTATGAATAGGGCATACATGTTCATTGTCTTTCCTATGGGCAAAAGAGTGTCTCTTTCAGTGGATCTTGACTTGGATTCATATTGACCATTTCTTGGGTATTCTTAAGCAAGATTTGCTTCAGTTTTGGAATTGCAAAGGTTATTTTCATCTACTCTTCCCTACTCCTTTGAGTGTTTTGGTGTTGGATATTTGCTCAAAGTTTGATGAGAAGTACAAAAGACACTTGAAACAAGGCATTCACTGTTTGCAGAGTGTGTATGGATGTCAACAAAAAAGCATTTCCATAATTGTCTATACTTATCAATTTGCAAAGCTTGATAGCTAATTTGAAAGAGCGTTGTATAAGCTTCAAAAAAAGCCATAAAGCACTCAATTTGGGCAAATTGTAGCTCAAGTTATTGAGGATTTTCCACTGATGTATACTCAGGATTGCATGTATAAAATGGGAGACATACATGGATATTTTGATGGAAGGGTGGATAATCATGCATATAATGCTCCATATGAGAAGGATGAAGCTTGTGCATTATGTATGAATGGTGGGAAACATCAATCTTATGCATATGAGCATGATATGGGTGCAAATAATGCCTATGGCACACACTATGCAGGGTACCAAGGTCAGCCAAATTATGTCATGGATTATCATGAGGAAGAAGAAGTACTAACCCGTCCTTTCTCCTTCAACAATGTTCATGGTACCTACTTATCAAGCCGTATGTTTTGATGATCTCACTTCTAGAGGTCTATGCTACAAATGTGGAGAGAAGAATGTTATTGGTCATCCAAATGTATGCAGGGCACAACATGTTAGAATTTCAGTTATCTTAGAATGGCCCACTCCTTTTGGCACTCGAAGAAAGCTTATAACTCATCAAGAGCAGATGGAAATGAAAAGACAACTCATATGCTATAAATGTGATGGTACAACATGTTAGAATTTCAGTTATCTTAGAATGGCCTACTCCTTTTGGCACCCGAACAAAGCTTATAACTCATCAAGAGCAAATGGAAATGAAAATACAACTCATATGATATAAATGTGATGGTAAATGGTCTCCTAATCATGAGATTTATTGTAGGAATAGTCACTTTGCTATAGCCCTTTTACTAGAGGATTCTAATGTAAATGTATCTCAAGTGGAAGTACAAGTTTGTCATGGACAGTAAGAAGAAGATAAAGATGTTGATAATAGGGTTGAAAATGTAGTGGGAAAGCTTGGGGAAATGTCTCTTAATGCAAGCATGCAAAAATTTGTAAAGAGCAAGTATACTTGGAAGATCAAGAAGAAGATGATGATTCAAATGACCAAGTTGAAGAGCAAGATGATGCAGCTCAAGATGAAGAGCAACAGTATGCAAATTCAAATGAAGATAGTGCACAAGAAGAGTTTTTTGCAGATATGAATGACAATGTATATGTGCATGATGATGAGTTATCATGGGATAATGATGAAAACATGTATCAGCCTATCCTTGATCATGATCAACCCATAGATGATCATGGACTGCAACTACCTTACGATGGCATTTTGGACTCTTATGAGTATGATTTTGGTTATGGGGCTGATATGACATATGACTTTGTGAGAGCGGAATTTTGATGTCGAGAAGTGCTTAAAAATAGCTAAAAATTACGAATATCAAGGGAAAAATATTCAATGTCGAAGGCGGCTGCTCAACCTAGGACGATTTTAAGTGTCAAAGTGCTTAAAAGGTGCCCGAGCGACACTTGTTGATTTTTGATAATTTTTCAGACTAACATGCGGGTTGTCAAGAGTTCCAGGCCAATGCAGGATGTCAAGCCAAATGCCCAAGATTTTTTAGAGCTTGATTCAGGCACCGGACGGGGAAATGGCCAAGGAAATGGTCAAGATGAGAAGAGGTGGACAAAACTTTGGTCAAATGGGAAAGTGACCCTTGGGAGCCCAAATTTTAGATGTAGCATGAAACTTCACATGAAAAAGAAGCATGAAATCGTGATGTAGGCATGGAGGAACAGGGCGCCGATTTTTGTGATTAATTCTTGGAGAATCCATCATCCTGCCTGTAAACAACCCCCCCCCCCAATGATCATGGGCATTCATTCCCCTCTGGATGCTGACTCTATCGCCGTGCTTCACCCATCAAATGGTGGCCTCGATGGAGGTCTTTGATTTCAGTCTTTCTCTCTCCTCCCTCTCTCTCCCTTAAGGGGTTGTTCTTGTGTGGATGAGAAAAATGAGGAATGATGGAGGAAAGCTTGTCCGGATGAGACCGGATTGCTTCCGGATGGATAAAGACATGAAGAGTGCTGATTTTGAAGATTATGGACATTGAATGAGGGCTGACACATAGTCCCATGGCAAAACCGAGATCCCAAGACACAAAGCCTAAGCAGTAATTCAATTTTTATGAAGAAAAAATGAGTTTTTATGCTATTTGGGTGATGAAATATTGTTCCCATGGGTTGATTATGCATAATGTTGTTGTTTGCTATGATTTTGATCAATTTATGCTCTAAAAATTAGAAAATCATAAGTGTTATGACTGAAATTAATGGTATAAAACCCGTAAAACAAGCGTTTAAGAGGCAAAATGGGGGTTTTTTCCAAAATAAAAGGGAAACATGAGATATAACATAAACAAAACCTGAAATTTTGCTGTCAAGAAACCTAAGGGCCACATCCCACAATCAATCTTAATTTCTAGTCATTTTTATTGAAGAAAATAGAGGAAAAATACCAAAAAATGGTGGAAAATGAGTTTTAAATGGGAGAAAATTAGGAAACAAAACATTAAACGGTAGGGTGAGAGGAGATTTTGAGTGTTAAAGTACAATCTTAAATCTGATTTATGTGTTGCATCATGGCTATATGACGTTGTTTTAAAATAAAGGAAAAGGCAGCATGAGCGTAAGGCTCGATGTCTCTCCTCGTTTCAATACATAAACATTAGAATGGAAATCATGAAAAGATTGGTTTCACACGATACACAATGTTGATTTTCTATTGTTTGTGTACTAAACCATTCACATTATGCACTATGCATGGTTCATGGTATCGAAGGAAAATCTCCTGGACTGCATAGCAATTGTTTTCTTAGGACTTTGATCCACGATTGAGAGTGTGAGGTTATCCCTTGCCGTAGGGTAGAGGGTCTGTTTCCTAAGGGAGTGTGAAGTGAGGAAGCATGGTATATCTCCTGGAAATACGAGAAATATAAAAGAGAGGAGTTTGTGCTCGTATGTGTTGTATGTTTAGCAGCGCATCAAAGGGTCAATCCGTGCGATGTAGGAGAGCTACAATGGGGCTTCGACTATTAGTCGGTGGAGTGCCTCCTATGTGTGTGTGATCGTGGCATTGCCAATGTATAAGGGTTCTCCCTCTGAGGAGTTTTAGGGAAACGTTGGAATATAAACTATAAACGCATAGATTAAGCTTTAGGGCGGTTTTTCCTTCAGCCTTATATTGACGCTCCTAGTCCACGAGGCCGTGAGGATGTTTGTGTGTCATGAGCATGAGGTCCGGCTAGTGCCATAGCCAGTGCTCGCCCATTTCAAGTCCCATTAGTGGTGCATTTTTCGGGAGCCACTTATAAGTGGTGGCTTTCGAATCTAGGGTTTCTAGGGACCAAAAGGAAGTTGGTTTATGTCCTCTGACAAGGACCGTCAAGCCAAAATCCAGAAAGCAGAACGTGCTGAGAGGGCTAGACAACGGTTAGAGATTGTAAGCCATTATTCTCCTCAAAGGAGTAGCCCAGTACGTATACGAAGCAATGGTCTTAGTCATTTAACTACTCCATCTATTCCATTAGGTGCAGGAGGAAGTGTAAGATCTTCCTCTCCTCCACCAAGTCTACCCACTTCAAGTGGGGGTGTGAATCCGTCAGTTCAAGCTCCTATTTCTAATTCGATTGTCACCATGGCATAGCCTATTGCAATTCCTGCACAAGGACACCAGATTTACCAGCCTTAGGAGTTCCCTTGCCCATTTTTAATGGGTTAGCGGAAGAGGATGCAGAATTTCACATTTGTGAATTTCAAAGATTGATGTTCAATTATCGCATCCAAGAGGAGGGACATCCATGATGTTCTTCAATATGACGTTAAAAGGAAGGGCTACGGTATGGTATCACAACATAGAGTCTGGAACCATAACCACCATTGATCAATTCTATGCAGCTTTCCAAGTGGAATATGCCCCTGAAAGAGGAAGCCAATATTGGTTGCGGGTCTTGAATGTAACACGCCAAGATCCTCATGAGAATGTGAAAGTATATGCTAAGAAGCTGAAGGAAGTATTCCGTAAGTTACAAACTTACATTCCCATTTCGTTGGCTGCCCAATTGCAATACTTTTTGCATGGGTTGGATTTTAATATCCAAGTAAAATTGAGCAGTGTGGCCTTGGCAGACATAGACACCGTTGTTATGCAGGCAGAGGGAGTGTAAAATATTACACGGCGCAGCGAACAGAATCTGAGAAAGAGATAGAGAGTACACAACAGATAAGAGGAGAATCAGTAAAATTCTTTAACTCCAAACAACTGATACAAAGATGGCTCTGTCCACCCGTGCGCTTCCACTGAGTGAAGCTTAGATGGCGATCTAGACAGAAGATAGGTGAAGAGCTTAAGGCTAGCTGGAACAACAACTCTGACTGGGTGAAAGATGAGTGTCAGATGGCTGCGAAGGGGTTTAGCTTTTATAGCCCGCGAAGGTCGTTAGGTCGGCCTGCTGACCGACCTACCATATGAGCCTCCACTAGTCGGCCAGGGAATATTCCAGGGAATATTCCCTTTACCATCGGGCCGGGGGCGCTGCCCCCGGACCCCCGCCAGGGGGGCCGCTGGCCCCCCTGGGACCCCCCAGCCAGGGGCCGCTTCCGCGGCCCCCGGACCCCACAATAGGGGCCCCTTTTAACTCCCTTACTACGCAACTCAATGCAATGTGCCTCGAGTTGCTACCAGCTTAACCACTCTATCTAACCCAAAGATTAGACCCACAATGGTCACCTTTTTGCCATCCGGTCACATAGACCTCATCTGATATACAAGTCAGGACTCCACCAATGTCCGGGCTCACACTTGGCTTCTCCTCATAATGGGGGCCTTACAACTTTGAGCACCATGGATCATTGGTAGCACCTAATGAGGGTGGGGGCATTGATCATATCTAACACCCCCCCTCAATGTCCACCCATAGGTGAACTATCTCCTCGGCCCAATGCCGAGTCTCTGAAGATGAACTTGAAGCAGATCCTTCGTAAGTGCTTTGGTGAAGATATCTGCTCCATTCTCCTCTGTTGGACAGTAGACCAGTTCCACTATCCCATCCTCCATCAAATCACGCACATAGTGATACTGGATCTCTATATGTTTGGTGCGTGCATGAAACACTGGATTTTTGGCAATGGCGATGCAACTCTGATTGTCACATCTCAGCACAGTTGGTTCTTCATCCTGCACTCCCATATGCCATAGAATCCTTCTCAACCATACGGCCTCACATGCAGCAAAACAAGCTGCCTTGTACTCTGCTTCGGTAGAAGACAATGCCACTGTTGGTTGCTTCTTACTAATCCAAGAGAAAATTCCTGAACCCAAAGAGAAACAATAACCAGAAACTGACTTCCTGGAATCAATGTCTCCTGCCCAATCTGAGTCACAGTTCCCCACAAGAGAAGTTCCGAAACTGTATGTGATACCATAGTCAAGAGTTTTCTTCAAGTATCTGAGCACCCGCATCCCAGCCTTCCAATGACTCTCATGAGGTTTGTTTGAGAACCTGCTCAAAACACCAACAGCAAAACTGATATCTGGTCTGGTGTTACACAAGTAGATCAGACTGCCGACCAACCTCCTATACCTCCCAATGTCTGCTAATGCTGATGTATCCTCGACGGATAACTTTGCATTCACCTCCATAGGTGTAGCTATCTCCTTGCACTCGGTCATGCCAAATGCCTTCAAGATCTCCCATGCATACTTCTTCTGAGAGATGAAGATCTTTCCTGGCTCTTGCCAGACTTCAATCCCCAAACAATAGTGCAGCAAGCCCAAGTCTGTCATTTCAAACTCAGAACTCAAAGCCTTTCGAGTTTGGTTGATCATATCTTCATAGTCACCTGTAATAAGAAGGTCGTCCACATATAGGACAATCACTACAGACTTTTTACCATCCCTGTAAACATACAAGTTAGCATCTGAGGCACATCTGTTGAAGTTTAGGTTTAAAAAGAACCTATCTATCCGCTGGTACCATGCTCTGGGGGCTTGTTTCAGCCCATACAATGCCTTCTTCAGTTTACACACTTTGTTCTCAGAATGGGGGGCCTCAAACCCTGGTGGCTGAGCCACGTACACCTCCTCCTTGAGGTCACCATTTAAGAACGCTGACTTAACATCCATTTGGTACACTGGCCACTTCTTGTGGGCAGCCACTGCAAGTACCGTGCGAATAGTGGTCATTCTGGCAGTTGGGGCAAATGACTCTTGAAAATCAAACCCTTCAACTTGTGAAAATCCTTGGGCAACCAGTCTAGCTTTGTACTTTTCTAAGGTACCATCAGCCTTGTACTTTACCTTCCAGATCCACTTGGTGCCAATAACCTTCCGCTTTGCTGGTCGATCCACTAGCACCCAAGTGTCATTCTTCATTATGCTGTCATACTCCGCGTGCATAGCATCCTTCCATGATGGATCTGCAAGTGCTTCTTCTAGGTCAGTTGGCTCCTTTACTTCTCTCATAATCTCAACCATCAAGGCCATGTTGACTATGTGAGCAGAAGCCCTCCTTTGCTCCTCTATTCTCTGAGACCTCCTTGGTCCGTCTGCCTTCTCCTCAACAGATGCAGGCATAGGATTATTGTGGTCATAGAGCTGCTTCACCCAGCGCGGCAATGGCTTTTCCGGTGGGGTGATGTCAGGTTGGTGAACTTTTTCCTCATCATCTGAAGATGATGCTTCCTCCTCCTTAAGGATAGGGATAGCTCTCGGGACAGGTTCATAGTGGACTACTTCTTCGCTTGATGATAAAGTGGAAGACCTTGCCTTCTCCTCCTCCACTGTATGCGGCTCCTCCTTGAACACCACATCACGGCTCGCGATGATCTTCTTTGCCTCTTGGTCATATAACTTGTAAGCCTTCTGCTCATCACTATAACCCAAGAAGATACATTTTCTGCTTTTTGGTTGTAACTTGTTTCTCTTCTCATCTGGAACATGTGCATAACATTCACATCCAAAAATTCTGAAATGTGAAACAGATGGTTTCTTACCAGTGTAAGCCTCATGAGGTGTTTTTCCCTTGAGAGCCTTTGTGTAGCTCCGATTTAGAATGTAGACTGCAGTATTAACAGCTTCAGCCCAAAAATGGTTAGGCAATCCCTTGCCCTTTAGCATGCATCTTGCCATCTCCACAATGGTACGATTCCTGCGTTCCACAACACCATTCTGCTGAGGTGTGTGAGGCGTCGTCAATTGACGCTTGATCCCTTTGCTCTTGCAAAAGCCTTCAAACTCCTTTGAGTTGAACTCACCACCACCATCTGTTCTAAATTTCTTCACACTTTTCCCTGTTTCATTCTCAACAAGTATTAGCCATTCTTTAAACTTACCAAAAGCTTGAGCCTTATCACGAAGGAAGTACACCCACATCTTCCTACTGTAGTCGTCGACAATCAACATAAAATAAGAAGATCCCCCCAAGGCCTGTGTAGGCATCTTACCACACAAGTCAGCATGCACCAACTCTAGAGGAGCATGTGCTCTATTCTTGCTTTCTTGTGGAAATGCCTTTCTCTGTTGCTTGCCCATCATACAAGCTTCACATGGTTCCTTCAATTCAGTTATTGTAGGTAGGTGAGCAACCATACCTTGCTTTTGCATCTCCTTCAATACTGCAAATCCGATGTGTCCAAACCTTTCATGCCAAAGCTTACTTGTGCCCACTCCAGCGGTGGCTGTAAGAGCACTTAGCTCATACAGGTTGTTCCTTCTTTCTCCTTTGCCAACAATTGTGCCAGCACTATCAATAATTTCTGCACCTGTCTTCTTGAACCTCACTTCATGACCAAGATCAGTTATGGCAGCAACTGATAAGAGATTTCTCCTGATTTCGGGAACATACAACACATTTGAAAGCTTTTTGACTTCACCATTTGCAGCAACAAAAGAAATAGTACCTGTGCCCGCAGCAGGGCATTTAGCATCATTTCCAACCGTCACAGTGATGGATTCTTGTAGAGGCTGCATAGAACTGTATAGACCTTTCTTGTTGGTCATGTGACGGGAGGCCCCACTATCCAACACCCAAGAGTCAGTGGTAGATTCTTCTTGCGCCGAGGAGCACACTTCCTCAATGGTCGCCATGAATAATTCCAACTCTGCTTCAGCCGTATTGGCTGTCTCTTTCCCTTTAGTTTTAAGGGTACCATTCTTTTCATCTGCCTTCTTGACACGACAATCTGCAATTGCATGTCCTTTCTTCTTACAGTAGAAGCACTCTCCTTGAAACCTCTTCTTGCCGCCCTTTTTCTTTTTGTCACCATCATTTTTGGTGGAGGAAACACCTTTGCCTTTTGCATTGGCAGAGAATGCAGCATCTCCATTGTTGCTTCCTTCTCGGGCTTTCAGCCTCAACTCCTCCTCCATTAATAATGCACAAAACTCCTCAAAAGTCAAAGCTTGAGGTCTCACCTGAGTATTAAGGGCAGTTACTAGTCCATCAAACTTTTGTGGACAAATCCGAAGACACCTCCGAGCTAGCTCTTCGCTAGTCTTTTGTATCCCAGCGCCAGCCATCTGGTCGCGCAGATTCTTAATCCGAGTGATGAATGCTTCAACCGTCTCTCCTTCAGCAAACTTCTCCGCTGCTAGTTGATTCTCCAAGTTTTGAATCCTTGTTTGGTTTCGTGTTTCATACTGACTCCTTAGTACATTCCAAGCCTCTGACGCTTTGGTTGTATGCTGAATCAGAGTCAAAACACTGTCAGAACAGCTTGTAACTAAGGCACACAATGCATCTGCATTCCTTCGTTTCCAAGCTCGTAGAAGATCTGCATTCGGAGGAATCATCACACTAGGATTTGATGGGTCGGGGATAGGCTGTGGTTCTGCGTCAGTCCCCAGCACAGTCTCCAGAAGCTCATAAGAATCAAGGATAGTTGTAATTTTGAACTTCCACAAGGTGTAGTTTGTACCATCTAACTTGCCTTCGCTGAAGGTTGGTGGACGAATCCTCAGTGTTTGAATAGCCGGTACAGCAGCACCACCTCCTGCACCGCTTCCTGATGCGCCAGAACTGCTTCCCGGAGTCGACATCGTTTCTCTTTGTTGTTGAAGCCTTTGCCTCTTGCACGCTCTCCGATCTCTAGAGCCCCCTGGGCTCTGATACCATGTAAAATATTACACGGCGCAGCGAACAGAATCTGAGAAAGAGATAGAGAGTACACAACAGATAAGAGGAGAATCAGTAAAATTCTTTAACTCCAAACAACTGATACAAAGATGGCTCTGTCCACCCGTGCGCTTCCACTGAGTGAAGCTTAGATGGCGATCTAGACAGAAGATAGGTGAAGAGCTTAAGGCTAGCTGGAACAACAACTCTGACTGGGTGAAAGATGAGTGTCAGATGGCTGCGAAGGGGTTTAGCTTTTATAGCCCGCGAAGGTCGTTAGGTCGGCCTGCTGACCGACCTACCATATGAGCCTCCACTAGTCGGCCAGGGAATATTCCAGGGAATATTCCCTTTACCATCGGGCCGGGGGCGCTGCCCCCGGACCCCCGCCAGGGGGGCCGCTGGCCCCCCTGGGACCCCCCAGCCAGGGGCCGCTTCCGCGGCCCCCGGACCCCACAATAGGGGCCCCTTTTAACTCCCTTACTACGCAACTCAATGCAATGTGCCTCGAGTTGCTACCAGCTTAACCACTCTATCTAACCCAAAGATTAGACCCACAATGGTCACCTTTTTGCCATCCGGTCACATAGACCTCATCTGATATACAAGTCAGGACTCCACCAATGTCCGGGCTCACACTTGGCTTCTCCTCATAATGGGGGCCTTACAACTTTGAGCACCATGGATCATTGGTAGCACCTAATGAGGGTGGGGGCATTGATCATATCTAACAGGGAGTAGAAGCACGATTACAAACGGCCTACTCCTCTCGAATGAATGTTAATGGGGGTTTAGTACCTAGTGGCAATCCAGCATTGACGAATGGGAGTCAAGGGATGCCTATGACTAACCCTATTGGGAGAGGGAGTCTGGTTTCGAATGTACCTTTACTATCGGTTCCTCCCAGTGTGACTATGCCTATGGCAAGTCAGTTGGCTCCACCAAATGTTGGAGGCCAAGTTTCAAATTTGAATGTTGTTCCTGTGGGTCAACAGCAAATGCCAAATCAGATTGTTAGGCCAATGGAGCGATGGGTTGACAATCGAGGCTATGAGTCGAGTGCATCTAATGTCCTTGGTGAAGTTAAGGACATGATGAAGCATTATACCGATATGATTTCCAAACAATATCGACAAATAGCCGTCGATGTTAATTTCTTGAAGAAGCAACAAAATCTGATAGGGAGTCGACGCCCTAAAGAGGGTGGACCCTCTAGATTTAGTTGTAAATGGTGTGGTGGACAGCACTTCCCCAAAAACTGTCCAAATGTGAAATGTGACATTTGTGGGAAGTGTGGTCATTTAGCTGCTACTTGTTGAAGTAAGATTAGTTCTCTCCAACAAGGGAGTAAACAGCTGAGGGCCTAGTGAATCATAGAGCGCAAGGAAATAACTTGCAGCAGAATGATGCACCAAGACAAATATTACATAGGGGAAAAACAACTATAGAAGAGTTACCATAAGGCAATGGAGTCAGCCTTATCGAGGCTATACAAGTCAATGATGCTGAAACCTCTAACTTAAGAGCCATGTGACAAGAGGCCAAAAGGCTAAAGAGGTTGATAAACATAATACAAAAGCGGTTGCGACAAACCCTAAACAAGGGGATAAGGGGACGCAAGTCCGGAGTCCTAGCATGGAAGGGGGACCGCTAAGACCGGTTGACAAGAAAGTTGACCCTAAGAAGGATGAGGCAGTGCCAAGAAAGAAGGCAAGAGCCAAGAAAGAAGCATCAAAACCGGTCCAAAGACCCAAAGAGAGGATGGTTTGGCGAGAAAAGAGAGCTTTGGCTACTTATCATGACTTTGATTTAGCAAGTTCTCTTTGCGAAGTTAAACCAGATGTGAACCTCTTGCAATTTATGAAATTATCTCCAGGAGTATGCAAGGAATTTAAGAAGACCCTGCGTATCGAGTATATTGTGGAACCTCTGGGTATAGCATGAGTAGGGGAAGATTGGTTTGACCATGCTGAAAAGAACTGCCCTAGGGTTCCAGCTTATGTGGATGGAATACTAGTGGAACATTGTCAAGATTGTGGGAGAGAAGGAAGGAGTCTCACTTGTAGCTTTCTTGCTTGCACAATGGGGGAATACACACAGAGGTGGAGGCTGAAAATAGTTTTCCTCTTCTTAGTTTTGTAAGCCGAAAGAACTCTAGTACAAAGAAATAGAAGAACCCTATATATGGGTCTCAAACCAAACTCAACTAACTAAGGTGGCATACTAACTGAGCCACAAACTAGAGTAGATAAGGATAGCTATCATGTAGCTATTATTCATGGGCGGTGTACCAACCGCGTCTGCACTGACAAGTCGGTGACATAAATACACAACGGTCACCCTGGCGTATCATGAGTGGAGCTCGATATCTCAACACTCCCCCTCAAGCTCAATCCCAATTCCTGCACACCAAGCATGTCTCTAAACTTGCGCAGCTTCTCTACGCCCAATGCCTTCGTGAATATGTCAGCTACCTGATCCTCTGTGCTGACATAAACTAGATCAATAAGACCTAGTAAAACCCTCTCTCGCACATAGTGATAATGCACCTCAATGTGCTTTGTTCTAGCATGATAGACTGGGTTATTTGCCAAGTGTATACTACTCATGTTGTCACAATAAATGACAACTGGCCCATCTGTCGACTGATGCATATCATAAAGTAGCTTATGCAACCAAGCTACCTCACATGCAGCCATTGCTGCACGCCTGTACTCAGCCTCTGTGCTCGACAAGGCAACTGTAGGTTGTTTCTTGCTGCTCCAAGTGACTGCAGCACTCCCAAAAGAGAACACATATCCACCGGTAGATCATCTATCAGAAATACTACCAGCCCAATCAGCATCAGTGTATCCATGCAATTGTATCTGAACCCCAGTCTCATAAAATAGTCCATACTGCAATGTGGACTTCACATACCTGAGTATGCGTCTAGTCGCATCCAAATGTGGTTTCCTTGGAGCCTGCATAAACTGACTTACCAATCCAACAGCATAGCTCAAATCTGGCCTGGTAATAGTCATATAAATCAAACTTCATACTATGCATCTGTACATAGTAGGGTCTTCTAGAAGCCCACCTGCATCTGTGCTCAGCTTCACATTCTGCTCCAAAGGAACTGAAATAGGCTTACAGCCTGTCATCCCATATTTGGACAGCATGTCCAATCCATATTGCCTCTGCAAGAGCTGTATCCCACTTGGTGATCTAATCACCTCAATGCCCAAGAAATAACGCAGCTCTCCCAAATCCTTCATCTCAAACTTCTGCTTCAATAGCATTTTCACATGAAGGATATCTTCATCACTGTCACCTGTCATAATCAAATCATCAACATAAATGACAAGTAGCATAATACCTTTCTCTGTTTTTCTCACATAAAGTGAGAAATCTGCCTTGGAAATCTGAAAGCCAATAGTGACAAGATACTGTCCTATCTTGTTAGACCATGCTCTAGGTGCTTGCTTCAAGCCATACAAGGCTTTCTTCAACCTGCAAACAAACTCAGGATGAACAGCATGCACATAACCTGGTGGCTGCTCCATATAGACCTCTTCTTGCAAATCACCATGCAAGAAGGCATTCTTTACATCCATCTGATGTAAAGACCATCCCTTTGATGTAGCCATAGCAATGACTGCTCTTACGGTTGCCATCCTTGCAACCGGACTGAATGTTTCTTCATAGTCAATGCCATATGTTTGTGCATACCCCTTGACTACTAATCTTGCCTTGTATCTGTTCACAGAACCATCTGCATTGTGCTTCACCTTATAAACCCACTTACAGCCAATTGCATTTTTACCTTTAGGCAAAGGTACCAATTCCCATGTAGAATTTGCTTCCAAGGCATCCATTTCTTCATCCATGGCTTTCTCCCATTTTTCTTTTCCCATGGCTTGCTCAAAAGAAGTGGGTTCTGGTTCCTGTATCACTTTGACCATATATGCATAGTGAATGGTTGTAAATCCATCATATTTCAGCCTATCCATAGGATACCTAGCTCTGGTAGACCTGCGCAAAGTAGGTTCACTCCCAGGTGCTCTCAAAACATCCCTGGTCTTCCTTACTCCAGGTGTAACAATAGAAGGAATACCCAACTCATCATCAATGCTCTGTTCTGAGCCACTGGATTCACCATCCACATAAGAGTGACCTGCATTCACATCAAACATGGGCTGATCAACCTTCTCTTTTCCTTTTCGTGATACCAGCATACCACTATCTGCATTGCTTTGAGAAGATTCTCCTGATCTCAATCTGCCTGTCCATGGCGAAGAATGTGAACCACTGCTAGAGGATGCTCCAGGTCCACTAATATTTTGTGACTGCTGCTGTGAACTCTGTGCAGCATTACCATTTTGTGCATCTACATCATCAATCACATTTACTGGTTTATACCAGCTACTCATCTCATCAAAAACAACATCTCTGCTCACTGTAAACTTACGAGTAGAAGGGTTATAGCATCTATACCCTTTTTGCTGTAGAGAGTAACCAATAAAGATGCACTTCTTAGCTTTTGGATCCAACTTGGATCTCAACTCATCTGGCACATGTACATAGGCAATGCAACCAAAAATTTTCAAATGAGAAATATCTGGTTTCCTACCAGTATACCTCTCCTCTGGAGTCATTCCATGTATTGCTGCAGTGGGAGTCCTGTTCATTATGTAGACTACTGTAGCAACTGCTTCAGCCCAATAAATATTTGGCAAGTCTTTTTCATTGAGCATGGCACGAGATACCTCTCCAATATGCATGTTTTTCCTTTCTGCAATTCCATTTTGTTGTGGGGTATGACTGCATGAATATTGCTGCTTTATGCCATGCTCCTGCAGGAACCTTGCAAACTCATTTGAGAGGTACTCTCCCCCTCCATCTGACCTTAGGCATTTTATCTGCAGGCCTATTTCTTTTTCAACCATAGCTTTAAGAGTTTTGAAATGCCCAAAAACTTCACTTTTCTTTTTCATAAAATACACCCAAACTTTTCTGCTATAGTCATCAATAAAAGTGACAAAATAATGACAGCCTCCAAGAGATGCAGCTTTAGTAGTCCACACATCAGAGTGGATTAATTCCAATGGCTTCTCACTCTCTTGAACATGTCTAGGAAATGGTTTCCTTGCCTGTTTTCCAAACTGACAGGCTTCACATACCTTATGCATTTCTGCAACCTTGAATTTAGGCAAACCTGCAACAATATTTTGGACGTGCATTGATTTAAGTCGTTGTACATTAACATGACCAATGCGTTTATGCCAGATATCAATATCTGCAACTACACCAGTCCCATGTGCAAACATTGCTGCACTCAATTCAGACATGTCTGCATCCAATGTAAACATTCTGCCCTTCTTCTTTCCTTTTCTATCAAGCGACCTTTATTTTTCATATCCTCAACAAAGCATCCATGAGGATTAAATCTGACCTACAAGCCCTGCTCAACCATTTGACCAAGAGAAACTAGATTCTTGGTGATATTCGGGACATGAAATACATCGGACAGGTATTTCGTTTTTCCATCTTGCATAGACAAAGGAATTTTTCCAATCTACACAATAGGATGTGCAGTATCATCACCAGTCTCCACAAATCCTGGTTTTTCCATTTTCCTTGCATCCTCCATCCATTCTGCATGACCTCTCATGTGGTTTGATGCACCTGAGTCAACATACCATACATCATTGCTTTCTTCTGCACTTGTCACAGAATTGTTCATGTGCTGCACCATAAACAAGTGCTCATTTCTGTCATCACCCTGTCTACTAGAGGATGCATAATTCCCTTGTTGCAATTTCCCATTCATGATGTCATTCTGCTTTTTATAGCAGTCTTTAGCCATATGACCCATTTTACCACAATAGTAGCATTCAACATTACTGTTTGCATTTTGGCCTCTTTGCCATCCACCACGACCTCTTTAGCTCCCTCTGCCTCTAGAGTTACCACGTCCTCCTCCATAGGACTGGTTTTCTTGAGTTTGCTGCATATTCTGATTTCTACCACGGCCTCCAAATCGGCCTCCTCTACCTCTGCCTCTACCTTTTCCAGCATTTGAGTAGAAGACAGCTTCTTTTGAAGTTCCTCCTGAAGAAGATGCACCACCATTTCTTTGCTCCTCAGAAATTAGAAGAGCAATCAGCTCCTCAAAATCACGAAATCTTTCACGAACTAAAATGGATGTCCGAAACTGTGCATAATCCTTTCCTAGACCATTCAAGGTCACAGAAACTAAATCATCATCTTCCACTGGCAACCCAATGGAAGCAAGTGCATCTGCAATCTTCTTCACCTTCATGTGGTAGTCATTGATGCTCATATTTTCTCTTTGCACATTATGCAACTCTTGCTTGAGCTGCATTTTCCTGGCTTGCGTATTTGTGCTATACATTTTTGACAAAGTATCCCATGCCTCTTTTGGCGTACTTGCATCCTGAATATGCACAATCATAGAGTCTGAAATACTGATAGACAGCCAGTACATAACTTTCCTGGCTCTCTCATGCCATGCTTTGAATGCCTGCATTTGCTGTTGACTGGGAACATCAGGAAGAACTGATTCTTCTTCATTTCCTGCAACAAATTCCCAATATCCTTTTCCCATAAGGAAATTCGTCATTCTAAACTTCCATGCTTGAAAGTTGTTCTTGTCAAGCTTTTCAGTTACAATCTATGAAAGAGAATCAGACGCCATTACAGAACACTGCAAAAAATTCTGTCACTACAAAAAACACAGCTTCACCCTCACAAGGGCAAATCTGCAAAACTGGCGAAAGTGGTATTTGACCACACAGTCACTTCCTAGTGACGATTTTGCATCAACAGGCAACAGGGATGATTCTGTAACTCCCAATGTCTCTGTGCACAAGCATACGATGCAATTTCTATAGTAACTTTTCACCGACCTGTAGAACAATGGCTGCACAGCATAAAACAGGGCCTTTTTTTGAGTGCATGTAGAAAACTTCCGCCTCCAAAACAGGCCCCGAAATGGCCTCAAATCAAAAAAACAGGGTGGCTGAGGGCTAAAGCCATGACCCGCAGCATATACTGCCCTCTTGCTTCACCGCGAAGGGCGTCTCAACCTGAGACAATGCACTCTTGCAATTTTTGGCTGTGCTACCTGCAGAGATCTGCTCCCAAAACAGAAAATGAAAGCAACACTGCTCCTCTTACCAGAACACCGCGAGCTTGGCTTGCTTTCTTGAGCTCCTTACCACAAACAAGGCTCTGATACCATGTCAAGGTTGTGGGAGAGAAGGAAGGAGTCTCACTTGTAGCTTTCTTGCTTGCACAATGGGGGAATACACACAGAGATGGAGGCTGAAAATAGTTTTCCTCTTCTTAGTTGTGTAAGCCAAAAGAACTCTAGTACAAAGAAATAGAAGAACCCTATATATGGGTCTCAAACTAAACTCAACTTACTAAGGTGGCATACTAACTGAGCCACGAACTAGAGTAGATAAGGATAGCTATCATGTAGCTATTATTCATGGGCGGTGTACTAACCGCATCTGCAACTGACAAGTCGGTGACATAAATACACAACGGTCACCCTGGCGTATCACGAGTGGAGCTCGATATATCAACAAACATGCCATTGTAGACACTGGATCCTCTGTCAATATTATGATTTCAGAATTGATGGAGAGATTGGGTCTAGGCATCCAGAAAGACGACTCCACCCTTCTGAGAATGGCTGATGATAGTCTAAGACAACCAGAAGGTTGCGTTACTAAGGTCCATGTTACAGTTGCGAGTGTAGAATGCTTCTTGGACTTTAGGGTGATAAGATTTGCAGGACGTCCTAGCTATTGGTTTTGCTAGGTAGGCCTTGGATCTTACAAACAGACTGTCAAGTTGATATACCCGTCAGTTGAGTGGTTTTAGGTAGAGGTGCTAATCGAGTAATAGTTGATGCTTATCCTGAGTCTCCTCAAAGTGAGAGAGCTCCTTTATCTTCTACTGAATTAGAGACAGCTGACGATCCATCTGGTAGTGAGACATCATCCAGTGATGAATCTAAAGAGGGGTCCACTATAGAGGATATCTATCAGATAACTCTAAATGAGTCGATAGAGCCGCAAGATAGGATAAGAGATGCGGATGTGATTGAGTTAGACATTGGCACACCGAATGATTCGCGGCCAATTAAATTAGGTTCCATGCTTAGTTCAATAGAAAGGGAGGACTATGTGTCCTTGATTCAAGAATTCTGTGATATCTTCACTTGGAGTTATGATGAGCTGAGAGGCATTCCTCCCAGCCTGGCTGTTCATACTATTCCTGTAAAAGATGGCAGTCGTCTTGTGCGTCAGAAGGTAAGGCGTATGCCTTTTGAATTGAGGGACAGGCTGTTTGAGGGGTTACAGAAACTAAGGAAAGCTAGTTTGATCTTCCCTATACAACATACAAAATGGTGTTCACCGATTGTTATCAAGAAGAAGAAAAATAACCAGATCTGATTATGTGTAGATTTTAGAGAGTTGAATAAGCATACGGTTAAAGATTACTACCCGTTGTCGTTTATTGACCAGATTTTGGATCAATTAGCGGGTAGGGAAATATATTCGTTTATGGATTGCTTTGCAGGATATAACCAGATGGCAATTGCAAAAAAGGACAAGTTGAAAACGACTTTTATTACTGTCTTTGGTACTTTTGCGTACCATGTGATGGCCTTTGGTTTGTGCAATGCACCTGGATCATGGCAACGAACAACAGACAAGACCTTTGGTGACATCTTCCCAGATGAGTTGAAAGTATTTATTGATGACCTAGGGGCAGCCAATGTAAGGGAAAGGATGTTGATTATCTGAAGAAAGTGCTTTGAGCATTGTAGACAATTTTGTATCGCTCTTAACCCATGGAAGTGTGTCTTTGGAGTACCTTATGGGCTATTGCTGGGCCATGTGGTCAGTTCAGTAGGGATAGCAACTGACCCTGAAAATATCAAGGTCATAGTTGCTATGAGTCCACCACGCACTCCGAAAGAGGTTCATAGCTTTCTGTCATCGATAGGGTACTATCGAACATTTATAAATGCCTTGGCAGAAAGGACGTTTCCATTAACGAATTTATTATCCTTTAGCTGTCTATTTGAATGGAGCGACCCTTGTAAGGTAGCTTTCGAGGATGTGAAATAGGAGCTAGTAAAAGCACCCGTTTTAAAAATACCTAAAAGAGGCAAGGTGTTCTATATATTTTCAGCAGCCACCATACATAGTATAAGCTGTTGTTTAGCCCAAATCTGGGAGAAAAAGTGGTATCATCCGATAGCTTTCACTAGTCGAAAATTGGGCATTTCAGGGATCAACTATACCCACACGGAGAAGTTATGTGCTACGATGGTCTTTGGGACTAAGAAATTCAGGCACTACATCCTCTATGAAAAGGTAGTATTCTATACGAAGGCGGAAGGGCTGAGATTGCTTATGAATAAGCTGCAGCCGCTTGATCGTTTGGCAAAGTGGTTAATCACTTTGCAGGAGTTCGATTATGAGATTAAGAGTAAGCCACCGAGGTTGCAGAGTATTGTGGAATGCCTTGTGGATTTTGGGGAGCCGAAAGAGACTTTGGCTGAAGGAAGTGATATTGAGGAAATGTTTAAAATTGATACAGCTTCTATTCCATCTTGGTATGCTGCTATTACACACTATCTATCAACAGGAGAGAGTAGAGCTGGTTTGTCAAAGTTTGAAAATAGGAAAATCAAACAACAGGCATTGAAGTTTTCCTTGATCGCAGGGATACTATATCGGCAAGGTGTTGATGATATCTATCGCCGATGTGTGATGCTTGACAAGGTTCCTTTTATCTTGGAGGAGTGTCATGACTCTGCATGTGGAGAGCACTTCGCAGGACGGTTGACGGCGCAGAAAGCTTTAAGAGCTGGGTATTGGTGGCCATCCATCTTCCAAGATTCCTTTGAGTATGTTAAGAGATGTGATACCTGTCAAAGGCATGACAGTAGAGAGAATAGGAAACATCCACTTACGCCTATCATGGCTATCCTTCCATTTGAGAAGTGGGGCATTGACTTTGTGGGTCCTATCACCCGGTCGTCTACTACCCAATAGAGGTATACTATAGTAGCAATTGATTATTTTACCAAATGGTCAGAAGCGCGGGCGACGAGGTAGGACAATCCAAAAGAGACTGCAAGTTTCCTTTTGGAGCAGATTATCTGCCGTTTGGGTCCACCGAAGGAATTAGTGTCGGACCGTGGAACCCATTTTCTGAATAAGGTGATCAAAAGCTTGACTGAGGCTTGGCAAATCAAGCATAATAAAACAACCCCTTATAATCCGTAAGAAAATAGGCAAGTTGAAAGTACTAATAAGCAGCTTGTGGGGATCTTGTCTAAGATAGTCTCTGAGAAGAAACGAGACTGGGACAGGAAGTTGTATGTGGCAGTATGGGTGTACAATACAACGTTCAAGCGAGCTACCGGCCATACTCTATTTAAATTGGTTTATGGGGAAGAGTGTGTGTCACCCCTCGAGATTGAGTTGCCAACCATACGGTTTGTAATTAACCACTCTTTGGGAGATAAGGATTCCCTTTTTGAACGTTTCACGACCATAGCCCATCTGGATGAGCTGAAATTGCATAGCTTATTACACTAGGAGGTAGCTAAACGTTGGATGAAGCAGTTGCATGACCTTAGAGCGAAGAAATATACCTTTAAAAAAGGGTAATTAGTCCTCTATTATGATGCGCGTAGGGAGCTGTTTCCAAGGAAGCTAGAACCTAAATGGGATGGCCACTACAAGATTGTGAGGCTTGGGAAAAATAGGTCTACAGCCCTATTAGCTAATCTACAGGGAGTAGAGTTTAAAAATAAGGTTAATCTCAATAAGATTAAACCTTATTATTTCTAAGTATGCTAATACAAAGAAAGTGCGTTGCAGGTCCATGCTAGGGATGATTTGAGACCTGCAAAAGAGCTTTAAAGCCAGTGGATGGGGCAGTTAATCCCTTATTTGGAGCACCCATATCTAGAGCAGAGATACCATCAGGGGAAGCTTATCTGGTGGAGCAAAGGATACAAAGTGATTGAGCAAGAAGACAAGACCGTTGTGTGGGAGATCAAAGTCTTCTGCCATCATTGCTCGTGACTGTTGACGAGTATCCCTGTTGAGTTTAATGAAGAAGGTGGGATGGAGCCATCAATTCATCCTCTCAACATGCTAAACTCTGATTACCATAATTACAAATAGAGGATTTCGTGATGGCCGGCTATGTAAACCCATTATGGACATATACATTATATTTTGATGGAGCGTTGAGGGACCCTAATAAAAAAGGGAGTGTTGGAGTAGTAATCCGAGATCCCCGACGAAGAGTTACGATGAAGTTAGCTACTTATCTCGGGGTAGGATTCACTAACAATATGGCAGAGTATAAAGCCTTGATTATGGGACTGCATATTGCCAAACAAGGTGGTATTCATCGATTGTTAGTAAAAGGGGATTCCGAATTGATCCTGAATCAGCTAGATGTGACATACACAGTACGGAATCCCATCCTTTGTATGTATCATCGAACTACTATGACCCTACTTGAGGAGTTTGAGAGAGTGTCTTTTCAGCTGATTCCACGTTATTGGAATCAGTTTACGGATTCATTGGCAAATCTTTCTTATGAGGAAGACCTCTTCTTTAATTGTGGTCCTAGTTTGGATATTGTTATCAATGATGAAACAGGACCCGGTCACTTGTGGGGAATGTTATCAGAGCATGCGATATATGGCAGATGATGGTTGATATGGGTGATGCAAAGAGTAGCCGAGACCAATTTACCGTTGTTTTCTTGGACCCATAGGTTGATTAGACAACAAGTTCTGCGTACGCCTCTTACTATATATGCAGGAGGGATGGGTCATAACCTTATGCATTTAGTTTAGGGCTACGAGCCCTGTGTTTTCCTCCTTGGGAAGGAGCCTATTATTGTATATCTAGATTCTTTTGGGGAGGGATGTGTAAGTGCTATTTGGTTTTATTTCATTAGGCCAAGAGGGCTGATCCTTTTTTGTGGTGAAGTCCTTTATTTCATTATGCCAAGAGGGCCAGTTGTCTGTTTAGTGCAGGTATGATTAATGGTTTCTTGTTTTAGTTTTGTGCTAGACAGGTTCGGAAGAAGAGCTTGGAAGGAGCCTTTTGTTGCGTGGAAGCTTCTCGTGGCCCTATCTAGGTGATATCTTTCCTTTATGAGTACTGTGGTTTTTATGTTGTATGTGTTTGTGTACTTGTTAAGGGGTTTTTCGTTTCTTGTTGGGGACCGAAAACCAAGGCATGAAGTCCCAGGTTTAGGTTGGGTATGTTTGAGGGAGGTCTGAGTAGTCGTGGCCTCCTATAACGACATTGTCATACATTGAAAGACCTGTTTTAGAAGTAGTCCTAGTGACCCTATTCTGCTAGCCTGCTCGGTGGCCGTTCTAGGAGTTCTTGTTAGTTGTGAGGCAGTTAGAGAAGCCTGCCAGAAGAAAAAGAATGCTGATAATAAGAAACCTTGAATATCTTAAAGACAATAAATATATACAAATGTGTGTAAAAAGGGGTTCTAACCACTATCAAAGAAAAGAAAAGAAAGGAAATTTTATAAGAAGTGGATCATCGCCTTGCGGAGGCCTGGTAAATTCCTGGGGACGAGTCAAACCCAGTGTCGTAGATTTCGTGTAAGAGCTGCTGAACACGAAGTTCAAGTTGCAGCAAGGAAAGAGGCTAACAAGAAGAAATCAAAATTTTTATGCCAAAGTACACTATATTCCTTGTCAAGTAAATTAGATGAGGTCCATGTTCAGAAAAATCTGTAGTATCTCATAACCAGCTTTGCATTCAGGTGTTCGAAGACAGTTTTGCCATTGGCATATAGGCTTGATGAGTTCTACTGGCAGCATTCCCTGTGAACAATTCTTAGAAATCCTTACAATGCCAATACAATGAAGTTCTGTGGGTAGCCTATTGCTTCCTCCTCATCCCCTCCTCGAAGTTGACATCTTGCAAAATTGTTTCTTCACACTCATCAAGCTCCATCTCTGTCATTTCAGGCTCGGGCCTAGAAGGTAAGATTCCCTCCAATGCACGGCACTGATCTGGGATAAGAGAACCAGATTCAAGAAAATCTACAGAGAAATGAATGTAAAACTTTCCCTTCATGAAAGGTCTTTGATCCCTTCATCATTGATAGCCTTAAATTGACCTGGTTTTACAATCTCCCAGGGGATGATTTAATAAGCAGTTGTCGAGAGTCAAGATGACTCAAAACAAATTGGAAGCCACAAGGAGCCTTTGTTAGGTTCAAAGTGTGCTCAACAAAAAGATCATCACCCTTTCTCTTGAATTTTGGATGCTCCTTGAGTTAGTGGTCAAATACAATGTCTCCGGTAACAGTTTCAGGCGCCTCATCAGCTTCCCTTCACCAGGGAAAGAAGACGTTGCAATGCTCCTCTTTGATTGTAGGTTGGCATTTCCTTCAGCTCTCTATGGCACATTGTCGACTTTGTCACCTTGAACTTTTTCACTACTAATCTTCATTCGCCTCCATGTCGAAGAGCTCGCCCTTCATCGTCAACTTGCAGAGCTTCATCTGCTATCATTCAGATCCTCATATCGATCATCTCCCCTTCAGTGGCCTCTGTCCACTATTTCTTTTCTTAGCATTCTCGAAATGTCCTGTTTTTGGTTGTGGATTCGTGCCCAATCCAAGCTTCAGTAAGAAAATTTGTGGCTTGAAGGAGATTGGTGCAAACCTTGAAGCTTTTTCCCCAGAGTGAGCACAGAAAGGGGCTCCGGGAGAGTGTAACGTGTCCACTAGAATCCTCTAGGACACGTCTTGGCAGTCCATCGGAAAGGCTGTCTAAAGAACTCCGCCCGGCACTCCCATGGAATGTTACGGGTTTTGCAATCTAGGTCTTTCCGCGTCTGCCACGTAGCGGAAGTGTCCTGGCCGTTTCTCACTTAGGATCGACCGGAATTAAGGTTTTCTTGTTTGGTCATTAGCTAGCAGCCACTAGCGTCAGACCCGAGCGAACTACTTTACGCAGAAACGCCAGGTCCGAAGCGGATTCACGCTGCACTTGGTTCAAGGAGAATGGGAAACGAGAGGGATGCAAGGCTTGACCTCTCTGCCATAAGGCATAGTCCCATTCCGTTCCCCTAAAACAGCGTGAATCGGGTAATAGGTAATTCTAAGTCGTCGTTCTCGTTATTCGTTTCGATGATCATCCTTCTGTTCGTCGAAGATTTTGAGAAAAGTTCCCGGCTAACCGGGACCACCCATCCATAGGACGGACCCATGGTCCATCCTCCACACTTTCCTCGGTTTGTTTTAGTTATGTAATTACCTACCACATTAATTTGACATATAACAAATAGCTTCCTTGATTAGCCCTGTTAAGCACTGGTTCCTTCACGTAATCTTATCACAGGACATAAAGAAAACAATGTCAAACAACTTCTTTATTATCATTTTATCCTTTTATCTTTGAAATACAAGGAGTTCCGCCCGTAGGCTTGTCTATATTCCGCCCGAAGGCTATCCAGTAATCCGCTAGGGATCACTATTCCAAGCTTCTGCCCGTAGACTAGTATGCGGGCCTCGAGATCCAATCCCGAGTCACGTTAGCCTCTTGTGCAGGACCCGGAAGGCGAGGGATTTACGGCCAGAGCCCCCCCTGGCACCCAAGCGTCCTCCTGCTCCAAGTAGAGCTTAACGGAAAGACCTCACACGGCGGGTTCGGTCCACGTTCCCGGCGCGGTCAACAACCCCCTTGGTTAGGGTCAGGCAGGCAGTCGGGGGTAACTGAGCTCCCACTCCCTTCAGGCCTTCAACCTGAAGCATTTATATATCTTTCATCCTTTAGTTCCTTGAATAGACAATGCAAACAGTGCTTTCTAAATTGTTACAAGCACAATCAATTCCCGTGGACGTTTAGCTGGCAAACTGTTAAGGAGTGACTCCTTCTCTCCGAATGCATCCCGCATTCGATCCGGAATCAATTGCAACATGGCAAGATTCCTATCGTCTTTGGGTTAGGGTCATACCCTATCAATACTTTTAGGTTTTATTAATGGTAGATTCCGGCGACCATGTCGCTTTAGTTTATTGACTAATCGTTTGCGTCCAAGCAAATACCTAGCTTCCCCTTAACTTGGCAAATTTTCCCTAATGAGGATAGAGCAAGAGGATGACTACCCTTTTCCCTTGCAAGTTAAACTCGCGCAAGAACCTGCCAACCTTAATCCACGGAATGGCAAGACTTCTTACGATCAACCCGCAAGGCTAAGTGACGTTGCAATTTACTGCACAAGTGTCGCCTCCATCATTTCGCCTAATGAATGGCGTATTCAGGTCACGGAATTAACTTCAGACGAGAAGGAGGATTGAGGGTGTCTTTTTACCCATCCCATCCTTAATTTCACTAAATCGACAACGTTTAGTCCTAGGGATCCAACTCAATTCGAGTTTCATCATTTTGAACGCTTGGTCCTTAAGGTAGGAATCCTAGATTATTGTTTACATGAGCATCCAATTAGCTCAATATGGTTAGGACTATTGGGTTTGAAGGTTTCGACTTAGCGACAATGGGAAAACTTGGCCGAATCCTTAACGTGCTAATCCCTAGTTAATGTTTGGGGTATCTATCGTATTGACTGAACCATACCCATGTGAATCCTTTGTGACTAGGTGATTTGGGTAATTCACTATGCTTGTCTCGCGACAAGGATGAATCCTTCCTAGAGATAATGAAGTAGATCTAAAGGAGGAAAAATAGTTGCAACTACCGCAATACATGTAAACATGTGATTCATTGCTTCTACGCATCACATGGTTCACAATAACTCTATCTTTCCTTGGTATAGTAAAAATGCATGATAATCTGAGTACTAACTTTCCTAGGACCTACTAGGACTTACATCAAATAACCATGCCTACAACCTTGTTGTCTACACTTTAGAATCTCATGCTTTGATAAACCAGGCGACCTTTCCTAAATACGGCTCCTGATGAATGGAATTTCTGCATGATGACTATGCAACACGCAACTTTCCCCTAGCTACAATGTAGTTAATGAAGTTCATACCAAACTAAAGCTAGTGTTAACTTATTCCATGTTACATGCTACTTGCAAGTCCATAAGATCATTTTCGTACTCTTCTATTTCTTTTCGGATAATATCTTATGGGTGTTAACTTTTCCTTATGAATCATTACAAGGAAGATGTTGCCTACAATGCGGCACACGCTTATTCCCACCATGTCTAGTAACCAAATGCACTTATCAATTTCATTTCTTTGCCCTATATGTTTAGACTCATTACTTTGATAATGTTCCAAAATAGCAACATGCAGCTAGTCTTCTAAGGCGGACAACTCTGGAAATGCAACTGTTTCAATTTCATGACATGCATCAACCCTGTCTAATGTTTAAAGAGATAATTTATCAAATGTATTTTTAACGCTGCCACATGCATTAAAAATAAGCGTAAAATGCATTCTCCCTTATGGAATTAAGCGTGCCTAAACATTTCTTTGTGTGAGAATAAACTCGAAAAAACCTGGACTTGTGGGCTCGGGGAGATATCCACTTGAATGCTTGGAGATGAACCTCCCGCAGCCGCGCCTTGCAACTTCTTGGGAGCCATTGTAGTCGTGGTTACGGACTCCTTTACTTTCGCTTTTCGAGACGGCTAGGAGCTCGATATCTTCTTCTCGCTTGGGAATAGGAATTTCCCTAACCGGATTCAAAAACCGAGAAGTCGCATAGGATCAAGGCCTATGGCCTTAATCCTTAGAAGCTTCTTAAGAAGCTTCTAAGAAGCTTCTGGGCCTGCAGCGACGACGTGAAGGGGGTCCCAATGATTGGGAAGGAGGCCGTGATCAAGGCGAGGTGAAGGCGGGCTGTGGCGGCCTGGCGGACCGTGGCGACGGACTGTGGCGGCTGGCGGCTTCCTGCACGGCGGCGACGGCACCCTGGACTCCCTCCTTTCCCCAACGGCGGGCAGC
Source organism: Lygodium microphyllum (assembly GCF_053477565.2). NCBI lineage: Eukaryota > Viridiplantae > Streptophyta > Polypodiopsida > Schizaeales > Lygodiaceae > Lygodium > Lygodium microphyllum. Next base: position 95,091,565 of record NC_141141.1, read on the forward strand.
AGCGTCCCCTCCTCCCTCTCACAGCACCGTCCCTCTCTTCCTCCTCCTCTCTCCCTAACGGGAGTTCATATAGGCAAGGGGGGGGAGGGAAGAGAAAGCCTCCACACACGTGGCCAGTGCATGGGTTCTCCCCCTCCCATGCAGGCCACGACTCATCCATGGGCCATCCCCCCACACTCCCTCTTCTCCAGCCATGCATCGGCTGGGGAAAAGGGATTAAAGTATTGCCTTGAATATTCAAAATTGCCCCTCCCAAGAGGGTGTTTTTGTGAGACTTGCGGTTTTGAACTTTCGGTTTTGATTTACCAATGCGGAGGACCCCATTTCTCGCGTGCGGGTCACACATTACACTGCCAATAATTTCAATGCAAGAGATAACCTTTGCACAAGGTTTACGTTGTGTGCGGGACGTCAATATTCACGGGTGGGAATATTACATTCTCTCCCCCTTAGAAGAATCGAGATGTCCTCATCTCGAGATAAACTGGGGATATTGAAGATTGAGAGAGTTTTCATCCATCCAGGTAGCATCCTCTTCGGGATAATCTTTCCACTGAACGAGGCATTCTTTCAAGGTTCTAGATCTCAATTGTCTCTCCCTCACATCTAAAATCTTTTCCGGTCTTAGTTCAAGGACTCCTTGACTAGGCATTACAACTTGTTGGTCATCAAGTACATGATTTGGGTTGGGTACATATTTTTTTAAGAGACTAATATGGAATACATTGTGAACTTTTAGGTTATCTGGAAGTTGCAATTTATAAGCATTGGGTCCCAGGCATTTGAGGATTTTATACGGACCACAATACCTTGGACTTAGCTTCTTGCATTCACCTAGAGATAGAGAACTCCTTTTTGGGCGTACACGAATGGAAACCATGTCTCCTTCTCCGAAGACCCTCTCTTGGCGTTTCAAATCCGCATATGCCTTTTGTCTATCTTTGGCTGCTTGTATGTCTTGTCTTATTGACCTTATTTGGTCATCCATGTCCTCCAACATTTGTCTTGAAGCTTCCACCCTTAGGGTAGGATCAGAAAAATTTAGGGGACTTCGACAATCATGACCATACAATGCCTGAAAAGGGGTCATTTGAATGCTCTGCTGGTAAGAAGCATTGTAGGCAAATTCTACTAACGGCAAGTACTGAATCCATCTCTTCGACTCTCGACAGCAGTAAGCCCTAAGCATATCCTCAATGATTTGATTTACTCGCTCTGTTTGGCCATCTGTTTGGGGATGGTAGGCAGTGCTAAAACAGAGTTGAGTTCCAATAGCTTCAAAGATAGCTCTCCAGAAGGGTGAAGTGAAGAGAGAGTCTCGATCGCTAACGATCCTTCTAGGTAACCCATGTAACTTGAATATTTCTTTGATAAACACTCTAGCAATGTCGGAGGCTTTATAGTTTGTCTTTACTGGAATCAGGTGTGCAACCTTAGTAAGCATGTCAACTACAACCATAATGGAGTTGTATCCTCCTTGGACCTGGGTAAGCCCACCACAAAATCCATACTGATGAATTCCCATTTCATTTGGGGAATGTCAAGTGGTTGCAATTTCCCTGGCATCATGACATGTTCAGCCTTGATACGTTGGCAAGACAAACATTCAGTGACATATTTGAGAACGTCACCTTTGAGCCTCTCCCAATGATAGCTCTTCCTAATTGCATTAAGAGTTTTTGCATAGCCAGGATGTCGTGCGAAAGGGGAATCATGAGCTTCCCATAATATCTTTTGCTTAAGTGACTGGCTTGTTGGTATACATAACCTTGTTCTGTAATAGACAAGTCCATTATCAGTGGAAAATTCCCGATACTTAGCTTGTGACTTCAGATTCTGCTCTTTGGTAGCTATTTCTTTTATCATGGTTTGGTAGGCCAAATCATGGCATGCTTCCTCTCTAGCTAGTTCGAGTATAGGGTTGCTTGGCATAGATACCTTTGTAGCCAGAGATCTGGCCGTTGATGGATTCTGCAAGATTAGGGAGTTTAGGAATGCCTTGCGACTGAGTGCATCGGCAACTACATTCTCTTTCCCTGGTCGATACTTGATTTCAAAATCATACTCCTCCAATACTTCGATCCATCGACGTTGCCTCATGTTGAGCTCGTTCTGGGTAAAAATCCATTTGAGACTCTTATGATCTGTTACTAGAGTAAACTTGTTACCCAACAGGTAGTGTCTCCAAAGCTTTAGAGCATGGATGACAGCTAATAACTCCAGATCATGCGTGGCATAATTCTTTTCATGACTCTTCAATTTCCTTGAAGAATATGCTACAGGATGACCTTCCTGCATGAGTACACACCCCAAGGCAAGAATGCTGGCATCAGTTACTACCTCGAACTCCTTATTGAGGTCGGGAAGTTTCAGAATAGGTGCTGATACCAAACATTGCTTCAATTGGTCGAAGCTATTTTGCTCGGGAGTTGACCATGTAATAGAAGTCTGCTTCTTTAGTAAGTCGGTAAGAGGTGCTGCAATCAAAGCATAGTTTTTGATAAAGACCCTATACCATCCCGTCAAGCCAAGAAAACTGCGTATTTCTTTGACGGATACTGGTACTGGCCATTCAAGCACATCTCTGACTTTGGCTGGATCTACTGATATTCCTTCTGATGATACTATGAATCCTAGATATTCAATCTGACGTTTGAAGAATGCACACTTCTTCATTTTTGCATACAGCTTATGAGACCTCATCGTCTCAAGGACAATCCGAAGTTGAGATTCATGATCTTCTTCCTGTTTAGAATAGACTAAAGTATCATCGAAGAAGACAAGCACGAAGTCATCAAGATATGGTCTAAAAATATCCTGCATTAATCTATTGAAGGTGGCAGGTGCATTTGTAAGCCCGAATGACATAACCAAGAATTCAAAGTGCCCATATCTTGTATTGAAGGCCGTTTTTGGAATATCTTCATCCTTGATCCTGATTTGATAGTAACCTGACCTGAGATCAATTTTGGAGAAGATCTTTGCACCTTGAAGGCGATCGAGAAGCTCATCTATTCTAGGAATAGGATACTTGTTCTTGACTGTTGATTGATTCAACCCACGGTAATCAATACATAGTCGAAGTGTCCCATCTTTCTTTTTCTGGAATAGAACTGGAGCTCCCCATGGTGAGTTGCTGGGCCGGATGTAACCCTGTTCTAACAGTTGCTTGAGTTGTTCTTTTAACTCAATAGCTTCCGGAATAGACATTCTATAAGGTCTCTTTGCGATTGGCGCAGCTCCAGGTATTAGCCTTATTTCATGATCAACTTCGCTTGGAGGTGGAAGTTCAGTTAATTCCTTAGGGAATACGTCAGCGTATTCTTTTAGCCAAGAGGGTCCCTCATGAGACTCTTGCTTTTGATCTAACTTGTTGAGTTTGATAAAGTAAACAGGTAATCCTTTCCTAACCCCTTTTATGATCCGCGATACTTTGGCTAACTGGATCCTTGGTACTCCTGCCTCACCTTGAGTTGTAACAAACTCTCTTTCAGAGTTTCGAAAGGAAACTTGACCCTTTCCACAGTGGATGTGAGCGTCATTAGGCTTAAGCCAATCCATCCCGAGTAGGCACTCATGGATACCTAAGTTCATGACTCTGAATTTGACTGAGGTTTTCTTTCCTCCCACATAGAACTCCTCCTTAGCAGTTTGCCTGGTACAAGTTACCTCACGATCGTTTGCCAATTCCACAAGTAGGGTAGGTGCTTCTACTGTGGCTATTCCTAATCTCTTAGCACACGCTGGTGAGATAAAGGAATGTGTACTGCCACAATCAATCAAGGTTTTGAAACCTTTACCTTGATAGTCCGACGGTGTTTGAATCACCGAGAACTGGCGATTCGGCCCCTTCTTGTGTAAAGCGGCATGGACCGTCGCTCTTTCGAATTCCGCTTCCATAGTCGGATCTTCCCCTTCTTCTACATCACATCTTTGCCTATTGATAATGCAGGCAGCTCTTCCTCTTCCACGGGTGGCGGCTCCCTGACCGCGGCCTGCACCTTGACGGTATCCCTCGCTGAGCTTGGGACATTGCCTTTTGAAGTGACCGAGTTCGTTGCAGTGGAAACATCGGAGGTTTCGGCCATTACCGTGAGTAGAAACAAAGTTGTTGACGTTATTTGTCCTTGCTTTCTTCCTTTGTCCCTGATTGTGGCCTTGAACTCTCTTAACTTGGGGTCTGAATGCTCCTCTGTTCGGGTCGCTATAAGACCAATTCTTAATACCCCTTGGTTTAGCTTGCACTTCCTGAATTATAGGTGCCGCTCGAATGAGTGCATCCTGAAGATCTGATGGTCGCATAGATTTGAGACGGGTATTTACAGGTGGATTTAAGCCTGCGCAAAATTTGGACACCTGCTGTGTCATGTCCATTTGTGGCGCATACTTTAACAGTGAGACAAACTTAGAGTAGTATGCGTCAAGGGTGAGTCCTAACTGTTTTAGCTCATAGAACTCATTCATTTTCCGTGTACGATATGCAGGTGGCAAATATCTGCCTTGCACGGCTTGCTTTAACTTCTCCCAGGTAACGGACCCCTCTAAAATCCCTTGATCCCTGCACCATTGTTTGCACCATAGTCTGGCTTCACCGGTGAGTTTTAATTTGGCGAGCATGGCCTGATTGGTAGGTGTAGTACCAGTTGCTTCGAAGTAGTCCTCCATAGATTCAATCCAAATCTCAGCATCCGACTGGACGAATCTGCCTCTCCCGTCAAACTCGGGTGGCTTTATCTGTTTGAGGAGGAACTTCTTCTCCTGGATCACAGTAGTACTTGATGTAGGGGGTGAATTTGGACCCTGTTCCTGGGGTTGTGCCTGGATAAAAGTTTTCTTAACATTATTGTATGATAATTGACATTAGCTTATCTTTAGTTTAGCTATCTCGTAAATCATGAAGCTACTTAACTTTTTGCAACAACCCTGATACACAATCGGATACTGATAAAAGAAGTCCTTATTTATATTTACATGGACGTAGCCTCATACAACATCTCATGTGATGATAATCCAATTATTACATTTAGTTTGGGGAGAACAACATTGTATTGGATTTGTCTACAGGAACTGTGTAATAGTAGGGTTTTGGGTCATGAATCTTTAGGAATCGATAACTCATCGGAAGCTCAGGATATCCTTTCCGCTGGAATCCATACTTCCCATGGCGGCCCAATACCTTAATCCTGTCAGCTGGGATTACACGGGTTACTTCCTCATATACATATGAGTTCAATTCAACCCTCCGACCTCGATATGCAAAGTCGAATTTACGTGAGCTTCCACAAAAATGAACAGCTTCACGATTTTCAAATCTTCCAACCACTTGATCCTTTTTAGGTTGGTTTGTAAATAAGCGAACCGGTGGGCAGCTATGTAGTAGATTCCTGAAGACCCAGTCCATCTTCGTTCTATATATAAAGGTGATGGATTATAAATCTGCTCCAGGATGTTCATCATTTCAATTCTCTGCCTATAATGCGGAGAATGCATTGCAGTCATAAACATGATCCGGAACACCAAAAACTTGTTCCACGCTTCGTAATTCTGCAAGACAGTATTGAGGATGAGGAAATGTTTGGACAGCAACAATTTCTTTACTTCATTTTTAATGAAATCTCATGAAAATAATTCCATTGTTGGTCAGCTCTGATACCAACTGTAACGTGTCCACTAGAATCCTCTAGGACACGTCTTGGCAGTCCATCGGAAAGGCTGTCTAAAGAACTCCGCCCGACACTCCCATGGAATGTTACGGGTTTTGCAATCTAGGTCTTTCCGCGTCTGCCACGTAGCGGAAGTGTCCTGGCCGTTTCCCACTTAGGATCGACCGGAATTAAGGTTTTCTTGTTTGGTCATTAGCTAGCAGCCACTAGCGTCAGACCCGAGCGAACTACTTTACGCAGAAACGCCAGGTCCGAAGCGGATTCACGCTGCACTTGGTTCAAGGAGAATGGGAAACGAGAGGGATGCAAGGCTCGACCTCTCTGCCATAAGGCATAGTCCCATTCCGTTCCCCTAAAACAGCGTGAATCGGGTAATAGGTAATTCTAAGTCGTCGTTCTCGTTATTCGTTTCGATGATCATCCTTCTGTTCGTCGAAGATTTTGAGAAAAGTTCCCGGCTAACCGGGACCACCCATCCATAGGACGGACCCATGGTCCATCCTCCGCACTTTCCTCGTTTTGTTTTAGTTATGTAATTACCTACCACATTAATTTGACATATAACAAACAGCTTCCTTGATTAGCCCTGTTAAGCACTGGTTCCTTCACGTAATCTTATCACAGGACATAAAGAAAACAATGTCAAACAACTTCTTTATTATCATTTTATCCTTTTATCTTTGAAATACAAGGAGTTCCGCCCGTAGGCTTGTCTATATTCCACCCGAAGGCTATCCAGTAATCCGCTAGGGATCACTATTCCAAGCTTCTTCCCGTAGACTAGTATGCGGGCCTCGAGATCCAATCCCGAGTCACGTTAGCCTCTTGTGCAGGACCCGGAAGGCGAGGGATTTACGGCCAGAGCCCCCTCTGGCACCCAAGCGTCCTCCTGCTCCAAGTAGAGCTTAACGGAAAGACCTCACACGGCGGGTTCGGTCCACGTTCCCGGCGCGGTCAACAACCCCCTTGGTTAGGGTCAGGCAGGCAGTCGGGGGTAACTGAGCTGCCACTCCCTTCAGGCCTTCAACCTGAAGCATTTATATATCTTTCATCCTTTAGTTCCTTGAACAGACAATGCAAACAGTGCTTTCTAAATTGTTACAAGCACAATCAATTCCCGTGGACGTTTAGCTGGCAAACTGTTAAGGAGTGACTCCTTCTCTCCGAATGCATCCCGCATTCGATCCGGAATCAATTGCAACATGGCAAGATTCCTATCGTCTTTGGGTTAGGGTCATACCCTATCAATACTTTTAGGTTTTATTAATGGTAGATTCCGGCGACCATGTCGCTTTAGTTTATTGACTAATCGTTTGCGTCCAAGCAAATACCTAGCTTCCCCTTAACTTGGCAAATTTTCCCTAATGAGGATAGAGCAAGAGGATGACTACCCTTTTCCCTTGCAAGTTAAACTCGCGCAAGAACCTGCCAACCTTAATCCACGGAATGGCAAGACTTCTTACGATCAACCCGCAAGGCTAAGTGACGTTGCAATTTACTGCACAAGTGTCGCCTCCATCATTTCGCCTAATGAATGGCGTATTCAGGTCACGGAATTAACTTCAGACGAGAAGGAGGATTTAGGGTGTCTTTTTACCCATCCCATCCTTAATTTCACTAAATCGACAACGTTTAGTCCTAGGGATCCAACTCAATTCGAGTTTCATCATTTTGAACGCTTGGTCCTTAAGGTAGGAATCCTAGATTATTGTTTACATGAGCATCCAATTAGCTCAATATGGTTAGGACTATTGGGTTTGAAGGTTTCGACTTAGCGACAATGGGAAAACTTGGCCGAATCCTTAACGTGCTAATCCCTAGTTAATGTTTGGGGTATCTATCGTATTGACTGAACCATACCCATGTGAATCCTTTGTGACTAGGTGATTTGAGTAATTCACTATGCTTGTCTCGCGACAAGGATGAATCCTTCCTAGAGATAATGAAGTAGATCTAAAGGAGGAAAAATAGTTGCAACTACCGCAATACATGTAAACATGTGATTCATTGCTTCTACGCATCACATGGTTCACAATAACTCTATCTTTCCTTGGTATAGTAAAAATGCATGATAATCTGAGTACTAACTTTCCTAGGACCTACTAGGACTTACATCAAATAACCATGCCTACAACCTTGTTGTCTACACTTTAGAATCTCATGCTTTGATAAACCAGGCGACCTTTCCTAAATACGGCTCCTGATGAATGGAATTTCTGCATGATGACTATGCAACACGCAACTTTCCCCTAGCTACAATGTAGTTAATGAAGTTCATACCAAACTAAAGCTAGTGTTAACTTATTCCATGTTACATGCTACTTGCAAGTCCATAAGATCATTTTCGTACTCTTCTATTTCTTTTCGGATAATATCTTATGGGTGTTAACTTTTCCTTATGAATCATTACAAGGAAGATGTTGCCTACAATGCGGCACACGCTTATTCCCACCATGTCTAGTAACCAAATGCACTTATCAATTTCATTTCTTTGCCCTATATGTTTAGACTCATTACTTTGATAATGTTCCAAAATAGCAACATGCAGCTAGTCTTCTAAGGCGGACAACTCTGGAAATGCAACTGTTTCAATTTCATGACATGCATCAACCCTGTCTAATGTTTAAAGAGATAATTTATCAAATGTATTTTTAACGCTGCCACATGCATTAAAAATAAGCGTAAAATGCATTCTCCCTTATGGAATTAAGCGTGCCTAAACATTTCTTTGTGTGAGAATAAACTCGAAAAAACCTGGACTTGTGGGCTCGGGGAGATATCCACTTGAATGCTTGGAGATGAACCTCCCGCAGCCGCGCCTTGCAACTTCTTGGGAGCCATTGTAGTCGTGGTTACGGACTCCTTTACTTTCGCTTTTCGAGACGGCTAGGAGCTCGATATCTTCTTCTCGCTTGGGAATAGGAATTTCCCTAACCGGATTCAAAAACCGAGAAGTCGCATAGGATCAAGGCCTATGGCCTTAATCCTTAGAAGCTTCTTAAGAAGCTTCTAAGAAGCTTCTGGGCCTGCAGCGACGACGTGAAGGGGGTCCCAATGATTGGGAAGGAGGCCGTGATCAAGGCGAGGTGAAGGCGGGCTGTGGCGGCCTGGCGGACCGTGGCGACGGACTGTGGCGGCTGGCGGCTTCCTGCACGGCGGCGACGGCACCCTGGACTCCCTCCTTTCCCCAACGGCGGGCAGCAGCGTCCCCTCCTCCCTCTCACAGCACCGTCCCTCTCTTCCTCCTCCTCTCTCCCTAACGGGAGTTCATATAGGCAAGGGGGGGGAGGGAAGAGAAAGCCTCCACACACGTGGCCAGTGCATGGGTTCCCCCCCTCCCATGCAGGCCACGACTCATCCATGGGCCATCCCCCCACACTCCCTCTTCTCCAGCCATGCATCGGCTGGGGAAAAGGGATTAAAGTAAAAAAATTTGCCTTGAATATTCAAAATTGCCCCTCCCAAGAGGGTGTTTTTGTGAGACTTGCGGTTTTGAACTTTCGGTTTTGATTTACCAATGCGGAGGACCCCATTTCTCGCGTGCGGGTCACACATTACACTGCCAATAATTTCAATGCAAGAGATAACCTTTGCACAAGGTTTACGTCGTGTGCGGGACGTCAATATTCACAGGTGGGAATATTACAGAGAGAGAAGACAAGCACCTTAGAAACTGCCTGCTGAACTTCGATGATGATGAAACACAGCTGAGAAGACCATCTAAATGAACAATCGGGCAAAGAAAGCTCGGAAGGGAGCAAGGCGGTGCGGCAGATCGGCTGTGGTGGAAAGACCTGCGGAGGAGAATCGCGAGAGACAGGTAGACAGACAGATGGGAAGAAGACAAAGGCTTCAGCTAGCTCCTCACGCCAACCTTGGCGAAAGCTGACGGAGTGCCAGCACATGATGAGGCAGCGGCCGCAGAGGATTCTGAAACGTGAGAGGAAAGGCCAGAAAGTGAAGATCGGGCGAGTGTGCAAGCCGCTTGAAGTTCATAGCTCCATGCACCATTTCTGGGGAAGCCCTCTTTTGATCGAAGACATCGACAATGATAACCAGCTTTTTTTTCGCTTGATCCTCTGCTCCTCTCTGTCAATCACCTTCTCCTTATCTTCCGCACTCCGATAAATTTAACTATTGCGATTCAAATTTAGAAAAGAGAGTGTTATATTTCATCTTCAGATGTGAATATTCCTCATCTTTCATGTTAAGTCTTTTAGCCTGCAGTATTGTTTCCTCTTCAGCCTTTGATGCCTTCATACGTTCAAGGAACAATGCTTCCTGTAAATTTGCAATAGTCAAACCCATTTCATTGGCTTGAGACTCACATATAACTAGTTGATTACGCACAGCCTGAAGATCTGATTCAAGTGAAGATGAATGGATCATCAGACTTCTATTAGCTTCTTTCTGTAGGAAAAGTTCCTCTGTTAGAGAAGATACAAGTTATTCCTTTTCTAGAATAGTTTGCCTCAACATTTCAATGTTGTCCTGCATCATTTTCTCTTCCTCCGAAAACCTTAAAATCTTGTTCTCATTGCACTGCAGATCTTGCTCCAGCTGCTCAATCTTTTTCTTTCTCTATGTCAAATTCCCTTTCCATTACAGAAAGCTGAGTAAGAGTTCTTTCCAATGCACTGGAAAGCTCTTTCTGTTTAGTCTCTGCGTCAACCCGAAGCTTCCTTTTTGAGAGTAAATTGTTCTCTACATCATCCAAATGTTCCCTCTGGTTGTCAGAGCACTGGTTCCTTTCTAATGATTCCTTAAGAACTAAATGAACTTCAACATGGTCTTGTAGAGAGAGATCATTCATTTCTTTAATAGTTTTGTCTGCTTCAGCATGATCTGAATTCAAGCCACACTTAGCTGCTTGAAGATCAGCTTCCAAGAGAACCCTCTCCTCTTCATACTGAATCAAAGCCTCAACATGTTGTTCATTCTCAGCTTGAAGTTCACCCTCTGCTTCTTCTAGCCTTGCTTGCAGCCACATGACCTCTTCTTCAAGTTCTGTTATTCTTCTTAATGAGGCTTCTTCAAGGCTTCCTTTGATTCCACGATATCTTGCACTTTGCTTGGATTTTATCATTGAAATTAACAGCTTGATAATGTCCTTTGGCATCAGTTTTTCATATTTTTCTAACACACACATAACATGCACACAAATAGAAACACACACAAACACAAACACACAAGTGGAGTATGTGCATTGGATGCGGGTACTGTAAAGGACGGAAAGATAATGCAGTAGTCAAACACAATGAAACACACGCAAAAAGATAACATAGATGCACAACATAAATGGAGGTGTTTACGGCTCGGATGCGCAGTAGCACGACACCGGGGCCGATGTCTTGTCTTCCTAGGGGTGGCATCTTGCTGGAAAAGAAGAAAGTCAGGAAGGTTGGAGCGAAAATAAAAGTGAGTGTCAAAAAAGGATTAAGTGTCGCCTTGCAAGGGCTTGGTAGGCTCTTGGGTACCGAGACAGGACCTGAGGCCGATGCCCTGTTCTCCTTGGGTCACTACACTCAGCTCCCTCCTTTTTACATACCTAAGTATGTCAATAAAACAAAATCTAAAAGAAGAAATGTGCTGAAAGAAAATACTTCTTGATCAGGCTATAGGCGTCCTCGCCTAATAGGAGCTCCTAGTTGTGTTGTCCTTAGTTAGGTAGGTAGTTCAGACCACCACTTAGGGCAACCTCTTTGATAGTTCTTTTTAGTTTGGCCATGTTGGAGCAGTTGCTTAGTGACTAGCTTCGGACCTTTTATCAAATTATGCTAGGCCTACTCCTTGTGAATGTCATGCCTTGGTTCTGTCAGGGGGTAGGATGAGCATTGTGATGTGCTTAGTCTGTATCTATTTTGTATCAGCTTCATGCTTCCTTTGGTTGTTTTGTGCAGATCTACTATGGATTCGACGGGCTGAGTCGCCCTATCCCATGGTCGCCAATGAGAGCGGAATTTTGATATCGAGAAGTGCTTAAAAATAGCTAAAAATTATGAATATCAAGGGAAAAATATTCAACGTCGAAGGCGGCGGTTTGCGACCTAGGACGATTTTAAGCGTCAAAGTGCTTTAAAGGCGCTCGAGCGACACTTGTTGATTTTTGATAATTTTTCAGACTAACGTACGGGTTGTCAGGAGTTTTCGGCCAATGCAAGATATCAAGCCAGATGCCTAGGATTTTTCAGAGCTCGATTCAGACACTGGACGGGGAAATGGCCAAGGAAATGGTCAAGATGCGAAGAGGTGGACAAAACTTTGGTCAAATGGGCAAGTGACCCTTGGGAGCCCAAATTTTAGATGTAGCATGAAACTTCACATGAAGAAGAAGCATGAAATCGTGATGTAGGCGTGGAGGAACAGGGCACCGATTTTTGCACTTGATTCTTGGAGAATCCATCATCCTGCCTGTAAACAACCCCCCCCCCCAATGATCATGGGCATTCATTCCCCTCTGGATGCTGACTCTATCACCGTGCTTCGCCCGTCAAATGGTGGCCTCAATGGAGTTCTCTGATTTCAGTCTTTCTCTCTCCTCCCTCTCTCTCCCTTAAGGGGCTGTTCTTCTGTGGATGAGAAAAATGAGGAATGATGAAGGAAAGCTTGTTCGGATGAGACCGGATTGCTTTCGGATGGATGAAGACATGAAGAGTGCTGATTTTGAAGATGCTGGACATTGAATGAGGGCTGACACGCAGTCCCATAGCAAAACCGAGATCCCGAGACACAAAGCCTAAGCGGTAATTCAATTTTTATGAAGAAAAAATGAGTTTTTATGCTATTTGGGTGATGAAATATCATTCCCATTGGCTGATTATGCATTATGTCGTTTTTTGCTATGAGTTTGATCAGTTTATGCTCTAAAAATCAGAAAATCATAAGTGTTATGGCTGAAATTAATGGTATAAAACTCGTAAAACACGCGTTTAAGAGGCAAAATGGGGATTTTTTGCAAAATAAAAGGGAAACATGAGATATAACATCAACAAAATCTAAAATTTTGCTATCAAGAAACCTAAGGGCCACAGCCCACAATCAATATTAATTTCTAGTCATTTTTATTGAAGAAAATTGAGAAAAAATACCAAAAAATGGTGGAAAATGAGTTATAAATGGGAGAAAATTAGGAAACGATAAAAGAAAAATTCCAGAATATCACATAAGTGTTTGTGCAATGTATAATGAAGGTAGAGCATGAGGTTAGCCTTGGTTTACCCTTGTTTCTATGTTTTCGTTCGTGTTTATTGCTTTTTCTACAAAGAAATACACATAAAACAACTCTTACACATATCAATGATTGCAAAACATTAAACGGTAGGCTGAGAGGAGAGTTTGAGCGTTAAAGTACAATCTTAAACCTAATTTATGTGTTGCATCATGGCTATAGGACGTTGTTTTAAAATAAAGGAAAAGGCAGCATGAGTGTAAGGCTCGGTGTCTCCTCGTTTCAATACATAAACGTTAGAATGGAAATCATGAAAAGATTGGTTTCGCATGATACACAATGCTGATTTTCTATTGTTTGTGTACTAAACCATTCACATTATGCACTATGCATGGTTCATGGTATCAAAGGAAAATCTCCTGGATTGCATAGCAATTGTTTTCTTAGGACTTTGACCCACGATTGAAAGTGTGAGGTTATCCCTTGCTATAGGGTAGAGGGTCAGTTTCCTAAGGGAGTGTGAAGTGAGGAAGCATGGTATATCTCCTAGAAATACGAGAAATATAAAAGAGAGGAGTTTGTGCTTGTATGTGTTATATGTTTAGCAGCGCATCAAAGGGCCAATCCCTGTGATGTAGGAGAGTTGCAGTGGGGCTCCGACTATTAGTCGGTGGAGTGCCTCCTATGTGTGTGTGATCGTGGCATTGCCAATGTATAAGGGTTCTTTCTCTAAGGAGTTTTAGGGAAATGTTGGACTATAAACTATAAACGCATAGATTAAGCTTTAGGGCAGTTTTTCCTTCAGCCTTATATTGACGCTCCTGGTCCGCGAGGCCGTTTGTGTGTCATGAGCATGAGGTCCGGCTAGTGCCATAGCCAGTGCCGGCCCATTTCAGGTCCCATCACTTTGATTTGTCATTTCCTTATGATGTAGGGATTTATCTTGATGATTATGAAATTTTGGATGGATTTCCATATGACCCGGGAGGTTTTGACCATTATTTGGAGGATTTCCATATGATCCTGGAGGTTATTATGGATGATTGGATGATGATTTGGCATACCTTGACCTGAAATTTGATTGAAAGCTTACCTTCATTGATTTTTGCATGATTTTTGGAAAAAATAGTTGAAGAAGCATGAGCTCATTGTTTAATACAACTTGTATTAAATTACTATCATAAAAATAAATGTTCTGACATCATCAAAGTCATGATTTGATGATTGGATATGATACTTCTAGGTGTATTCTTCAAAATGACACCTCATTTTTTTGGATTTGGAGCTATATTGAAGAAGTTATGACTCTTTTTCTATCACTGCCCTTCTATGGACAGCATGAGCAGCATGCAGGCAGCCATCAACTTCTTGGACCATGGAATCTTCTTCAATTTGTGCTTTTGGAAATTCATGACATATCCATTGTAATACTTTTCCATTTGCAGCTTTGAGGACAAAGCTAATTGAAGGAGGGAGGGTTTGTAATGAAGCAAATAAGGCCAATGGCAAACAATGATAGCATGCTAAATGCCTTTGTGATAAAACTAGAGGTCTAGGGCTTAGGGTTTGCTATAAATAGGCAGACCAAGCCAAAGTTAGGGGCTTTTTGCCATTCAAACATGTTAGTCATGTAAGTTATCTTGGTAGTCACATTAGTTTTCTTGTCCTTCACCTACATGGAGGTGAGTTTCCATGGCACCAGCTTGGGTGTGTTCCAAGAATCCTTTCTTGTATTCATGTTTTCAGCATAGGTTATTGCAGTGATTTCTCCATTTTCCATTGTTCCATAGTTAGATTTTATGGTAGTCTATGACCTTCATTACACTCCTTCTCCCTACTGTTTAGGTTATGCATGGGTTGATAGGTGTAGAAGACATTTTTTCATGTGTTTTTCTTGTAAAAGCGGTAAAAACTATACTTTAACATAAAGACAAGGCTGAAGTGAGGCTTATCCCTCATGCTCTAGTCATGCCATACACTTGCAAACATAAAGCATATTTTTTCTTAATTTTCTAACACAAAAACCTTTTTAAAAATTCATTATTTTTTTCATTTATTTAAATAATTATTCTCATATTTTTAATTTATGGATTGGGACTGATCACAATCACTGAGAATTGATTTTATATTCATTTCTAATCCACATGAACCCTAAAATCACAAAAAAATCCCCAAATTTTATCATTTCTATGAAAATCACATAATTGCAAGTTTTGCGTGTTTTGGTATAAATTACTATATGAATAGATTTTTTTGTTTCCTTCAAGATTTTTAATAGATTTCAGTATTAAGAACCAAAAGCAACCATTTCCAAACAATTTCATCAAACATGTATCATAAAACAAACTCGGGTAAGTTGCTGATGAATATATGTATGCATCACGTGGGTTCAAACTAATGTATTTTTAAAATTCCATTTTTATAACTTTTTTACATATAGAAGGGTGTCATATAAAGGGGATATTTAGAGATTGAATAGAAAAGGTTTATGTTTTATTTATAAATAAGCCTTGAAAGCATGTGACGTAGATGATATATATATAGTAACTTCCTCAAGAAAACAAAGAAATCTACTACTGCTTATGCATAAAATCTCGTTGTTGGAGACGCGTATTTCATGGTTGGGAGGTGCTGACGCTCGTTCTTTGCCGTTTGACGCTCTCTCATAGCATGATCTAGGATCTCCTTCGCTTTGGTTCCATCACTCCATCAGCATCTTTCATCAAACCCCACCCACTTCTCTAATGAATTGATCCATAGAGACAAGCAATAAGAGGAGAGAGGAGAGAGAAAGACTAAAAATAGATATCTTCGTTTAATGCATCAAATTTCATCATTTTTGGAGTGATGACTGGCAAAAAATCCCAGAATCTCATGCCCCAGAGTATTCCTCTTAATTTCCATAATCAGAAAACCTCATTTTTTTGCCATGAAGGGATGTGCCAAAAAAATAGCACCCTCTCCTCCCCAAAAACATTTTTCTGTGTTTATGGCCCCCTTAATCAAGTTATTAAGGCTTAACATTAAAATAACTAGTTCAATCCTTAAGTTTTCACACTGTAGGCAAGTGGATTTTTTATTTTCAGGGGGGGGAGAGGGCAAACAAGCTCAGATTCAAAAACTATCTAGATGGCTAGCTTTGTCACATCAAAATCTATAAACATGGGATCCATGAGGTACTTTTTGGCTCCCGAATCACATAGCTGCTTTAGAGTGCTAAACCATGTGGGGATTAAATGGGGAGTCAAAAGGACTCTGATCGATGAACCGAGACTTGCGTTGGGTTCCCAACATCGAACTCTAATGAGAAAAACTCCAACTCATAAATCTGCAACCATTTCATTTTACATGAAAATTTGGTCTTTTACAGCCTCTTGGGCATATGTTGCAGATTCTGAATACGTAATTTTTTAGGTGTTTTCCAAGAAGCAAACATAAGTTTTATCTACAAACAGGCTACAAAATACATATACTATTGATCAATCAATGAAAAAGGTTGCTTGGTGTATTGTTATCCCGAGTAGTTCACTATATGTATACCCTCTATATCATGTGCGCTCAAGGCCTATTTATAAATATCCTTATCTGTGACTTTTTTTAAATAAAACATAATCATTTTCTATTCAATTTGTAAGTAACCCCTTTATATGGAACCCTTCTGTATGTAAAAAATGTATACATTTTATATTTTAAAAATCCCTTATGGTGAACCTACGTGATACATACATATATTTATGATTGACCTCCCTAGGATTATTATGTACCTGTTTGAAAAGGTTTCAAAAGACTCGCTTGTTTTTTTATATCATTTTTGTCATCATGCCAGAGAATAGCAGAAATTCCATCATTGAGAAGCTAAATAAGAACAACTACCCTTCATGGAAGTTCTATGTGACGAATTTTCTCATTGGAAAGGAACTTTATGAGTTCGTTTCAAGTGAAAAAAGGAGCTAGAGCTGAGTATTCATGCGACTCCAAATGAATTAAAGGCGTGGAAAGAATGGAATGCAAAAGACAAAAAGGTGATGTATTGGCTATCTGTAGTCATTTGATAATACTATGTTGAGACATATCAGGAATTCAAAAACTTCACATGTAGCTTGGATAATTTTTGAGAACATGTTTTCAGTAAATACAAAGGCACAAAAGATTCAAGTCAAGCAAGAGTTGAATACCTTGAAGAAAGGGAAAATGTATGTCAATGAGTATGTTTTGAAGATGAGAAGCATTGTAGATGCTTTAGCACAGAGATTGATGCAATGCGTGATGATGATGATTTGGTTTCTACTTTGGGTGGCCTTAATAATGAGAAGGCTTAGAAAATTTTTGTCACTTCTATATTTGTATAGAAGCCATTTCTAGATTTTGATGAGTTAGTCTCTCTCATGATTATGAAAAGATCAATATGCAGGGTGACTCATCTTAAAGAAATAGCGAATAGGTCCAAGCATTTTACTCAAGTTCAAAAAGGGGACATGGTAGATTCTCTTCGAGAGGCCGTGGTATGGGATATGCTAGTGATAACCAGCAAAACATGTTAAATAAGCAATTTGGTGAAATGCAAGTTTCAGTAGGCTATTGAAACTTTAGAGGTAGAGAAAGTGCTAAAGAAAGAGGTGGATGATAGAACAGAGGTTTTGGAAATTATTCTATTGTTTTCCATTATTATTGAAAAACATGTCATATTGTAGCCAATTGTTATGCTAAGAAGGAAGACATCTATAGTGGTAAATTGTAGCAAGAAAAATATGCATCGTCCTCACAATAGAATGAATACAAAAATGAGTGTTTGTTTGTTATGAAGCATCTAATGAATGTTGTTACAAGAAAATGGACACATGATAATGTATGGTATGCTAATTCAAGTGTATCTAATCATATGAGCAATCATGTTGAATAGTTTGGAGAGATGCAGAACTTGCAAAATCCAAGTTAGGTGTACACGAGTAATGATTCATGCCACCCAATCTCACACATTGGAAAGGTTCCCTTGTCCTTGCATGTCATATATATTACATGTGCCATCAATCACAAATAATTTAGTGTCTATTGACCAAATAGTAGAGCAAGGATTGCAAGTTTGATTTAAGGCAAAAGGTTATTTTGTAGAAGACTTTAATGATAAGTGTAGGTTGGTTGCAAAAGGAAGTAGAGTTGGCTGCATGTTTACTTTAGATGTTGGAATTCCTGCAATGAATGCTACCATGTATGTTAAAGGAAAAGGAGTGGTTGCATACATTGAAATATGACATAAATATATTGGACATGAAAATGTGTAAATGTTGAAATTAATGAAGTCGAAAGGATTGGCTACAAGGTTGCCTACTTTTAGAGTTTGCAGAATTTCATAAAGTGTATAAAGCATACTAGTTTGGTAAGCATGCAAGACAACTCTTTTTGCATGATAGAGATGTTACAAAAAATAAACCTAATGTTATACATACACATATTTAGGGGTCTACATAGAATATATCTCTTGGTAATATCAAATACTTTTGTCATGTTTATTGATGATTGTTTAAGGAAGCTATGGGTATACTTTATGAAGGAAAACAGTGATGTATTTGAGCACTTCAAATCTTTCAAGACACTTGTTGAAATAGAAACAAGCTTGAAAGTTAAGTCTAGATTAGATGGAGGGGGAGAGTATCTCTCTAATGATTTTAGTAACTTCTTGAGGTCTCATGGGATAAAGAGACAGCTTACTTTGCAAGTATACCAACCCCACAACAAAATGGGGTTGCAAAAAGAAAAAATAGGCATATTGTAGAAGTTGCACGGACATTGATGGCTCAAAAGACTATACCAAAACACTTTTGGTCTGAAGTTGTTCATATTGTTGTCTATATTTTGAATAGAACTTCCACAACTGTAGTTCATAGGATGACCCCCCAGAATGCTTTCCAAGTAAGAAGCCTGATGTATCACACTTGAAAGTGTTTGGCTGTATTGCATATATTCATGTGCCAAATAAGCTGCGAAAGAAGCTTGAACTAAGAGTGAGCAAAGATGTTATTTTTTATGAGATGAGTATTGGTATGCATCTACTGGAAATGTATTAGATGATGATAATGATCATGCTAGCTATGTGCAGAAAGAAAAGCAAGAATCATGGAGCCTTAGTGGACTAGAAACATCATTTGGTACTACACCTATAGTTAGCCCTTGGCCTAGGTGACCAAGGAGTAGGCCCACATATTCAGGTGGATCCACAAGTATTACAAATAAAGAAAAAGGAAAAAAGAAAGTGTTGGATGGTAATGATACATCTCCTAGCCGTTTGGGATTTGATGGAGACACTAGTGGTTTAGAGATTTTGGATGATGAGCTTGGTATTCCTTCAGTTAGAAAACTAGGTGTACAGAGAGCACATAGTAATGTAAAGGCTCCATTGAGTGATCTAGTGGTAAGTAGGTCTAGCACGGTCAAATACCTTGTTAAAAGATTTGGTTTTAATGAATGTTATCTAGCTCACCATTAAGCTTATATAGTGAAGGTAGTTTAGAATGTTGAGCCCACTTGTTTTGAGGATGCTACTGGTCATGCTCATTGGGATGAAGCAATGGATGAGAAGATAACTGCATTAGAAGCCAATAAGACTTTAGATTTGGACCCTTATCTAAGGGCAATAAATCTATTGGTTATAAGTGGTTTTACAAAGTCAAGCATAATACAGATGGTTTAGTTAGTATGTATAAGGCTAGGCTGGTTACAAAAGGCTATGCTCAAATATATGGCATAGATTATGAAGAGACATTCAGTCTAGTTGTAACAAATGATATTTTATGCTGAGAAGTGCTTAAAAATAGCCAAAAATTATGAATATCAATACGATTTTAAGCGGCAAGTCCCTAAAGCGCTAGTGCTGATATTTATGAAAAATCAAATGATGGCAGATGGCCGAGTTGGAGTTTTCCTAGATGCAAAACAACGTTAGGAATCCAACGCAAGTCTCAGATCTCAATTCCAAGGTCGTTTGATTCCCCATTTAATCCCTGCAAGGTTCAGTGTTGTGAAGCACCTATTGGATCTAGAAGTCGAGAAGAGGGTGATGGGGCCTAGCTTTGTAGATTTAAATACCATGGAACCACTCGTCTAGACGGATCTCGAATCTGATGTCATTTTCCCCTCCAAAAGTGAAAAAAAAATTTGTTAGAAGTATGAATGCAAAAGGCATGAACTAGATAAGTTGATTAAGAGCTTAAAAGCTCTTAACAAAGAGCTTAAAGAGCCAAGAAGCCACGAATTGAAACATTGGGGAGGGGGGGGGAGGAGAAGCTGCAATTTTTTGCACCCCATTTTTCCCCCAATTATCATAATACAGAACCCGTAATGATTTAGAGCCATTATTAATTCTTTAAAATCCGCAAAATGTCATTTTTAATGAAAATTAGTGGTTTTTTTATTTTGAGTTAAAAAAAAGGAGTGAAAATGGGATAAACTCAAAGAAAATGTTAAGTTTCAGTCAAAATAATAAGCCAATACAAATAAATTATAAAATACCTATTTTTCATGAATAATAAATAGAAAAAATAGTGAAAAATAGTGAAAATTGGGATTTTCACGCTCAAAAAATGGAAAAACATAAGATTTATGTGTGTGAATGTTTGAAGAGGTTAAGGCAAGAGGTTGATCCTCAGTTTGGCCTCTTTCTTTGTGTTATACTACGTGTTTATTGTTTTTTTTAATACAAAAATGATACCGAAAAAAACATTTACATCTATGCAACGCAGCAATGCCTAAACGATGATGGGGGAGGGATGAAGTTTGTGCGACGATCTAATTGCTGAAAAGATACAAATTTTGATTTCTCTCTTTGTGCATAGCATTTAGGGATCGTTCCATAATTAAATATAGGTGACTACTAGCACAGAAGTTCTGGTGCTACTCCCTAAAGCAGCGTAGCATGTAATGCTTAGTTAAAATTCATGAAAGGGATGTTTTTTACACCTCACATGACTGGTTTTTTAATCATAAAATGGTTGGGCACAATCCTCATACACCTTGCATCAAGCATGCCACGTGGTATCTCGTGGAATGCATTACAATTGATTGATAAACTTTGACCAACGCTAAGAGGACAGGAAACCCAAGCTGTAGGGTTAGACGGGTGCTTCCGGTTGGGAAAAGTTTTGTGAGGAAAATCAAAATCTCCTGGAACGCTAAATTATGAAAGTGTGGATCTTGTGCGAATGTTATATGTATTAGCGACACATCTTGGGGCTAATCCCCGAGGTGTAGGAGAGTCGCAGTGGAGCTGCGGCAATTAACCAAGAGGTGCTTCCCTATGTGTGTATTACGAGGCATTATGCCTATATGTTATGGGATCTCCCTTTGAGGAGAAGGGAAGATGAACATTGGACTACATATTGGATACAAACACAAAATCGTCATAAGCATTTAGTGCAAAGTGAGTTTTAGATGCTCTTGGCCCACGAGGCCATGTAGTGGGGTTGTCTATCGTATGCATGAGGTCCGGCTAGTGCCATAACCAGTGTCGCCCATTTTAGGTCCCATCAAGTTGCTAGGATGGCAACTATTAGATGTGTGATTGCCTTGGCAGTAAACAAAGGTTGGAGTTTACAACAAATGGATGTTAAGAATGCCTTCTTATATGGTGAATTTTGAGCAGAGGTGTATATGGAACAGCCAATAGGTTATGAGGGTGAAGAGCATCCCATATATGTGTGCACACTAAAGAAGGCGCAAGCACCTAGAGCATGGTATAAAAAGATTAGAGAGTATCTGGTCAATATTGGCTTTTATATTTCTGATGTTGATCACTCACTTTATGTGAGAAGAGGAGATGCATGTTTGCTCATCATAGTCATCTATGTGAATGACTTGATTACATGGTGATAGTGACAATAGGATTGCTAAAGTTAAGGACTTCTTGAAGAAAAAGTTTGAGATGAAGGATTTGGGTGAGCTAAGATAGTTTCTTAGCTTTGAGGTGATCAAATGTGATGATGGTATATGGCTATCCCAAAGATAGTATGGCTTGGATATATTATCCAAGCATGGTATGACAACCTCTTTCAGTATCACTAGATCAAAATTTGAAGTTGAGTGCTTATGTTGGGCATGAGATAGAAGACCCTACTATATTCAAGAGGAGGATAGTAGGAAGTTTAATTTACATGACTATCATAAGGCCAGACTTGAGCTATATTGTTGGCCTTGTTAGTCAGTTTTATGGAGATGCCTAGAAAGCCTCATTTGGATGCAGTTAGATGCATATTGAGCTGTGTAAACTCCACTTTACATTATGGCATTTTTTTATGAGGCACGTAAGGATGTACAAGTATTTGGGCATACACATGCATATTGGGTTGGTAGCATGTCAAATAGATGATCTACGAGTGGATTTATGTTTTTCCTTGGTAGTGCAGCAGTTATAAGGAGCAGTAAAAAGTGGCCTACACTTGCTTTATCAAGTACAGAGGCTAAGTATAGAGGTGCTGCTATGGCAACATGTGCGGTAGTATGGCTGCAAAAGGTATTGGATGATTTGGATGTGTAGAAAGATGGTCCTTTTGGCATTCATTATGACACCATGAGGTAGCTCTAGAAACCTAATGTTTCATGCTAGGACAAAACACATTGAGATGCACTACCACTTTGTGAGAGAGAAGCATTGGGTGTATAGATAAGCTTTGAACGTTTTGAAGCTTACTTGGAGTTGTAGAGATAGAGTTGAGCTTGAGGGGGAGTGTTGAGATGGCAAGCTCAATACCTGTGGACATTTATTATGGATTTTCTAGTTAGATAGGTGAGCATGTCTACACTTAGCATGTCGATGATCATTATGATTCTCATACGACCACTAACTTATCACTTATTATATTTAATTTATTACACCTACCTAAAGTTGGCATAAATATAGCACTAGTTAATTAGTATAGTCAGTTATGCGTTGTTTGACTTAGTAGGCCACTTTTCTTTATGTTGTATCTTATCTATACTTTGTGTACATTGTATTGTGTGTGGAAGAAGAAGAAAGAAACCAACAAAAAAATGTTTTGGCCTCTATCTCTCTTCTTGTATTCTTGAGTGAGCTTCCTCTTATGTGTGTGGTGTGTGTTTGATGTAGAAGGTCAAGCAATTCTTCCCACCATGTGATTCTTGATAAGGATGAGTTGAGGGATGATTGATGAGGAGCTGCAGAGATCTTCACATGTATATCTCTAGATCAGATGGCCCACTTTAAAGATATGGCAAACTAGGAGTTGTGACAGGAATCATCAAGCCATTCTGTGAGGTCTACTTCTACACGCTTTGATGCTTTAATCTCCAATAGGCAGAATCAACACTCTAGATTGGCCCCAAATGAAGGGAGTGGTTCCAGGAGGTACTACAAAGATGTAGATGCTATGAGCCCATGGTCGAATTCTAGAGAGAATTTCTACTTCTCGTTCTCATATCGGATCTAGAGAGGGTGGCTCATGTTAATGTTGATGATGCATTGATGTAGTATCTCCATCTCATTGGCCTAGTAGATACTTGTCACGTCTAGGATTTATCATAGTTGTAGAGACATCTACTTCTGTGACTTTGGGTTTGGCTTAGTCATCCGCAAGTGATACCCCTATGAGTTCTACTTCTGAGAGATTCTACCTCCATAGGTATACCAGATGTACAGGGGTCTCTTGGTTATGCCCAGGACTGTGGTTTTTACAAGTGGGTGAGATTGTACCTTAGACATACCCCAGTAGGGTACGAATACCTCGTAGATGAGAAAACACATGCTATGATCATGAATGATGAGGGGAGGAGGGTGATGTCTCGCATGAGAGAGTTATGCCAGCAAGTATTTAAACACACAGTTTTGGACCATTGGAAGAATATACCAGAGGGAAGCAAGGACTATGTAGTGGCATCTTTGCATGAGGCGTTTTTGGTACCTATAGCGTGCGACAGAGAGGTTTTCTATTGGGTGGATGATGGAGTGTATGCATGTATACATGTCACATAGACGATCAGATGCACACAAGGCAATCAAGAGTGGTATCTCAAAATCCAAGTGGTTGGATAGAGAAGATTGATGGAGACTTAGGGAGGAGGTCACAAACTCTCCAAGAGGATGATGGCAACAGTAGAGTGGGAGGCAGGGCACTATTGGAGGTAGGGATTGTGCATCATCTGGGGATTAGTGGAAATATGACTTATTTGGAGGAATCTCTAAGTTTTCTTTTGGTTATTTTCACTTTCTTATTTAGAATATCACTTATACTAACAATCTTATTTCTAACAATGCTATTCTGTTTTTTTGCATCACTCCATCACAAATTGTGATCCTACATATTTGGAGACTCGATATATGGAGAGATATGATCTCATTGCACTCATCCATAGATTGTATGTGTGCGACAGCCTAGTAAGTCAATTCTCTTTCTTTGTAGTCATTAGTTTTTTTGTGATGTATTATGTGGTTGTTTATTTTGCTGAGTTTGTTTGATGCTCCTTTGCATCAGGAAGAGGAGCTTTCACATTGGCAGGGATCTGTAGCATGTGCTTAGATTCATGGAGTGCACATCATTTTCTCTTTTGGTCTTGTGATCCATGCAAGCCTTTTCCATATAGCATTCCTTAGATATATTTATCATTCTTTATATAAAATCATCTTTTGCAATATTTACAAATAGATTTTCATGTAAGTTTTAAACTCTCCTCTCCATGGTTCCATGTAATTTTATGAGTTGCCATCACAAGTCTTGTACTTATTTTATGAGTTATTAGTCTTGTGATTTTATGCAGTTTTTACACTAACTGGTGATGATTGTGTATTTAATATGTAATCTCTTTATAGAATATTATTCAACACATGGTGATGTGGATGTGCCATCAAATTTTTTCTTTGTAACCATCGCTATTTACGTTGGTAATTTACTGCACATGTCACTATCCCAGTTGGTATATGTTTTGCAAAGCGTCGTTATTTGCATCGCTATTTGTGCATTGCTATTAACATCGTAGAAGCGATGCAAATAGTGGTGATTTTAGTGATGGATCTATAAAAATTCCTATACCAACACTTTTAACAACAATGGAGGTAATTTTTTTATGAATATTTTTGTTGTTTTAAACATTGATATGTGGCCTATATCTTGTAGTAATCTACAACTATATTCAAGATATGGCAACAAACATGGAGACAATGCAAAAGATAAGGTTTTTTCTTTTTTTTTTAATATTTGAGATTAATGAGTCTAAATTTTATTTCAAAATAATAAATAAAATTAAAAAATACATTTCTTGAAGAGAGATTGGATGCCATTTATATTTCCTTCTCCATATTAGGTAGCTAAGCTTTTGAAAAGGGATAAAATATGACGATATTTTTTGTAAAACTATCAAACATATCAATTTTATGATCTGCCCATGTAAAAAATTAATTATTTAATTTATTATAATAATCAATAAATAGCACTATAATCAAAATACATATCCATGAACTTGTTAATACATAGTATTATTCGAACTACATAGTTTGCAGATATTAAATATAGTCATATTTGCTATAAATGATATTCTTAATAGATATTATTATATTTTTAAAAATAAAATAAATAATAATAAAGTATATAATATGTATGAATCATGAAAAATAAAAAATTGCTTGTTATGATAATCTAAAATCATCGTTTTCTTTTACAAAAAGCTTAATTTCGCAATTCTGCCCATACTACCTTGTCAACTAGACATGTTGTTCTCGTTGATTTGAGTACGTGCACATTTATATTTTGAGTTTGTAGAAGCAAGTTATGATAGAAGAATTGCAATTGTGCATCTAGGAAATCATCTTTGATCTTGGTTGGAAGTTCTCCCCCAAATCAAGGCAGGATAGAAAGTTCACAATGACATGCTAGGTTTTGAGGTGATGTATTATCATACATTTGAATCCTTGTAGCATCAAAATCCATTTGGAAAGGTGTCCAACCACTAATATTTTGCTGCTTAACCAAGTAGATTAAAGTTAAATGACCCACATGAAAAATAAAAGTGTGCTTGAGCAAATAATACAAGTACTTCATGATTGAGTCAATCATGCCAATACATTCTCCTTTGGTGACAAAATAGTTTCTATCTATATGAAACAATCTTCTTCTTGCATAAAACATTATTTGAAACCACTCATTAGCATCCTGCTGCATAAGCACACTACCAATAGCTATGTCGTAGGCATCAATAAATACATCAGAATTTTTTGTCCAATTTGGTGGGATCACAATGCACGCCCTTGAGAGTAATAGCCAAAGGTGATGAAATGCTAGGTTGGCTTCTTCATTCCACAGATAGATAGGTTTGTCCACATGTGTTAATTTATTCAAGGAAACAATAAAGTGTACCAAAAGTCGTAGATGGTGGCTATGCCACTAGATTTGGCCCATGAATTTAAGTAGAATGGTGGGTGAATCTGGTATTGTAGCTTGCATGATTATGGTCACCTTTGTCGGCCATCAACAATAATGCCATTTTGAGAAATAATGTGGCCCAGTAAAATGCTACCTCAAACAACAAATATGCATTTTAGAGGATTTAAACTTAAACTTACCTTGTGGCAACATGTGATGCAAAGCCTAAGGTGCGTCTAATGGAGCGTGGATTTTCTAAAGACACTAAGATCATCCAAAATAATTCTCATAAAACGAGTCAAATAACACCCAAAAATCTACTGCATGTCTTTGAAAAGAGATTGAAGCATTCTTGAGGTTGAACCACATTAATATACATACAAATACTCTCCATGTTGTGATGAAGGCCATTTGAGATTAATCTTGGAGAACAAAATGAACTTGGTTGTATACACTTAAACGATTGAGAAAGGAGTACATCTTGTGGCCAGCCACTTCATCCAATATAGTATCCAAACAGGGGATTGGGAAGGGATCCTAGATTGTGGATGTATTAACCTTTCTATAGTCCCCACATATTCGTAGTTTTTTTTTTTATTTTAGAACTATGGAAATCGAGAAAATCCAATCTACTTGATCTACTAGAGCAATGAATTCAACTTGCAGTAGTCGATCTAACTCCTCTTTAACCTATTTGGCCATGTGAGGGTTCATCCTATAGTACTATATCCAAGTTGGGGGATAATATCTAGTTTTAGAGGAATCTAGTGCTAATAGAAGAAAGGATCCATCCCTTTCATCTCAAAGCATTCCCAAGAAAGAACATCTTTGAGCTCAGTTAACAAAATGATGAGTTAGTGATGAAATTCTTGACATAGCTGGGCACTGATCTTGACTGGTTTTTTGCAGACCAAGTTATACTATGTCTAATTCAACTTCCTTTACCCTTTTTACCTTCTGAATTTGCATCTCAAACTCACAGTTTTGATTTAGGATTTCTTGGGTGTCAACATTAGCAATCTAATCAACATTAGTGTTATCTTTTCCACGGTTCGAGTTTTGAATTCCAAAACTCGCTAGGACTGTTGTTCTCTTTCTACTCCACCAAGACTTGGGATTGCGAACTTTATAGTTGCATGTATTGTTCACACTGATTTGTAGAACATTGATGAGATAACATGGTTGCAAATTGGCATTAGCCTTCAAAAACTCCTGTTCTTCATCATCACTTAAGCCCTCCACCATATTGACTATTTCAATGACAACCAAATTGTAGTGTGGTGTAGGCGGGGCCAAATTAAAAGAATTGCAATTAATACCTTACTCGTTTATTCGTTTCTTATACATTTTTGCTAATTAAATCAAATAACAAAATCCCATAAAATGAAGCAAAAAGTAGTTGCATTGGGCTCATTTTGAAATTTGATTCTATGATTTAAAACTATATAAATGTTAACTCATCTGTGTAGTTTTTCATCTTTCAATTATACCTATCTATTTTTCTCCGTCTCTGCATAGCTATGGATACATATTTGGCTTGAGGGCTCCATTTACTTAGTTTATTATGTTAAAACTCACTTTCTTTCAAATAAATACGAACTAACATGGCGAGCTGAAAAATTTCATCCCTTTCCTCTATATCAATCACATAGTAAACTTTATGAGGTTACTTTCCAAAGGAATGGCTTCAAATTCTGAGAATGAGAAGATAGGAATTATTATGTTCAATAATGATAACGTCATTAAAAAGGAAGATATGGTTAAATACACTAGATTTTTATGAATGTTCATATGGAAAAAGCCATGTCAAGTTACGTTTTTTTAAGCATTGATGGCTCAATTGGATAGAGTGCCAGCCTTCGAACCAGGTGGTTAGAGGTTCAAGTCCTCTTCGATGCACACACAAGACACATCGCTGTCTATTCTTAGTTTTGGCCCTCAAAAACCTTAATTACTTTGGTTTACTTACTTATTAATCTCGAATGGAACTCAAAGCTTGCAACTAAAAATAAGTTCCGGCAAAAAGTCCCTTACCTAAAGGCCAAGGTCTTATTAGGCAGGAAACAGGCACACAGTCTATATAAATTTCGCAGCTCACTACATACGAAACTTAACAAACTAGATAATGTTCCGGCTCTCACATGCTATTGACTCAATAGTAGGGATCCTTTGTGTCTTTTATCCATTTTATATGGCATCCTTTTTCAATAAAAAGCCTCTTTTAATGGATTGGGACATTGGTCAAGAAGACAATAACTTTATGTTATTTCTATGGAATATGAGTTGTCCCTATCCTAGTTATGGCTTCTTGGAATAGCGAAGCTCTTCTCAATAGTAAGTAGTAATCTTTGCCAGCATGCTCCATATTCATTATAACTAGGGAAACCAAAAATTGAATTGTGGCAATTTCTAGAAGTACAAAGCAAATGATACGCAGGTTTCTTACTCGTTGCTAATTGCCCATCCTTACCATGAAGTGGATTCCCAATCCATCAATCTCAAATCTTGACAAGTGGCCAATGTGATGTTATTGGCACCTAAGCCATTGTTTAGTAGGACATTCTAGATGATTTGCTCCGTGCACCAAACACGAATAACCCCAATGGCTGGATCAAACAATAGGCATGCTCATCTACTCCCCATCTAGTTGATCCTTTGGTTGAGTTCAGAACAGAAAAAGTGAGTGGCATGCTCCCATCCATTCTTATAGGCTTAGCATCAATCTCCTAGATTCTAATTCCTCTAGGATTAGCATCTCAGATTTTATTCTATCTTTGCCTGGCATAACTTTTTAGACTCTTCTTGCAACCTTTTTCGAGGTTATCATCCGATAGTTTGCTCTTTTGCTTGCGAGGATAAGCTTTTAGCTACTTTCCTTTTTTATCCTAGGGGAACCACCTGGATTCTTCTATCCACTTGGTTGTGGATCCTCTCTCGCAACTTGCTTGCTTTCTTTTGTGTTGGGTTTGCTAAGCCTTGTGTAGATTCATGCTACGATTTGAACTTTGCAGACTCTGATGTGTCTTTGCACTATGTTGCATTCCCTGAGGGGCGAGGTGTGCATGTTAAACTACAGTTGCTTACTCGCGCATGATGATTAGAATTATGTTTGCAAGTTGTAGAGTATTGTACATTAAGCTTCGTCACACACATTGAATATATACACACACCATGCACATATTACATGTGTGCACATGCACACACACACATTAAATACACTAGTGTCACTATGTGTAAAGCATTGCACACACATACCATATGCGAGGTGCATTTGGTTGCCTTACTTTTGACTCATCCCTAACATTGCCATGTTCCTGGGGGGGGGGGGGGGGGGAGGGAGGAAAGAAGGCATACAGAATGCATGCATGCAACCCCATAATTGCAATTAGCCTCACATAGACCCATGCCTCATGCACACCAACACACCACTCATAATGCACCACCATTAACACCTCTATATATGGGCATGTAAACACAAGACCCAAAACACACACACATACACACCATCTAGTCCATACATGCACACCAACACCACTCACCAGATGCATGTGCACACTATATATATTGCACCTGTGGTACTTTTCTATTCAATTCATCCTAATATTGCCCCATTGGAGGGGAGGGCTAAGGGAGAGAGGAGGTAGGAAAGACGCACACACATGCATGCATACTAACACATAGACACACACCATTGTATGTAGTGACACATGCATCGTATATGTACATTGTACATCCACACTCCTATGTGTGTCCACCCACTCCACTATGCTTGTATACTTTTACACACTGAACCATGTGCGTCCACATACCTAAGTGTATCCATTACATCGCATAGTGCACCCATGTGCATTCGTGCATCCGTGTGCATCTGCATCATGTGCATCCATCCACCCATGTATGCATCCATATATGCATATAGTGCATTCAATATAGTGCGTAGTCTATCAATATGCATTCAACTACACACAATGCATCCCTGTGCATCCATTTGTACATAGTACACCCGTATGTGTCTGTTCACACAATGCAATCTCATACATCCTCCAGCCCATACAATTCATCAACCTCATATATAGTGTGCCCGACCATACATAGTGCTTTCGTGTTGGATCCATATAGTCACATGTGCATCCGTAGTTTGCATCACATTCATGTGCATCTGTGTGTATTTGATTGCATACAGTGCATCCATGTGTATCCGACCACATCCATCGACATTGTAGTGTATCCACCATCGACACTATTGCATACACGTGTATCTATACATCCATAGTTTGCATCACACCCACAGTATGGGCATGCATGTGCATCCACTAATATCCTATGACTATACACACACACATAGTGTATGCACGTGCACATCCACCATCCACATACAAGTGTGCGGCCGCTATGGATCGACACCTCATATGCACATGCTCACATGTGTGCATATGTGACACTACATTATGTATACACTCATAGCACTTTGGGCAACTATGGTATACATTAAGTATCTACTCATACGTGCATATTGCATCCATAGACCACTCCATTGCGTGATGTGCATGCATGTATCTCCACTACACTCTACACACACCCATATATCCTAGTCACACACACAACATTCTCATGCATATATCTAAACCCCTCGACACACAAATCCCTTGGGACACACATATGCATGCTAGGATACGTTTGTACATTCAACATACTATTATGCCTTTTAGACATAGAACTCACTCACATTCCTATAGTGCCCTTGCACACCAATTGTATCTAGTCTGTCACTACACTACATAGATCCGCTGGGAACACCTTATGCTTAAGCATCCCATTCCTCAGCCACATACAAGCTTAAATGCATCCCACATTAGCTCACATAGGATAGGCACAAACTCACATGCACTAGTATTTAGGTACATCTCAAATCGTGTAAAGCTTGCTTTGCATTTAGGGTATGCACATGTAAGTGCATGTACACATACATTTTAAGGACATTAATGCATTTGTAGTGCACATAGTGCACTTTTTCACTATGCACATGCATATACCTAGAGCATACACTTTTATCCACTCACTCTACACTAAAAATAGCCTTAAATAACTTGCACTTACCTTGTAAGCCATACACTTAGGCATGCATGTTGAATTGAGTGTAATTAGGGTAGGTGCAAACATCATCATAAACAACGTAGGATACATAAAACACAAGGACACATGGTAGTTGCATGCACACATACTAACCCATGCATCCATCCTAGGACCCACACACCTATGAGTTCACATTATACCTCTTGTGCACATGCACCTAGGACCAAGACACATAGATTAGATTGTACTTTTGCATGTGTGAAACTTCATTGTGTAGTGAACTTTGAGGCATGAACACTAAGAGTAAAGTGGAACCAAGAAGCAGAGCAAAGCAAGACTTGGCATATGTGAGGAGCTAAAGGATGCAAGGATTGAATTGCAAAGATTGGAATCTCAAGATCAAACAAGAACAAAAGGTACCACAATCCTAAAACATCATTTTTGACTTACCAATTAACTATTTCAACATACCACAAGCCTTTAAAAGTTCAGAAGTGTTCGGAAAGGAAAGAAAGCCTTCTTGGATAGCACGCACTTGCACAAAATTAAGATCAAGATAAGATGTAGTCATTACTTCTCACATTCAACTAATATTATAGTGTGTAAATAAGAATAAATCCATGAGCCAAGAATGCTTGAACCATAAAAAAGGTACCTAAAACCTTTAATTTTTTTCTTCTCATAGTGTTTGACTTACTACATCAAAAATAGAAACCCTAGTGCAAGTTGTTGGGAGTCTTGAAAAAACTTAATAAGCAATCATGGATCCTCTCCAACACAGTACAAAGTTAATACCCTTCAATATGATCTCATTAACAACCATTGAGCTCCATGACTAGATTAGCTACTGCCACTACAAGAAGTGATAGGATTGAATGCCCCATGATTGCCATAGTAGAATCTCATAATGCACTTGACTTGGATCAAAGAACCCTTCACTCTTCCAATGATCAAAAATTGAAAAGAGATCATGTGATTAAAAACACCAAACTCTTTATTCAACTCCACAACATGATAACCCAACTATAAAGTAAAATGTGACTTATATGTACCCAAATCAAGGTGCGAGGTAGCCATCTAATGACCCACTCCATACATAATCTATCACATAGCCTTTCAAGCCTAAATCTTCTTGGAATTATCATCAATTTGGTCATGTTGCCTTCTATTGCCAAACACAAAAAACATATGCTTATGACCTTCAATGCATCGAGATCATCTCCATGTGTCACAAACCTCCAAAACATGTACTATCTAGTAGCAATTGCCCTACACCTAACAACCCTAAGATTTCTACTCATGTGGCAAAGGCTATCATTGTACCCATATACAAATTCTCTCATCCATGTGGATTAGAGGTACTTTAAAGTGCCTCTCAATCTTCTTTCTTAGATAAATCACCTCCTAGCATGACTAAATAATGTATCATTCCTTGAAGGGGAGCTACAGAGCTCTACCTTGCCAAGACCTACGGACCGCTTATTGATCAAGCATTTCAAGCTGAGCGGCCATGGCTACCTCTCACATAGCCGACGTGCAATGCCTACCTTACGGGTGTAGTGAGCTTACCTTGATGCTCGAACGAGTTTCCTCCTCTTTCTTGCACTCCGGTAGCTCCACAATCCTTGCGGCAAGCTCAAGCAACCTCAAGACCTCTCCATCAAGCTCCATCCTCCATAGCCGCGCGAGAAAATAGAGGAGAAGAGAAGAAGAGAAGATGAAGAGAGAAGATGGGGAGCTTCTTCTCTACGATCCCTCACTCTCACACACTCACTCCCTCACACTCCCTCAATCCCTCACTCAAGCACAAGCAAGAAGATAAGAAACAAGAGAAGAAGAAGAAGAAGCTTTGGCCAACACAAGAATGATCTTCTCATTCACTTTTGAACTTTATATACATGCCCTACATTTTGGGCGGTCATCCCCTCTTTTCACATGGCCGGCCCTCTTTTTCTATTTTCCACCATTCTAACTTATCCCTTTCCCAACTAGTTCATACAATGTGCACAGGAGTGAGCATGGCACTCTTCTACAAGGATTCAGGAGCGCTTTCACAATTAATGGTGTGCATTTACTCTTTTCTTTTCTTGAGGCGACGTTGAGGCCTTCTGGAGAGGTCGTCATTCAAATTTTTCAGGGTCTGACTTCCATCCGGGGCACCTTTTCCTTCCTTTGTCATGTGCCCTTTCGCTTATCTCCTTTTTCCATTTTCCCACTCCTTTCCTCCATTTTCCCGCTCCTATGTGCTGCGGTAAACATTACCCCCCTCCTAGCTGAGTGCCAGTCCCATGGCGCTATGGTGGGGAGTAGTGGGGTAGTTGGGGTTGTTGCTAAGTGGAACTGGTGGGTAGATGACCACAATCAAAAGGTTCTATTGTGAATGAGAGGTGATGGAGTTTGATTAACGATGACCGGGAGAGATTTTGGCATGCTTTAGACTTCATGAAGATGCTCAACATTTCTCACACAGTTGTAGTTCCCATTTTGCGATGGGTCATAAAGGTTTTGCATGGGCTTCTCTAATTCTGTTCATTGCCCACTGTTGAGAACCATGTAGTCGTGTATCCCGTGCTGATCCAAAAGCACTTAATCAATAAGCAATTTGCCGGTCTAGGGATTTGAACACACATTTGGAGAATATGAGGTTCCAAAATCTATGCCAATGGTGGGTCCATCACTGAGTTTTTCTTCTGCTTGATTTGGTTTAGTCATGGTAGCCATCAATAGGCATATGGTTGGCTACATCAAGCATGTTGGTCCATCCAACCATCGAAGTATGCAAAAGCTCCTGAAGCTGCTGTAGTGGTGTCTTGTCTAACTCAAGGAAAAATTCCTGGTCATAAGTGGATGTCATGGATGATCTTCTTTAGCTGGGTAGCCATTCACTGAGTCACGATCATAGCCTGCAAGAGAAAGTTGTGCACTCCCTAAGGGGTGTGTCTATCTCACGGTGTGGTGTAAGTGCATATGTAGTGGAATTGGGAGACGAGTCTAACCTTGGGTAAGCCCTTAGTAATGTCCCATACTTGAGGACCTAGTTCGTGTGTTGTTGGAGGTGCAGTGCAAAACTTAGCGTGACAGGTTTGGAAGTCCTGCCCTTGATGTGCTCTAAGCATGAAGTGGGGGAGGGGCTACGTGTAAACCCTAGGTGTAGTGAGTGTAGTGAGCCCTGGTGCTTTTTTCTTTTCTCTTTTTCTTTTTCTTCTCTTTTTTTTTGAAGAATTGCATAAAAGGAAGATCTCCTGACTAATGCCTATCACCTTCAGCTGGATTACGAGGCGGTCGCAAGCATTGGGATAGGAATGTGCAACTTTGTAGATATTCTTTAATACTGGCCTAAGCCTTCAGAGGTGTGGATGACAAGACAGGATGATTGCACCTCATGAAGCAGGTATCACTCATATCCTCTAAGATTTCTAGGCAAAAGGAGGGAACCAGGGTTGCCCTCATCATTAGTCTAGTCATGGATCTACTATCTATCCCTAGGTTGATGTCAAAAAAGAGTGGAGGGAGGTGGGCTTCCTTGACTGTGGGTCTCTACATTAGTAGGAACTTGATAAGCCTAAGATAATTACAGGTAGTTAAGAAGGCTAGATCTGGGCAAGAAGAAAAATCTATGAGGAAGCGGTTGATAGATGGGAGGAGATCCTCTAACCTAAAGACTAGGCATTCCTCAAGGCTCTGGGCATTAACATTATATATCTTAGGAAAGTCAAAATCCCCATGAATATTTCGATCATAGTAAACTCCATGCCTACGAGGGTAGGGCATGTAGATGGGGTGGTTGCGTTCTTCAGGGAACAAGCTGTAGAAGCCAGTCGAGGCGTCAAAATTGGTATCCCAAATCCTCCTCCGCCACTTTGGCTATGCCTCGTAGCCTTGGATGGTTTTGGGAACCGTGTTTACCTTGTCTTGCCAATAGTCTTCAGGCTCTTGCCTCCATCTGTTTATTATGAGGCTTTTTTCCTCTATTCACCTATTTGCAAGATCATTAGATAGATCCATCATCTTGGCTAGAATACCTAGAGGCAAAGCACGGTCCAGAGAGCATGGATAAGCAAATGAAAGTTCAAACTGCCTCGTCTGGAACTCCTGTTGATGCCATATGACCGATTCCTAAGGCCAATCGATAGGATGGGGATCCCCCCGTAGTGGCACAGGCTCTTCAAGAAATTGTTTTGGTAGTGATCGTGCTCTACATTGGGCTTCCTCTGCTAGTTCTCGTCTTCTTCTTCTGGCTGCCACAATGCGCTCGGGCATATGGGCATCTTCGGGCTCTTCAGGCAAAAGATCTGGTAGAGGCTAACTGGGCATTATTTGTTGCTCTTCTTTAGCATCTTGCTCAAAGTCTGGACCCTCTTCAACATTTTGCTCAACAATTGATGGAACCGCTTGTGGTGGTGGTGGTGGCTGCTCATGCACTTCAAACCCAAGTTCCTTAAGCTTAACAGTGGAGAGGTCGGCACGGTGTAGGTAGTGAAATTTCTACTCTTTTGTGATTCATGTGCCTATTGGAAGCTCCCGTTCTTGAAGGCCATACTTTAGTGCTCAGGTGGAGAGTTCTAACTTCCTTCTTACTTTCTCCACTGAATCATTGCCCTCTGCCTTGGTGACGTGTAGTATTATGTTGAGGAAAGCTTTCCTTTGTTTGTTGGCACATACATCAGCAGCTTCTACCCTGGACTCCACAAGCACTCTCTCGCACTCAGCCACCGCCAAGTGTTCTGTTAAACCCCTAACTCTTTCAAAATTGTTTCTTTCCCACTCTTTGGCTCTCTCGTCCATCTTCTTTCTTCCCTCCTCTAGCTCACTTGCCAAGGTTGTCACAACTTGTTACTACTCATTCGTTAAGAACTAGAGTTGGTTCCTTTCCCTAGATTTTTAAGCCAGCTATTCTTCAACAATTTCTTTTTCCTGATTTACAATGCTGAATCTTTTTTCTACCTTAGCAAATAGCTTTGAATTTTGTTGCACAAGCTACTCGTGACTTTGGATCTCTGCGAAGTGCAATCTTCTTTGGGTGAACGCCATGGCCATGAGGGCCTCTATGTCTCCCTTACTAATCTCCAATGCATCTTGCAATCATTGTGCCTCATTCTACCGCCTTTGTGCTTCTGCTATGGGAACTCTCGGCCTTTCTTATTCTAGGAACTCTATTTCCCTCTCCAATCTGTCTTGTTCTTCAAGTTCATACCATAGTTAGAAAGCTATGGCATCTTCTTGTTTCTCACTTGGCTCGCCCTCCTGAGCTTCTATCTATATGTACCTTTCCAGTTCGGCAATTCTCTATTGCAAGTCAGCATACTACTGCACTAGTAGCTTCAAGCTTTGTTTTTCTGCCACCAAGTTTTACTCTTCATCTTCTAGCCTTTGTCTTAGGCAGCTCTCATTGTCCTGGGCTTCCTTGGTCTTTGCTTCCAGCTAATCTTGTAGAGTTTTCACTTCCCTTCTTCGATCGGCTCCTTGCTTTGAAACTTCCAGCCTTAAGGCGGCTGAAGTTTCCTTTTCTTTCTCTAACTCCACCAGGGCTATCTTCTTTTCTTCTTCTGCCTTGTCCAATTGTGCTAGAAGCTCAGCCACATAAGCGTCATAGTCGGCACAAGCTAGCATGGGAGTAGGAGCTTTAGTGGTTGATGCCTCTAGCTTCTGCCATTTTGGATCTTGCCTAGACTCGGCATTTGCAGCAACAGGCCTTTTTGCTTCGGCTTCTGGTATAATTTCAGCCACTTTAGTGACAAGTAGCTACATCGTGTTCATCAATTGGGCCGTGTCTAGAGAGGGTGTGGGTTACGGGGTGGTTGTGGTTGTGGTGTTGGTTGGTACTGGCATAAAGGAGGAAGGGAGGGGGTGTAGCAGGGACTTGCCCTTGCCTACAACTACTGGGGCCGTTTCCACAGTGCCACTTGCTTCAGTTTCATGGCGGGGACTCAAAGGATCGATCTCTCCTCCCCCATGGGTTTCTTCGATAGATCTATGAGTGGCCTTTGCCAACTCAGCAAGTTCTTTCATTCTTAGTTCTTTGGCTTCCTCCTCTACCCTTCTTTGCCTCTCTTCTTCTGCCCTCTTTGATTCTTCTCTAATTTTTCGAGTTCTTCCTCTTCTTTTTTCCTTCGTTCCTCCTCCACCCTTCTTGACTCTCTTTGAGCCCTCTTCATCTCAGCTCACTCTTCTTTGCTCAGTCTTTCTTTCTTCTCCTTCTAGCTCTTGTCACTCTTCTTTTGCTCCTGTGGTTTAGCCGCTTGAGTAGGTGGTACCTCCAGCTCTCCTTTGTTGCTTATTGTCCTTTCACTCAAGCCTTCTTCCTCGCGGTGAGGTGAGCTTTGATGCATAGCTTGCTCTTCATCTACACCAGTATCCTTGATAGCCTCATGGATTATTTCCGTGAGGGCACCGACATATCTGATTGTGGAGGCTTTTGAGGAAGGCTATTTCCTTGCAGATCGTGTAGTACAAGTAGGAGACTCCCCACCAGCTGGTGCTGCGGCTGGAGCTAGAAGCGCGGCTAAACTCTTGATAGTTTTTTGCACAAAACCGTTCCAATCCACCTCCTCTGGAACTCCTGCAGCGATGCTCTCTAGTAATGGCACCCTGATTCTATTCATTAAAGCGTTGTATCTCTGTCCTGAGAAAAGGGCATGGACCATTTTAGCTTGCATCTTTGTTGCGGGGTCTGGAATATCAGCCAAACTGATTCCATCCATTGTGTGCACATCATTTTTTTTGACTCCCATCATGGTATGTACATCTCTTCTTGGGCGCCTCTCCTTCTTGGACACAAGCCCTAGGGCTTTCTCAACGATAGCTGCATTAAGGGGCACTTGCACCCTTCTTTCCTGGTCACCAGTCGTTTTTACTGTGACCGTGCCACAGCTCCTACCTTCATCAAAGCTCTTTAAAAAGTCAGCGCACATGCTATAATCTACAGCTTGTTTGACGTTTTCCACATACTTTCAGCGGTTGCATTTATCCACCAACTCCTTCATTGCCTGCTCTTCCAGGATGGCATCATCAAAATTCAATTTGAACGTGAGCTGGCTAAACCCACGTGTCTCAACATTGATCCCATACTTTGTCAGCTCCTCTTCAATGAATGGAATTTTAGCCCCCTTTTCTTGTTCTTCCATGGTAGGTGCCTGTCATTACACCATGCCAATATTAGCATTATGAATTGACTCATCCTAACAAAAACCCAAGAAAGAATGCGTGTGACAATTTTCCGTGCTACTTCAGAGGTATGAAACTTGGAAATAATTCAAAAGCAACATCTATTTCCTCCTTGCATTCTTTCCTATTTAAATTCAGTTGATCATTTTCATCCATCACTACACCTTGCTACATCACTTGGCTCTTACTTTGCTCCCCACTTTGCTCCCCCTCCCCCCCCCCCCCCTTCCTTAAGTTTTAAAGGAATCCTTCCTAGGATTAGCAAGGGAAGAAGGAGGACTCACATGGACTTTGTGGGGCGACTTACTTGGCCAACAGCCAAGTATAGAGGTTAGGGTTATATTCAAGGTGTTCATGACGATCAAGTTCACATGATCGTATGGAAGCTTGGGTGATATAGGTCAAGACATCATGAAAGATATCCCCGGAGTTGAGGCAGCTAGCAACGTGCAAATCCTCTTCCATAAGGAATTGGTCAATGCAAGGGTGGGCTAACACATGGTCATCTAAGTGTATGTTGTGTGTAATGGCCAAAACCCGAAATGAAAGAGGTGCCACATAAGTAGGGTCATGTTCAATTGTTTTGATTGCCCTTCTTTGCTCAACATTGGTCATGATGTGACAGCCTTTTTTCTCTCATTAGAGTCTCAAGGCATACCACAATTGTAAGAACGAAGCATCAAAGCTGGCAAGCTGCGTGAGCTCCTCCAGTTCTTTTTCAGGTGCAGAGCGAGCAGGCTTGTGGTATGAGGTAATTAGTCTTCTGAGAATGGCTTGCTCCTTTGATATTTCTCCATTAGCAATTAATTCGGTAGAAATTTTGGGAATTTGACGGTCATAAATTCATAGTCTTCCCAAGTGCATGGCAACACACGAACATCAGAAGTAAGGGGTTCATCGAGAAGTCCTTGGTAAAGCCTCTCATAGCTCCTAGCGAATGTGGTGAAGGTGTTATCTAACACCTTGATGCATGTCACTACGTCATCTCTCAAGGTCTTAGCAAGATCCTTGGCCACTGAAACGAAATATCATCTTTCATACGAAGGCCTAAGACCTGCTGGTGGTGATGGTGCAATTGGGCTGGACAGTGGTGACTCCATTAATGATATTACAGATGGGACTTTGCACTCAGAAGCACTTTGAGATGCTGCAGGGGGCTCTAGTGGCATAGGAGGTGTGTTGCATTCTATCTGAGCTGGCATGGGGGTGCTCAACTCCTCTGACTTGGATAATTCTGGGGAATCTAGCTTTGGACGATAAATGAGTTGGGATTCATTAATCACAACCAGTGCTATTCCAGCTTGCTTTGCAGCCTGTGCTTCGTATGTGCAAGCCTCTCTAGCTAGAGTGAGGTTGCTTAGAGTTGAGCCTCTTGAATGTCCACTCTTAGGCACCCATATCCAGGGGTTGCCCTCATAGTATCCTTGTGCTTGTAAGAGATCTTTGGGGATCCATTGCGGCATGGTCGTGCGCCTACGTCGATAGCATCTGAGCTGCCTCTTAGGCTATGACTGATAGTTTTTGCATTTAGAAGCACATTTTTGCTGTTTACAAGGAGGCAGACCTTGTCGTTTTGGCACCCATATGAGTGTGGAGTCCTTGGCCTTGTGAATGGCCTTGGTGGTCTTGGTTCAGTAGTTGGAGCATGGGGTGAGATATCACAGCCCTTCTCCCTAGGCTTGGTCATAGGCATGGTCGTAGGGGTCTCTATCGGTGGCTTTGCAATTGTAGAAGGATCAAGATAACCCTTGCTGAAAGTAGTCACTATACGCACATTGTCTATAGTAAGATGGATGTGATCTAGGTTATGGTCCACATTGCAGTTCATCTGCTTTTTAAAAGTGCGACCTAGTAGTGACTTATTACCGGCCCCTTTAGTGTTTGTCAACACATAAAAGAAGACTGGTATACTTTCAAACTCGATAGAGACAACCACTTTGCATTTTCCTAAGAGTGAGTAAGTGTTGCCCCCAAATGGGCTAAGTTTAGCATTTGTGGCCTGTAATTTAGGTTGACCAATGCATGTCCAATGGTCATGCATCAAGATATTATAGTGGGCACCTTCGTCGATCAAGGCATCAAAAGAATACGTCTGTTCTGCAGTGACCGTGATTCGTATGTAGGCGGGTGCCACCGCTTCTTCATCTTGATCTATCAGTTTGGTAATAGTGGCCATGCAGACGTTGACAGGGGCTTCAAGCATAGGTGGCTCATGCAATGGATGGGAAGGAGGATACTACTTTTTTATGTGACTGCTTTGAAAAAACCTATTCCTTCACCTTCGAGTGTCTCCAATTCAACATTGCCTATTCTACTAATTGTACATACTAGGAAAGGTCCTAGTCCTCAAAATTTCATTTTCTGTTTCTGACCCTTCACAGATTATAGTAGAACAAGGTCCCCCTAATCAAAGTTACATTGTTTGACATGTTTGTTAAACCACATCTTTCTTCTTGCCTTCTCACAAATCAGAGAGTGGGTGGCTAAGAGTCGAGTCTCCGTGAGATGCTCCAACTCCACTAAGTGGTTGGTCCAAGCCTCTCTTCCCTCCGAATCCTCCTGGGTTGCTATCCTTAAGCTAGGGACAAAGAACTCTAAGGGTAGAATGGCCTCCATTCCATAAGTCAGCCTAAAGGGCATCTATCCTACAGCCGTCTTATAAGCTATATGATAGGCCCACAAGGCTGCCATTAATTTGTTATCCTAGTCACTTCATGATGTGGATACCACCTTCGTAAGCATGTTGACTAGGATTTTATTCGTGGATTATACTTGGCCATTTTCTTGAGGGTAGTAGGGCGAGGACCTTCTATGAATGATTAGGAAGCTCAAGAGCAGGTGGGATATCACTTCATTAATGAAGTGCGTGCCCTGATCACTTACTAGTTCAATTGGACAACCAAAACGTGAAAGGACCTGCTCCCACAAGAACTTCACAATGGTTCTAGCGTCGTTCTTCCTAGTGGCTCTTGCCTTTACCCACTTCATTAGGTAATAAGTTGCCACAATGATATAGCATGCGTGAGAGTACTGTGCCGCAGGACTGATAGGTCCAATGAAGTCAATGCCCCATTTTTGGAAGGGCTGTCATGCTATTACGTGGGTCAACTCCATCTTATCCTTTCACACAGACACCTTAGTCCTCTGGCAATCATCGCAGTGTTTTACAAATTTAGTAGCATCACAGAATAGGATGCGCCACCATAGTTGGGATTGTAGCACCTTACGGGCTGTTGTATCTCCACTAAAGTGTCCTCTGGCTATTCGACCATGCGTTTCTCTCAATACATCATGCATCTTGTGCTCACACACACATCTACGCAACAAACTGTCTTGTCCTAGCCTATAGAGTTGGCCGGCGATCAGTTGGTGTGGCTGGATCTTTAAGATAAGTCTCCTTAGCCTGAATTTCTCAATAGGTCTCTCAAGTAGACCATTCTCTAGCACTTGAACTACATCATCGGTCATATATGGTGTCAGATCGGCTCTAAACAAGTCTCTTTTGCTAGACAAGCCAAAGAGATGAGCGTCTGGTAGGTTGTCAGGTATGCCTTATCCAGCATCTTCTCCTGTGGGTATGCAGGACATGTGATCAGTCATGTAGTACTGCTTTTCCTTACATACAACCATAGAGAAATCGAATTCCAACAAGAGAAGTAACCATTTAGCTATGTGACCTGTAGTGCACAGCATGTTCACGAGATAAAGCAAAGCTTGATGGTCAATGAAAAAGATGAAGGGGGTGGCCAATAGATAATGTCTAAATTTTTTTATAGCAAACACCATGGCTAACCCTTCCCTTTCTGTAGTGGAATAGTTTATCTCCATTTTAGTGAGCTGCTTGCTGACAAAACTCACGGGGTAATCTAGGTTATGCTCACCAGGCTGGCATAGAATAGCTCCAATAGCAAACTTAGAGGCATCTATGCGTATATGAAATGTTATGCTCCAGTCTGGGGCTCGTAAGATTGGTGCAGTGGTGAAAGCCTTCTTCAACTCTTCATATGCATGCCGATATTCCTCGGTCCACTCGAATATGATCAGCAACTTGTACAATGGTCTAGCAATCAATGCGTAATTCAGTACAAAGCATCGATAGTATCCCATATGGCCTAAGAAACACTGAATGCCCTTGTAGTTAATGGGTGGTGGTAGGTTGACAATGACCCTGACTTTTGAGAAGTCAGTGGCAATGTCGTTCATTGACACTACATGCCCTAGGATACATCCGTGCTTCACCCAGAACTAGCACTTTAAGGGATTCAATAAGAGATTGTATAACCGACACTGTTCAAAGATAGCTCTCAACTTTTCTAAGTGTTCGGCCCAACTAGAGTGTGTACGCATAAGTGGTCTACGAACACCTCTAGCTCGCATTTAAGCATATCCTTGAAGATGGTGCACATTAATCGTTTAAAGGTCGCAGGCACATTCATTAGCCCAAAGGGCATAACGATGTAGGCGAATAGACCCCACTCCGTGGTGAAGGCAGTCTTTGCGTGTCGTCAGGGTGCACTTGCACTTGATTATAGCCAAATAAGCCATCCATGAAGTTGTAGGCTTCTTTTCCTGCTACCCTCTCCAGCATGTGCTCGGTATACGGTAAGGGATAGTTCTCCCTCTTCGTAGCGGAATTAACTTTCTTGTAATTCACGCACACTCAAATTTTACCATTCTTTTTCATAACAATCACTATAGGTGATACCCAATCCGTGTGCTCAATCTCATATATAAATTCTGCCTTCAGGAGCTTATCGATTTCCTCCTTCACTGCATAGGCGTGTTTGGGATTCATAGGGTAAGGTCATTGCTTTGTTGGCACCGCATCTAGAACCATTGGGATATTATGGGTCACAACCCTAGGATCAACTTCTTTAAGTTTCTCCAAGGACCAGGTAAACACGTCGACATACTCTCGTAGGAGAGCAACAAGTTTAGCCTCCTCATCCTTGGTCAAGTCGTCAGCAATGAACACATGTCAAGGCTTCTCGCCTTCCCTTGCCAAGTTGACTTCCTTAACCTTGGGGGTCCCTCAATTGGCTCACTGGTTTGCCCTTGTCTCTTTCCTCCTAGCAAAATCACCACTCTATCACCCTTGTTAAACTTTGTGAAGCGTTTGGGGAGATCCTGCAGTTTCTTTTGCCTCTCTGCTTTTGAGTCCTTATTTCACTTCCTCGCCTCCTTCTTTAGCCGTCTGCGCCTTAGGTGGACTGGGAAGTCCCCTTTGGTGCGTCTGACCTTAGACGATTGGGGTATTTCGGGATCACTCTCCATATTGACTTTTGACTCTGAGTTAAACTCACATCCCTCACTTGAGGAAGGAGTTTCGCTAGGGGGTCATAATTCAGTAGGTGTATCTGTCTTAAGCATTGGAA
This sequence comes from Lygodium microphyllum, assembly GCF_053477565.2. Taxonomy (NCBI): domain Eukaryota; kingdom Viridiplantae; phylum Streptophyta; class Polypodiopsida; order Schizaeales; family Lygodiaceae; genus Lygodium; species Lygodium microphyllum. The sequence continues at coordinate 95,135,363 of NC_141141.1, forward strand.
CTACCAATGGTTGTGCCACTCCTGCCTGCTCGTAATCCATGGCTCCTATGTGCTCCAACCAAGATCTATCGCACTCCATCCGCATGACTTCTCTTTCATTCCAGCCTACCCTTTCCCTTCTAGGCCTAGAGTCTGCCTTGATCTGTTCGATCGTTCTCCCTTCAGTGTCATATTCTATCGTACTCCTCATCATCAAAGTGTTGCCCCTTTGACTCCTCATCATATTCTATCCCCCAGGCTTTCCTCTCCAATCTCCTTTTCGTTAGTGACTAAAGCCCAATTGTATAATAGGTTCAGATCGTGAAATTTGGTCCACTTCCACTCAGGCTTAGCCAAAAGATCACTTAGGGGTTTTAGATTGACAGTCATGTTGCCCTTCAATTTATCAGTCGGGTACTCTATGATTTCCTAGAGCTCGAGCTTGTTGGTGGGGATATGGAAGGAGACTGGTTTCCCTGGGTTACGTGAGATTCCTGCCATCATGCAGAGTGGCACGATGGGCTCCCTTGCTGGCATGCTTGGGGATTCAGCAGCTTGCCTATATAGCTCTTCCTCATCTGAGAACGGTAGGTCAATGGTTGCCAAGACATGCATCCAATCCTGCTCGTCCTCAGGGCAAGAGATGTACTTGGTCATTGACCCATAGGGTTTTGTTGCATGTGCATCAACTTTTAGCATGGTTGAGATAGCATCAAGGTCGAATGGGGTAGTCTTCCAGGTATCTATCTCAACCCTTACCGCTTCTGTTCTATTCCCCAAGAAGGTAAGATTGTTACCCCAATCTTCAATAACTTGAGCGTTTCTCATCAAGGGTCAACCCAGCAGTATGTCGTAGTCCACTCCCTTCATGACAATGAAGTTCACGGAAAATTGCACCCCTGTGACCTTCACTGGCCAGCTCTTTAGGACCTCGAATGCTCTGACCTTCATTCCATTGGCCAATGTGACATTGAACCTAGCCGTTTCCATAGGTGGGTTTCCCTAGGCCTATAGAACTGCGTGACTCAAGACATTGACACCGGCACCTGTGTCTATGATTTCTTTTCGTGTTACATCCCCCAAGGCTAAGATAGGTAAGACTGCATGCATCTTAGTGCCTTCCAAAAAAGCATTGACGTGCAGTGATCTTGGAACTGAGTGTAGCTTTAGGCTTGGAATCTGCGTAACTTTGTCTTGCTCTTGCAAGTCAGTAGTAGTGTGCTCCTCTTTTCCCTCCACCTAGTGCTTTAATTCTTGCCATAAGAAAGGGTAATGCTGAAGCAAATCTCCTAGGCTCAAGGTTACTGGCGTGGTTACTAAAGTGGTGAGGAGGTTGCTGGGTGGTTGCCTTCCTCCTTGGTCTTTGCCTTCCTTCTTGGTCAGCACTCTTTGGCCATATGTCTTGGTTAGCTTGCTGACATGCTTCTTCCTGGCCTTGCCTCTATGGCATCTCATGTGGTGCTAGAGAGGTCTTCAATTTGGTCTTCCACTATGGGATCTACATCCTTAAGGTGTTCCTGGGCATCCTTGACCCACTCCTTGACTTTGGCTATAGCCTCGAGTTTCCGTTTGGGGTGGGGGTATTCCCCTACCTTGGCACTGCCTAGTTCTGTTGTCTTAGGAGCTCAGGTCTCTGCCTCTGCATCAATGACCCTCTTTCCTATCACTAGAGTTGTAGCTTCCTCAATCTTAAGGGTAATCTTTGTGTCTGTTCTCTTTCTCATTCTCCTCTGGGTTTTCTTTCCCAACGAGGCTACATCCAGGTTACTTGGCCCAGGCAATGAGATGCTTGCCTGTTTTGTCTGTCCACCCATCATAACATGTAGTGGGATGGGCATATCCTCATTGTCAAAGGTCTCCACACCGAACAGCCCCAAGGGTACTGAGGGCACGTTGGCAGAACTAGTTGATGGCTTCCATCTAGGACAATTAGGAAATAGGTGTGTGATTCCACACTCGGTGCATCAAAGGTCAGCTTTGTCCTTGTTTACCCGTTCCCTTTCCGGGTAGCGTGATGAAATATGGCCTGGATGATCGCAAGTCCAGCATGAGATTGGATCTTGGCTTGGTCCTCCAAAGCCTCTGCCTCTTCCTCTACCTAGCACCATGACCGGTACTGGTCGGTAGTCCATCAGGACTGGATTGCCTTCCTCATCATAGGATGTGTATGGGTTCACATAGGTCTCCTCTTCACTAGGCTCTTCCACATAGTGAACAACAACGTCACTCAATGGATGGGTTGCATAGGGCCCTATTGGTCTGGGTATGCATGTTGGGTTCATCTCTAGCCTAGGAATGGCCGGTCTTGCATCATTTGGTGCTGGAAGCGCCAAGTGGGCTCCCCTACCAAAAGAGGTTAGGTGGCATGTTGCCTAAGTATGGAGGGTTGTATTGCTACACATATGGGAATCTCCTTAGTAGTCTGCAATGTAATGCATCATGACCAAACCTACCGTAGTTTGAGCACGGCCTAGATCTAGGATCTTAGCACTTAGCTGGGAGGTGGTTACTGCCACAGTGTATACACTGCACATGCGACCGCACAGGTTTCCTCATTTGGTCTTGCAATCATGCAAGCTTCATTCTCACCTCAACCAGCTCCTGGCCTTGGTCAACACTCTTTCTCTTATCATGTATGCTAGAGTTCTCTCTCTCTCCTGAAATTGTTGACCACTCTGGAGCTCTTTGACTTGTATAGTCCCGGCTGGTGTTCCGCATACTTTGCTCCCTAAGTTGATCATCCACCCTTATTGCCTCTTCAAAGACTCTAGCTAACACGTCTCCGTGTAGAGTGGAGTTACTAGCCAAAGCCTTGTAGAGCTCCTCGGTTCAAATTCCATTTATAAATATGGTAGACACAACCTTCTCGTTAGGTCGCTCATTTGCAGGGATCCTCTTGAAGACATGAGTGATATAGTCCCTTATGTCTTCATTTTCCCTCTGACTAACATTCATCAACCGGGCGATGAGATTGTCAAAGTACCTTGCCTCAAAGAATCTCTTGATAAAGAGGTCCTTAAGATAGGCAAAGTTTCTGCACTCAGCTGCATCTAGACTAGTGTACCAAATATTCCCCTTATCACCTAAGCATAGACCGAAAGCTTGAGATCGTTGTGCAAGGTCCGTGAGACCATTTGCTTTGCAAACTTGTTCAAATTACTCCACAATGCTATATGGGTCATTGCTAGGTTCATACTTGTCTAGCTACTTTTCTACAATAGGGATTCTAGATTGCCCCTTTGCCCCTTGCGTGACCCCTAATCCTGAGAGTAATGCAGTGGCTAAGGCTATTGCACTCTGCTCAGCAGACGTATTGTCCATGAGCCGCTTAGCTATGAGTTCACTCAATGATAAGTCAACCTATGCTGCTCGTTCTCTCTCTGCATTTGGCCCTACTTTGGCTGTACCAGCCAAGGCTAGCACACACCGGGCCTCGTATATGTCTACATCTTGTTGGAGTTTCCTAGCCTTCTGCTCATGGTTATAGGCAATTATGATCTCTAGTGCCTTTCTAATTGCCTTTCTTTCCTCTTCTAGGATTGCTACCACTTTCTCTACTGGTCTGCCCTGAACTATCGTCTTGGTCAACAAGTCGTACTCGTTGACTAACTCCTAAACTAAGACTGGGAATTCTCCCAAGTCCAGTCTCGGTCCTCTCCTTGTCCACCTCGTGATCCTAACATTGCTCCCACTTCCAGCTCCACAAGGTTGTCAATCAATTTGAGTAGCTCCCGGCAGTGTCCGATCCTCTATGTTGTCACCTTCTGGATCTTCGTGTCCTCTTAAGGTCCTACTGATGGGGCTCTCAGGCACCCAACTATGTTTTGGGATCTTCTCCTAATAGTGGGCTCCTTGATGTTATTATATCTCCTGATGAGTTCCTTGTTATTGAAGCAGTTGTTGTCAATCTTATTCACAAGTTGTGCTTTATGCTTTCTAGTGCTCAATGCGAAAACAAGCTTTTTCTTTTCTTGTAGTGCACCTTTGGTGATAAAATCAAAAGTGAGCTGCGGATGCAGGAAATGCTCAATGCAAACTCCACTTTTCCCCTCACGTTCGTAGCCTGATATGGTTCTAAGCACAAGTTCTGGCTGATCTAAGGTCTTAGTGAAAGTCCATGCTGCATTCTCTATTCTGCTTCAAGGTTGGTTTGTTGATTACTGAAAGTCAAGTCAAGTTCTAAATTCAGTCCGCTCAGTGTCTAGTTGTTTTGGGTGAATCCTCAGTTATCCTGCCTAGTCTCTGGCTTCTAAGGGCTAAATTGGGTTTCCAGGGGGGGTCAGAGATGTGAACAGGGTGGCCAAGATTGCCAGGCAGGTTCAAAAACCCTCTATTTTAAGTTCTGGTGAAGTGATCCAATTCTGGGAATCGGACGCGCTAGTTCGATTTTGAGACTCGGACAGGGTGGTTTGATTGTGAAAATCGGACAGTTCGATTTCTACTTTGGTCTGATTTCCCTAGTCGGACAGGGGGTCCGACTCCTGCGATAGGACGAGTGGTCTGATTGTGGTGCTAGGACCAATGGTTCGATTCTCACACTCGCAAAAGTAGTCCGATCCTTGCAGCTAGTCAAATTTTGAGACTAGGACACGTGGTCCGATTTTGGCGCTAGGACCAATGGTCCGATTCTCACACTAGGAAAAGTGGTCCAATCCTTGCAGTTGGTCTGATTTTGAGACTAGGACAAGTGATCCGATTTTGGCACTGGGTCCCGACTGCTAGAATCGAATCAGACGAGGTGGTCTGATTCTCGTAGTAAGACGGTTCGACTCCAGAAATCGGGTGGTCTGATTCTGGGAATCAAACCCAGACAACTTGGTCCGTCGACTGCACAGACGACAGCCCGCGGGTTGCGCATGATGACTCAAGCTCAATGCCTACTCCATGGAATCATCCAGTGCCTTCCAAATAGGTGCAAAACACTACAAGGAAATGCCAGACATACCTAGAATCACTATGGTGCTCGAATCGAACGGCACTCCAAGGATCTCCCTGCAGCTCTCTCTCTCTCTCTCTCTCTCTCCTTGGCTCTCAAGCTCACTCTCTCTCACAAAGCAGAATGTCAAATGTGGTCTTTCTTGGTTTCCTGGGCCTCTTATTGCCCCATCCCAGCCTGTTGTAACCTCAGAATCTAATCCCTCACACTCTTCCAACCAGAAATTTGAATTTGTGTCCCTATTTCCATGTTTCGAGCTGTAGCAAAACCCTTTCTATTTTCCTTCTTTTTCCTATCCTAATCTTAACTGGGGCCCCGAGAGGAACACCAAGGAAAAGGAAATTCTCTTGCAAGAAAATCTATCTTGTAACATCAACAAGCTTGTTTATTATGTTTCATATGATCACAATGAAGAAAAGAACACCAGGCACAACAAATCTTCATGCAGCATCATGTAGATCTCCCACGGATCTAACAAAATCAACCATATTCTTCAACATCTTCACAAAATCCATCAATGGAACAAAGAAAGAAAAGGAATACACCATCTTTGAATGGAAATACATCACATAGTATTCATCTTCAATATCTTCATAATCTTCTCTCTCAATCTCTCATATACAATCACTCTGTTTCAATAGAATTGGCTATCTCTGGCTCTCTCTCTCTCTCTTCATCAATAATACATCATACCCTCACTACAATCTCTCAAAATCACACTCAATAATCCTTCTTAGGTCGTGGATACCCCTCCCAAGAGGTATGTCTGATATCAAGAGTCACCAGAGCCACTACAGTGTCCTTTCATAGCTCACTACTGTCACTTCACTCTAGTCTTCACTTGAGTCTTCAGCAGCTACTTCTTCCACTTCTTCCACTTCTTCCAGCTCTTTTGCACTTGTATTCACCTCTTTCCAAGGCTAGAAAACTTTCCCAAGCTACACTCTCATCCATCAGAACACATACAGAAGCATACAGAAGAGTCACAGAATAGTACCAGAACAGCTACAGTACAGAACAGAACAGAGACAGAAGCTCTACAGAAGACCTACAGAAGGTTACAGAAGGTTACAGAAGGTTACAGAAGGTCATCAAAACCTCATAACTCATTCTCAAACCATTCCAAACTCTCACAAACCATTCAATAAGCTTTCTTAAGATCTCAATCTTCATCAATCAATACTCCATCCCTCCTTACAGAAGACAATCAGAACAAAACAGACCAAAACATAGCAAAACAGAAGGTATACAGAACCTATCAGAACATCATAGAACCACCAATAAACAACATGAACTTCCAAAACACAATCAATATCATCCAAAACACTCTCAAACCACTTCAAAACTAATCAATCATCTCATAAAATCAACCATTCAGTTCTCAAAAACAACAAAAATCAGCCAAAAAACAAGTCATTTCAACACTCAACATATCCCCACACTTAATAAGGAAGTGTCCTCGCGACCCAGGAAAAAGGGAATACAAGTTCAGGTAAATTTGCAACTGTAATCTTCAATATCTCTTAAAAAAGAATCCATCCACCACGACCCCAACTTATAACCTGTTTCTGATACAAAAATACAAAGAAAGGAGAACCCTTTATACATTAACACGTCTGATCGAACTAAAAATCTCAACAAATTTATAAAGGATATAAGAGTTTTCTTCTTCTTCATCAGCATCAGCATCAACTCTCCATCCACGACCCCATCACCACAAGTCGCCAAATTGGAGCTCGTACACGAAATCCAATCCAATAGGAAACCACCACGTTCGTTTTACATAAATGAACTCTCAACACAAACACTAATACACAACACAACCATCTGAATGACTCCTCCAAAAAGAGAGATTTTCATTAAAAAGCATCCACCATACATTGGAAAGGTATCAATGAAGATGATCCCTCTTGAAAGATTGATGTTGTCGAAAATGATCCATAGACAAGGATTCATCTACAAAGTTTTTATGAGGATTTTGAAAAAACTGGAGACAACGCATCCTTTCCAACAGGACCAAGTATCTGCTAGGCAAACAAAGGGCATGAAAATACAATATATCAAGCTGTTGGGAATCAATGCTCACATTGACATTCATGCACAACTTTGGAATAGGCTTGGAATCATAATGAGAGTGCCTATGCATATATGCCAGGTACCAAGCAAAGTGAGCAGTTAATCTCACTGAGGGATCTGCAGACTGTGAATACTGCTGAGCAAAATGAACATAGTTCTGATAAGCTTGACTCGAAGCTGTCCATTCTCCTAGAATTACTGGCCAATTGATCTGAGGTCCTGTAAGGCAATCATCTGAACTCCATCTCCTTCTTCTGGAAATCTGATTATCAAACCCGTCACAGTCACTAACCAACTGAGGTGGTTGAGATATAGAAGTGTTAGGAGAGGGTAGGGGAATAAGGAAAAGTGGATGAAGTGAGGGATAGGAAAAATCATAAAAAGAGGAAAAGTTTAAAGAAGGAGTGGTAGAAATTTGGAGGGAATCACTAAGGAAGGGTGTTAACTGATAAATAGGAAATGTGGAGGGTACATGAATGGATGGAGAAGGACAGGGTGGAGAAGGGGAAAATACCCTATCCTCAATAAAGGAACAGTATGTAAAAATTGGAATTTGAGGGAAAGATGAAGGTTGAAAAAGAAGGGGTAAAATAGTTGTGGAATTAGATTGACAAAGGGAAAGATATATAGCATATCGGTGAGCCATTTGTTGGTAATATAGGAGGGTAGGAACAGAAGGTCCTAAGAGAGATCGTCTATGATAGGCATCAAAGAAGGTAGCATCAAATGGATTATGTTTGGAAAGATAGGCTAAGAGATCCATCCTCAGTTGATTAGTACTCTGGGCAGAGGTAGGAGCTGTGTTTTGTCTTTGATTGAGGACCACAGAATCAATCATGGGATGCCAGGAATTATCATGACAATCATCCACTTTGGAGGAGTAACTCTGAAACATGTCAGCTATGCGCAACTCCAAATGGTTGACATACGAAACAGCTTGTAAGACCACATCCCCCACATACCATGCCATATCCACCTCATCTGGAATTAACAAGTCTCCTTGTAGATACATGTATGACATCAACATGGTATCTGGCGTGACAGAATCTTCAAACACCATCCTTACTACCTCTGTCAATAACTCAACAGACCAAGCCCCACTCCATCCATCCTCTGGAAGAGGTAAATCCATCGTGGAAAGCTTCATATAGAAAACCAACTTCTGTAAGTGGTAGTGGACAAAGAAAGAATGGTCTGGTAGAACATATTCCTGAAACTGCTCAAATGTAGACCATAACAAATCCATTCGGGACTGCAATCTTTCCACTTTATCTTTAAAGAGAGGGCACAAGGTAGCCTGTCGCTGAAGAGCAGCCAAGTCTTGCTGTGAAAGAAAAGGAATCAAGGAAACATTAGGGCTTGGAGGAACAGAGCGGGACTTTGCAAGTTGATCTTGTAACTGCTGGATTTGGGAGGCTTGGGATGCCACTGTGTCATTAGCAATCTGTAAAGCTGAAAGTTTGTCATCTAAGATAGCTTGGAACGCCTGTGCGTCTCTGGACATCCTTCCTTCTCCTCTAAAAGGCTAGTAACCTGGGATTGAGCCTCTAATAACTAGATCTTCAAAGAAGAGATCTCATCGCTTTGGGTGGCAACCAGTTGGGTTTGCTGTTCCATTTGCTTAAATAAATCTGCGAGGGTATCCTTAGCAGAAGCTAACTCAGATGTTGCCTTATGCAACTGGTCCTTAGACTGCATGAGTTCTTCATAAAAAGATGCGTACAGCTGTTGAACACAGGCTGTCACTGACAACTCAATGGAACTTTGAATATCTTTACAGAGGAAAGGAATTGCATCTCCTGAGACGAGACTGTTCAAGGAGGGAACTGAGATCTTCAATGATCCTTCGCGATGTGCTCTGAATAGGTTATTACAAGTGAGATACCCAGGGAGATCACTGCCAGAGGTAGCAGGAATAGGTACTGAAGGAAGTACTGAAGGAGCTTTATCCGCTACCCTCTTTAAGCGTTTGCGCTAGATGACCAGGGGAGGCGGAGAATCATCATCCTCTATGTCAATGGGTTCGGACTCATCTGAAGGTGGAGGAGGAGGTACGGAATCTGATGGAGGAGGTGGAGGCACAATCTTCTGTAAACCTGAATAGGTCAAGAAGGCAGACAAATATGATCCATATGTGACATTGGTAACATTACCCCTGGTAACTTTGACGAAATGTTGATCCATTTTAGTGAGGAGGTAAGTGCTCCAATCAATAGCAACTCCTTTCAACACCATCCTGGAAGCTGTGAAAAGCTCTTTGGACAAGTACTGGGATGGCGTTTTGGCAGGCATAATCCTGTCCTGGAGAAACTGACAAATCGTCTTCCATACGGGATCAGTGATCATAGAAAAGGAGACTCCTGAAGAGTTGATCACCTTCTTAACATCGAGCAATTCCCTTATCTGCTTTTGCAACAGCTTCAGAATCTCTTCATTAGAGAAAAGCTGACGAGTGGTCACAAAAGGTTCACCTTTGGAGGGAAGAGACAGAGCCTTCCCTAAGCCGCGAGGTGTCAAAGTCATAGAAATTCCCTAGACTAGTCCTGTCTTCTTGCTATAAGAGGCCAGAAACGCATCACATAACGACGGATCCTCTGGAAGCAAGGGAAAAGAAGTGGCCACAAAAGCAGCAAGTCCCGCCTTCGTGAGAGGCTCAAAAGTAAGTAGGGAAGAGTAATCCCTACTAACTAGTGGGACGTACTGGATAGGGGAAGGAGCATGAGAAGGCGCCATTCAGATGGTTACACACACACCACAAACACAGACAATCAAGGAGAATGCCTGCAAAGCAACAGACAAAAAACTAAGGATAAGAGAACAACGAAAACAATAAAACGTGACTCGACCAACTAACCCCAAGCAGACCACATCCTAGAAAAAATTCGACGTGACCTTGAGACAAATTCGACCGAAAACTTCATGCGATGCATCAGACAAACACCCAGAACCCCGTATCAGGCAAGAAAAGAAAAAACTGCATACCGTACCCGTAACCGTAACAAAGACAGTAAATCAAAACAATACCACATCCGACACATATTAAGACTACATCGATGATAAACCAGGACTGGACTAGGAAAATAACTCTAATGACTGCGCATACCCATCCCATGAAACGGTTCGTTAAAAAAAAGGGAATTAAGTGCAGTGAGGGGGGATTAATTTAATGAAGGGTTTATTTTAATAAATTATGAAGAATGGGTGAATTTTTATTAGGTAATAAACCTTAGCAAGAAAAAGGCAGTTCCTTCTTATAAATTTAATTACCAATTATTAGGTTAAAACGGTGCTTTAAGTCGAATCCCGGACTGCGACACCTAGACTGGGTCTCTAAATGCAAGTTCATTGATTACAAATTAAGGTGATGTGGAGCGCTTTTTTGCCAGCGCGTGCTCATGTGATGGCTGGTTCATTTGAAATAAAAATTAAAGTGCCTCTTGAGCGCACGTAGCGCGTGCTAAGTGAACGACAGGTTTATTTTAATTAAAAAGTATGTGTGTGTATAGCGCGAATGCGCGTGGAAACTGTGGGTGAATAAAGAGTTCATTTTAACAATTAATTTGTGATGAAGGGGAAAATGAAAATAAATAAAGCACATAAAATCAATACCTGGAAGGGGTGTGTATGTAATGCAAGAATGCGCACGGAAGAGTCCCCCAAAAGAAGTGAATCCAGTAAAAGAAAAGTAAAGACCACTGACGAAACAACAAAGACAACACCTTAGTGGGATTGTTGATTTTTTTTTTAAATGTTATAATTTGTGATTAGTTATGGTTGGTTTGTGTTTGTGAGGTTATTATGTTTTGTGAATGTGTTTTGTTGGTTTTTGTTTTGGTTTGTTTGGTGTGTTGGTTGTTTGTTTGTTTTTTTTTAAAGAATAATAATAATAAGAATAATGAAATCAAGATATATAACACATGAAGAGGTGATGAAGGGAAAAAATGAAAATATAGCCATGGAGAAAATATCCACAAATGAGGGTATGAAAATAAAATAGAGAGTTGTATGGTTAATTTCCATTTGGTGGTTTTTTTTTAAATTTTGTTTTGGTTGTTTCTTTTTTTTAAAAACAATAGGGGTACCATGTAGGATAATATTTTAAGGTAAAAAATAAATGGAAAATGATCAAGGGAGGTGAGGGAAATGTTGGAGAATTTTTTAGAAGTTTTTTACTATTTTTAAATGAATTTTTGACATTGGTTGGTAATTTGGGGGATAAATTGGGAAATATTTATTTTTTTGAAATATTTGGGGGTTGTAATTTCCAACGGACAAATTTCTAAAATTTGGCAAAAAAGCAAAGGGAATTTTTAGAAATTTTTCTGAATTTTTATGAGGTGGAAATTAATTTATAAATTAATTAAATCAGGTTAATCTGATTAATCTGATAAATAAGTGGAAAGTAAGTCATTTAAGTCATGTTAGTCTGACTAAGTCAAGTGAGGTTAGGCAGATGGAATTAGGTTAGTCTAGGTGAAGTTAGATAAGTCAGATAAGGCAAGTTAGTAGAAACTAACCTAAATGGGGTTAGTTAACCTCAGGTGGGTTAGGGTTAGGGTTAGGGTTAGGGGTAGGGTTAGGATTAGGGTTAGGGTTAGGGTTAGGGTAACGGTTAGGGTTAGGGTTAGGGTTAGGGTAAGGGTAAGGGAGCCTAACTAGGGTTAGTGGGGGTTACGTAGGGTGGGTTAGGGTTAGGGTTAGGGTAAGGGTAAGGGAGCCTAACTAGGGTTAGTGGGGGTTAGGTAGGGTGGGTTAGGGTTAGGGTTAGGATTAGGGTTAGGGTAAGGGTAAGGGAGCCTAACTAGGGTTAGTGGGGGTTAGGTAGGGTGGGTTAGGGTTAGGGTTAGGGTAAGGGTAAGGGAGCCTAACTAGGGTTAAGTTAAACTAACCTAACTAAGGTTAATGGAACTAACCTAACTAAGGTTAATGGCACTAACCTAACTAAGGTTAATTAGGGGGTAGGTTAAGTTAGGTAACCTAACTAATGTTAATTAGTGTGAACTAATGATAATTAACATAACTAATGTTAGGTTAGTCAGATGATGGTTAGGTTAGTCTAACTAACCGTGGTTAGTTAGGGTGGAGGTGGAGGTGGAAGAGGAGGAGGCGGCACTGGCGGCGATCTGACGGCAGCGGCGACGTCGGGCGGGCTGGCGGGGGCATAGGGCCACGTGGCGGGGGCACGTCAGGCACACGACGAAGCGGGCATGGCGGGCTGGAACGCAGGTGACCGATGGGGGCCACAACAGCACGGAGATGGCATGAGGCAGGGCAGAGCCGCCAAGCACAGGACACGGGCGGCGTCACGGTGGCGCAGGCTGTACGGTGGAGCGGCGACGGGGCTCACGTGGCAGCTGCAACGGCATTGGCACAGCGAGCAGGGGTGGGCGATCGACGTTGGGCGACAGCGTGCTGGAGCAGAGGCGGGCCGGTTGACGTCGGGCGATGGTGCTACAACGAGCGGGGCGCTGCTGACGGGTGGGGCGCTGCTGACGGGCGCAAGGCGGCACAGGGAGGAAGGACGGGGCAGGAGGGAGAGGAAGGAGGGGAAGGAGAGGGGAGGAAGGAGGAGAAAAGGAGAAGAAGAGGAGGAAGGGGGAGAAGAGGGGGGAGGAGGAGGGGAAGGAGGGAATGGAGGAGGGCAGGGAGGGAATGGAGGAGGAGGGTAGGGGTACGCAGGAAGAGGGGAGGGGAAGGGGGGGAAGTGGTTAGGGTAGGGAGGGGGGGAAGTGGTTAGGGTAGGGAGGGGGTGGGTGCCCAAGGGGAAGGGTAGGGGGAGTGCCCAAGGGGAAGGGTAGGGATTAATGGGCAGGGGCCCATGCAAGGGGCGTACCCCCTCGTCCCGCGTGCGTGCGCAGGGCGAGGGTAAAAAAATTTGCCGTGACGGGATGGAAAAGGAACCAGAATGCCGCGGCAGGGCACGTGGAGGCGACGGAGGCGCCTTAAGACGCGTAAAATCAAAAACGGGCGCGTGCACGCGCGGGACGAGTCGCACGAAAACACGTAAAATTAAAGAAAAATTAATATCTCCCAATCCGGATGTCAAACTGAAATATCCTAAAAACAAAAAGTGGGCAGGACGACAGGGGGAAAACAAGGAAAATATATGATGGAGGTTTCGGGAGGGAGAAAGGGCGGTCACGTGCAAAAACACGAAAAATGAACCAAAAAACGCAATGAAAAATTAATAGCGGGAGAGCCGTGCATCGGAATGAGGTGTGAGAAAAAGAAAAACTGTGCAAAAAGACGAGCTTGACAATCCTATCACATCAAAACAGAGTTCTGACTGAGATAAGACGCGTTCACGTGGAAAAAACCCAAAAAACAGACCCGAAAATGGGATCGGAAATTAATATCGGACAAACTGTGCGCTGGAATGACATGCAGTAAGAAGGAAAAATGTCTGTAGGAAGGAGTGGCACAGGTTTATTCCGTTAAACTGCAGTTCCGATGGAAGTAGGAGGGGTTCACATGTGAAAAACTCCAAAAAGACGCCCCAAAACGCACTAAAAAATTAATAAGTAAAATCGGAAAGTCGAAAGAGGAGGGAGGAAAAAGGAAAAAGGTGGGGGAAGGCACAAGGGACACAATTGTCAAATCAAATGGGAATTCCGATGTAAATAGGGCAGGTTCACATGGAAAAATGTCAAAATAACACACGAAAAAGTCGGGAAATTCGGAAAATTAATATTGGACAAACTGTGTATCGGAATGACACGGAGTAAAAAGGAAAAATGTCAGGGGAAAAGTGTGTCAGGGCTATGACATCAGAGCATGGTTCCGAAGCAAGCAAAGCACGTTCACATGGGAAATCGGCTAATGTGCGCAAAATGCTTCAAAAATTAATAACTCAAAAACCGTGCACCGGAATAGGGGCAGGTAAAAAGGAAAAATAGTTAGTTCAAAGGGAGAAACAGGGCTATAAGGTTGGATTTGGACTTTGGTGAACGTAGGGTGCATTCACATGGCAGGACCTCAAAATTAGGGAATGAAGGAAAACTGCAAGGGAACAGCCCCAAGGGTGGGTGGAACATAATCGGGTGGGTGGGAAAGGATCCCATTAGGGTAACAGCAAGGCTTGGCAGACATGCATGAGAAGATTAAGGTATATGCAAAGGGGTATGCAATATAGACGCGCAGGGACGCGTCCCCATACTTAAGACCTTAACGGATAGGGTTAACCGAGCAACAGGGACCTAGGACCACACCACAGACCATCCACTAATGTCCCCACACTTAAAACATGATCCTCACAAAGAAACCAAAGTGGGAGGGTTAGAAAAACTTGGCCCATTTTGTCAAGAAGCAAGGTTGAGTGTCGATAGCACGTCCAATGTTGTTGTCGGCGCTGGAGGGACCAAAAAATCTTCTCGGCACACGTCCGTCATGGAAGGGACCACGCGGCAGTACCCAGGGAGGTAGCTAATGGAAGGAATCACAGGAAATGCGTTGTCGATGATGAGGGATACTACACTCAACTCGCAGTCACTCAAATGAAAGGAAAGAACAGTCACTCACCCCATGACTGATATCACTCGAGGAAGAATGATTAAAACCCATATCTCATACCCGGTTTAGAAATCAACAGGGGAATGGTGCAGAGGGAGTATGCCAGGGTGCACAGTTGATGGTGCATTAGTGCGTCCAACCCATCTGGCATAAGTGCAAGGAGGAAGGCAAGGGAGCCTTAGAGTGCAGTGTACAGAACAGGGTGATGTGTGTTGTGTTGATTGCAAAGACCCATCCCGTGGGTGCATAGGGAAACGGGAACATACCTGACTCCAAGTATCGTAACGTCCCTCAATCTCACCTCTCGGTAATTGATTGAAGAAACTCCAGTCACACTCAACCCACCCTCTGTCTCACTCTCTGTTGATAGATACAGGAGGGTAGCCTTTTCCTGAAACCCATTGATATAATCCTCACGGTCACTTGTGCAAAGGTTGTATGCCTTGTGTGCATTTGATGGTGCAACTGTGCATCCCACCCTATGCTGGCATACGGTGAGAGAAGGAAGGCCAGGGAGCCTTATGGTGCAGTGCATAGAAATAAATCGTGCTTTGTGCATTGAGAGGCCCATCCCGTGCGTACAACACTTCATTCACACTTCTCACCTCTCATTTGATTTGAAGGGAAAAGACTGGTCTCTCGCCCCACCCTCTGTCTCACTCGTTGTTGATAGTTACAGAGGGCAACCCATACGCACTTCCCCATTCGGTTAGGATGAAAGCTCACGTCACTCTATTGTTTATCGATGAAGATCGCGTCATCAGTTGTTGAAGAGGCGTACCCAGGGAGGTAGCCATCAAATCGAACGTTGTATTGGACAGGAACATGTCGTCTACTAGAGGACAGGTAGTCACTTTGCAGAGAGACCCACGACACAGTGTACCAAGGGAGGTAGCGTCGGAATTGGATCCGAGGGATATTAATCAATGAACCCACTTTCTGGACTGCTGGATGTTGCCACCTTTTCCACAGCCAGCTTCCCGCCCAAGGGTGTGTACCACATTTTCTCGGAACGAGGCCTGCTATGACAGGGAAGTTCTTCCTTTTCTCTCATAACAATTTTGTTTTTCTGATTTTTTTCTTTTTATTTTCTTTTGTTTTGCCCTATTCCCAAGGGTGTTTCCACCTTTTCTCGAAGAATAGGTCGGCATGACAGGGACCTTAGTCCTTTTCTCCCATGACCGATATGTATACTTTCCTTTTTTTTTCGAATTGAGCAAGGGAATGGTAGAACTACCATTTGTCAGAACCCACGTCGCCACTGTCGCTGGTGGAAAATAGAGGATAAGAGATCAAGGCTAGAAGGGGGATTTGAGGGGACAGAGGGTTGCGTCCACTTCATCAGGAGTGATAGAAGAACGGCTATCAGAAGTAGCATCATAAGAAGTACAGTGTCGTGCCAATGAGGGAAAAGATCAAGTGACTGTAATTGTCAAGATCCCCAAGGAGGAAAGTACTTCTTCAGGCGATATCCATTGATTAGAAAGGGATCATCAGAGGCATCAACGGTCTGCACTTGGACAGAGCCATTAGGGTTAACGGCAAGTACCTTATAGGGGCCCATCCAGCGCTGTTGGAGCTTGCCAGGAAACTTGCCAAATCGTGAATCATAGGCTAGGAACAAATCACCTTCTTTGAACTCCTTGTGCTTGATGAAGCTATCATGGTAAGCCTTGCGTCGAGCTTGCGTGGCTTCCATGCACTGGAGAGCCATCCTACGAATTTCATCCAAACATTCCAAGTGCAGGAGACGGCGTTGCAGTGAATCATCATCCCCCAAACGCTCTTTGATAGCTACTCTCAAAGAGGGTAATTCCAATTCAACAGGAAAAACAGCTTCTGTACCTTATACCAGCTGGAAGGGTGTCTGTCCTGTTGCTGCTTTGTGGGAGGTTCTATACGCCTAGAGGGCCTCTGTAAGTCGATCATCCCAATCACGACAATGTGCGGCAATCGTTCTTGTCAGAATCGAGCGGAGGATGCGATTAGTGACTTCGACTTGGCTGTTGGCTCTGGGGTAATAAGGAGTGGACTTGCGATGGCGGATCTTATACAACTCTGTCAACTCTTCCATGACTTTGTTAAGGAAATGAGTGCCTCTGTCACTTACCAGCTCTAAGGGACTGCCAAAACGGGTGATGATATTCTCGTACATGAACAGGGCCACGCTGTTACCATCATTCCGCTTGAGGGCTTTAGCTTCACACCACTTTGTAACATAATCCGTACATACAAGGATGTATCTGTTCAGCTTCCTTTTGGTGGGAGGATCGATTGGGCCTACAAAGTCAATACCCCACTTCTCAAATGGCTTCAGGGGAAGGATAGGTTGCAGTGGCATTGCACTTGTCTTCGTGGATTTTCCCATTCTTTGACAAGCATCACATCTTTTACAATAATCATAGGCATCCTTGTGGATGGTAGGCCACCAATATCCTGCTAACAGAGCCTTCCTGGCTGTAGCTTCTCCTGCAAAGTGACCTCCACATGGCTCGTCATGGCAAGCCTTCAAAACAATCCCAATTTCATTTCCTGCAACACATCTTCGGAGCACTTCATCTTTGCCTTTCTTGTACAGTGCACCGCCTAACAGGGTGTAGGGGGCTGATTCTAGCATAAGCTTCTTCCTCTCCCGAATAGAAATACCAGGAGGATATTGTTGGGTTGCCAGCAGATTGGCAATGTCTGCATACCAGGGAGTTACAGTTTCTACCAAGAATAGGGAAGCATCAGGGAGGTCTGGATCATCCTGCTCCTCGTCTGCAGTTTGTGGGATACGCGACAGATGATCAGCCAAAACATGGGAACGACCAGGCTTAGTAATCACCTCAAAGTCGAACTCCTGGAATAAAAAGAGCCATCTCATCATTCGTCCTTTCACATCTGCTTTGTTCATCAAGAAGGACATGGCCTCATGATCCACATAAAATTTAAAGTGGGTAGATAGGAGGTAGTGGCGAAACTTCTCTAGGGCAAACACCATTGCCAAGCACTCCAGCTCTGTCACTGTATAGTTCCGTTCCTTATCAGTGACTTTTCGGCTTGCATAATAGATCGGTTGATCCAGCTTCGAGGAACCCTTTTGGCAAAGGACAGCACCTAAGCCTTCAATTGATGCATTAGTGTGTACATGGAACTCTTTCGTCCAATCAGGAGGTTGCAGAATGGGTGCCTCAATCAGACACTGCTTCAAAGTGTGGAAGGCTTTGTCACATTCTTCCGTCCAAGTAAACTCTGCATCTTTCCTCAAAATCTTATGCAAGGAAGTTGCCTTTGTTGCGAAATGAGCTATGAACCTTCTGTAGTAGCCCACATGGCCTAGGAATCCGCTCAACTGTTTGAGGTTGGTGGGTGCTGTCAGAGCTGCAATCTTTTCGATCTTTGCAGGGTCTGTTGATATCCCTTGTGCAGAGACAATGTGGCCCAACAGAACTCCAGAAGAGACCCCAAAGATGCATTTGTCAGGGTTGAGGGAAATCCCATACTCCTGGCATCGGTCAAAGCATTGTTCCAGGTGTTCCCAGTGTTCACGGATCAAACTATAAACACAGAAGTCATCCAAATATACCTCAATGAAATCGTGCAGATGATTTTGAAATGCGGCCATCATGACTCGTTGAAAAGTAGCAGGGGCATTGCAAAGCCCAAATGGCATCACTCGATAAGCGTACGTCCCCCATTCTGTGGTGAAGGTTGTTTTGGACTGGTCTTTTTCTGCGATTTGGACTTGGTTATATCCGCTGAATCCATCCAGAAGGGAATAAAGCTCATGTCCTGCCACTGTGTCCAACAGTTGGTCTGTAAAAGGGATAGGAAAGTGATCCTTCTTTGTCTTGGAATTAAGCTTTCGAAAATCTACACATATTCGCAATTTGCCATTCTTCTTGGGTACAACCATGATGGGTGAAACCCATTCACTATTTGCCACTGGATAGATGAACTCGGCTTCCAGAAGCTTCAGCAGCTCCGCTTTCACCAATGTGGAATAATTCGAGCTCATTCGCCTCTATCATTGCCGTACTGGCTTGGCATCAGGCTCCAAGTCAATATGATGCTGACATATTGTGGAATCAATCCCTTTTAGGTCTTTATAGGACCATGCAAACACGTCCAAATTTTCTTTCAACAAGTTGTACAAGGTTGACAACTCCTCTTCTGGGAGACTGCTACCCACCTTCAAGTGGCGTTCAGTGCCTTCTGCATCCACAAAGGTTAACTGCCTTTCACCTTCTACTTCACGGATGAAGGTTCAACGGACTGCTTCTGGATACAGATCCGACTCCTTCAAGGGAGTGATGTCCTCCTCTGATGTCCCACTAGAACCAACTTCTTCTTTTGGTGGAGACTTAGGTTGCTCCTTAAGATGTTGAAATGGGATTAGAGCCGTTTCGGGTTTGGTTTCAAGATTAATTACCTCTTGACTTGAAGACTCCTCTTCTGAAGATGACACATCCAGGAACGTCACATAACAGGGACCCTCTGATGCCTGTTGGGTTGGTGGGATTGGTGCTTGTTGGCACGATGCATCATCATCATCTTTCTTTGGCAAGGATGGGTTAGGACGGCAGGAGCCACTGCTAAAAGACGGCTTGTTCTTCTTAACCCATTTCTTATAAAGATTTTGCATGTGAGAAGATCCATTTACCAGACCAAATGGTACCATCACCATTATGTCCCATAGCATGAGCTCATCTACTTCTGATGCTTCTGGTACTTCTTCCTCAAATGTATCCTCTTCGGGTGGAATAGACTCTTCCGTTTCACTTTCATAATCTTCTTTGTCCATATCATATCCATCCTCTTCTGTCTCTGTCTCTGCTTCTGCTTCTGCTTCTGCTTCTACTTCTGTCTCTGTCTCTGCTTCTGCTTCTGTCTCTGTAGACGCTCTGTAATAGAAGAACAGATTCTCTGTTTCCTCTCCTACCTCTGTCTCTGCTGTGGCCATGTAACAGGGAGATCAGTACATCCATGCTTCTATCTCACTGTCAGAAGTGATTTCAGAAGTCCTTCCTGGTTCAGGCAGGAAGTATTCACCCATTGATAATGGCTTTGCATATTTTGGAAGTCGGCTTATAGTATCCACTGTTAAGGAATGTGCCACTGTTTTCTTAGGGAGGATCTGTTTGATAGCATCTTCGTCTGCTGATGTTCCATCTATAGCCTCATTAGGGGAGTCAGACGATAATTCCAAGGAGGTGGATCCATGTCCTTTTTGAGAACCATACAGTTTCAGCACCACTTTGTTGGGTCCTCTACCCAAGGTCAAGGTTCCTTTGAACCAATCCGTCCTTGCTCGGGCTTCAAAAAGCCATGGTCTGCCCAGTAACAAAGGATAGGATGTGGCATAAGAGTTTGGCTTCACCACCAAATAGGTTAGCCAATAATCTTTTCCAGCCACTATAGTCTTCACATATGGGAGAATGCCCAAAGGCTTGATTCTACTCTGATCCGCCAATCTGATGAGCCATTGGGTGGGTTGCACACCTTGTAGGCCTAGATCCTTCATTGTCACATCCGTCATAATGTTCACTGATGAACCACCGTCAATCAGTGCATTTGCAATGAAGCAGCCTTCTATCCACACGCCAGTCTCTGGAGTACCCAGATCTAGGAAAGCGTTAGCTACATCCACTTCTTTGACAGGCTCTGGAGCCTTGTTGGACTTTGTTGCTGTTGAGGGAGCAATCCTTAAGCCATGTCTTCTTGTCAATATACTTTTGAACCTTTTCCGGCAACTAGGAGACAACATCAATAATTGTCGGAATGTAAGGTTTGGTTTAAATGTATCTAGATCTCTAACCAGATCATATTCCTTAATAGGATCCACTGGCTTCTCTAATCGGTTAGGGAATGGGGCAACACCCATTTTCATTTTCCCTCTTTCTTCCAACAGGGGCATCATGGGAACTTCTTCTGCCACTTGTGGCACATCATCCTCTTCTGTATCTTGGACCTCTGGTCCTGTCTCTGTAACTCTTTGTGGCACTATAGGGCTCTGTACGGCACTGTTAGGCTCTGTTCTGTTCTGTTCTTCTGGTGGAAGATTGAATTTCACTGTTCTGGCAGGAGGGTTATTTTCTTTCTGGACAGGTGGTTCCTTCTGCTTTGCACGCGTGATGGCAGCAACTTTCAATTCCACTAAATTGGAGGTAGGCTCTTGGGCCTTGGCCAGACTATCAGGAGCACTATTTTTCACTGGGGCTGGGCTTGGACAGTCCTTTGTAGTGTGGCCTTCTCCTTTGCATTGACTACATAAGGGCTTCTAATCCACTGACCTTCGAGGATTTGGACAATTTGGTGAGATATGTCCCTTTTCTCTGCATCTGTAACACTCCACTTCTGATCTCTGACCACCACCAAACTGTCTTCCTCTGTAACTTTGGGAGGGAAATCTTCTGGGTCCGAAATTAGGACCAAACTCTCTCGGCTTGGGTCCAATATCTTGTGTTGTCATTTTGGATTCTAGCAAGTTGAATCTTGCGTCTTCTTCCTTCCTTCTCCTATCATGCATCTCCTTCAGAGAGCAAATGTTCTCTATATGGTTCTTCCACAAACAGTAGGAACAGAAGGCTCCAAGAATAGTTGGTTTTCGTGTACATTCAGTGGCTAAATGGCCTGCTTGATGACACTTACCACACCAAGTATTTGACCGCATCACATCTCTTCCTGCTCCTGCAACATTGGATAGGCTAGCGGTATTCACTTTCAACGTCTGTAGTTGTTATGTAATCACATCCATCAACTCCTTTTTGACGTTTGCAACTGAGTTGGATAAGTAGTCCTTCAAGCTTTCTCCTCCTGAGGCACTGGCAGGAGGGTTTTGAGGAGTCTCTGTAATCACTGCATAAACAGGTTGGGCTGGTACAGAGGGGTCTCTGTTCTGGTTCTGATTCAGAGCTCCTGTTTGAACTGTTGGCTGTTGGCTCCAGTTGGTAGGATTCCACTGTTGCTGCTGATTTGGCATTGAGGAAATTGGTTGGGACCATTGTTGTTGAGGTTGAACCACCATTTGAGGCATGGATTGTGGCCACTGTGGATTTAGTGCACTGTACTGTGATACTGGGGGCATCTGTTGGTAAGGGTAGGGAACAATCCCTAGAACTGCATTTGGTGGGTACATCATTCGTGGCATCAGAGGAGGTAGGACTCCTCTTCCTATATTCATCGCTAGTCTAGCTTCCACTTCATCGTACAGTCGTCCACCTTCTGTTGCAGCTTGTAGTGTGGCTGGTCTTTGCAGCTCCACAAACTTACGGACTTCTGGTTGTAATCCTCTGAGAAACACCCCCTTCTGAATGCCATCATCTAGATTATGGTTAGTCTATCTCTTCAGGATGGATTCCATTCGTGAGACATAGGCTTCTACTCTTTCTCCAAAAGACTGACTTAGGTTCATAAATTCCTCTCTCATCCGCTCTTCAAAACCTTCACGCCTGAATTTAGTGAGGAAGGCCAACTTCAGGTTATCCCATGTGCCAAAAGTTCCTGCTGCTTGTCTCTCATACCACTGAAACGCCGCGCCCTTGAAAGTGGCAGAAAATATTGCCAACCAATGCTCAGGGGTTCTGGCATTGTTAGCCACACATGCTACCATAAATTCTGCTACATGAAGATCGGGGTCTTCATTGTACTCTCCCTTAAAAACTGGTAATGGGACTACATTCGCTGGCCTGTCATCAATATTTCCAGGACGAATCTGGCTTGGAAGTGGACCTCCAGTAGAGGCGGAAGGGCTTGATGTGCCATTGGGACTTCTGTAAAGAGTTTCGCAAGGGCGT
Organism: Lygodium microphyllum; assembly: GCF_053477565.2. Lineage (NCBI taxonomy): Eukaryota > Viridiplantae > Streptophyta > Polypodiopsida > Schizaeales > Lygodiaceae > Lygodium > Lygodium microphyllum. The sequence continues at coordinate 95,157,641 of NC_141141.1, forward strand.
CAAAGGTGGCTTCTGTTGCGAGCTCGTTCTCAGCCTTGATTCTTGCTTTCTCTCTTCTCACGTATCTCTGGACTCGTTCTAACGCTTGCCTTTTTATTGTGTCATTCATTAGGGGTGTGGCTCCACTATGTTGTTAGTGCTCCACAGAGGGTTAACAGAAGGCTTCAGTCTCTGGAGGACTCTCTTGCCAACATTTCTCCTACTTCTTTCTTTTCAATGTCCCTGAATTCTGCTTTCATGCCACTACACAGAGGAAGGTATTCGGTTCTGAAGGTGTCAAAATGCATACGTCTGAGCATTGTGGTGGTGCCATCATCATAGTAATGCCAACTTCTGATGGTTTCAACAGTGTATGTTGTGAAAAACACTCTGTCTACCAACTTCCAGTGGGTTGCTAATTGAACAAACAGAAGATTATCAGTACACCAAGCATCCCATGTATCTTGTTGTTGAGCGTCCACGAACAAATTCCAAATTTTTTCATTCTTGTCTTTGTGAACCTCTACAGACCAAGACTCCTGAAGCTTCTTCACAATCTCCCACTTGATGTTGTCTGGAAACTTCTCAATGAATGCCAAATCTTCCATGGATGGTCATTCTCCCTGTTTCTACTCTTCAGCTTGTTCCCAAACAGTTTGCCACCAAGATGCAAGTTTCTGCTGCTTCAACAGGAAGAGGAAACTGTCCACCACGAACATCACAGAAACACCAATAAACAACATGCACTTCCAAAACACAATCAATATCATCCAAAACACTCTCAAACCACTTCAAAACTAATCAATCATCTCATAAAATCAACCATTCAGTTCTCAAAAACAACAAAAAACAGCCAAAAAACAAGTCATTTCAACACTCAACATTAACCTAATGCAACAAAAATAAAAAACAGAGATGGAGATGGATGGTCCTACTCTAATATTCAACAAAAAATAAAAATACTTACTTGCTCCAAGGATTAAAACCTCCTAAATCTCCTAACTATCTCTAGCGCCGGTTCGGGTTGCAAACCCCACTTCTATGCTCGATTCGATGCACACGACACTCGAGGCTCGATTTCGTTGGTCCCGACAACGGAACCAAAATGAAAAGGAGCTACAAAGCTCTACCTCGAGATCTATGGACTGCTTATTGATCAAGCATTTCAAGCCGAGCAGCCATGGCTACCTCTCACATAGTCGACGCGCAATGCCTACCTTATGGGTGTAGTGAGCTTACCTTGATGCTCGATCAAGTTCCCTCCTCTCTCTTGCACTCCAATAGCTCCACTATCCTTGCAGCAAGCTCAAGCAACCTCAAGCCCTCTCCGTCAAGCTCCATCCTCCATAGCCGCGTGAGAAAAGAGGGGAGAAGAGAAGAAGAGAAGATGAAGAGAGAAGATGGGGAGCTTCTTCTCTACGATGCCTCACCCTAACACACTCACTCCCTCACTCCCTCACTCCCTCAATCCCTCACTCAAGCACAAGCAAGAAGGCAAGAAGCAAGAGAAGAAGAAGAAGAAGCTTTGGCCACACAGAAGAATGATCTTCTCATTCACTTTTGAACTTTATATACATGCCCTACTTTTTGGGCGGTCATCCCCACTATTTACATGGCCGGCCATTAGCTTAGGCCCTCTTTTCCTATTTCCTAACGTTTTAACTTATCCCATTCCCAACTAGTGCATACAATTTGCACAGGAGGGAGCCTAGCACTCTTTTACAAGGATTTGGGAGCACTTTCACAATTAATGGTGTGCTTTTACTCTTTTCTGGAGAGGTCTTCATTCAAATTTTTAAGGTCTGACTTCCATCCGGGGCGCCTTTTCCTTCCTTTGTCCTGTGCCCTTTCGATTATCTCATTTTTCCATTTTTTCGCTCCTCTACTCCATTTTCCCGCTCCTCTGTGCTGTGGTAAACATTCCTCGAAGTCCAATTTGGTATTATCTTTTGTAATATATAAGAGTTCATGAATTCATGATATGTGACATGAAGAAAGAACAAGTCTTGTTTTGGTCAAAGATTAATGAAGTGATGGAGTGTGTCCACTCCAAAGCTTATTTGTTAGCCTGGTTGATGGCAGACAAGACAAGTGCTAATTAGAGGGAACTCCATAGAGTGTGCAATGATGATCCAAATAATATTATGCAAGGAAGTGAGAGATCTTGCTTGTTTCATTGGGAAGAGAGTTGGAGGAATAGAGTCTCCAAAATATACACATATTGCAATATGTGAACATGAATTTTGAAGATGAGCACAAGAATTTCTATTGCATGTGGAGATGTGCACCCATAGAAGATGATGCAACTACATAGTACTAATCCATTCAGGCTTAATGGACCTCAGGTAAGTTTGTGGATCACAATACTCTTGTAATGGATTTTAAGCTTAATTGGTGGCATCTAAGATATCCATGTTGGAGGACACTTTGCAAGGGTAAGTCTAATCCGTAAGAGTAGGTAGTATGGTATGTGCTCTAATTTTCTTCTAACATTCCATACACATTTCTATTGGTTTTATGCAAGTGTTAAAGGAGATTGCCCATATGGCAACTACAAATGTGGCAAAGCCGAAGCATGTGGGATGGCTAGCTTGAGAGAAATTCAAAGAAACTATCAAGTTGTACAATGAATATTTCAATGATTTGTCCAATGCTCTACTCTAAAGCACAAAATGGCATAAGTTCATATGAGAAAATTTGCATGTTGCATGACCCAGTCTAGAGAAGCTTCTAAGTCAAACTTAATAGGGGAGTAGGCCCACATCGGATGACCTCTCACAGATGTGACTATGTAACTCAAAATCAAGCTAAAAGAAAGGGTACAAGAAAATTAAGTTTAAAGGGCCCTTTATCTTCAGACCAAGCAAGGGTAGTGTCTTCAATTTGTTCAGAGGAAGTGGTGGTACGGATCTGCACAATATCATTTAAGACATAAGGAGGATCATTTGCAGAAATATGGACTCTCTTTTTTGCATCCTAAGCTGTTTCTCTCACGTGTCTCCCTCTAAAAAGGAATTCCAAAATAATATTATAATAAGAGATCTTCTACAATCAAGAAAATATTATATTTGTATTTTCAATAGATTTCACCTATTATTTTATTCTCAAACAATAGGATAAGGTCACTTTTTCTCAAAATCCTCATGACTAGAAAAAATACAATTCTATTTTCTCTAAAAACGGAGCCAATCATTAATATACGACTCTTTAACACCCTCATGGCTTTTCAACATTAAAATATATTAGAATCATTCTCATTCTCGCTTCTTAACAGATAAAAAGTTAAAAAATGATATAAAATGATGTACACAATATCTTTTAAGATTATTTTTTACCTAGAGACACATTTTTGACTTGAGAATTTTCTTGTAAATTTTTATCTTTTTTGGACAAGTGTATGCCTGTTTCTCGGCCTTTTTTCATTCCCTCTCAAAGCTCTAGTTTTGTCCCAAATTTTATGTATCCTTCTCGTTCCCTCCAAAATATGGTTCATTGTATATGAATTCTCCTAAAGCAGCACTCAGTACTATCTATAATACTCTCTACCTTGCTACAAGCAATCTCAAGAGTGGTTTTGATACCATTTGTTGAAATCAAATAGTCTCTATCTACAACACTCTCTACCCTGCTACAAGCAATCTCCCTCTTCCGTACTATGCTATAAGATATGTTCCTCTTCAATAGCCTATACTACAAGCAATCAAGTGATAATGGAGGTATCTTTATTTTTTTAATCTCTGTGATGTTATTATTCTTCACAGTTATTGTTTAATCCTTAAGCATCAATTCATATATATATATATATATATATATATATATATAGAGGGAGAAGGGGGAGGGAAAGAGAGAGGATTGTGTGAGATGAATTAAGAAAATAAGTGATAGAGTAACAGAGAGTAAATTAGGGTAGAAGATAAGATGATGTTATTGTTTTCCACTAGCCAAGCTTCTGTATAAATGTGTTAAATATATTTGATCAATTCTTATTGAGAGAGAGAGATAGGGGGAGAGAGAGAGAATATTTTGAATAGAATATAAGATAAGATTTGATGCTAATTAGAGATGGATTAAAAGCTAAGATTATAGGTTGATTAGGGGTCGATTAGGGTCTATCATGACTGAAATCAAGAGAAAGAGAGAAGATCCAATTGGGTTTAAAAAACACAAATATAGTGAATGAAAGGGGTGTAATTGTGTGATTTGAATGTTAATCCAAGTTAAAATTGGCATATATTTTTCTTTGCACAACATAGGTGCAGGACGTTGTCGCTGCACGTAGGACTGAAGGTCACCACAAGGGTTTGGCAAGAAAACTGGACAAGATAGATGGAGATGTGTCTTCAAGAGATAAGTAGATTCAAGTGAATGTTTATAGGTTCAAGAGGAACTTCACATCCTTCAGTTCATCATATACTTTGGCTTTTCTTGGAAATACAAATTTATACATAATACGGTCGAATAAATGGGTTAAGAGCTTGAAACTACAAACAAGAGTACAACTTCAATTCATACTAGAAGAGTCTTGCCCTTCCTTGCCTATGAATATAGCTGCCTATTTCAATCTAGGCATGAAGAAGATCTACAAGATACATTCTCCTTTCAACTAATTAGTACAATAAAGATAAAGGTTCAAGATAAATACTACCTATGTTAGCCTTTGAATGATTCAAGGTCATGGAACTAGCATCAATGTTGTCAGTTTTTCGTAAAAAGATAACAAGATTCATGAAATAGATCAATGTAACTTGAATAAATGGATTGACTATTACGGACAACCAATATTAATTCCAAATCATGGCAAGAAATCACCAAAATACTTCTTTGAAACCTCCCTTGAATGGAGAGGAAGCAAGATACTATGTAGAGGGAAATACAAGTCTAGTTTGTACTTGTAATGATTGTAGAGGAAGTAGAATCTATGATTATAGGTTTCAGCCCTGAATTACCTTGTTTTAGGCTGAGAAGAAGAGACCAAAAGTATCACATAATAGTGCCAAAAGATGTCCTTGAAACTTTCTTACAAAGAGTATAGCTTGTAGTCACTCATGTGAACCAGGAACATCCCATGATTTACCAAGATACATAAGAGGATCACAAATTAAGCTTCAGCCCATGAATTCCCTATTTTGGGCTACCAAGGATTATCCAAGATAACACCAATAATCTCCCAAAGAGTACTTGCAATGCCCTTTCAAGGCAAGAGTGATTAGATGCAGCAATTACAAGTGAAACTAGAGCATGTTCTCTTCATAAACCATAACAATAGAAAATGGAACATATTCAATGAGAAAAGAATCAACACAAAGAAAGTGTTGGGCTGCATATGACAGTCCAAAATCAGAGTTTAATGTCTCCCAAATATCTCTTCTTGATGGAGAAGAGAATCTATATCAAGAGGTAGGTACATAAGGCATTGTCCTTCTCTTCTTTTTCACAAATACATGTACCTCTTGAACCATGCAAGAGGTGCTTTGCAAAAAAAAAGAAAATCAAGAAGTGGAACAAGAGGCTCTCTTGATAGGAAAGAGTTTTTGCCCCATAAATATAGATACAAACAATTTTCATAACTTCTTTCTTCTTCAATGAGCATGAAAATCCCCCCCACCCCCCGTGAATGGGCTGTTGCCCTCCTCTTTATACAGATTTACCCTATTTCTCACAACCAAGAGTGTCCTTCATTTTCATCAATACATGGGAAGAGTGGTACTTACATTTCAAGTAGAGTTCTCTTTAGTTTCTTTTGGTTGCATGGCTTGAGCTCCTCCTTTGTGTGGTTGCTTGGACACCTCTTTCCCTCCTCCATCCATGGCACCCTAAACATCCTGAAATTTGCGGCGAAAAAAATGGGATGTTCCTCCTCTTCCAAAGGCTTAATGTACAAAGGTTTTGAAGTCTCATAAGTCATGCCAAGTCACTTATTCAATGTCATGTCTACACTAGGTTGACCATACACATTTTGGAGAGTTATAAGAAGCTTAAGAGAGTAGTTTTCCTATTCAAGCATAGTGGCAAAGAAGCTTACAAGGCAGAATCAAAGGCTAGATTTCCAACACCTAGTCTTACATCATGTTTAATGCTTGGTGATTTACATATCTTATTACAACTTGTGGTCAAAGAAGCAAAGTAGGGTGGGTTTAAACTTCAAGGTAGTCATGACATTGTCTTTATTCAAGGTGGGAATTTTTGACTTAAAGCAAGAAACCAAAGGGTGAAACATTATGTTGGAATAGAAATAGAAGTGAAGGACAAGAGTAATTGAAGTAGGAAGAACAACTTATTTTGTGAACTCTCTAGAAAGTTCTAGAGTGGTTAAGAAAAAACAGAAAGTGTTATTTTTCATCCATGGGCAAACATTCCCATGACAACATACCAAGAGAAAGAGAGATATTCACTTTCAATTGGAGGATGAATATGCATCAATGTTCAAAAGAACTATGGAAATGGATGATGCAATAAGAGATAGGATGCAACAAGAAAGAAAGGCATGGAAAAAAAATGTGCACATTTAGGTTGATGGGTGCACTTAACTCGATCCAGTCACTCAAAGGCCACTACCATTTGAAGGGCTTACATCATTTGTAAAGTTTTTTTTATGAAGGCAATGAAGGATTGTATGGACACACATGTAGACTTGTCACACAAGGATTAGGAGGGGTTCATCAAGCCTTCACAAATACGCAAACAAGATTACAAGGAAATATGCAGTCTTTGATAGAAAAGGATAGATTATTGGCTGAGAATGATAGGGAGAACCAGAGCCTACAACAAGCAATGTCTGTCATTGAAGATGCTATGCATGCTACACACGTGCAAAATATGGAGTTACAGTCTAAAGTTATGGACTTGGAGAAGGAGAATCAAAACATAAAGAGAAAGCTCACAAAAACTTTGGAGATTGGGCCCACTTTAGAAACCAAAGAGGCACATCAGTGCATCCAATTAGTTAAACCAATTCACCAATTAACCAAAGGAAGTGGACAATATCATAGAGGGTTATATGCTCAATCAGCTACAATGAGAAATATGTTTTCTCACACAGAGAATGATACTATTGCCAAAGTCTTATGCAAGTGTCACAAGGTGACATTGTGGAGATAGGTAATGTCATGGTGCATGTTGTTTATGAGGGGAAAATGCCATGAGTCTAGAAACTAAAGAACCTATGAAAATTTTGGAGCATTCAAGCACAATGCTCAGAACCATAGAATCTTGAAGAGTTTATTTTATCACAAATTATATGGTGCAAACTAATACCTAGTAAATAGATTATGTATGGAAGGGTAACATGACTAGCCTTTGTAACTCCATTAGCAAAAATCATCAATCCCTAGGCTAGAATTCAACCCCTCAATAATACCTACATAGAACCCGTTTCCATGGATAAGAGGCATGATTATCACATAATGTGAAACTTAAGAAATGTCTTTGACAAGAACTTACCAATCTAAGACCTCACTAGAAAATGCTAGGCTTTTGCATTATATTAACACTTTTAATACCACAACCAACTATCAATTGTGTGATCAATTCTTTGAAACCCTACCAATCTCATAGCCTCACAAGGACTATTACCCTTGAAACACTATAATGAGATTATAAATTGTTGCCAAGTGGCACCTACATGAGGGGATGAGTGCCTTGAATGGTTCTCTGCTAGAACGTGGCACGCTCCTAAGAGTGAATTACTTTTTATCTTGAGTGGAAGGTTGATGGGAATGCCTATCCTTTTTTAGCATGAGACTAGCATGTGTGAAAGCAGGTGAAGCCATATGTGAGAGATGCCACAATATTCATATCTCAAGTACTAACATCTACATGATTTTGTTATTTAATAAAATGCCAATGATTATTTGTAAATTTTTAACATGATTTTTTGACTTTTTTTATAGTTGATGTATAAAGCAAGATGAATTGGATACATGCGGTGTCGTGTCACTATGCAGACATACTGTGAAAAAACATAGAATGCATCATCATTTGGCTTTCTTATTGATCTAGAGAGTTAATGCCATATTAGTCATTAATGTTAGTATCCATTGTATGGATGGTTCAAAAATACTAGATTTTTTGACAAGTTTCATCTATTTTGGATATTTTTTCTTGTAAATATCCTAAAAAGCTATGGAAACTTCTAGAATAGGGTGACATGCAAAAAACAACTAACTTTTTTAACATGTTTTGGAGATTTTATGCAAAGAGAAGGATTGTCGAAATTGCACGCATCGCAATCATAATTTACAAGCAGCAAACAACACTCTGAATTAGGAGTGATTTGGAAGAATTTTGACCACGTGTCCTCAAGCTTTACCCCCCTTTCGAAGCCAATCGAACCATCAAAATTGCAATTTGAGCAACAGAGAGAAGAAGCTAGTGTTTGATGAGATTTTTGGTCTACATGGGAGCTTTAAGAGAATTAATGCTTGGAGATTGCTTCTGAGTAGTGCTAGATAAGGAATTTCAGGTTCTATAAGTACATAATGCTTTGATTCATTGTTCTTTTTCTTTATCTTGTGCACCTCTTGTCTATTCTTTTTCTTATCTTCTATTTCCTATTCTCTAATTCCTTCTAACTGAGATCTTCGATGGATATGACCTTTCGACTAAAACCCCTCTGACATTGGTGAAATTGACATGAAAGGTCGTCATCAGAGGGAAATACAAGATGGGAGAACCTTCAAGCACAATTTCTAGTAATGTTTTACAATAGTTAGTGTAGAAATATGAATATGCTTATGCAAGTACAACAACAATAACAGATGATGCCAGCTTCTACTGAAATAGAAACTATTGTGATGAATGCTCTGTAAGCAGTTGAGCATAAGATGACATTGTATAATGGGAGGAATGTATCTGCATATTTGCATACCTATGCTCAAAAGATGAAGTTCTTTGGGGTGTCTCAAGTTGCATGGAGCCGATATTTTGTACAGGTTACTCTATATGAATTAAAATCCCGAGTTATTGAATTGTGCATGTATGATGCTGACTGGGTAGCTTTCATGAAGACACTCGGGGAAGAATTTTACATTGAAGACACTAGTTTGATTACTCGCAAGACTTTCTAGGAATGGGTTCTACAACCCAATAGGGGTCTTGTGACTACATAGTGATTAAGAGATTTTGAAAGTCGGTTTGAGTAGTTAGATCTTGCAGAATAGCAAGCTCTTGCAAGTCAAAAAATTTAATTGTTTCTATAAGGATAAGCTTCATGATTTACTAGATTATTAGACTACAGAGATAGGTCTTAAAATAGAGTGGAGGCATGTTAAGGAAGTTGTTACTGCATTAGTAAAAAAGTATAGAAGAAGAGAAAGATTGCATGTATCTAGCTTTCCCATTGTTACCGACAAAATAGTTGATGTATCTAGTAAGCCACCCATTTTTGTGGCTAACTCTATGGCTACACCTGTTGTTGTTCTCACTGTTAGGGAAGATGTATTAGATGAATTGTTCAAAGTCATGCAAAATCTTCAATTGCAGGTTGCAAAATTGGATGAGAAAGAATAAGAGGAAAGGGGATGGGTAGCAGTCCCTAAACTAGGGAAAATATGTATGTGGTGTGATAGTTTGTAGCATGAAAGGAAGGATTGTGTTGCTTATCACGAGGCCTTGGCATGACAACTTATCTTTTGGAAAGATGGCAAGATCCATGCACAAGAAATGGGATTGCCTCTTGATTTGAATTTTGGAAAGGGAGGCAAGTAAAAATTGCTGGAAGACTTGGCTATCCAAAATGCTTATGCGGTTGTACATGCTACTACTTTTGTTTTATAGTTGGATAGAATGCTGCAACCAAGTGATTGTTGATTCGAAGGCTGCAATATGGACACATGCTTTGCATATAGCTAAAAAGAGAAAAGTTACTAATAGTGAAATGTCTCATGCAGGGCAAAACATTCATGACATAACTAGTTGGGAATCGCCAGTAGATGCATATTCAGTGGATGCATATTTAGCAAAAGGACAAAACATGGATGTACTTGTGGAAGAGAAAAAAAAGAGAGATAAAGATAATGCAGGGATATCTAAAATAATGACAAGAAGAAGTGTGGATCCTCCTAAAGCTACAAATCAATCACATCTCAAGAATGTTATGGAAGAGATTGGGCAGAAGCAGAAACGTGATAATAAGCAAGATGGCAAACAATTGGAATGTAAATTGTAGTTTGATATTGAGACAGCCACATATGCCTTGGAAGATTGTGTAGTGGAAGAGTTACCATTGCATCTATAGATTTTCTTAATGCATCTGAAGAGGTTTATGAAGCTCATGTTTTACTTGATGTGGGGACTTAGAGGGAGATTGGTGAAGTGTTAGATGCATATGATTTGCAAGATAAAGTTATTATTTATGAGACAATTCATGAGCTCGAGGATATGCCTTTAGAGGATGTTAGATATAAAGCTCCACAACTGAAAAATGTTTATGATGCTTTGTCACATGCCTTGATAGGAAATTCTAAGATGCTTCAAGTTATGAACTGCTTCACTATTTCTAATGATGGTGAGAATGTGTTGGATGTAAGTGAGGCTCATTTTATGTTTAATATAGTATACAATTGTCAGTATAAGAAGATTTCCATGTGCTCAACTCTCAAGAAAGTTACCATATGTATATCCTCTACATCATGTGCGTTCAGAGTCTATTTATAAATATCCTTATCTAGGAATTTTTCCTGAATAAACTATAACCCTTTTCTATTGAATCTGTAAATAACCCCATTATATTACACCCTTTTGCATATACAAAATGTATAAAAGTAGTATTTTAAAAATACCTTATTTTGAACCCAGATGATGCACACATATATTCATAAGTAACTTACTCGAGGCTCAACTTTGAAAGAGCAAGCATGTTGCCATGTATTTGTTGATGGGTGCATTGATAGCATGTATATGGAGATTCAACAACCTCTATTGTATGATATGCACAGGGTACTAGGTATGGCTCAAGAGTTACACAAATGCCAAGTATTTTGATCTATGATCCAAGGGGATGCCTTCTTATATGCATGATATAGCAACAAGCTAACACTATGGGTGTTTGACCCAAGTGGTGCATCAGTGGCACATACTAGACGATGTGCAAGTTCAAAAGGGGTAGATATCAAGTCACTGTTAGATATGATCAATGCCCCACCCTCATTAGGTGCTACCAACGATCCATGGTGCTCAAAGTTGTAAGGCCCCCATTATGAGGAGAAGCCAAATGTGAGCCCGTACATTGGTTGAGTCCTGACTTGTATATCAAATGAGGTCTATGTGACCGGATGGCAAAAAGGTGACTGTTGTGGGTCTAATCTTTGGGTTAGATGGAGTGGTTAAGCTGGTAGCAACTCGAGGAGCATTGCATCGAGTTGCGGTGTAAGGGAGTTAAAAGGGGCCCCTATTGTGGGGTCCGGGGGCCACGGAAGCGGCCCTTGGCTGGGGGGTCCCAAGGGGGCCAGCGGCCCCCTTGGCGGGGGTTCGGGGGCAGCGCCCTCGGCCCGATGGTAAAGGGAATATTCCCTGGAATATTCCCTGGCCGACTAGTGGAGGCTCATATGGTAAGTCGGTCCGACCTAACGACCTTCACGGGCTATAAAAGCTAAACCCCTTCGCAGCCATCTTTCACTCATCTTTCACCCAATCAAAGTTGTTATTCCAGCTAGCCTTAAGCTCTTCACCTATCTTCTGTCTAGATCGCCATCCAAGCTTCACACAGTGGAAGCGCACGAGTGGATAGAGCCATCTTTGTATCAGTTGTTTGGAGTTCAAGAATTTACTGATTCTCCTCTTATCTATTGTGTACTCTCTATCTCTTTCTCAGATTTTGTTTGCTGCGCCGTGTAATATTTTGCATGGTATCAGAGCCCAGGGGGTTCTAGAGATCGGAGAGCGTGCAAGAGGCAAAGGCTTCAAAAGCAAAGAGAAACTATGTCGACTTCGGGAAGCGGTTCTGGCGCATCAGGAAGCGGTGCAGGAGGTGGTGCTGCTTTACCGGCTATTCAAACACTGAGGATTCGTCCACCAACCTTCAACGAAGGCAAGTTAGATGGTACAAACTACACATTGTGGAAGTTCAAAATTACAACTATCCTTGATTCTTATGAGCTTCTGGAGACTGTACTAGGGACTGACGCAGAACCACATCCTACCCTCGACCCATCAAATCCTAGTGTGATGATTCCTCCAAATGCAGATCTTCTACGAGCTTGGAAACGAAGGAATGCAAATGCATTGTGTGCCTTAGTTACAAGCTGTTCTGACAGTGTTTTGACTCTGATTCAGCATACAACCAAAGCATCAGATGCTTGGAATGTACTAAGGAGTCAATATGAAACACAAAACCAAACAAGGATTCAAAACTTGGAGAATCAACTAGCAGCGGAGAAGTTTGCTAAAGGAGAGACGGTTGAAGCATTCATCACTCGGATTAAGAATCTGCGCGACCAAATGGCTGGCGCTGGGATACAAAAGACTAGCGAAGAGCTAGCTCGGAGGTGTCTTCGGATTTGTCCACAAAAGTTTGATGGACTAGTAACTGCCCTTAATACTCAGGTGAGACCTCAAGCTTTGACTTTTGAGGAGTTTTGTGCATTATTAATGGAGGAGGAGTTGAGGTTGAAAGCCCGAGAAGGAAGCAACAATGGAGATGCTGCATTCTCTGCCAATGCAAAAGGCAAAGGTGTTTCCTCCACCAAAAATGATGGTGACAAAAAGAAGAAGGGCGGCAAGAAGAAGTTTCAAGGAGAGTGCTTCTACTGTAAGAAGAAAGGACATGCGATTCCAGATTGTCGTGTCAAGAAGGCAGATGAAAAGAATAGTACCCTTAAAAGTAAAGGGAAAGAGACAGCCAATATGGTTGAAGTAGAGTTGGAATTATTCATGGCGACCATTGAGGAAGTGTTCTCCTCAGCGCAAGAAGAATCTACCACTGACTCATGGGTGTTGGATAGTGGGGTCTCCCATCACATGACCAACAAGAAAGGTCTATACAGTTCTATGCAGCCTCTACAAGAATCCATCATTGTGACGGTTGGAAATGATGCTAAATGCCCTGCTGCGGGCACAGGTACTATTTCTTTTGTTGCTGCAAATGGTGAAGTCAAAAAGCTTTCAAATGTGTTGTATGTTCTCGAAATCAGGAGAAATCTCTTATCAGTTGCTGCCATAACTGATCTTGGTCATGAAGTGAGGTTCAAGAAGACAGGTGCAGAAATTATTGATAGTGCTAGCACAATTGTTGGCAAAGGAGAAAGAAGGAACAACCTGTATGAGCTAAGTGCTCTTACAGCCACCGCTGGAGTGGGCACAAGTAAGCTTTGGCATGAAAGGTTTGGACACATCGGATTTGTAGTATTGAAGGAGATGCAAAATCAAGGTATGGTTGCTCACCTACCTACAATAACTGAATTGAAGGAACCATGTGAAGCTTGTATGATGGGCAAGCAACAGAGAAAGGCATTTCCATAAGAAAGCAAGAATAGAGCATAGGCTCCTCTAGAGTTGGTACATGCTGACTTGTGTGGTAAGATGCCTACACAGGCCTTGGGGGGATCTTCTTATTTTATGTTGATTGTCAACGACTACAGTAGGAAGATGTGGGTGTACTTCCTTCGTGATAAGGCTCAAGCTTTTGGTAAGTTTAAAGAATGGCTAATACTTGTTGAGAATGAAACAGGGAAAAGTGTGAAGAAATTTAGAACAAATGGTGGTGGTGAGTTCAACTCAAAGGAGTTTGAAGGCTTTTGCAAGAGCAAAGGGATCAAGCGTCAATTGACGACGCCTCACACACATCAGCAGAACGGTGTTGTGGAACGCAGGAATCACACCATTGTGGAGATGGCAAGATGCATGCTAAAGGGCAAGGGATTTCCTAACCATTTTTGGGCTGAAGCTGTTAATACTGCAGTCTACATTCTAAATCGGAGCTATACAAAGGCTCTCAAGGAAAAAACACCTCATGAGGCTTACACTGGTAAGAAACCATCTGTCTCACATTTCAGAATTTTTGGATGTGAATGTTATGCACATGTTCCAGATGAGGAGAGAAACAAGTTACAACCAAAAAGCAGAAAATGTATCTTCTTGGGTTATAGTGATGAGCAAAAGGCTTACAAATTATATGACCAAGAGGCAAAGAAGATCATCGCGAGCCGTGATGTGGTGTTCAAGGAGGAGCCGCATAAAATGGAGGAGGAGAAGGCAAGTTCTCCCACTTTATCATCAAGCGAAGAAGTAGTCCACTATGAACTTGTCCCGAGAGCTATCCCTATCCTTAAGGAGGAGGAAGCATCATCTTCAGATGATGAGGAAAAAGTTCACCAACCTGACATCACCCCAACGGAAAAGCCATTGCCGCACTGGGTGAAGCAGCTCTATGACCACAATAATCCTATGCCTGCATCTGTTGAGGAGAAGGCAGACGGACCAAGGAGGTCTCAGAGAATAGAGGAGCAAAGGAGGGCTTCTGCTCACATAGTCAATATGGCCTTGATGGTTGAGATTATGAGAGAAGTAAAGGAGCCAACTGACTTAGAAGAAGCACTTGCAGATCCATCATGGAAGGCTGCTATGCATGCGGAGTATGACAACATAATGAAGAATGACACTTGGGAGCTAGTGGATCGACCAGCAAAGCGGAAGGTTATTGGCACCAAGTGGATCTGGAAGGTAAAGTACAAGGCTGATGGTACCTTAGAAAAGTACAAAGCTAGACTGGTTGCCCAAGGATTTTCACAAGTTGAAGGGTTTGATTTTCAAGAGTCATTTGCCCCAACTGCCAGAATGACCACTATTCGCACGGTACTTGCAGTGGCTGCCCACAAGAAGTGGCCAGTGTACCAAATGGATGTTAAGTCAGCGTTGTCATATTGCTGCACATCCGAGTCGTAAAAACCTCCATTTTTGTTGTGCATCTGTGTTATCTTATTGCGCGTGTTTCAATAAAAAAAATAAAATAAAATATGAAAAACTGATGCCAAAGAATATTATTAAGCTGTCAATTTCAATGATGAATTCTAAGAAAAGCACAGGACAAACTTCAAATCCCCAAAACAAACAAGATGTGCTTTGGTGATGGAGACCCGCAAAAACATGGGAACATCGAAGTTGATATTGAAGATGGAGATGATGGTGAAATTGTGTAGTTTGTCTAAGGATTTTGGGACTTAAGCAAATCTTACATCCCCAAATGACCATGACATGAATGATGAGAATTACGTGGATCACCTTGCTAATAGGAACAACTAAATTTGTTGGGCCTTTTTGGAGGCTAGCCTATTCTGGGAAAAAGGGGGATATTTTTGAAAGGCTATGAATGGCGGGCTGCGCCCGGATGAGAGACAGACACAGCTTAGTCGAAAAACTCAGAATGATACGGGGATAGCAGGCATTACAACGCTGGACTGAAAGTGCAGAGAAAGCTAAAATGGAGCTGTCAACTTTGACACAAACTACTTTAAGCCTTCCATTCATTACAGCAACGGCAGATGGGCCCAAAGACATTGAAACCAGTCTGACTCAGGCCAAGATTGAAGAGCTTTGCTCTGACCTTCTGGACAGTGGATTGTGGACTGTCTGGCAATAGAAGGGCAGATCGAGGTGGTGTTGCAGGAAGGGTAAGGGCCTAACAGTATTGCACCAGTCAGACCTAATAATGTGCTGAGTTCATCATCCACAGTAATTGCTTACGAGAGAGCCTTACGAGGTACTACGAATGCGAGCGAAGCTGATCATGGGCCCACTAATTTGAGCCGCAGTAGCAGGAAATCTAAAGCCGCCCTCATACAGCAGCACCCTACTGTAGGTAGCTAGTGGAGAGCTAACAGCAGGTTCAATGGAAGGAAAGACCAGTTGGCAGCCCTCCAGCAGTTTGATTCTTCTTGTGATTCGCCTACTTATAGGTTTGATCCAGCCGAAGTGGAATTTGCTGCATTGGGAACTTTAGTTCTATTTGGGTGCTGAAGGGAGCCATGCTTCAATTTTTCCTCTGTTTGACGTTCTATTTGCAAAGATCTTTGTTGGGCTGATTGATGGAGCTATGACTAGATGCTGTTAGTAACACATCAGCCAGCTATTGGCAAGGGATTTGTGATTGACTGCAGATCTTTGATAGGCGGCGCAAATCGTTTCTTTGACAAACTGAGATTGATCGTGAAATGCTACCACGACTGCTAGTAGGCCATGGTGCTCTCTCAGAAAGAATCTGACATCCAGCTAATCTTCACCGTCGTCTTTACCCTCCCTCGCCTGCAGAGATGAAGCATAACAATGATGTTCCGAACGGCCATTTCAAGAAGGACTAGCAGAACTATATCTGAACATGGTTCAATCAGCCTGCTCGCAAGAAGCGCAAATGTTTAGCGAAGCAAAAGAAGGCCATGAGAATATTCCCATGACCTAGTAGTGAGCCTCTCTGGCCTGAAGTGCACTCTCAGATTTTGAATTACAACTCGAAGATCAGAGCTGACCGTGAATTTACTTTGAAGGAACTTAAATCTGCAGTAACATCTGTGACTATTCCTGAAGTACGTTCCGTTATTGAACCTGGTCTGGTCAAAGCACGTACTTACAACCTCAAAAATAGGGGTGGAATCACTGTCTGTTGTTCCCATTTCAAAGGCTCAAACATTTGGGTTCTAGGTTGAGAATGGCACACAGTCAAAGTTTGTTGATGAATACACAGTCAAAGTTGTGGATGTATTTGCAATTCCGCAGAGTGGAACAGGTGTTAGCATTGAGGCTGTGGACTCCGTTTTCCAGGCCAAAATGCTTAAAATGCTTAAGCTGATGGGCAGACCGGAGATGGTTGTGGGTTGATATCATTCACACCCTAGTTTTGGATGTTGGCTTTCTGGAGTTGATATTAATACACAGCAGGCCGAGCTGGCGTTCTAATAAAGGTTATGGGACTCATGCTTGAAAAGTTTGGTTGGTGTAGACTATGACAAATGCAGTTTATTGTAGTAAGTGTTTGTACTCTTTCAGGGGGCTGATTGAAGGCTTTTCATGTTAAGCATCTCTTCTATTATATGATGGACTGGTTTATTATGAAGTGGCAATACAAAGAGTGTTCTAGCAGAAGCAGAAATAACTTTCAGCTTGTCCAGATCTTAGTGGAAAGCCCAATGTTTGTTCTACACAGTTTTTGAGCAGCCTTGACTTGAAACCTTGTAATCTCAACTACTTAGAGATTCAAACAGTCTTCATGTTTGAATGGTATGAATGGTCTAAAGTACCCTTTAGACAGAAAACAGTACAGCTGTTTATGATTAAATCTTGAAACTGAGATATTTATTTGGAGCTCCTGAATCCAAGTTCATACACTTATTGTAAACCAGAGGACAGTTTGACATGCTTTGTCATTTATTTTTGACTCTTCTTTTGTAAAATATTTGACAAACAATATAATGAACTTGGCATCAAATATTGTGTTATCGAGATCTTCTTGATAGTCTTTATTTCTTGCTGTACCTTGAACCCCGTGTTCAGCAGCTCTTGCACGATCTCTTTGACAGCGTTCTTAAATGGTGACCTTCAAGGAGGAGGTGTACGCGGCTCAGCCACCAGGGTTTGAGGCCCCCCATTCTGAGAACAAAGTGTGTAAACTGAAGAAGGCATTGTATGGGCTGAAACAAGCCCCCAGAGCATGGTACCAGCGGATAGATAGGTTCTTTTTAAACCTAAACTTCAAAAGATGTGCCTCAGATACTAACTTGTATGTTTACAGGGATGGTAAAAAGTCTGTAGTGATTGTCCTATATGTGGACAACCTTCTTATTACAGGTGACTATGAAGATATGATCAACCAAACTCGAAAGGCTTTGAGTTCTGAGTTTGAAATAACAGACTTGGGCTTGTTGCACTATTGTTTGGGGATTGAAGTCTAGCAAGAGCCAGGAAAGATCTTCATCTCTCAGAAGAAGTATGCATGGGAGATCTTGAAGGCATTTGGCATGACCGAGTGCAAGGAGATAGCTACACCTATGGAGGTGAATGCAAAGTTATCCGTCAAGGATACATTAGCACTAGCAGACATTGGGAGGTATAGGAGGTTGGTCGGCAGTCTGATCTACTTGTGTAACACCAGACCAGATATCAGTTTTGCTGTTGGTGTTTTGAGCAGGTTCTCAAACAAACCTCATGAGAGTCATTGGAAGGCTGGGATGCGGGTGCTCAAATACTTGAAGAAAACTCTTGACTATGGTATCACATACAGTTTCGGAACCTCTCTTGTGGGGAACTGTGACTCAGATTGGGCAGGAGACATTGATTCCAGGAAGTCGGTTTCTGGTTATTGTTTCTCTTTGGGTTCAGGAATTTTCTCTTGGATTAGTAAGAAGCAACCAACAGTGGCATTGTCTTCTACCGAAGCAGAGTACAAGGCAGCTTGTTTTGCTGCATGTGAGGCCGTATGGTTGAGAAGGATTCTATGGCATATGGGAGTGCAGGATGAAGAATCAACTGTGCTGAGATGTGACAATCAGAGTTGCATCGCCATTGCCAAAAATCCAGTGTTTCATGCACGCACCAAACATATAGAGATCCAGTATCACTATGTGCGTGATTTGATGGAGGATGGGATAGTGGAATTGATCTACTGTCCAACAGAGGAGAATGGAGCAGATATCTTCACCAAAGCACTTACGAAGGATCTGCTTCAAGTTCATCTTCAGAGACTCGGCATTGGGATGAGGAGATAGTTCACCTATGGGTGGACATTGAGGGGGGGTGTTAGATATGATCAATGCCCCACCCTCATTAGGTGCTACCAATGATCCATGGTGCTCAAAGTTGTAAGGCCCCAATTATGAGAAGAAGCCAAATGTGAGCCCGGAAATTGGTTGAGTCCTAACTTGTATATCAGATGAGGTCTATGTGACCGGATGTCAAAAAGGTGATTGTTGTGGGTCTAATCTTTGGGTTAGACGGAGTGGTTAAGCTGGTAGCAATTCGAGGCGCATTGCATCGAGTTGCGGTGTAAGGGCCCCCGGCCCGATGGTAAAGGGAATATTCCCTGGCCGACTAGTGGAGGCTCATATGGTAAGTCACGGTCAGCAGGCCGACCTAACGACCTTCACGGGCTATAAAAGCTAAACCCCTTCGCAGCCATCTTTCACTCATCTTTCACCCAGTCAGAGTTGTTATTCCAGCTAGCCTTAAGCTCTTCACCTATCTTCTGTCTAGATCGCCATCTAAGCTTCACACAGTGGAAGTGCACGGGTGGACAGAGCCATCTTTGTATCAGTTGTTCGGAGTTAAAGAATTTACCGATTCTCCTCTTATCTGTTGTGTACTCTCTATCTCTTTCTCAGATTCTGTTCGCTGCGCCGTGTAATATTTTACAGTCACTATGCGAACATAGTGTGAAAAAACATGGAATGCATCATCATTTAGCTTTCTCAATGATCTAAAGAGTCAATGCCATATTAGTCATTAATGTTAGTATCCATAGTATGGATGGTTCCAAAATACTAGATTTTTGGACAAGTTTAGCCTATTTTTGATATTTTGGATGTTATTTCTTGTAAATATCCCAAAAAGCTATGGAAAATTCTAGAATAGAATGACATGAAAAAAGCAAGTGACTTTTTCAACCAAATTGGGAGATTTCATGCAAAGAGAAGGATTGGAAAAATCGCGCATGTCGGGATCGCAGTTTATAGGCAATAAACAGTACTTCCAATTGGGAGAAGAAGAAGAAGTGAGCTGGAATAATTTGGAGTAGGTGTCCTAGAGTTTTACCTCCCTTTCGGAGCCAACAGAACCATCAGAATTGCAATCTAAGCAACAGGGAATAAGCTAGTGTTTTTTGCACATTTTTTGTCTAAAATGGAGCTTCAGGAGATCTAATGCTTGGAGATTGCTTCTGAGTAGTGTCAAATAAGAAATCAAGCATTCTTCATCCCAAATTTTCTCTATCAATGATGCTATGATTTGCACCATAAATGCCACTTTGAAGCGCAATCCATCCACAAAGAGGTGAAGATAAGAAAACATACCTTTAAATTTAATATTTATGATGGTATTAAAGATTATCATAAGATTCTCTCTTGGCTAAGTCAATTCGACCTATATTTTGATTGTGAAAGTTATGATGAAAATGATAAAATCAAGTGTGCTTCACATATTTGAGCTTCGCGTGTAATAATTGCAGCAATAATGAGAGACCATTCCTCAGTAGACTGAAATATTCTAGAGTACTTTGTTGCACCTTCAAATTGTTGAGCTTGTACCTAAATCTACTTTCAAAAGGAAGTATATATCTTGATTTCTTTCGTTTTCCCAAGCTAAAGTCAACATGTTTAAAACCAACAAATTGGATGATGCTATTTCTTTGGTGCATGACACTGAAAAGAAACAAACTAAAGATCAAGGACAACTTTCAGCTTCCACGAGAAATAATATGAGTAACAACAACTCTCATTTTAATTCTTTTTGTACTTATAACTTTCAATTTGGAAAGAATCTTCCTAATCACCGACCTTAGATACAAAATTTTTATAATAATGTAGGCCAACCTACCTTAAATACTAATCATAAGATTCTATCCTCTAATCTACCTAAGTCATCTGAACCTAAAAATGTTAATCTAACTTTCTCAAATACCAATTCCAAGAATGAAATTTGTTATAAATGCAATCTCTCTAGCCATATTACAAGTCGTTGTCCTATGGGCAACACTCGCGATTGAAAAAAGCCCACTGCACATTTAAATTATCTTGGAGCTAACGAAGCAACTAAAGACCTTGAAGCGATGCATGATTTTAATGAAGCCACGCTTATGGGAGAAACCCTCTAATGACACTGATGAACTTGCTACTAGTAAAATTTTTACCCATGCTTTATTAAAAATGAGATGTAAAATCCATAATAATGAAATGAGTGTCTTGCATGATGATGGTAGCACACATGACTTTGTTTCAAAAAAGGTAGTTCGAAAATTGCAACTTACAACTATTTCCTCCACTTATAAAATTAAGGCTGCATTTTTAGGGAAATGATATAAGAGAACTAAATAAGTACATGTATTAGAAATTTGCATTAGACCTTATAGAGAAAACCAAAAAAATTTAGTAGCACCATTACAATTTGTCGATGTAATTCAAGTATGCATTGGCAGTATCAATTTTATCCTAACATTGATTATGACATGCATTCAATGCATATTCAACATAAAGGTAAAATTCTTTTCTTGAAGGACTAATAAATACTAAGTTATATCCATTAATTAGTTACACTAAGATGAAATGTTCCATTCGAAAACAATCTAAATCTTTTCTCATATTAATTATGAAGCTTCCAAGTGTAAGTTAACCATAGGATGACAAAATTTTATTAATAAAATTTTTGATTGCTTTTCTTCTAACTTCCTCCATCACGACCCAAGGATCATCAAATTGACCTTCTATCTGTGGTAGCCAACCTCCTTGTTTGTAAAGCTCTCTATCATCATAATCATGTAGAACAAAAAGGAATCCAAAAACAAGTTGAAAAACTGTTAAATAGAAAGTTAATCCGACCTAGCAGTTCATCTTTTGGAGCTCCCATTCTTTTAGTAAAGAAAAAGAATCAAACCTATCATACGTGCATAGACTATAAAGCTCTAAATAAAATTACTATTAGAAATTGATATCCAATTCATTGTGTGGATGATCTATTAGACAAATTGCAAGATGCTATTGTATTTAGAAATATTGTAAGTCCGGCTATCATCAAGTTGGCATGGCTACACTGACATTTATAAAATTGCCTTTAGGACCCAATTTGGCCATTACAAATTTTTAGTAATGCCCTTCAGTCTTACTGATGCACTTGTCGTTTTCAGTACAATGATGAATCAAACATTTCTAAATATTCAGCATTGTATTATTATCTTTTTTGACGATATCCTTGTTTTTAGTAAAACCAAATTAGAACATGAAAACCATTTAGCTTAATTTTTCCTTACTCTTCTTAAAGTCTATTTTGACTTTTATGAGTCGTGCTTTCTTTTTTATGAGTAAAAGAGAGTGAGGGAGAGCTTCTTCTACTTGCTATGTGCAAGTCTTGCATCAGATCTGTGCAACATAAATCATAAACAAGTCGTCCTAGTTTCCCTCAACCCAATAGTTGTAGAGGAAGTTCTACAAATAGTAGCCATTAATCAAAGCTTCCAAGCATATCAAAAGGGCCATGAAAATTGCCAAGTTTTGATGGAAAATGAAGATGATATGCTTTTTAAGGACATTCAAGAGCTTGACATCAAAGTCAAAAACTAAATTTTTTGTACAACCCTATTCCATTAAATCCTACAATTAGTATGGCTAGGTTACAAATCAGGCTATTCCCTTGGCTAAGTTTCAATATTTCTTAGAATCCACTCATGTCCTTTTTATATTCTCTTTCTCCAAGTTATGTACAAAGGGGTTAGGGAATCTATTTGTCAATTGCTCATTGAAATAATTTTTGAGTTTGGTGCTATTGAAATTTCTCTTCTTGAAAATGTTAGCCTTGTTGTTACTCTTGTTTTTTATTCTTCTTCTTGTTATTCTTTCTCCTTGGTCATTACCTTCATTCTTCTCTATTTTATTCATTTCCTCATTTGAGAAGCTCTTTTCATTAGATTGTAGCAACATAGCACTTGAAGCCCTATCAAAATCTCTACAAGTGATGGTTCATGGAGAGCTTGGAGCTCCTAGCAAACCCACCTCCACACAAACATGGCGGCCATCAACCCCACCTCCCTCAAGCTTCTCACATCTCTCCATCCCCTTACACCACATAACACTGCCAAGGCTTGCTGCCACTCCATCGTACTACCTCCTCCCATCCCACAGCATCTTGGCCATGCAACCTTCCTCTTTTTGTGCACCACCTTGTCCTCCTATCCCACCATCAACCTTTTCTTGCATGGCTCACCACTTGAGAGCTCTTGCCCTGTAGCCGACTACCACCTGCTACCATCACATCTCCATCACCACCACCCCCAAAGGCCTCCACCACTACTACTTGCATCAAAGCAAACACACACACATACACCTCCCACATAAACACACATGGCACACACACACACATCCCCTCATACATACATTAACCAAACGTACATACACACACTCTCTCACCACTCTCATTAGCATATATACATGCACTCCACACACCCTCCAGACACAGATGAACCTCACCCCTCACAACACAATAAACACACACATCCACCACTCAACAAATAGACACACACACACAACAAAATTAACCCACCCACACCCACACAAAGCACATTAAACACACACACACACACACACACACACACGCACACACGCACGCACGCACGCACGCACGCACACACACACACACACACACACACACACACACACACACACACACACACACACACACACACACACACACACACACACACACACACACATTGAACACACTAGTGTCACTACGCATAACACATCACACATGCATAGCACATGCAAGGTGCATTTGGCAACATTACTTCCCACTCCCCCTATCACTACCCTGTTCATATGGGGGGCTTGAGGGGGAGTGAGAAGGGAGGAAAATAAGCATACAGAGTGCACATGTATCACCTCGTAGCTACAGTTGGCCTCACATAGACACACACCATATGCACACCATCACCCCACTCACAATGCGCTGCACTAATGCCTACATGCATGCACATGTAAACATAATACCTAAAACGCACATACACATCACCTAGTCTATACACGCATAATAATACCACTCAGGGGATGCATTGACACATGACACATGTTTTAGATGTAGGAATTTTCCTTCTCAACTCATCCTATTACCATCCCATTGGAGAGGATGGCCAAGGAAGGGAGGAGCAAGGATAGATGCATGCACATGCACACACACCAACACATATACACACACTAAGGACATCAATGCATTTTTAGTACACATAGTGCACTTTTGGACTATCCTCACACATATACCTAGTATATAGTTTTATCCACCCACTACACATTAAACATAACCATAAACAACTATCACTTACCTTGTAGGCCATACACTTAATCATCCATGTTGCATTGAATGTAATTACAGTAGGTGCAAACATCACTATAAACACCCTAGGATACACAAATACTAGGACACATGATAGTTGCACACACATATACTAACTCATGCATCTACCCTAGGACCCATACACTTATGAATTCACATTGCACCTCCTATCCACACACACCTAGGACCAAGGAACGTAGGTTAGATCGCACCTTTGCACATGTGAAACTTCATTGTGTAATAAAATTTGAGGCACAAACACTAAATGTAAAGCGGAACCACAAGAGGCCAAGCAAAGCAAGACTTGACATATGAGGAGCCAAAGGACTCACAACTCAAATTGTAAAGGTTAAAACATTAAGAGCCAACCAAAATAAAAGGTACCACAATCCTTAACGATAATTGTTGGCTTAAGGTTTAGATTTTTCAATGTGCTACAAGGCTTCAAAAACTCAGAATGTTTGGATAGAAGAGAAAGCATGCTTGTGTAGCATGCACTTGCACAAAATTGAGATTAAGATAAGATGTAGTCATTACTTCTCATAGTCAACTAAAATTAGTGTATGGAAATAAGAATGAATCCATGAGCCAAGAAGTGTGATTTGGGTGTCTTGATGAACAAACTTTATAGGCAATCATCGATTCTTTATGACACACTATGGGTTCAATATTCTTCAATATGATGTCAACAGCCATTTAGTTGCATGACAAAGGTACAGATCAGGTAGTTGCCACCACAAGAAGTGATGGGATTCAATGTCCCACAGTTTCCGTGGTAGAATCTCATAATGCACTCAACTTAGATCAAAGAACCCTTCACTCTTCCACTAATTGAAACCCGAAAAGAGATTACATGATTAGAAACACCAAACTTTTTCTTCAACTCCACAACACAATAACCCAATTGTAAAGTAAAATGTGACTTATTTGTGCCAAATCAAACAGAATGTAACTACCATGCAATTATCTCATGACAAACCCTATACATAATCTATCCCATAGCCTTGCAAGCCTAAAGCTTCTTGAAATTGCCATCAAATTTTCCATGTGTCGTGCTATTGCCCAAACACAATGAACATATGCTAATGACCCTCAATGCATTGGGTTCACCTCCATGTGTCACGAACCTCCAAAACACATAGTATCCAATAGCGATTTCCTTAAACTTAGTGGCCCTATGATTTCTACTCACATGGAAAAGGCTATCACCATTGACCCACTCAAGGGTATCACACAGAAAATAATGGCTTTGGTTATGTAAACCACCTGTGTCACCCCCTTTGTCAATCATAGACTAGAAAGCAAGGAAGAAAATGAAACCACCTAAATGTGGATCATGATGTAGGACAAAAACCACTCAAGAAATTGAGTTAGCTAAGATAGAAACAAGAAGCCAAACTTCATCTATTAGAAAAAGGACAATCAGATTAACTCAATTGATATGCAATCGCTTGATGCAAATGTCAAATCCAAGGAAAAGTTGGTAATGACAACAAATACAAAAGAGGAACCTAATTACCCATCTCATAGTAATGCCATAGCTACATATGAATGCTCAAACTAGGATAAAAAAGCACCATCAAGAAGTAATGAACAGTCACTAGACGTGCCAACTAGCCCACTTAGGAGTCCCAAGTCTCCTAAAAACTATTCACCATGAAAGTATCTAATATGTTGATTCAACATAGTATCTAATATGTTGATTCAACTACTAGTGCTCACCAATAAAGATCTCAACAGTCATAGCCTTTGGCCATGACAGAGCCCACATCCACACATGAACAAAGCTCTTGTCAATCCACTCTTAGTGATGATGTTTCAAGAAACATCTTCATCACTTCTAGCACCCCTAATGAACTTAAAACATAGGCATACAAAGAAAACTCTTGAAAATATAGCTAATGAGATAGCATAATAAACCAATGAGCCTAGTCTAGTTAGATGCAAAGCTAACATTGCTCACATGTGCATACATTTACACTAGTATTA
Source organism: Lygodium microphyllum (assembly GCF_053477565.2). Lineage (NCBI taxonomy): Eukaryota > Viridiplantae > Streptophyta > Polypodiopsida > Schizaeales > Lygodiaceae > Lygodium > Lygodium microphyllum. Next base: position 95,183,615 of record NC_141141.1, read on the forward strand.
AAAAAACGATGAACGCAAACAACTCTTAGAAAAGCCATTGATGTGCAATAAGAAACAACACATTTTCTCTTGCTACATAACCATTGTCGAAGAAATTATGAAAGGTATAGCAAATCCACAACTAGAGAGTTTTGTCTAATTCCCTCCTTCTACACTGCCCTCCATGAGACGAAAAAGAAAAACTAGAATCATTAGAGTAGAAAGGGAAAGAATAAGGTACCTTTGAGTCTAAAAGGCATTCTAACTATAATTTGACAAGTAAAATTGGCCACTGACTAATGACAATAGCCAAGAAAAGGAAAGCTCTTTAGACATCCTTGCATGACCTCACACATGTCACTCCCACAATCCTGTGAGTACTATCAAGTATCCCTCATGTTGAGCTTTGAGCCACTATTTGAAAACATCCTTTGTATGATAAGCTTATCGTAAAATAAGATCCACATATGGCTAGCAAGCTAGAAGTAGGAAGCATCATCCTTGATATCAATGCATATATATTTTGCCTTACACAAGACGTGACAATTCTCAATGGCTATGCTTCATTTCAATAGAACCCTAATTTCTTCACATGGTTTAATCTATAGCTATGTGACAGAAAACATAATATATCTCCTAAATTTACATTGCCGCCACAACCCACCCCTCCATGAAAGAATGAAAGGAAAAGTGACTCCTCAATGATCTTTGCTCACATGGTTGAAATAGAAAATCATCCCTCAGATCTAGGTTAAGAATCCATACCTCCTAAGGGAACAAAGGCTCTAAAGGGGATGAATCATTGCTCTTCAAGTCACATCCACAAGGAACCAGAAACACACAAGTTTTCCTTAACCCCTTGAATCCTTCCAAAAAAACCCCATATCTAAAATAATAGTTGCTATCAACTGCTACTAGTACCAAAACTAGTGACTTGGTAGTTACTATTTCCTGACAAGACGTGGAAGCACAATAGTCCCACTTCCCAATTGCAACTAAACCCACCAACTTTGCCAAGGAAAATTAGCCTAATACCTCACAAAAGATTGACACTAGCACAAAATTGTCAAGATTGTGGGAGAGAAGGAAGGAGTCTCACTTGTAGCTTTCTTGCTTGCACAATGGGGGAAGACACACAAGGGTGGAGGCTGAAAACTGTTTTCCTCTTCTTAGTTGTGTAAGCCAAAAGAACTCTAGTACAAAGAAATAGAAGAACCCTCTATATGGGTCTCAAACCAAACTCAACTAACTAAGGTGGCATACTAACTGAGCCACGAACTAGAGTAGATAAGGATAGCTATCATGTAGCTATTATTCATGGGCGGTGTACCAACCGCATCTGCAACTGACACGTCGGTGACATAAATGCACAACGGTCACCCTGGCGTATCACGAGTGGAGCTCGATATCTCAACACTCCCCCTCGAGCTCAATCCCAATTCCTGCACACCAAGCAGGTCTCTGAACTTGCGCAGCTTCTCTGCGCCCAATGCCTTCGTGAATATGTCAGCTACCTGATCCTCTGTGCTGACATAAACTAGATCAATAAGACCTAGTAAAACCCTCTCTCGCACATAGTGATAATGCACCTCAATGTGCTTTGTTCTAGCATGATAGACTGGGTTATTTGCCAAGTGTATACTACTCATGTTGTCACAATAGATGACAACTGGCCCATCTGTAGACTGATGCATATCATAAAGTAGCTTATGCAACCAAGCTACCTCACATGCAGCCATTGCTGCACCCCTGTACTCAGCCTCTGTGCTCGACAAGGCAACTGTAGGCTGTTTCTTGCTGCTCCAAGTGACTGCAGCACTCCCAAAAGAGAACACATATCCACTGGTAGATCGTCTATCAGAAATACTACCAGCCCAATCAGCATCAGTGTATCCATGCAACTGTATCTGAACCCCAGTCTCATAAAATAGTCCATACTGCAATGTGGACTTCACATACCTGAGTATGCGTCTAGCCGCATCCAAATGTGGTTTCCTTGGAGCCTGCATAAACTGACTTACCAATCCAACAGCATAGCTCAAATCTGGCCTGGTAATAGTCATATAAATCAAACTTCCTACTATGCGTCTGTACATAGTAGGGTCTTCTAGAAGCTCACCTGCATCTGTGCTCAGCTTCACATTCTGCTCCAAAGGAACTGAAATAGGCTTACAGCCTGTCATCCCATATTTGGACAGCATGTCCAATCCATACTGCCTCTGCAAGAGCTGTATCCCACTTGGTGATCTAATCACCTCAATGCCCAAGAAATAACGCAGCTCTCCCAAATCCTTCATCTCAAACTTCTGCTTCAATAGCATTTTCACATGAAGGATATCTTCATCACTGTCACCTGTCATAATCAAATCATCAACATAAATGACAAGTAGCATAATACCTTTCTCTGTTTTCCTCACATAAAGTGAGAAATCTGCCTTGGAAATCTGAAAGCCAATAGTGACAAGATACTGTCCTATCTTGTCAGACCATGCTCTAGGTGCTTGCTTCAAGCCATACAAGGCTTTCTTCAACCTGCAAACAAACTCAGGATGAACAGCATGCACATAACCTGGTGGCTGCTCCATATATACCTCTTCTTGCAAATCACCATGCAAGAAGGCATTCTTTACATCCATCTGATGTAAAGACCATTCCTTTGATGCAGCCATAGCAATGACTGCTCTTACGGTTGCCATCCTTGCAACCGTACTGAATGTTTCTTCATAGTCAATGCCATATGTTTGTGCATACCCCTTGACTACTAATCTTGCCTTGTATCTGTTCACAGAACCATCTGCATTGTGCTTCACCTTATAAACCCACTTACAGCCAATTGCATTTTTACCTTTAGGCAAAGGTACCAATTCCCATGTAGCATTTGCTTCTAAGGCATCCATTTCTTCATCCATGGCTTTCTCCCATTTTTCTTTTCCCATGGCTTGCTCAAAAGATGTGGGTTCTGGTTCCTGTATCACTTTGACCATATATGCATAGTGAATGGCTGTAAATCCATCATATTTCAGCCTATCCACAGGATACCTAGCTCTCGTAGACCTGCGCAAAGTAGGTTCACTCCCAGGTGCTCTCAAAACATCCCTGGTCTTCCTTACTCCAGGTGTAACAATAGAAGGAATACCCAACTCATCATCAATGCTCTGTTCTGAGCCACTGGATTCACCATCCACATAAGAGTGGCCTGCATTCACATCAAACATGGGCTGATCAACCTTCTCTTTTCCTTTTCGTGATACCTGCATACCACTATCTGCATTGCTTTGAGAAGAATCTCCTGATCTCAATCTGCCTGTCCATGGCGAAGAATGTGAACCACTGCTAGAGGATGCTCCAGGTCCACTAATATTTTGTGACTGCTGCTGTGAATTTTGTGCAGCATTACCATTTTGTGCATCTACATCATCAATCACATTTACTGGTTTATACCAGCTACTCATCTCATCAAAAACAACATCTCTGCTCACTGTAAACTTACGAGTAGAAGGGTTATAGCATCTATACCCTTTTTGCTGCAGAGAGTAACCAATAAAGATGCACTTCTCAGCTTTTGGATCCAACTTGGATCTCAGCTCATCTGGCACATGTACATAGGCAATGCAACCAAAAATTTTCAAATGAGAAATATCTGGTTTCCTACCAGTATACCTCTCCTCTGGAGTCATTCCATGTATTGCTGCAGTGGGAGTCCTGTTCATTATGTAGACTGCTGTAGCAACTGCTTCAGCCCAATAAAAATCTGGCAAGTCTTTTTCATTGAGCATGGCACGAGATACCTCTCCAATATGCCTGTTTTTCCTTTCTGCAATTCCATTTTGTTGTGGGGTATAACTGCATGAATATTGCTGCTTTATGCCATGCTCTTGCAAGAACCTTGCAAACTCATTTGAGAGGTACTCTCCCCCTCCATCTGACCTTAGGCATTTTATTTGCAGACCTGTTTCTTTTTCAGCCATAGCTTTAAGGGTTTTGAAATGCCCAAAAACTTCACTTTTCTTTTTCATAAAATACACCCAAACTTTTCTGCTATAGTCATCAATAAAAGTGACAAAATAATGACAGCCTCCAAGAGATGCAGCTTTAGTAGTCCACACATCAGAGTGGATTAATTCCAATGGCTTCTCACTCTCTTGAACATGTCTAGGAAATGGTTTCCTTGCCTGTTTTCCAAACTGACAGGCTTCACATACCTTATGCATTTCTGCAACCTTGAACTTAGGCAATCCTGCAACAATGTTTTGGGCCTGCATTGATTTAAGTCGCTGTACATTAACATGACCAATGCGTTTATGCCAGATATCAATATCTGCAACTACACCGGTCCCATGTGCAAACATTGCTGCACTCAATTCAGGCATGTCTGCATCCAATGTAAACATTCTGCCCTTCTTCTTTCCTTTTGCTATCAAGCGACCTTTATTTTTCATATCCTCAACAAAGCATCCATGAGGATTAAATCTGACCTGCAAGCCCTGTTCAACCATTTGACCAACAGAAACCAGATTCTTGGTGATATTCGGGACATGAAATACATCGGCCAGGTATTTCTTTTTCCCATCCTGCATAGACAAAGGAATTTTTCCAATCTGCACAATCGGATGTGCAGTATCATCACCAGTCTCCACAAATCCTGGTTTTTCCATTTTCCTTGCATCCTCCATCCATTCTGCATGACCTGTCATGTGGTTTGATGCACCTGAGTCAACATACCACACATCGTTGCTTTCTTCTGCACTTGTCACAGAATTGTTCATGTGCTGCACCATGAACAAATGCTCATTTCTGTCATCACCCTGTCTACTAGAAGATGCATAATTTCCTTGTTGCAGTTTTCCACTCATGATGTCATTCTGCTTTTTGTAGCAGTCTTTAGCCATATGTCCCATTTTACCACAGTAGTAGCATTCAACATTACTGTTTGCATTTTGGCCTCTTTGCCATCCACCACGACCTCTCTGGCTCCCCCTGCCTCTAGAGTTACCACGTCCTCCTCCATAGGACTGGTTTTCTTGAGTTTGCTGCATATTCTGATTTCTGCCACGGCCTCCAAATCGGCCTCCTCTACCTCTGCCTCTACCTCTTCCAGCATTTGAGTAGAAGACAGCTTCTTTTGAAGTTCCTCCTGAAGAAGATGCACCACCATTTCTCTGCTCCTCAGAAATTAGAAGAGCAATCAACTCCTCAAAATCAGGAAATCTTTCACGGACGGAAATGGATGTCCGAAACTGCGCATAATCCTTTCCTAGACCATTCAAGGTCACAGAAACTAAATCATCATCTTCCACTGGCGACCCAATGGAAGCAAGTGCATCTGCAATCTTCTTCACCTTCATGTGGTAGTCATTGATGCTCATATTTTCTCTTTGCACATTATGCAACTCTTGCTTGAGCTGCATTTTCCTGGCTTGTGTATTTGTGCTATACATCTTTGACAGAGTATCCCATGCCTCCTTTGGCGTACTTGCATCCTGAATATGCACAATCATAGAGTCTGAAATACTGATAGACAACCAGTACATAACTTTCCTGGCTCTCTCATGCCATGCTTTAAATGCCTGCATTTGCTGTTGATTGGGAACATCAGGAAGAACTGGTTCTTCTTCATTTCCTGCAACAAATTCCCAATATCCTTTTCCCATAAGGAAATTCGTCATTCTAAACTTCCATGCCTGGAAGTTGTTCTTGTCAAGCTTTTCAGTGACAATCTGTGAGAGAGAATCAGACGCCATTACAGAACACTGCAAAAAATTCTGTCACTGCAAACAACACAGCTTCAGCCTCACAAAGGCAAATCTGCAAGGCTGACGAAAGTGGTATTTGACCACACAGTCACTTCCTAGTGACGATTTTGCATCAACAGGCAATAGGGATGATTCTGTAACTCCCAATGTCTCTGCGCACAAGCATACGATGCAATTTCTACAGAAACTTTTCACCAACCTGTAGAACAGTGACTGCACAGCATAAAACTGGGCCTTTTCCTGAGTGCGTGCAGAAAACTTCTGCCTCCAAAACAGGCCCCGAAATGGCCTCAAATCAAAAAAACAGGGTCGCCGAGAGCTAAAGCTCTCTCCCGCAGCATATACTGCCCTTTTGCTTCACCGCGAAGGGCGTCTCAACCTGAGACAATGCACTCCTGCAATTTCCGGCTGTGCTACCTGCAGAGATCTGCTCCCAAAACAGAAAATGAAAGCAACACTGCTCCTCTTACCAGAACACCGCGAGCTTGGCTTGCTTTCTTGAGCTCCTTACCACGAACAAGGCTCTGATACCATGTCAAGATTGTGGGAGAGAAGGAAGGAGTCTCACTTGTAGCTTTCTTGCTTGCACAATGGGGGAAGACACACAAGGGTGGAGGCTGAAAACTGTTTTCCTCTTCTTAGTTGTGTAAGCCAAAAGAACTCTAGTACAAAGAAATAGAAGAACCCTCTATATGGGTCTCAAACCAAACTCAACTAACTAAGGTGGCATACTAACTGAGCCACGAACTAGAGTAGATAAGGATAGCTATCATGTAGCTATTATTCATGGGCGGTGTACCAACCGCATCTGCAACTGACACGTCGGTGACATAAATGCACAACGGTCACCCTGGCGTATCACGAGTGGAGCTCGATATCTCAACAAAAATCAATGAGTCCAAGTGGGTCAATAGCTCTCAATTCAAGCTCAACTTGACCAAAACCTCAAACTTATTTGAAACCTAACTTCTGGCTAAGAAGATTAAAGGACACTCTAACAGAAATGGCCCACAATGAAAATCAACCAATAAGTGCCTTTTTTCAGGAAATTAAGGGATGAAATCACATTTTTTGCTCGTGTTTATGTGGAGTGTGAGGAATTAAGGGATGAAATCGCATTTGAGGAATTGTGAGTATGTCCACTATCATGGAAAGAGTAGGAATATCTTGGCAAGCAATACAATGACCATCTATATGACCTTCGAGGACTCATCCTTGAGGAGGAAACTAAGGAATGCCATTTGGTAATAAATTGGTAATAAATTCTTATGCATTCTTGGCTCATGGATTGATTCTTATTTCCACACTCTAATATTAGTTGGCTATGAGAAGTAATGGATGCACCTTATCTTGATCTCAATTTAAGTAGGTTTTCTCTCCTTTCCAAACACTTACAACATATTGAATAAGCTAATCCATAAGTCAACAATAATGTTTCAAGATTGAGGTACCTTTTTTTCTTGTTTAATCTTGATATTCCAACCTTTGTGATTCGATTCTTGCATCCTTTAGTTCCTCATATGTCAGGTCTTCCTTTGCTCAGCTCCTTGTGGTTCCACTTCACTTTTAGTGTCCATGCCTCAAAGTTCACTACACAATGATGTCTCACACCTACAAAAGTGGGATCTAACCTATGTGCCGTGGTCCTAGGTGCATGTGCACATGAGGTGCAATGTTAATTCATAGGTGCATGGGTCCTAGGGTGGATGCATGGGTTAGTATATGTGCACATGACTACCATGTGTTGTAGTGTTTGTGCATCCTACAATTTTTATGGTGATGTTTGCACCTACTCCAATTACACTCAATGCAACACACATACCTAAGTGTATGACCCACAAGGTAAGTGCAAGTTATCTAAGGTTATTTTTAATGTAGAGTGGGTGGATAAAAGTGTATGCTCTGGGTATATGCATGCGCATAGTGCAAAAGTCCACTATCTACACTCAAAATGCATTAATGTCCTTAGTGGGCATGCGTATGTGCACTTAGTTGTGTGTATTCTAAATGCAATGCAAGATTTTTGAGATCTAAGATGTACCTAAATGTTGGTGCATGTGATTTTGTGCCTATCCTATGTGAGCTAATGTGGGATGCATTTAAGCCTATATGTGGTGGGGGAACTAGGTGCTTAAGCATAAGGTAACCTAGTGGGTGTGTTCAGTGTAGTAACGCACTAGGTACAGTTGGTGCGCAAGGGCACTACATGCATGTGAAAGAGTTATTCTAAAAGGCATTATACTAGTACCTTGAATGTACAAAAGTTCCCTAGCGTGTGTATATGTGTGCCAAGGAATGTGTGTGTATAGGGGTTTAGATGCATGCGTGAGAATGTTGTGTATGTATTATTCACGCATGCGTGAGAATGTTGTCTCTTTTTTTCTCTCTATTTCTCTCTCTCTCTTTTGTGAATAATACAATGTCATATAATGGGGCTTTCAACTTTACAAGAGAGATCATAAGTATTTTGGAAGGCATATAAGGATTACTCTTTAAGAAAGTAATTTTGTTCGACCTTTAAGCATCGATTTGAAGCTATGAAGAGCTTGTTGTGGCTAAAGAGTTTTGAGTTTGAGAGATGGTGGAAATTCTTAAGTAGTCATTGCCTCTTCGTGCTCTAATGGTAGAGGGCTCAAGGTGGTAGGTGAGATTTGCTCGACAAAATCGACTCCTTAGTGTTAGCTTTCTTATTATTCCCTTGGAGTTCATTTAGAATCATACATGTCCATGGCTTCAATTTTTCTTCTGTCATTTAGGTCCTCCACAACTTGTTGACTTGCTACTCCTTTAGAGCTCCTTTGTTGCTACCTTAAGCATATCATTCACCACCTATTTGTCTGCATTCACTTGACAAAAGTTGAGAGCATATGCAATCTAGTTCAAGGATGACTTTTTTTTTAAAAAAATTGTTGTTTAACATTACTTACCAATTCATACTGTTAACAATCAACTGCTTTTGCTTGCTCCCTCCTTCCATGAAAATGTTTGCAATGCTTTCGAGCTTTGCAGGGATACTAATAGTGTGTTGCACATGGATTTTTTTATGCTTTTGGTTTTTTGGTTTTTTGGTTTTTTGGTTTTTCGTTTTTTCTTTTTATAAATTTTTTATATAAAAATTTGTAATATATAAGTGTATTGGATTATGGTACATGGTTACTTTGCCAAGATTGAGCTATTGATAAAATTAGAATCATATTGGAGTGCAATGTCAACTTGTAACATGGATCTCAATTATAAAATTTTAAGGATTTCTCACTGCATTGACCATCCCATATGGTATAGTCATTCTCGTGTTATGCGAGATTATGGTGTTCCTAAAGCTGCAACTATCGCCATAGATTTATCATTTGGTCCTACAAGTGTATTATCCTTGGAAATGAAGTAGGAAAAGACAACATATTGTAGTTAATAATTTAAATGATGTATGATTTATGGAAGGTTTTTTTTTAATTATTTACAATCCATGATTAAATTAATTTGTGAGGATTTTGTTGAGTATGGGAATGTCTAAGAGAGGTCTTGCTAGCGTGACTCCTCATACAATGGCAAGTACTGTGAGAGGGAAGTCGAAGCTATATATGTTGGGTCAACTTGCGATTTCCATTTGCCTTGTCTTTGCTTTGAAATGGCTTGGTGATATGTGAGATGAAGGAAGAACAAGTCTTGTTCTAGTCAAAGATGAATGAACTGATAAAGAAGTGTGTCCATGCCAAAGCTTATTTTTTAGGATTCATGGCAGATGGCACAAGTGCCAATTAGAGGGAGTTCCACACAGTATTCAATGATGATCTAGAAAATATTATGCAAGGAAGTGAGAGATCTTTCTTGTTTAAGTGCGAACAAAGATGGAATAGAGACTCTAGATATGCACATTGCAATATGTACACAGGAATTTTGAAGATGAGAACAAGTGTTTTTGTTGTATGTGGAGATGTGCACCCATAGAAGGTGATGCAGGGTTGGTGGACCTTAGGCAAGGTTGTGGGCTACAATATTTATATAATGGATTGTTAGCTTAATTGGTGGCATCTTAGATATCCATGTTGGAGAGGACACTTTTCCAAGTTAAGTCTAATCTACAAGAGTAGCTAGTGGAGAGGTAGTATGGTATGTGCTCTAATTGTTTTCTCACACTCCATACACATTCCTATTGGTTTTACATAGATGTTAAAGGAGATTGCTCATATGGAAACTATAAACCTGGCAAAGCCCATGCATGTGGGATGGCTAGCTTGAGAGGGATTTAAAGGAACTATTGGCTTGTACAATGCATGTGTCAATGATTTGGCCAATGCTCTACTATAGAGCATGAAATGGCATGTATTAGAGGAAATTTGCATGTTGCATAACCCAGTGTAGAGAAGCTTCTAAGTCGAATTCAACAAGGGAGTAGCCCCACACCAACAATGGTATCAAGATTGTGAAGAAGCTGATAGTTGGAATTGAAATCCATCAATAACATGATTTTAAAGTCAACATTATGATTATAGCAAAGAAACAAAAGATTGATGGGAAATTGGGATTAGATGAAATAAACACTTGTCACAAGTATTACTATGTAACTCAAAGTCAAGTTAGAAGAAAGGGTACAAGAAAAGTAAGTTTCAAGGGCCCTTTACCTTCAAACCAAGAAAGGGTAGTGTCTTCGATCTATCCAGAGGAAGTGGTGGTAGAGACAGGACTTGCACAATACCGTTTAAGCCATAAGAAGGATTCGAACTAGTAGCCATGTCCAATGTCAAGGTTGGTTGGGGACTTGTAAAGGAAAATGCAAGAAACCAATTTGAAAAATTGACACATGGGACACCCACACCTTTGTTTTTGGGTATCATGGAGTGCTCCACCTCATGAGGGAAAGCTAGTAATCAACACGGAATGCAGCACTAGTTCATTTGATTTTTCAAATACTATTTTTACACATTTTTTATATACTAAAGGATACAAATATATGGAGTTATTTATAGATTGAATAGAAAAGGGGTGTATTTTATTTAGGAAAAGTTCACAAATAAGAGTATTCATAAATAAAACTTGAACACACGTGATATAGAAGCTATACATATTGTGAACCCCCAACAAGATACGGAATATATATTCCTCCATTCAATACACATAACCTAGAGTCCCAAAAGCATGGCCAATGGCGTGTGGCACAATTTGACTGTCATAACAAATACACAAGTTGGAGAGTGGTGGATTTGTTTTAGAAAAGACATGGCAACAAGTGAATGCACCTGAGTGCTCACACAGATATCAAAATGGTATCTCATAAGCTATAGGAAAAAGGAGAGATTTAGCATTGGCTCTTAATACAATTGTGAAAAGCTATACAGTGGTAAAGGGCTTGAAACATGAGATTTTCCAATTAGAGACATCTAATTGAAGTGTCTTGCAAGAGTGTTATGATGTGCATATTCCAAATAACCCAATATCTAATTGTTGAGATTTCATGGATCGTGTGGTAGAAGGGAAGGCATATTTGGTATGCAAGCTTGTGCTATATGTACCTTCGAGTATTTGGAATAGATGCACAAAGAGAAAGAGAAACATAGACACATAATGAGAGAGAGAGAGAGAGAGAGAGAGAATGAGAAGGTGGCAATGATGTGGAAGGTGGACTATATATATATATATATATATATATAGAGAGAGAGAGAGAGAAAGAGAAGGAGAAAGAGACGAAGAGAAGGAGAAAGTGGTGGTAAAGGATGTGGAGTTGTTAGATCTTTATGAGTATGAAAGAAGAAGAAAATGAAAGGTGAAAGAATTTGTTCAAAAGAGAGAGACCGGGATACAATTGAGAGAGAGAGAGAGAGAGAGCACGAGGAGGAGGTATTATTAGGACATCATTTCATTTTGTTCCTTGATTATAGCTCCCATACAAAAGAATATAGCTCCTACATCACTCCTCCACTCCTCTTGTGTCTCTTGGAGGTTCCATTCAACCCTCCTTGCACCCTGTTTCTTTGAACCTGATATGAGTCAAAATGAAAATAAATTGTTGAGAGGCCTGAAATTTCATTCTACTTTATACATGTGGGAGCTTGAGTTTCAAATGGCTCTCATCCCTTGTAAACTATTGCATTATAATTTGCATCAGTCTCCTTATGGGGCCAAAACCACAAGCTTGCGAGATATTGCAAAATCGGTATCATCAACCAGGTAAACAACCATATTGCTACTAGTTGGCCTATCAAATCCGGATCAGGCATGTTTTGATCAGGTAAGTACTTGGCATTAAGCTACCTATTAGCCTCGGGTTACCTAGATCGATGGGCGAATCGAATACGGTTATGGGATTAAAAGAGCAGCTCTCATTAGTTATTATAAGTAAGAGAATATAATTAAGATATGGGTGAGATCGACGATGGTTAAGAATTAGCAGAAGTAGAGGAGGCTGCAGAACTTGCTGGTTGGGCAGGTGCAGCATTGCGTTAGGAAGCCGCAGTCGCCGCAGGCATTGTCAGCGGCAAACGCGCCGCCACCACCACTACCTCTGAATGCATCATTCATCGTGGCCGCCATTATCATTCCCAGAACTAGCGCCATCATCATGAGGCCCAGGATGAATGACGCATTCCGCACCATCATACACTTCATCTTCTGAGCTGGTCGAGATTGAAGTTTTATCAATACAACAGATGCCGTCCTTGACTAATTTAGCTAATAGACAGAGAGGGATCTTGACTAATTAATACATACGTTTCGCTTGCCTAATTTAGCTAATGGACAGATAGGGACCTTGACTAACTAGTACATATGTCTCGAACGCAATATATAGAGAGAGAGAGATCGATTATGCTCACCCCAAACTTCCAAGTTGTCGAATGTACACTTGTTTCTTAGGACGGCGGCATTTTGTTGATTTCACACCGGCTGTTTGGAAAGATGCCTTGTTGAAGTTTTTTGGGCTGAGTCTAGCTTCTAAAGTACAAGAACTCTTGAAGGAGTCCATATGCACTAAAGAATATGCCCCAACGTTGTTTCACACTTAATTAGCTCATGATCCCAACGTATGAACACTTTTCCACGTGCATGTGTGTCCCAAATTTCCAACTTTGTCTCAACCTAGATAGAATTGTAAGTTCTACCTAATCCCAACAAATCAAAATGTTGTTATCCCTATTATTGGGTAGCAAAGGAAGACTAAGAGGATATTCCTCTTCTCTTGTGTGCTTGGAAATTCAGATTGGTGGCTAGATAATTATGCACGAGCCAAGAGCATCTTGTATAACAGCATCCATGCTTAAGAGCTACTACATTAAGAAGTCTTCGAGCTCTCTTGAGAAATTTGCATATGAATCATGTTCAAGTTAGAGTACCCATGGAAGTCAGTTGACAAGCAGAATGATCAACACCTCACTAGACTAGTTTGTTCTCTGTACTAAAACTTGGGTCACTACAAGGATTTAAACCTATAAGGATGGTGGGTAGTGACACAGGTAGCAGCGTCACTATTTGTGTCGCCCACAGGGAACAAAAACAGGCTGAAATCGAGCGCGGGTTTATTTCGCGTATTTTCGTCTACTGTTTTGAGAGCGAGAGCGAGAGAGAGAGAGAGAGCGACCGTCGTGAGAGAGAGAGAGGAAGAAGACTTGCCGCCGCCGCCGCCGTCGTTCATGAAGGAGAGGAGGAGCCTTCATCGCAAAGAGGAGCTGCCAAACCCTCGCCATATCTCATCGGTGAGTCTATTCTCTCCTTGTTTTGCTTGTTTAGGGTTTAATTCTCTTTCTTTTTTGCTTGTTTAGGAGAGGAAATGAGAGAGAAAGAGAGGGAGAGGGAGAGGGAGGGGGAGGGAAAGAAAGAGAAAGATAAAGATAAAGAGAAAGAGAAAGAGAGGGAGAGGGAGAGGGAGTGCATTTTCTCTCTCCCTCTCCCTTTTGCTTTTATAATTTGTGTATATATATTGAGAGAGGTAGAGGAAATGAGAGAGAAAGAGAGGGAGAGGGAGGGGGAGTGGGAGGGAGAGGGAGAGGGAGGAAATGGAAGAGGGAGGGGGATGAAATGAGAGAACGAGAGAGAGGGAGAGAGAGGGAGAGAAAGAGAAAGAGAAAGAGAAAGAGAGGGAGAGGGAGAAGGATGGGGAGGAAATGAGAGAGGGAGAGGGAGGGAGAGTGCATTCTCTCTCTCCCTCTTCCTTTCGCTTTTATAATTCGTGTATATATATTGAGAGAGGGAGAGGAAATGAGAGAGAAAGAGAGGGAGAGGGAGGAAATGGGGGAGGGAGGGAGAGGAAGAGGAAGGGAGAGTGAGAGGGAGGGGATGAAATGAGAGAAGGAGAGAGAGGGAGAGTGTATTCTCTCTTCTTTATTTAATTTTTGTATAATTTGTATATAATGTGAGAGGGAGAAGAAATGAGGGAGAGGGAGAGGGAGAAAGAGAGTGAAATTAAAGAGAGGGAGAGGGAGGAAATGGGAGAGGGAGGGGGAGGAAATGAGAGAGAAAGAGAGGAAGAGAGAGAGGGAATGAGAGAGGGAGAGTGTATTCTCTCTCTTATTTATTTATTTTTTGTATAATTTGTATGTAATGAGAGAGCGAGAAGAAATGAGGGAGAGGGAGAAAGAGAGGGAAATTAAAGAGAGGGAGAGGAAGGGGGAGAGGAAATGAGAGAGGGAGGGGGAGGAAGAGAGAGAAAATGGGAGAGGAAGAGGGGGGAGAGACGAAAACATAATAGGGAAATGAGAGAGGGAGAGGGAGGGGGAGAGGAAATGAGAGAAGGAGAGGAAGAGAGCCAAAGGAAATGAGAAAGGGAGAGGAGAGAGAAAAAAGGAGAGAATGAGAGAAGAGAGAAAAAAAGATAAGATGTTAAACATAATAGGCAAATAGAGCAAGAGAGGATATGGGTGAGGGTGAGGGCGAGGGAGGGAGAGGAAATGAGAGAGGGAGAGGAAGAGAGAAAAAAATAAGAGAGGGAGAGGAGAGAGAAAAAGAGAAAAATTTATTAAAAATAATAGAGAAAGAGAAAAAGAGAGGGTCAGGGTGAAGAAGGGACAGGAAATGAGAGAGGGAGAGAAAGAGATAAAGGTAAATGAGAGAGGGAGAGGAAAGAGAAGAAAAAATGAGTGAGAGAGGAGAGAGAAAAAGAGAGAAGGTAGCATTAAACCTAATAGGGAAAGAGAGATAGAAAGAGAGAGCGAGGGCGAGAGAGGGAGAGGAAGAGAGAAAACGAAATGAGAGAGGGAGAGGAGAGAGAAAAAATGAAAGAGAGAGAGAGAGAGAGAGAGGAGAGAGAAAAAGAGAGAAAAACCATTAAACCTAATAGGGAAAGAGAAAAAGAGAGGGTGAGGGCGAGGGAGGGAGAGGAAATGAGAGAGGAAGAGGAGAGAGAAAAAGGAAATGAGAGAGAGAGAGAGGAGAGAGAAAAAGGAATGAGAGAGGGCAAGGGAGGGAGAGGAATGAGAGAGAGAGGAGAGAGAAAAAGAGAGAGGGAGGGAGAGGAATGAGAGGGAGAGTAGAGAGAAAAGGAAATGAGAGAGGGAGAGGAGAGAGAAAATGGAATGAGAGAGAGAGAGAGAGAGGAGAGAGAAAATGGAATGAGAGAGGGCAAGGAAGGGAGAGGAATGAGAGGGAGAGTAGAGAGAGAAAAAGGAAATGAGAGAGAGAGAGGAGAGAAAAAGATAAATATCATTATACCTAATAGGGAAAGAGAGAAAGAGAGGGTGAGGGCGAGGGAGGGAGAGGAAATGAGAGAGGGCAAGGGAGGAAGAGGAATGAGAGAGAGAGGAGAGAGAAAAAGAGAGAGGGAAGGAGAGGAATGAGAGGGAGAGGAGAGAGAAAAGGAAATGAGAGAGTGAGAGGAGAGAGAAAAAGGAATGAGAGAGAGAGAGAGAAAAGAATGATAACAAAAACAAATTGTTTGTTGTAATGTAGACAAGATGGAAAACGAAGAAGGTCCTGTTGTTTAAGGTCGTGAGGCGTATCTTAATCAACGTGTCCCATGTCCTTGCTCTCAATGCAAGTTGGCAATTAGACGAAACCGCCGATTGTCTATAGAACACGTACGAGGATTTAGTGAGTTTCAATCTGAGATCATTGATCAGGCGATTGCGAATTTTCAACAAATGGTAATTTGAAGTTAATATCAATCATGCATTGTACTCGCAAGCTAATTGAATACCATATACAATAAGATTGGGTCTTGCTGGCAAATTTTCTATCCAGGGAGGTGACGTCTACTCTAGTTACTCCGGCTTTTGCACAGCCGTCAACAGGTGACACCCTTGTGGGTGCCACTTTGAGAGATATTACCCTTGTCGGTACATCGGATACACAGGGGTCTCCTGGATGTGCCCAGGAGCGTGGACGCAGATGGGAGAGGACCCATCTTAGACAAACTCCTGGGGGTTATGGATATCTAGTCGATAGTAGGTTAGGAGCCATCATCATGAATGATGAGGAGAGGAGGGTGATGGCTCGCATGAGAGAGTTGTGCCAAAAAGTTCTTCGGCACAACGTCTTGGATCATTGGAAGTACATACCGGAGGGGAGCAAGGACTACATAGTAGCATCCTTGCACGAGGAGTTTCCGGTGCCAGCCACAGTAGATAGATTCTCTACGGGTTGGATGATGGATTGCATGCATGCATATATGTCACATAGACGATTCGACACACGCAAGGCAATCAAGAGTGGGGCTGCAAAGCCCGAGTGGTTAGATGTAGACGACTGGCGCCACTGAGGGAGGAGGCTATAGATTCTCCAGGACATTGAAGTCAGCAGCGCGAGGCGGCGAGGGCACGACTCGAGGCCGGAGTGGTCCATCATCTTGGGAGTGCCAGCCACAGGACATATTTGGAGGACTTTGTAAGTTTTTCTTTTATTTTGCTTGTTTATTTTTTTGAAATATTCTTTGTATTGACAATCATGTTTCTAACAGTTAGCATTTTGTTTTCTTTGCAGCACTCCATTACGAATCGCGATCCGAGTGGCCTTGAGACTCGATATACAGAGAGGCATGGTCTTAGGGTATTGATCGACCGATTGTATAAACGCGGCAGCCTTGTAAGTCACTCATCTTTCTTGTCCGTAGTTACCATGAGATATTTGAATGCATTATTGTATGGTGGACTGATGTGTTGTTTCTTTTTCTATAGAGTCCATTCAATGCTCCTTTGTGGCAGGACGAGCTTTCGGGGGATGAGGATGCGTAGCTCGCCCTTGGATCCCTGGAGCTCACACACATTTATTTTTGAGTCGCTTGATCTATGTAGACATTTTCTATGTATTAGTGATATCCTGTCATGATTGTACCAATCGCTTTTTACGCGATCATGTATTTATTTCATGCATCAGTTTTATGATTTCAGTATACATTGTTTTTGTTTGCAAGCACATTGTATACAGTAGTGCAGAAACTATTTTGTATGGCTCTCATAAAGCACACAGTGCTCTATGTGGCAGGGCAAGCTGCCCTACCACAAAAAAAAAATTCCTTGTTACCGTCGCTATTAGCGTAGCAAATTTTACTACTCGCATCGCTATTAGCGTCGTTATAGGCGTCGCAGACCGTCGCTATCAGCGTCGGTATTGGCGTCGCTATCAGCGTCACAACACAACGTCGGTATTGGCGTCGCTATCAGCGTCGCATTTGTGACCTTGATAGCAATGCCAATACCGACGCTGATAGCGACACCAATACCGACTGTTCTATGGCATTGCCAATAACGTCACTTTTTGTGACGACGGGGGCAAATTTTGTTGTTGTTTGCATTTTTGTCACTTTAAATGTCGGTATAAGGCCTATATCTTGTAGTGGATGCAAGCTTGAGGGAAATTCTTATTCAAGTCTCTACCTATAAGAGTGTAAGCTGCTTAGCAAGAATAGCCTAATATCTTGGTTATTTGGAGCATAAAGCACATTCAAAAATTGAAGCTTAGGTAAACATTCTCAATTATCATTGCTACAACTATGAGCTTAATATTGTAGTTACTCTCATATAGGGTAAGCAATGACAAATAAACTCGACTTTCATGCACACCAAATATCGAGCACAATCTTCAAAAGCATGATAAGAATGTACATTGAGATTACCTACCTTAATAAGCTCTCAATATGTTGCAAAGCTAACAATATCCAAAACAAGTTACATACAACATGTTTGGTCAAAGACTGAACAGAGTAATATCCAAGGCTACTAGATGGACATATATATCTAAATGATCATAATACTAGAATATCGGAACAACACTTGTGTGTTCTAATGAAGCTAAAAGAATTATACTCTAGTGCTTTTTTTATGACTTGGAAAGATCATTTTGATCATCAGCTAGCTTGGGCTCATACTAAGGGGGACAATTTCCAATGGATGCATCTTTAGTTATACCACAATTTGGCACACCTAGGTGTACCTTATCTCTCCTCAATTAACACATGGATACATGTTTTGACCATTGTGACACTGCAATGAACATATCAACATGGTATTGGAGTGGACCATTCCAAGATCAAAGTGATCCATAGTAGTAAAAAGTAGTGAACTTGGATGACCAAGAAGAGGTGCTAACTTTTGAATGACTTCATTACTAGACCTAGCTAGCCTAGATTAGTGCTCAAACTCATTTCACTAAGCTAAATCCTTGGAAACTATGGCAAACTTTGTAATGTTGTGACATCAAAGTGATCAAATCACTAAGACATTAAGGTGAAGATGTCAATATACTGGGTCACAACTAGTCAGAGTTGGAGACCAATATTTAAGAAGCTTGGGGCAAGAAAAATAAGGCCATTAGTCTAATTGATTTAGACTAAAAACAACCATCATTAAGAGCATTGTGATTGATCTTAGAGTAGGTTAGCCAAAATTATTCAAGTCCATCAATAGGACTTAAGTGATGATAGGAGATTTGACTAACATAGATTTTATGACCTAGCCCATCTTAAAACACATCAATCTTTACATTAAACCCTTAGTGTGTCAACATTGACCTATGAGGGAACCTTCACAAGCTCAGTAACTTGGCACAAACCCTAATCCGCCTTGAATTACAAAATACAAAAGCAATATTGAACTCTTTAAATATGGATGGTGTTTCCAATGACAAAATGAGACTTTGAATAGACTAAGAGACATCATGTTAGTTGTTACCATGGAAGTGAAGTGAGTGAGCCCAAAGTGGAAGCATGTGAATGAAAGCAAGATCTATGGTGGAAGAAGCAAGAGCAAGATAAAAATTACACGGCATAGCGAACAGAATCTGAGAAAGAGATAGAGATTACACAACATATAAGAGGAGGATTATTTTTTAGCTCCAAACTACTGATACAAAAATGGCTCTATCTACCCATGCACTTCCACTATGAAGCTTAGATGGCAATCTAGACAAAAGATAGGTGAAGAGATTAAGGCTACCTAGAACAACTCTAACTGGTTGAAAGATAGATGATCGATGGTTGTGAAGGGGTTTAGCTTTTATAGCCCGTGAAGGCGATTAGGTCGACTTGACCAACCTACCATATGAGACTCCACAGAATAAAGAATAAAGTGACAGTGATGGGCTCCTACCACATGTAGTTTATAGGTGTGCAAGTAATGTGAGTGAAGTAATACACGAGTAGCTAAGCATAAGTGCCTTTACCCCCGACAACCACCCACCACTTCAAGACAAATGTATGCCTAGTGAGAAGAGAACAAAAAAAAAGTGACAAATTACAAATGTACGTAAATACAACAAGATGAGAAAAGATATCATCTCATCTAATGCCCATCAATTTCCTAGGGAAGGAAGAATGCTCCACTAAGAAACTTTTCATCAGTAGATTTGCAATATTTTGGTCTATTTAGATCTTGACAAGGTCAATAGAATTGTCCTCAACAACCTCTTTGATGAACTTGTAATGTAGCTCAATGTGTTTCATATTTGCATGGAAGACCATTCGCTAATTGAATAGCACTCATAGAATCTGAATGCAGTGTAGGGACCACATTACTAATACTAAGGTCTGCACCAAATGGCTTAACTAGAGAGCCTCCTTGAAAGCCTCAATAGGTATAACATACTCAGCCTTGGTAGTAGAGAGAGTTGTGCATTTTTGCACCCTAGACCTCCAAGAAATAGCACCTCCAGCAAAGATGAAGACATAGCCAAAGATGGACTTTCTATTGTTTTCATTTCCTATATAATTGAAGTCAGTGTGTAACATGCCGTTCGAGCTATTCCTTGGATGTACATTCTTAGTAGCCCATCAAGAGATGTCCTAGGAATTGATGTCCATGATTTTGATCAAACCCTCATAGTTTGCTAACTAGGCTCTCTTGAGTCTACCCTACAATGGAAGTTCTGGCTACTCCCATGAGGATCGACCTGAGTTTTTCTAGTTGAATCTATTACTTCTGGCTAATTAATATTAGCATATTTTTAAGTGATGTGAGTCAATCTTTCTGGTGTCTAATGGTCCATCAAGTGTGATTTTTATTCCTTCTTATGAGTGCTTTACCAAGACCACCCAGCCATAGATCTGGATTCGCGGTTGGGGGTCCATCCTCCCACTTTCCTTGAGAGAGTAGTTTTAGTTATTTAATTACCTACCACTTTAGGTTCAACATATAAAATCAGCTTCCACAAATTTGTTACACGCCTTTAATTTACAACACAAAAATAGAGTAAAGAAATCCCTTCTTAATAGTTTCTTTCAAAAAAATGACTTTTACAAGGTTTTCTCTTCGAATTATTATTCTCTCGAAGTTCCATTCCCCAACTAGTATTGGAACTTCCAGACGTAGTCTGCCCAAACACAGTCTAGAAATCGAAGGTGGATAGTTGGTAGTTTGTAATAGCCTAAGGAATTTATGACCAAAGCCCCCTAGTATCCTCACCTCCTCTTGTTGACTAGAGTTCCCCACAACAAGACCTTTCGCGTCATGATTGATCTTAACTCATTAACATGAAACAAAAAAAGAAAAACCCCATGGAGTAGGTTTTATTCACACTAGCCTTGGGGAGTTCTAGCATTATCAAGAACACTGCCTCAGTTGGTGTTCTGTGTTCACCGAAATACTGCCTCAGTCTCGGCAATCTCCAAGACAAATTCATTATACATAAACTTTATTCATGATTTTACGAAAGATCAGTATCTAGCTTACAATCACAAACAAATTATTTCAAATTCATTATACATAAACTTTGAACAAGTTTATTTCCAAGTCAAATCTTTTCTTTCTAAAAATAATAACATCGAGGCAAGTTAGCATAAGTGGCAAAATAGCTTCGAGACCAATCAACATAAGTGGAAATATCTTCCAATAGTCTTCTTGGATTTCCTCTTCCTTGGGGATTAGTTTGGATTGAATTTAAGCAATAATTTCATACTTGAGGATAACTCCCTTTTTGAGTTTCATGGATCTTTGCCTGCAATAAAAGAAAATCTTAGTTAGTTTAATTACGAACAGTATCATTTGGCAATTGCATTGCAAGATCTCTTATATACCAAGGATTACCATCTCTGATTACCCATAAGAGATTTTGTGTGATCAACACACAAAAAATTCAGAAATATTAAATCTTTTAGGGATGCTGTACCTTCCACGTACTTGTTTACATTGATCTTGTACAAACCCAAGCTACCCCTTGGAATTTGCAGTTAAGAATACCTCAAAGGAATTATATGCAAAAATCAAATAAAATATTATTCTACGCACACAGATTTTGTTGCTTGTTCATGGATAAAGGCCTACTAAGTGCTTTTATTTAAGAAAAATAATACCGAAAGATCCATGAAAGGTGCTTGGTTGACGGTATTTGCAGCTTCGTTTGTAATTCTTGTACTCGCCATTCCGTTTGTAGTAATTTTGTCTGCAGTGTTATTGGCAGCTCTTGCCTCCACGACCTTCATAGCTTTCTTCTTCAGGGCCATGGTCTCTAATCACTAATTTGCAAAAA
This sequence comes from Lygodium microphyllum, assembly GCF_053477565.2. Taxonomy (NCBI): domain Eukaryota; kingdom Viridiplantae; phylum Streptophyta; class Polypodiopsida; order Schizaeales; family Lygodiaceae; genus Lygodium; species Lygodium microphyllum. The sequence goes on from NC_141141.1 coordinate 95,205,223, forward strand.
GGGAAATTTAGTGAAGGAGCTTGGGGGTAATTAGATTGACAGAATTTTGATTAATGGGAGGAAAAAGTGCTCACCAAGAATTTCGAGAAATCGAGAAGAGTCTTGATTCTATAGGGGGGAATAGGATAGAAGGGATGGAGGAATTGATTTTGAGAGCTCGCAGAGTATCCTCATTGTCTTCTTGACAAGGAATTACGATGCTCATGTGCCTCTTGCCCCACTCTCTTTTGCTTTATACTCTTGAGAAGGGCCTCTCCCCTCTTACTTAGACTGCTGTCAATGGCTCCCCATGCCTCTTATTTATAGCTAAATTAGAGAAGAAGGATTATGGCTAAGAAGAAGAGTTCTTTATGAAGGGGATATTGGAAAAATTAGCAATGTGAAGCTTCCAAGATGCAATCTCCAAGCATTAGATCTCCTGGAGCTCCCTTATAGATAAAAAACATACAACAAATAGTAGCTTCTTATGTGCTACTCAGACCGTAAATCTGATGGTTCCCTTGGCTCCGAAAGGGGGGTAAAACCTGAGGACACGTATTTAGAATCTTTCCAGATCACTCCTTTTTCTTCTCCCCATTCAAAGTACTTTATGTTGTCTATAAATTGCAATCGCAACACGTACGATTTCACCAATCCTTCTTTTTGCATTAAATCTCAAAAATTGGCTGAAAAATCTACTTGTTTTTTTTACATGATACCCTGTTCTAGAAGTTTTCATAGTTTTTTTAGCATATTTACGATAAATAATATCCAAAATATAAAAAATATGCTAGTTTTATGTAAAAATCCACTATTTTTGGACCATCCATATTATAGACACTGACACTAATGACTAATATGGCTCATAACTCTCGTTCATGCAGTAACTTCCATGACGGGTGGCTACAGTCTTTGTCAACCCAAAAAAATGTGGGGTTACGATCCTTAGGTCTTTTTTCTCAGGATCTTTTCTATTTAATGATTTTAGAGTTATTCAAGTCCATTTTGCAAGAAGTCGAGAAGATTTTAAATCAAAGTCGGGATATCACATCCTCTCCCCCTTAGAGGAATTGAGATATCCTCATCTAGAATGAAACTAGGGATATTGGTTACATAATGGCTCATGATCAATCAAAGTGGCATTCTCTTCAGGGTAGTTTATCCACTGCACGAGATATTCTCTAAGGGTTTTGCTTCTTAGAGTCTTCTTCCGCATGTCAAGTATCTTTTGTGGTTGAAGTTCGAGGATTCCTTGACTGGACATTACAATTTGTTGGTTGTTTAGTACATGGTTTGGGTCAGGACATATGCTATCAGTTTGGCCCTAGACACTTTAGCACCTTATATGGCCCACAATACCACGGACTTAGTTTCTTGAATTCCCCCAAAGATTATGAACTTTTCTTTGAGCAAACTCATAGGAAAACCATGTCACCTTCTTTGAAGATGCATACTTGCCTTCATTGATTGGCATATGCCTTTTGTCGAACCTTTTTGGCAGCTTGAATATATTGCCTTATAGCTTTCACTTTGCTGATCCATTTCTTCCAGCATTTGCCTAGATGCTTCTAGCCATAGGGTAGGATCAAAAAAATTTAATGGGATAAGACAATCTTGTCCATATATTACCTAAAAATGAGTCATTTTAATACTTTAATGGTATGATGCATTGTAGGAAAATTCAACAAAGGGTAGCTATTGGATCCACCATTTGGGTTCCCTATCACAATAAGCCGTCATTATGTTCTCAATAACTAGGTTGACCCGCTCTGTTTGACCATCAGTTTGGGGATGACAAGCAATACTGAAGTAGAGCTAGGTTTTTTAGCTTCGAACAAACCCCTCCAAAAGTTTGAGGTGAAGAGAAATCATTGTTGCTAATGATTCTTTGGGGTAATCCATGTAACCTAAAATTTTCCTTAATGAAAAGCCTGGCAATATTAAAAGCCTTATAATTGGTTTTTATATGAATAAGGCAGGTAGCTTTTGTAAGCATATCAATGACTACCATTATGGAGCTATATCCTCCTTGTACCAAGGGTAATCCATCCATGAAATCCATGTTGATATACTCCCATTTCATTTGGGGGATGTCAAGTGGCTAGAGCTTTCTTGGCATCTTGACACGCTCAGCCTTGATTCGTTGGTAGTTTAGGCATAATTTGGTGACATACTTGAGTGCATCACCCTTGAGTATTTCCCAGTAGAAGCTTCTTTTGATTGTATTAAGAGTCTTAGCATAACCACGATGACCCAAAAATGGAAAATCATGAGCTTCCTAGAGTATTTTCCTTTTGAGTTCTTGACTTGCAAGAAAACATAGTCTTATCCTCTAATAGGCAAGCTCCTCATTTATGTAAAAATCTTGATATTTAGTCTTGAGTTTTGGATTTGAATCCTTGACAAAAATTTCTCTTAACAAGTTCTAATAGATTGGATCCTTTGCTACCTCTTCTTTAGCCATTTCTATGAGAGGGCTTTTTGTGGGCATCAAAATCATTGTGGCAAGAGTTCCATCTCTAGAGGGTTCTTCTAGGATTAGAGAATTAAGGAATGATTTATGGCTTAGGGAATCTGCAATCACATTATCCTTGTCTCATCTATACTTAATTTCAAAGTCAAATTCTTGCAAGGTCTCAATCCATCAGTGTTGTCTCATATTGAGATCTCGTTGAGTAAAAATCTACTTAAGGCTTTTATGATCAGTTACTAGAGAAAACATATTACCAAGCAGGTAATATCTCCATAGTTTAAAGGCATGAATTACAGCAAGTAATTCTAGATCATGTGTGGTATAGTTTCTTTTGTGGATCTTTAATTTTCTTGAAACATAGGCTACTAAATGTTCGTCTTGCATAAGCACACAACCCAAAGCAAGAGATATTGCATCAATTATGACTTCAAATTCTTTGTTAAGGTCGGTAGCCTTAAGATAGGGGCCATTACCAAACTCTGCTTAAGCTTCTCAAAGAGCTAGATTATTTGGTGGATATCCATGTAATGGAGACCTGCTTTTTGAGAAGGTCTGTGAGAGATGCAACAATTGAGGCATAGTCTTTAATGAAGAATTTATACCATCCCGTTGTCATGCCGCTACGTACACATCATGTAAAAACTCTAGAGTGCAGCTTCCTCATAGATCTAGAGAGCCAATGCCACTTTAGGCATTAGTGTTAGTATTCATGGTTCAAAAATATTAGATTTTTGGATAAGTTGTAGCCAATTTTTTATATTTTAGATATTATCTTTTGTAAAAACCATAAAACTGTAGACAACTTCTAGATTAGGATAACATGTAAAAGAAAGCATGTAGCTTTTAGCTATTTTGATAGGATTTTATGTAAAAATAAATATTAGCAAAATTATGCGACGTACGATCATTGTTTTTAGGCAATAAATAGCACTCTAAAGTGGGAGATGAAGAGGAAGTGATCTGGTAGAATTCTGACCAGGTGTGCTAGTATTTTAGTCCCCCTTTTGGAACCAATGGAAGCATCAAATTGGCACTCCAAGTAACATAGAGGAAGGTATTATTTTATACACGTTTTCGCCTACAAGAGTTTTATCTTCTCACAATGCAGAAATAAACTGATAGGCTTTATCTCTGTTAGTATTCTTCTACATTTTCTATTTCTTTCTGTGAGTATTCTTCTATGTCTTCTATTTCTTCGAACCCCTTCTCTTCCGTCTACTCCTCTCCTTGAATCTCCCTTCACCCTAATGTCTCTTACCCCTGTGATTGACCGTGAAGTACCTCTTGAACCTTTAAACATTCACTGTAATCTAATTGTCTCTTGAAGACATATCTCTATCTTGTCAAGATTTCTTATTAAACCCCTGTGGTGACCTTCAACCCTATGCGCTAGGACACCGTTAGCCTTAGAAAGCTTCACACTTCCCCGATTGTTGTTTGGGGTGGCCTGTCTTATACTTCTTGGACCTTGGTAGGATCCACTGAAATGCCATATGCTGATACTATGAATCCTAGATATTTAATCTACTTCTTGAAGAAAGCACATTTCTTCTTTTTGGCATATAGTTTATGGGTCCTCATTATTTCAAGAGCAGTTCGTAGTTGTGGTTCATGGTCTTCTTCATTCTTGGAATATGTTAAGATATCATCAAAGAAGAGGAGGACAAAGTCGACAAGGTAGGGTCGAAAAATGTATTGCATCAACCTATTGAAGATGGGAGGAGCATTTGTTAATCCAAATGACATCACAATAAAATCATAATGATTGTACATTGTGTTAAAAATATTTTTAGGGATATCTTCCTCCCTATTTCTTATTTGATAATATCCTGATCTGAGATTAATCTTTGAAAATACATTTTCTCACTGGAGTCGATCAAGCAACTCATCTATCTTGGGGATTGGATATTTGTTTTTCATTGTCACCTAGTTTAATCCATGATAATCGATGCAAAGGCGGAGTGTTCTGTCTTTTTTTTTTCTAAAATAAAACCGGGGCTCCCCATGGTGAATTACTTGGCTGGATATATCCCTAGTCTAATAGCTTCTTAATTGTTCTTTCAACTCAATGGCTTCAGGAATTCACATTCAATAAGTTTATTTGGCAACGCGGACAACACCTAGAATGAGTTGAATTTCATGATCTACTTCCCTTGCTAGTGGGAGCTCTGTCAGGTCTTCTAGAAAAACATCTGCATATTATTTTAGCCAAGATGGTTGATCCTTGGCTTCACTATCCTGCTGAGCCTTGTTGAGTTTAATTACATAGATGGGTAATCCTTTCTTCAGTCCCTTTACTATTCGAGAGGCTTTAGCCAACTGAACCTTAGGGTTTCTACTTCTCCTTGAGTGGTTACTTGTTCTTCCTTTGAGTTCTAGAATGTGATTTGACTATTTCCATAATCGATATGGGCATTATTTAGAATTAACCAATCCATTCGTAGCAAACACTCATAAGCCTTGAGGTTCATAATTCGGAAGTTCATTTTGGAAGATTTGCCAACCAAGCTAAATTCTACCCCGCTAGTTTGTTGTGTTGATAGAACTTGTTTGCCGTTTGCTAATTCCACAAGCATTCTAGCTACAAGAATAATGCTTATGCCTAGCCTTTTCACACATTTTGGTGATACGAAAGAGTGGTTACTTCCACAATCGATTAAAATTCTATACAATTTACCTTGATAATCTACGAGTGTTTGAATTATTAAGAATTGGTTATTTAGACCCTTCTTATTGAGAGTAGTGTATACTCTAACTCTTTCCATATCAGATTCCATTCTAGGATCTTTATCATTATTGACCATTCCAACAACCTCTCCCTTGGCATCTTGGCTTTGCCTACGAAACTGACGTTGGCCAAAGCTTCAGGCACTGTCTCTTGAAATGTCCTAGTTCCTTGCAATAGAAACACATTCGACTCTCATTGGTCCTTCCTATGGATATAAATCTTCCCACAACATTTGATTCAGCCTTCTTCGTCTTGTTTGGTTAGTACTGTCCTTAAGATCTTTTTGCATAACTTTGAAAGTTGCTCTTATTTTGACTGTTTCTGTTCTAAATTTTTTCATTGCTTGTCCTTTATTCAATCTCTTGAACTATTGGAGCTACTCGAATCAATGCATCTTGTGAATCTGATGGTCTCATTGATTCAAGATGCATATTCAAGGGTGGATTTAGACCATTGCAAAATTTGGATACTTGCTATGAAATATCCATCATAGGTGCATATTTTAGAAGTGTTACAAATTTGGAGTAGTAAGCTTCTAGGCTTATGCTTGGCTACTTTAGATTGAAGAACTTGTTCATCTTCTAGGCTTGATATATGGGCAGAAGATATATCCCGCGTACCTACCACATCCTTAAGTTTGTCCCGAGTGATAGTGCCTTTAGGCATTCTTTGGTCCTTGCACCATTATTTTCACCAAAGACAGGCATCTCCTGTGAGTTTTAGTTTGGTGATCATGGCTTGATTTGATGCTGCAGTTCTTGCAGCAGTAAAATAGTCTTCCATAGATTCTATCCATGTTTCTGCTTCAATTGGAATGTCCCTTCCTTTACCATCAAAATCTAGTGGCTTGTACTACTTGAGAAGAAATTTCTTCTCTTGGGCTTTCGTAGTATTGAGATTCAAGGTAATGTTTTGAGGATTATGCAATTTTATTATCAATTTTCTTTCTAACCATATTCAAAAAAAAGATTTTTACTTGCTCACACTACCTCATTAATTTAGTCCATGGTTGCTGAAAATACATTTTCAGTTACTGCATATAGTGGTCCAAAGCTGAAAACAACAGGATGGTCAACTAGAATAATCCATCTTTCTTGTACTTGTGGCAATTGGAGCGTACTCCTACAACCATGGCTCAATCAACCAATATAACCCTTGTAGCCTCCTCATAGATGTACTGGTTTAGTTTGACGTGGTGCCCCCTAGTGAACATGTTTGAGTTTACTCTGGTCTCATTGAAGAGATAAATCTTGGCAGTCTTAAGTGCTTCCATCCACCTTAATATCTTTAAATTATTCTGGAGGTAAGCAAGACGGTTTGCATCAATGTGACAATATCCTCCACTTAACATCCATCGCCTTTCGTAATACAGGGGTGAAGGATTATATATCTGATCTAATACTCGCATCATCTAGTTTCTCTAGTTGAAGTTAGAGGAGTGCATTGTTGACATAAACATAACTTGGAAAATAAAAAATCATTTCCAAGGTTCATCTTTCTACCAAAAATTAAGAACATATATCAACAAGAGAACTATTTAAGAAAATGATTTTTTTTCTATAAATATTTCTAGTTTTATTTTCTACATCCATGTGCACCCTCATATCAACTGTAACGTGCCGCCTAAAATATTTCTTGGCAGTACGTTCTTAGTAGCCCATCAAGAGATGTCCTAGGAAGCACCATCCGAGATTTTGATAAAACCCTTAGAGTTTGCTAACTAGGCTCGCTTGAGTCTATCTTGTAGTGAAAGTTCTATGGTTACTCCCACGAGGCTCGGACCTGAGTTTTTCTGGTCAAATCTATTACTAATGGCTAACTAATATTAGTAAATTCTAAAGTGATGTAAATTAGTCTTTCTGGTTTCTAATGGTCTATCAAGTGTGATTTCCATTTCTTCTTAGGAGGGCTCTTGGCTTATCAAGACCACCCAACTATAGTTTTGGATCCATTGGGGATCCATTCTCGCGCTTCCCTTGAGAGAGTAGTTTTAGTTATTTAATTACCTACCACTTTAGGTTCAACATATAAAATCAGCTTCTTTGAACTATCTATTGATACAAATTTGTTACACACCTTTAATTTACGACACAAAAATAGAGCAAAGAAATTCCTTCTTAATAGTTTCTTTTAGAAAAATGACTTTTACAAGCTTTTCTCTTCGAAGTATTCTTCTTTCCATTCCCCAACTAGTATTGGAACTTCCTGATACAGTCTAGAAATCGAAGGGTAGTTGTTGGCAGTTTGTAAGAGCCTAAGGAGTTTATGACCAGAGTCCCTTGATATCCTCACCTCCTCCTACCGACTAGAGTTCCCTATGATAAGACCTTTCGCATCATGATTGTTCTAAACTCACTAACACGAAATAAAAAAAGAAAAAACCCTTGGAGTAGGTTTTATTAACTCTATCCTTGGAGAGGTCTAGTGCCATCAAGAATACTATCTCAACTGATGATGTGTGTTCATTGAAATGCAGCCTCAGTCATGGTGATCTATACTCAGTCATCCATCTCTTAGCCTGAAGATTTTAGAAAAGATCAGTATCTAGCTTACAATCACAAACATCTTATTTCGAATGCATTATACATAAAATTTTAATAAAGTTTTTAAGATAAATATTTTCTTTCAAAAAATAATAACATCGAGATAAATTAGCATAAGTGGCAAAATAACTTGGAGACAAATCAGTATAAGTGGCAATACCTTCCAATAGTCTTCTTGGATTTCCTCTCCCTTAGGGACTAGTTTGGATTGAATCTAAGCAAGAATTTCATACTTGAGGATAACTCCCTTGGAGTTTCGCAGGTCTTTGCTTGCAATAAAAGAAAATCTTGGTTAGTTTAGTTACGAACAGTATCATTTGGCAATTGCATCGCAAGGTCTCTTATATATCGAGGATTAGCGTTTGTGATTACCCATCAAAGATTTCGTGTGATCAACACACAAAAAATTCAAAAATATTAAATCTTTTAGGGACACACTACCTTCCTCGTACTTGCTTAAGTTCATCATTAGGAAAAAAATGAACTCACAAATGGGCCTTTTAATCCCCCCTCTCTCTTCTCCTTAAAATAAGGAAAAGAGGAGAGAAGAATAATAAAATAATCATATTCTCTCTTCACTTTTGCAATCTCGTTTTGCCTTTTTTATTATACTCAAATTCATTCTCTCTCTTCATTCAAGACGTCTTTTTCAACCAAATTTTATATTAAAAAATGAGTTAGTTACAAGAATGTAGTGCTTTGTTTTCAATGGAATGTTGGATAGTATTCATATTTGCTCATTGCATGCTTTTGTCAAAATCATGGAGAAACTTATATATGATTATATTTTCTTTGCTTATAGGATGCAACTAGAAAAAGAATCCATTGCAATGTGTAGGAATGTGGAGCGAGTGCTATCAGAAATTGGGCTACACAAGGATCAAGTGATGATTGAAAAAGATGAGAAGAGATCAAGAAAATCTAGTAACTTGTCAAAAAAGCCTTGCTTTGGAGGAGGAAAGACTAGGAAGTTTCTCTCAACACCCATCAATGAGGAAGGGAATGTCATGGTTCATAGGCCTCAAGACTACGATGGGTGGAAAAAGTTACATTTTGCAGTTCCTGATCAAAGTAATGGAGGAAAAATAAGGTTGGCCAAAGCTAAGGTTTGGATAAGCCTTAATAAATTGGCTCCCTTACTTTGTAAGATGGTGTCTAACAATGAATATAAGCAAGAATTTATCAATGCTGTGCATAGCTTCTATGAAAACATGGTGGAAGCATGGGCCAAAAGCTCTATCACACATTACATGCTGTGTACTAAGTTAATGTTTTAAAATTGTACGAATTGTATAACTATTGAGCATAGTTTTACTCATGTGTGATATGTGCCTTTGCAGCATATCCTTGAGGCACATGGGCCATACTTTGCAAAAAAGGAAAGCATTGGAATTTTGTCCACACAAGGGATGGAAAATTCACATTGGATAGCATGTGGTGCATACCAAAGAAAAACTGATCATGGTGGAGGGGTGAATGGTAGCAATCCAATGATCCAATTGCTATCTTGGTGGTATAGGATTATAGTAGCGGATGAAGCTAAACTCTCCCAAAAGAGAGCAAATGAAAGTGCTGATGAATCGGCTGCAGGCATGATGGAATCATGTCCTGTCACTAAAAGAGTGTGTTATGAAGCCTCAAGTGCCAAAGAAAACCATGCCAAGTGGCTAGAAACAAGGCTTCGACTAGGCAGCAAATGGGTTCGAAGAGAGCTAAGATAGTAAGATGAACAATGTGTTTAGTGTGAATGCAATTCATAGTTTAAGAGAGAAAGAGAGAGTGTGCATCTATGTGAATGAGTCTTACAGTTTAGGGTTATATTAAAGAGGGTTTCACTTTCTATCTTATTCATTATGTTCTCAGATCTCTTGTATAGGAAAGATGGCTAGGTCTAAGGTAGTTGCAAATAAGCTTCTGCTCAGAGCCCCATATCATGTTTAGTCCCTTGGAGCATCTACTAGCTCAGATGCACCCCCTTCTCAACCTAACCCACCTTCCTCAAGCCACCCTCACAAGGGTCCTCCTAAGCAACCCCGCAAGAAACACAAGTGGAAGCTAGGTACAGTGGTGTTGAGAGAAATTAGGAGGTATCAACACTCTTTTGATCTCATCATTCCGAAGGCGAGCTTCTCAAGACTTGTTCACGAGATTGTGCAAGACCTCTACCGCATAAAAAGCAGGAGGTGGTTTTTGGCACAACGTCAGGATAGACCTGATCGCTTCACAAAAGAATGTCTTCATGCTCTACAATGTGCTGTAGAGGCCTTTTTAGTTGACTTGATGTGACTAATGCTTAGTGTTGTGTAATACATGTGAAGCATATCACTGTAACTCCCAAGGACTTCCAACTTGTAAGAAATCTTCAAGGAGTGAAGCATTCGTTCTAATGGAATGAACACAGTTTGTAATGTCATCTTTTTTGGCATAGTGTTGTCCTTGTGCATTGGACATATAACTATGTCTCAGTGCAAAACTATTGTATGCGCCCTTAAAATATGAATTAAAATTTTACTCTTATCCTTCGCTCTCAACTTTGACTATGCATTTTCACTGTATTTTCAATTCTTACTTATAGCTTTTGTTAGCACTATCAATTTCAATAGGAAAAACATGCAAAAATTTACCATTTCTTGTTGCAAACTTTACTCTTGATGCCTCTATATAGTCTATGTGGTACAAAGTTTCTAAGGGCCAATAGTCACGATGTTGATTTCTCAATTATTCATCCATCCATAATTTTGTAATGGGATAATTTTTAAAATACTAAATTTTATCAGAATGTGACGAAACTTCACACGCGCACTCGTTAGGTGGCCAAGAGCCCAAATTATTATTATTATTATTAAAATGAATGCATACCCTGGCTCCAGCCACCAAACTTCCCTGAAATTAAGTGGCTCCAGATGCCAAACTTTCCTGAAAAGTGGCTCCAAACACTAGACTTTGGACCAAGTGGCTCCAAACACCAGACTTCGGACCAAATGGCTCCAAACGCCAGACTTCGGAGCAGGGGTCTGCAGGTTTTTTTTTTAAATTGGGCTCTTGGCCACCTTATGAGTGTGTGTGTGAAGTTTCTTCTCATTTTCACATCTTTCTTTCTTTTCTTCCTCCATTCTCACATCCCCAACCTCTGTTTCTTCTCCATCTGTCGCCATTTCAGCCCCACGAAGACCTCACGTCAAGGCGCGCCGCCACCTGGAGCACAAGGTGGAGCCTCCTCTAGTGCAGCAACAGGTGCTCCCCATAGAGCACAAGGACCACCACAGAATAAGAGAAGATGGAAACTGAGTACTATCGCCCTTTAGGAGATAAGGATAATCCAACGTGGATATGAGCTTCTCATCTCGAAAAGTTTTTTTCATAAGGTTGTTCGGGAAGTCATGCAAGACTTGGAGCTGAAAAGGATGGGAAGATTTTGGATGCAAGTGCAGGATGGCCCACCAGTAGGAAGGTGAACTGTTGCAGCTATGGAGGCCCTACAAACAGCTCTAGAGGGGTTTCTCATCGACTTGTTCGATGATACACAACTTGCGGCCATCCATGCAAAGTGTGTCACAATCATAGATAAAGACATGAACTTTATCATTTAGCTTCAACATGGCAATGAGACTCCTCCATAGGTTACGAGATTAATGATGCAAGGTTTTGTAATGAGTGTTATAGCACCATAGCATCTTGGAAGGCCAAACTTTTTTGTATACTCTGCCACATTGGAATATTTATATATATATACATAATATCTCATGCGATGTGTACTGAATTCAAATAATTGAGTAAAGTTGTTTTGTTTTGTTTCTTGAAACTCACGACTCTTAATTTTTATTTAACGTACGAATGCATCAAAAGTAGTAATATGTACGAATAGGATTTACGTTATTGCTTATGTACAATTGCAAGTGTAGTACTATGCGTTGAATTATGTTAATGTATGCGAATACGTCATTCACGTACCACACATTATCGTCACACTTACACAATCACAAGTATAGTATTACGCGTTGAATTATGTTAACATATATGAATGTGTCATTCACGTACCACACATTATCGTCACACTTATATGAACCACACATTTATTCAATAAATATTTATTTATAGGGACAAAGTAAAATATCTTATATTCATCAAGAAAAATACATACATTTCTACTAGTGATGGTAAATACAAAAAGTCGATAGCCTACAAGATCTCTTAATTGTTCCTTGGATTTTTCATTGGTGGAGAGGAGCCAACTTCCGATGAAAATTAAAGTTCCTTCTTTACTTCAAAAATGATGTGCTCCCCCTTCAGCTCTCTCTCTAGGAGAAGCGGATCTGACACTTTAGCAAGATCACCTAATGTAGCAAGCACACACATTGCTCCACCACGTGTTTGGTCAAACAAGTAAAGAAACTTTGATCACTTGATTAGCACCACCTTCTCCAAGCTAGATGTCATAGGTATCGCTCGAAAAGGTCCAAACTTGGTTAAAGCTCAAATTTTCATGATTATTTCTTGCCCTTTTGGTAAGCACTTCTTATGGAAGACCACCAAGTCTGCAACAAGGTTGCCACTGTGCTCCTTCAGAGCTGAATCCTTTTGTCAATCTATATGTCAAGCTCCTCCTTACCTTGATGCAAACTCATCTATATACAATATGTCCTAAATGACAAAGTCAAATCAAATAATATATTTAGCAACTAACCTAGAGTTATCAAAAAGCAATGAAACTTGACGGTAGGGTGCATCGGGCCCCGCGGAGTCCACCATTGACATATTGGCAAAAAATGATGCTTGCAACTGCCATGTCCGAAGTCTAGCATCTGGAGCCACTTTCTAGTCAGAAAGTATCGTGAGATGCCAACTTGGGACAAGGCAGCTGAAAGCAGCCAGAAAGTGTTCCCACATGCCAGGGCAGCTGCAAGCATCATTTTTGGGCCAAAAAGTGGCCCCAGATGCCAGACTTCGGACAGGGCAGCTGTAGGTATCATTTTTTGCCAAGATTTCACCGGTGGACTCTGGGGGACCCGACGCACCCTACCATCAACTTTTATCACATAAAAATATATGGTAGTTAGAAATCTCACCTTCTCCAGATCATCTTGTATCTTCATTTCCTCATGTGTTAGTGAGGCACCTCTTTGGGTAGAGGAATCTACAAAGTCCTTGGTAGGAAGCTGGGGCCTTGGTCCGAATAAATCATAATGTAGTGCTTCAAATTCAGCATCATCCGACATAAGGTAATCTTCTTCAACCGAGGTAATATGCTCCTGTGCTGCTATGATGGCACTCATTGTATCTAAGCTTGTGACATAATATGTTCCAATACCTACCATCGTTGGATGCACATCCATGAAATCATAATCAATCAGGTCTTCCATCGAATCCCTGACTAGGATGGAAAACAACTCTTCTTCCTTCATTTCCAAGTATTGCAGCACATCTTATAGAAGCAAGTATTGTACACCATCTACTTTAATGGGCATCAATGAAGCAAGGTTGGGTTTGTCGACTTATGGTTGTTATGAAGAAGATGGCACTATGAGAGCCAACCCTTGCTCTGCCACCACCCGATGTTCCTCTTCAATAGTTATGAGCTCTTCAATCAGTTCTTCTCCCGTGTATATGATAGCAATACCTTGTGGAGTTGTATCTTCATCGCTCTCTTCCTTTAGGGGTGTATCCAATGCAAGGAGGTAAATTGCAAATGCGCAATCACACTCCACGAGATCCAAAGGTGATGTACCTGGTGCATGGCCCAACCATGGGAATAGTGCATACTCTGTGCAAAGGATTCACATGGGCTAGACACCTATTCACCACTTTTTGGTGATTCTTCCTTCATTAGCTTTTCCAGAGATACCCAAGTCGTGCCGAATCCCTCGATGGAGTATGTGCAGGTAGCAATGGTGCTCACAGAGTCTTCCAAAACCTGAACGAGGGGATCCAGCGATGAGAGCATGCTTTCAAGGTTGAAGTTCTTAGAGAAAACCTGGAATATCTTGTCACCCTGGTTGGCAAAGATAGTCTCATGGATCCACTCATCAAAGTGTGCGCAAGCATCCATCATAACAGGTAGGAGGGATGTGGTGGATATAAAGAGATGAAGAGAGAAAGTGTGAAATGAAATAATGAAACAAAAACTAAACTAGTTCTACCTTAAAAACCTTAATTTTTAAACCATTAAGGGCTATTCGCATACGATATTTAGTTACAGCTTTACTTACATCTTTGTAAAGTTTACATGCATACGTAAATGTGTTGATGTGGAAAGTGTATAACAAGTGTATTATTTTGCATAAATACCATAAATTTTAAATATTGCAAGTTTGCAAGTGACAATATTCTATTGGCCAAAAAAATCCAAAAATTTATAGATATTGGATATTACAACTTGTGGTGTTTGGATTTTTAGGGAGACTCTACAATTTCTAAAATATGTGGAGCCACACACTTTTCACTGGTAACAGTATCCTCATCTCGGCTTCGAATTTTCCTGCTATCTAGTTTAAAATAGAAGCTAACATGTGGATTCTACATTAACATTGTAATTTCTTTGTATGTTATACTCAAGGGCCAATCATCCTCCATTTGCAACACTTGGGGCTCACGACCCTCACAAATGATAGTAACATCCACAGTTACACTTTCACACATGTCTTGATCAAGGCACAACCATTCACCCTTGAGCATCCTCCATCTACGATACTTAAACACTAAGCATAAAGTCTGTCGTGTGACAAAGTACCTATAATTGGAAAGGAAAGTTAGCCGATTCACCCCACTGTAAGATAATAGAAAAAAATTTACCTGAAAGCCATGTCTCTTGTTGTGACTCGACACTCCACTGTGTCAAGACTATGAGTTATTTTTTATATCCAATTTTTCCCTAGAATCCTTGTTACAGAATCCTTTGATGCACTTTTTATGATGTACATGCTTTTGGTACGTCTCAAACCCTTACATTCCTTGAACATGTGTGCAAAAATTGCAATTGGTATGAGCCAGCTTAGATGTACATTCTTTGAGCCCGTGCTTGCCTTTATAGAATTCAATATTCTGCTGAAGTTTTTGTGCTACACATGTGCAGAATGTCGCTACTACACAATGACCATTCTATGCTTTTGAGATTTGATATGTGCATAGACTTAAGCGTTCCATATTCTCGAACCCCCTGGGGCAATATGTACTTGGAGCCATAGAAAAAAACAATGTCCTCTATGAGCTGCTTAGCTATACGCCCCTCAAAGAGCAATCTACCAAATTTGAGGTGGTAACACTTAAAAGAACCAATGAAACTCTCAACATTTTGCCACTCATAGCAATCCTAAGGGCATACTTCTGTAAATATGAGACAAGTTGTTACATAGGTATCATGAAATTTCTCAATCTCAATGAGTTGCAAATACTTACTATGTGCAATGTTTCATTGAAAGGGCATAGTGGGCGCAATATGTATTTGTTTTTGCATGAATACATGTTGTACAAATGCCTCTGTTACAATCACATGAAACTAAATGAAAAGAATAGCACAAGAATGCTCAGAGAATTTTGCCAAAATAAATTATAAAGAGGAGTCTGATTTGACTCGGTACATTGTATGAAATGTGGGTATTATAGAGTAGTTGTTACAAGGATAGCAGTCACATGGCATGCAAATCTTAATAGGCACATTGAATTGACATCTGAGATATTCCAAGACTCAACACATTGTGTGTTATATGGATGATATGATACAAGAGTTTCATGGATCATTGCCAATTGGCATGGAGATCCAAATGGACACATAGGACCAATTAAAAAAAGGACTTTTGAACCATGGACTTCTAGCAGATCCATATCATCCAACACAAAGGAATCACTCACCATATCAAAATAGTCGATCAAGAATTATGTGCTTCACCTAAACCTTGTACATTGATACCTGCATGTACAAAAAAATACGTGCATGCATTCCTTTTAACAAAAATACTTGCATGAATCTCTTTTAGCTAAAAATATCTAGATAATTGCATGAATAGAAGTAATATAAAATAAGGCCAATTTACCTATAAGCTGATCTACTGAAGATAAGATTGAGTCATTGCTAATGAAAACCCATTGCAAATGATGGACATAAAAAAACATCAATCCCATCAAACATAAAAGTCACTAATTAAATGAATAAATTTTGGCACCACAAAATATGGTAGATTTACCTATAAATTAAGATACAGAATCTCTGCTCTACCTTGTGTTAAGTGCTGCAACAACAATTAATCCTTAAGTTAGAACTAGCATCAAAACCTATTGTAAAGATAAGAGAAAAGGAATAATGCAGAGCGGAAGAAAGAGAGAGTGTGTGAGTACACGGGACAGAGAAAGAAATGAGCACCTATCCAATCTTGCCCAAATTGATCTTTGCAAAAGACAATAGCAAGAGTTAGTATTTATATGAAGGTATACTGAAAAAAAATAGAAAAGAGGAAACACAGAAAGAGAAAGAGTGAGGGAGAGAGAGATAAGCACTTATGCAATGTCACCCAAAATTATATTTGCAATAAAACAACAACAAGGGTTAGAACTAACATTATGTTGTATTAAAAAGATATTAGCAAAAAAAAACCAAACAGAGAGAGAGATTAACACCTTTGCCTCTTGCTCCAAATAAACTCTGTAAGAAAACAACAATTAGAACCAACATCAAATTCTATTGGAAACACAACATAAAATAGAAACAACACATAGAGAGAGGGGAGAAAGAAATGAGAGAGACAGAGACAAAGATGAGCACCTCTGTCTCTTGCCCCAAACAACCTTTGCAATAAAACAACAATAACAGTAAGAAACGATATCAAACCCTATTGAAAAAATAGCAAACAAGAGAAAATGCAAAGAGAGATGGGCACCTGTGTTTTGCCCAAAATTTGGAGTTGCATGGAGAAGAAAGTGCAGAGGTAAGTAGAACGCTCAAAACCCTAATTACTTTCAACAGGGAGCTTCAATGGAGATGAAAATTCACGAGTATAGAGAAGAGAGGGAAAGTGGTCTTTTCCTCAACTTTTGGGTCAAACTGATTTCGTGAGAGGGAAAAAAACCAAAATTGAAAATTCTCCAAAAAAAGGGGGAAAATACGAGGTGAGAGAAACTCAAATTTTGTGTACTATTCATTGTCCCTTTTTTTAAATCCCCCACTACCCCTTTTTTTAATAGATACCCAAGATTTGGAGAGAGAAGATTCACCCTTCATGGATGTCAACATCTAACCTTCCTATTGGACAATCCAAAGGCCCACATCTTAAACTATATTATTTTTAAGGGCCCATTTGTGCATTCATTGTTTTCCTAATGCTTGTATAGATCCAAGTTACCCCTTGGAATTTGACGTTAAGAATTTCTCAAAGGAGTTATATACAACAATCAAATAAAATCTTATTTTACGTATAGCTTCTATTGCCTGTTCATGGATAAAGGCCTGCTAACTGTTTTTATTTAAGATACTTGAAGATCCATGACGAGTGCTTGGTTGATGGTATTTGTGGCTTCGTTTGTAATTCCCGTCCTCGCCATTACGTTTGTAGTAATTGTATCCATAACATTATTGGCAGCTCTTGCCTCTGCGACCTTTGTAGCTTTCTTCTTCGAGGCCATGGTCTCTAATCGCGAGATCACAAAAAGGGAAATTTGGTGAAGGAGCTTGGGGGCAATTAAATTGACAGAATTTTGATTGATGGGGGGAAAGGCAATCACCAAGAATTTTGAGAAATCAAGAAGAGCCTTGATTCCATAGGGGAGAATATGATAGAAGGGATGGAGGAATTGATTTCCAGAACTTGTGGAGTATCCTCATTGTCTTCTTGACGTGGAATTAGTGTGCTTGCGCTTCTCTTGCCCCACTCCCTCTTGCTCTATACTCTTGAGAAGGGCCTCTCCCCTCTTGCTCGGATTGCTCTCAATGGCTCCCCATGCCTCTTATTTATAACTAAATTAGATAAGAAGGATTGTGGCTAAGAAGAAGAGCTCTTTATAGAGGGGATCTTGGCAAAATCAACAATCTGAAGCTTCCAAGATGCAATCTCCAAGCATTAGATTTCTTAGAGCTCCCTTGTAGACAAAAAATGTGGATCAAATAGTAGCTTCTTCTCTGCTACTCAAGCCGCAAATCTGGTGGTTCCATTGGCTTCGAAAGGGGAGTAAAACCTGAGGACACTTGGTCAGAATCCTTCCAAATTACTCCTTCTTTCTCTCCCCGTTATCAGAGTTTATTTGCTGCTTGGATTTTGTGATCACGATGTGCACGATTGGCTTCGAAAGGGGAGTAAAACCTAAGGACACCTGGTCAGAATCCTTCCAAATTACTCCATTGGTTCCATTGGCTTCGAAAGGGGAGTAAAACCTGAGGACACCTGGTCAGAATCCTTCCAAATTACTCCTTCTTTCTCTCCTTGTTATCAGAGTTTGTTTGCTGCTTGGATTTTGTGATCACGATGTGCACGATTTCACTAATCCTTCTTTTTGCATTAAATCTCAAAAATTGGTGGAAAAAAACACGTTTTTTAAAATATATGACACCCTATTCTAGAAGTTTTACATAGATTTTTAGGATATTTATAATAAATAATATCCAAAATATAAAAAATATGCCAGTTTTGTCTAGAAATTTGGTAGTTTTTTACCATCCATACTATAGACACTAACACTAATGACTAATATGGCTCATAACTCTTATTCATGCAGTAACTTCCATGATAGGTGATTATAGTCCTTATCAATCTAGAGCGGGTTACGATAGACGGGTCTTTTTGCTCAAGATTTCTTGTATTTAATGATTTTAGAGTTATTCAAATCCATTTTGCGAGAAGTTAAGAAGATTTTAAATCAAAGTCGGGATATCACACAGTGTACCCCATGACTCCTATATCCTGGCCACCATAACATATGCCCATAGCTACTATGCCCTCCATATTGGGGGTAAAGGCATCTGTGCCTAGCCACCCATGTATCGGTTACACTAACAGTACCCACATACTCGCACACCTATACATTGCAAGTTGCAGGTGCCCATCACTGTCACTTCATTCTTAATTCTTTCAATGACATTTGAATAAAGAGAAAGTTGGTCACACATTGTGATTTTTGGAGTTCCCACATCTTGTGTTTCTCTCTCTTGCTCTTGCTCCTTCCACTATAACTCTTGCTTTCACTTCTTGCTTTCACTTCAAGGCTCGCTCCCTTCAACTAGTATTAGAGCCATTGCATCGGTATTGAGTAAATCAACCAGACATTGCTTTATTTTGTGGAGAAAGGCTTTATCTCACAGTTTCAATGGCAACTATGGATTCTTCATTCCGAGATATGCATTGAGTTCTACCTTCTCCCGGAGTTCTTCCTATCAACAACTAAGGCTTTTGTCTTGAGGCATCCCTGACCTACTAAGCTTCCTCGAGCCTTCAATACCATTAGCAGTAGTAGCCACAATAGTAGGAATACCCCATGTAATTTGTGTCTTCATTCCACCTCTCCCCAGTTGGAGGCATTGCTCTTGGCACCTGCCAATCATCCCTGACACTCCCCAACATTGGCTACTTGAGTCTTGAACCTCTCAACCTCCATTCCTTGCTGTCATAAATAGTAGACCTTCTTTTATATAGATGTGAATAGAGTTTTCTCAGACATCAGTGCTTTTATATGCTTCTTGGAATCTTTGTATGCTTATGTATTAATGTTGGATACTTAGGGGATGATATGGCATTGATGTGAGATGGCATTGGACTAATTTAAATTTTATTTTTCTCAATTTTATAGAGATTTCTTTACTATTACAATAACCAGGGAGGATGAATCCTATTTTATTAGTGAAAGTATATGCCTATTGCTCCCAAGTGCTTACCAATTATTCAGGTGATATAGCGATGCTTATGGTTCATGTCACATACTTGATTATGCTTCTGGATTACTTTTGAGCTGAGATTGGAGCCTTTGAGTCTTGGAATTGGCTGTCGTTTACTATTATGTATGGTTATTTGATACTCTAGTAAGAGCTTTGCAAGATACTTAGGTTAGATACTCCCAGATGCATACTACTTGGATCTTGGATGTATGGATACCTTTCACATGATATTTTGAGCTTTCTTTGCTTGTCTTGCATTCAAATTTCACTCCAATGGGATCCACTTCTTGATGTTTGGAGATTACATTGACCTTTTGGTTATGTAGTTGAGCTTGAGGGTCTTACAGTGAGACTATGGGACTTAGTGACATGTACATGCCCTTATCATGCTTTATGTATATATTTGATGCTTAATGGGCTGATCAGCATTACTTTTGGGTTGGCACCTATCTCTATCACGATGTTGTCAATGATGTACATGTCTTGGTTGATTATGTATTGAGCTTCAGTTACATTGCTCAATCTGTTATGCCTCTAGTTGGTCTCCTCTATTTCCCTGAGACAACCCACTCTATGCTGATGGTTATGCCTATGGGATGTCTCTCAGTCCTGACACACTAATTCTTTGAGAGTTCTCAGTGCTAGTCACATATTCACTCATCCCTAGTTGGAGCTATTCCCTAGTAGTTTTGTAGTTTTTCTTACATTAGTGATTGCCCATCTTTGACATCAATTTCTTACTGATGTAATTTATCTTTAACATGTTTTAATTGTAGTTTATTACACTATTTATGCAAGCATTCACCTCCATTTGATAGTTCTTTGCATTGAGTTTATGGATAGTTCATTACTTGGTCAGTATCCCTTGTTTTTAGCTTGATATGACAATGGTTTTAGGGCTATTGTAATAATTACAACAACATTTTTTGACCATTTGTGCACTTCTTTGCCCTCATTATGGTTGGTGGCTCAACTAATAGTATTATCATCAATATTAACAAGTTGGATGGCACCAACTACAACTACTGAAAGGTCCAAATTTGGCAAGTTTTAGTGCGTAAAATACAGGTTAGGCCCTTGAAACATAAGGGTGTCAAGCCCAAACTTATTGATGTGCATGATTGGGGTGAATTAGATGAGCTATGTAAGTCCACCATCATATTCTCCCTCTCTAAGCACATATTCTATAATGTAGTCTCTAATGGGGTAGTGTGCTTGGGAATTATGGGAAAATATTCACAATGTCAAGCAAAGCCTCACTTCTTAGATGTATTAGCTAAAGCAACTCATGGACATTCACATGAAGGAGGATACTTCTATGTCAGCCCACTTAAATGAGTTTCATTCCATTATCAGTCATTTGTCTTATAGTTAGGGGATTGAATTCAATGGCATTTTTATTTCCTTATTTCTCTTAGTTACACTGCTTGAATCATGGGATACATTTTGTATTATTATGTGTGTCAACATACCTAACTAAGACAGAAGAGGTTAACAAGAAGAATATCTATGCTTTCCATATCTCTCATGCTTTGATAGTTAGAGGAAATAATGATAAGGGTAGTAATGATCACCATGACAGAAACTCTCAACACTCTTAATCTCAGTCATGTGGACAGTTTCACAATAAGTCTCATGGCTATAAGTCCTCATTGACTTGCAATTACTATGGGAAAGCATGGCATATTTGACCATAGTGCCATAAGATGCACAAAGACAAGTGCAAAGAAAAGGGCAATGGTAAACCACAGGGTAGAAATGGTGATTGCAGCATTGTCCCTAGTAAGTCCAGTGTTAAGATTGAACAAATTAATGTTGTGCAAACTAATTTTGATGATGATTTCAAATTGTAGTGTCTTCTCTTAATATTTACACTTGATTGATGCTTTCTTAGGGTATACTCATGTTGGTTGATAGATTTAGGGGCTTCTTTTTATGTGACCCCTCATAGAGAGTGGTTTCACTCCTATTGTAGTTTGGTTGGATATGTCCATTTGGATAATGACCTGGCACTGGAGATGGTTAGTATTGGTGATGTGTAGTTGTAATTTGCTTCATGTTGCATGTTTACTCTTCATTATGTACATCATGTACCGACTCTCATGAAGAACCTTATTTCTATTGGAAGTTTGGACGATGCAGGAGGTTATCTAGTTTCTTTTATTGATTCCTCATGGAAGATTACTTGTGGGAATCTTATCATTGCATGTGGTACTAAGTCCAATACTCCCTATCTCTTGCTTGTATTTAGGTTAGTTGACCATATTTTGACAATGAAGCAATTTGACATGTATCTTTGTGGCATCATAGCCTTGGACACATGTCCTTGAGAGGAATCAAAATTCTTACTCATTTGTAGTATCTTCTGTCCCTTGACTATAAGTGCTTTGAGTCCTGTAATCATTGTTTATATAGCAAGCAAATACGTAATACACATAAAAATTCTAGTATGACATGCATGGGTGAGCCATTGGCTCTCATTCATTCAGATGTATGTGGTTCCATGCCTTGTAAGTAGTTAGGTGGCATGAAGTATTTCATTATTTTCATTGATGACTGTATGCATAAGTTATGGGCATATCTTATTAAGTAGAAATCAGAAGTCTTGGCTATAGTTCAGTGTTGGCTTACTTTGGTTGAGAACCAGTTTGGGTATAAGCTGAAATGCCTAAGATTAGATTATGGAGATTAGTATGTCTCTAAAAGCCTTTGAGGAGTTTTTTTATGAAATGGGTATTAAGCATCAATTGACTGCCCTATACAACCCACCCCCTAGAATGTAAGTTTAGTAACGTAAAAAGGGTAATTTTAAGGTCAAATAATGGAGATGAGTATGTCTTTAAAGCCTTTGAGGAGTTTTTTATGAGAGGGATATTAAGCGTCAATTAACCGCCCTATACACCCCACCCTAAAATGGTATGGCTAAGCACATGAACAAAATAATTCAAGAGCAGGTTCGCAGTATGCTTAGCCCCCAAGGGGTCCACCTTGTAGAACATGTAAGATACCATGTGAGTCCAAAAGAAATGATATTATATTTAGTAAAATTTATAGGATTATATTTACAAAAAGGGTTTTTTAATTACAATTTTAAAAAAAATTGTAAGTGTAGTAAAGTAAAAGGGGTCATTTTAGGGTCTTATAGATGATTTCTTATAAGTGGACTCCCTGGGCCTTAGCCAGGCATGCTTACGATAACATTTTTAGGATGAGGAGTGCTCATGATGAGTTGGATACCTCGAAAGGCTAGCTCAAGAATAGCTTTGAGATGAAGGACATGGGAAAGGCCTCACATATTCTTGGAATGTGCATTACTTTCACACGATCACTCTAAGGGACTCCTCTACTTATCACAGAAAGATTATATTCAACAGGTCCTTGAGTGGTTTCATTTGCAAGATGTTAAACCTACTGGCTTTCCTTTACCTTCTCACATGAAGGCTAGTCAAGTCAATTGTCAATAGTCTAATGAGCAAAAGGCTAAGATGGCCAGGATCCCTTATGCAGGCTACACTTGGCTAACAATATTGAGGTCCAGTCAAGGTTATCATAAGGTACCTAAAGGGCACAACTATGTGCATGTGTTATGGTAGCCAAGATACAAGAGTCGTGGGATACCCTTACTTTGATTATACAAGACATGAAAATAGTAGCCGCATACCTACACACTTGTGCATTGCAAGCGGTGGGCGCCCATCATTGTCACTTCATTCTTTATTCTTTCAATGACATTTGAATAAAGGGAATGTCGATCACACATTGTGACAATTGGAGTTCCAATATCTTCTCTCTCTCTCTCTCTCTCTCTCTCTCTCTCTCTCTCTCTCTCTCTCTCTCTCTCTCTCTCTCTCTCTCTCTCTCTCCCCACCATAGCTCTTGCTTCCTCTTCGTGTTGCTACTTCAAGGCTTATTCCCTTCGTTGCAGGTACCTCATGATACCCTTGACAGCATCCCAATGCCATCTACTGGGTGTATCCATATAGTGTGCCACAACTCTCACTGCAAATGCTATGTCAAGTCAAGTGGCTATCATGGTATACATCAATCTATCCACAACAATGGATGCATAAGGGATCTTGGCCATTTTGATCTTCAATTCATCCGACCACAAATACTCGACCTTACTAACCTTCTTATGAAAAGGTAGAGGACAACCAATAGGCTTACTATCCTGTGTACATATATATTACTCTTACAATACACGCAAAAGCAATACTGGCTCTCAAGTATTATTACAAATGAAATTCCAACCGTGAAAAATAGTGAAATACATTGTGGTCATGGCTTACTGGTGCCCATGCTTAAAATGTGCCCAAAATTATTTGTGGTACATTATGACTTGAATCAAGGTGCACTACACATTTCGTCAGCTTGATTCTTCTTTGCTTTTCTTAGTTTTTGTTATTTTAAATTTCCAATTTTTGATTAATAGTGTATCTTCAATAAGATTACAAAAATGAAAGTAGACGGAGACAAGTGAATTGTTAACTTAGACTTGAATAATATTTCCTTGACACCATGGAATGTGAAAGATTAAAGGTAAACCAAGGAGATGCTTCTTGCAGTATTGTTGCAACCAGTATCTCCCTACTTGTTTTTAATATTAGACAAAAGTTCATTTATAAATACAAAATGACCATACCTATAACTACTACTACTAATGTTTGAGAGTGGAATTTTGGTGCCAAAAATTGATTAAAAATAGCTAAAATTTATGAATATCAAGGGAAAAATATTCAACGTCGAAGGCGGCGGCTCGATCTAGGACGATTTTAAGCACCAAAGTGCTTTAAAGGTGCCCGAGCGATACTTGTTGATTTTTCATAATTTTTCAGACTTTCCTACGGGTTGGCAGGAGTTGTCGGCCAATGTGGGATGGCAAGCCGGACTCCTAGGATTTTTCAGAGCTCAATTCCGAGTCCGGACGGGGAAATGGCCACAAAATGGCCAAGATATGAAAAGGTGGACACTTGGGAGGCCAAATTTGAGCATGCCTTTTGAGTTTGGACCCCCTCCCCCCCCCAAAAATTTTATGCACCTTATGAAGCAAAAAACGTGGAGAGATAATGAAGAGGGATGAAAAAACGTGGAGAAAGATGGCGCCCGAAAAATGCACCATGGAGGATGGAGAGGCAACTTGCCTGCTGCAAACAACCCCCCCAATGGATTATGGGGTTTCATTCCCTCCTGAATGCTGACTCTATCGCCGCCCTTCACCCGTCAATTGATGGCTTGAATGCTGAGATGGAAATCTAGTCTTTCTCTCTCCTCCCTCTCTCTCTTCTAAAGGCAAGTTCATGTGGGAAGAGGAAGGAAGAAGAAAGAATGGTGGAGGCTTGTCCGGCATGGATCGGATTGCTCCACGGGCTGGGAATGGTGACTTGTGATCGTCATGAGCATGAAGTGTTGTTGATTTTCAGATTTGCAGCCATGGACATGAAACCTGAAACACACAAATAAGCGGTAATTCAATTTTTTCAAAGGAAATTTGAGATTTCATGGCTTTTGATTGATGAAATGTTGTTCATGTGGGCTAAAAATTGTTTAAGTTGTTGTTTTCCATGAGTACTTGTTAATCATAATCAGAAAATCAGAAAAACATGCATCTTGTAGGTCAAAATAATACACTAAAACACGTAAAATATGGAAAATCAAGGAAAAATGATGTTTTTGGGCATAAAAATGGAAAAATGAATAGGAACACCAACTAAATTTTCATTTTTGCTGCAAGAAGGAACTAAGGGCCATAGCCCATAACCTATTTTGAATTTTTAGTAATAAAATAATGCAAAAAATAAGGAAAAATACAAGGAAAATAGAGGAAAATCATTGAAAATAGGGAAAAAATGCATTTTGGGTGCGGAAAAATTAATGAAAATTAAGAACAATGTTTGTGAATGTTTGTGGGGACTGAAGCATGAGGATTTGCCTCAGTTCAACCCCACCTTCTTGTTTTAGTGCGTTTTTTTCCGCTCTTTACACATAAAATGATGGCAAAATGCCTTATAAATCTATACAACAATGCAACATTTGATCGATGGGAGGGTAGAGTGGTTAAAATGTGTCTGAATGTGGAGTAAAATGATGAAAAGAATGCTATTTTTGTTTGCATGCCATATAGGTTGGTGAATAATTATAAAATAAGAGCCTAGTAGCACGAGGGTTTCCTCGGTACTAGATTCGTGCAACGTCGCATAAGAACGGTAGTTGAAAATCATTGAAACGACGTTTTTCACATGTGCATAATATTGATTTTATAATTGTTTGAGCACTTAGCATCCACAATATGCATAAATCATGGAAATATTTAAAGGTATCAGAAATCCTGGATGCACAACAATTGTTTTCATTAGGACCTTGACCCACGTTGAGTGAGACACAGGACACCCTAAGCCATAGGCTAGTCGTGGGGTTTAGGGAAAAGAGAAGTAAGGACATTGGTACATTTCTGTATACGATTAAATGGTACCTTGACTGGATTTTGTGCGACATGTTTATATGTTGAGCGACGCATTGAGGGGCCAATCCCCCAAGGTGTAGGAGAGTCGCAGAGGGGTGGCAGCACTCAGCCGTTGGAGGACTCCCCATGTCTGTGCTTCGTGCCATTAGGCAATATGTAAGGGACTCCCTCTGAGGAGTAGTGGGTGAGAGAAGAGTGGACTACAAACGACATAATACAAACGCAAGACATTTAGGAAGGCAATGTATGTGTCATCAACGCTCCTGGCCACGAGGCCGTGGGGTTGTTGAGCGCGTGAGATAGAGGTCTGGCTAGTGCACGAGCCAGTGCGTCTGCCGGGAGCCTTTAAAGTGGCTCTCCTCGAATCCTAGTTGTCTAGGGACCAACTAGTAGTTTATGCCAAAGGATACTGAGATTGATCCGTTATTTATCGATAAGCATCGTCTAGCAGAAATCCAAAAGCAAGAAAGAGACGAAAGAGCTAGGCGACGTGCTGAAATTTTTAGGAGATATTCCCCTAAGCGTAGCAGTGTTGAACCCTTAGGAGGGAGTGGATCTAGCGGTCTAGGTGCCACAAGCAGTAAGTTAGGAAAAGGTGGAAGCTCTAGTGCTCCCCTTTCTTCCATAAGTCAGTCTATATCAAGTGCGGGAGGTGTAACCCCACCATCCCCTATTCCTAGTGCAAATCCAATCCTTGTCATGGCGCAGCCTATTGCAATTCCAACAGGAACGACGGATTTGCCGGCTCTAGGTTACCCGCTACCCATTTTTAATGGGCTAGTTGAGAAAGATGCGGAACTCCACATTAGGGAGTTTCAAAAGCTGATGTTTAACTGTTGCATCCAAGAAGAAGGTTATTTAATGATGTTCTTCAATATGACTCTCAAAGGAAGAGCTGCCATATGGTATCATGGTTTAGAAGCCGGAACCGTATTGAATATTGATGCATCTTATGGAGCTTTTCGAAGGGAGTTTGCCCCTGAAAGGGGTGAGCAATATTGGTTGCGTGTACTCAACGTGACCCGCCAAGAACCACACGAGGATATTCGTGCTTATGCGAAGAAAATAAAAGAAGTTTTCTGTAAGCTGGACACCTCTATTCCTATCCCCGCAGCTGCCCAATTGCAATATTTCCTACATGGTTTGGACTTTAATATCCAATTGCAGTTGAGTAGTGTCCCCTTGGGGGATATAGATACTGCCATTACACGAGCACAAGAGGTGGAATCCCGACTACAAGCAGCCTGTGCTTCTTGAGGCAATTCGAATATGGGTTTAGTATTGGGAAACAATGTGGCAATGGCCAATGGCAGTAGTGGCCAAGGGATAGCGATGGCTAACCCTAATGGGAGAGGGAACATGATGCAGAATGTGCCTTTATTACCAGCTCTCCCTAGCATGGCGATGCCTACGGGCAGTCAAATGGCTCCGAATGGTGGAGGCCAGGCGGTTAATTCTAATACCATGCATGTGGCTCAACAACCAGTGCCTAATCGAATTGTTAGGCCAATGGAACGACATGGTAATGACCAAGGCTACGAGTCGAGCGCTTCCAATGTTCTTGGTGAGATTAAGGACATGATGAAGCATTATACCGACATGATTACGGAGCAGTATCGGAAAATAGCCGTTGATGTCAATTTCCTTAAAAAACAACAAAATTTGATAGGAAGTAGATACCCAGATGAGGGTGCACCTTCGAGGTTTAGTTGCAAATGGTGTGGTGGGCAACACTATCCAAGAAATTGCCCAAATGTTAAGTGCAGCATCTGTGAAAAATCTGGCCATTTAGCAGCTACTTGCTGGAGTAAGATCAGTTCCCTCCAGCACGGTAGTCGACAAGGGCCTGTTAATCATCGTCCACAAGGAAATGATTCCCAGTGAGAAGATGGGCCTAAACAAATACTTCAACGACCAAAGACTACAGTGGAGGAGCTACCCAGTGGTAGTGGGGTTAGTTTGATTGATGCTGTATGTGTTAATGATGCTGAAACCTCTAATCTGCGAGCTGTTCTTACAAGAGGTCAAAAGGGTAGAGAAGCCGACAAGGATAAGCCTGTCGATGGAAACCCTAAACAAGGCGACAAAAGAACGCAAGTTTTGGATCCTGCCATGGAAGGGGGACCTTTGAAGCCCGTGGAAAGTAAAGCCGATAAGGAACCACCAAAGAAGAAGGTGAAAGTTAAGAAAGAGGCAATATAGCCGGTTCAGCGTCCTAAAGAGTGGATGGTTTGGCATGAAAAGCGAGCTCTATCGAACTATCATGAATTCGATTTGGCGAGCTCTCTTTGCGAAGTCAAGCCGGATGTGAATCTCTTACAGCTTATTAAGCTTTCCCCAGGAGTACGCAAGGAATTTAGAAAGATCCTATGTATCGGGTATATCGTAGAACCTTTGGGTATTGCGCGAGTTGGTGATGACTGGTTCGAGCATGCTGAGA
The DNA here is from genome assembly GCF_053477565.2 of Lygodium microphyllum. Taxonomy (NCBI): domain Eukaryota; kingdom Viridiplantae; phylum Streptophyta; class Polypodiopsida; order Schizaeales; family Lygodiaceae; genus Lygodium; species Lygodium microphyllum. The sequence continues at coordinate 95,233,694 of NC_141141.1, forward strand.
AGCATTGCCCAAGGGTTGCAGCCTATGTCGATGGGATATTAGTAGATTATGCCATTGTCGACACGGGATCATCTATTAACATTATGAGTTATGAACTGATGGAAAGGTTGGGTCTTGCGATCCAGAAAGATACCTCCACAATTCTCAGAATGGCAGATGATAGTTTGAGACAGCCGGAAGGCTGCATTACTAAGGTCCATGTCACTATTGCCAATGTAGAATGCCTGTTGGACTTTAGGGTGATTCGTTTTGCAGGGCGTCCAAGTTACCAAGTATTACTCGGGCGACCTTGGATCTTGCAAGCGGACTACCAAGTGGATATACGTGCCGGTCGACTAATATTCGGTAGAGGTGCTCAGCGTGTGGTGGTTGATGCTTATCCTGAGTCCTCGTAGAGTGAGAGAGCTCCTCTATCTTCTACAGAATTGGAGACATTAGAAGATTTATCTGCCAGTGAGACATCATCGAGTGATGAGTCCAAAGAGGGATCCACCACGGAAGACATCTATCAGATACTTTGAACAAGCCGATAGAGGGCCAAGATCGAATAAGGGATGCAGATGTTATCGAGCTAAACCTTGGTACGCCTGATGATTCGCAGCCAATCAAATTAGGTTCTATGCTCAGCACAGCAGAAAGGGAGGACTATGTGGCCTTGATTCAGGAATTCCGTGATATCTTTGCTTGGAGTTATGATGAGCTGAGAGGCAATCCTCCTAGTCTTGCTATTCATACAATTCTGTTGAAAGAGGGCAGTCGTCCTGTACTACAAAAAGTAAGGCGTATGCCTTTTGAACTGAGGGACGGGCTGTTTGAAGAGTTACAGAAGCTTCGGAAAGCAGGTTTGATTTTTCCTGTGCAACACACGGAATGGTGTTCGCCACTTGTGATCAGAAAGAAGAATAATAATCAAATCCGATTATGTGTAGACTTTAGGGAGCTGAATAAACAGACAGTTAAGGACTACTACCCGTTGCCATTTATTGACCACATTTTGGATCAATTAGCGGGTAGGGAAATATATTCGTTTATGGATTGCTTTGCAGGATATAACCAGATGGCAATTGCAGAAGAGGACAAGTTGAAAACAACTTTTATTACTGTATTTGGTACTTTTGCGTACCATGTGATGGCCTTTGGTTTATGCAATGCGCCTGGTTCGTGGCAACGAACAGCAGATAAGACATTCAGTGACATATCCCCTGAAGAGTTGAAGGTGTTTATTGATGACTTAGGGACCGCCACCATGAGAGAAAGGCAGTTGATCATTTTAAGAAAATGTTTTGAGCACTGTAGACAATTTCGCATCGCTCTAAACCCACGGAAGTGTGTTTTTGGAGTACCTTATGGGCTATTGTTGAGTCATGTGGTCAGTTCGGTAGGAATTGCGACAGACCCCGAGAAGGTCAAAGTTATAGTTGCCATGGGTCCACCACGCACTCCGAAGGAAGTTCATAGCTTTCTATCTTCGGTTGGTTATTACCGTAGATTCATAAACGCCTTGGTAGAAAGAACATTGCCGCTTACAAATCTATTGTCCTTTAGATGTTCATTTGTATGGGGTGACCCTTGTAAGGTAGCATTTGAGGATGTGAAACAGGAGCTAGCAAGAGCGCCCGTTTTAAAAGCACCTAAAATAGGTGAGGTGTTCTATATATTTTCAGCAGCCACCATGTATAGTATCAGCTACTGTTTGGCACAAATTTGGGAAGAGAAGTGGTACCACCCGATTGCTTTTGCTAGCCGGAAGCTGGGGGTATCCGAAATCAATTATACCTACATGGAGAAGTTGTATCTAGCAATGGTCTTTGGGACCAAGAAATTCAGGCATTATATTCTCTATGAGAAATTCGTGCTTTATACGAAGGCAGAGGGACTTCGGTTATTGATGAATAAGCTACAGCCGCCTGATCATCTAGCAAAGTGGTTGATCACTTTGCAGGATTTTGATTATGAAATCCGTAGTAAGCCACCAAGGTTGCAAGGCATCGTGGAATGTCTTGTGGACTTTGGGGAGCCGAAAGAATCTGTGGCTGAAGGTAGTGACATGGAGTTGTTATTTAAAATAGATACGACATCTATTCCCTCCTGGTATGCTGCAATAACGCATTATTTATCAACGGGAGAGGCGGGATCCGAATTATCTAAAGCTGAGAGAAGGAAAATTAAGCAGCAAGCGTTAAAGTTTGCCTTGATCGCAGGTACATTATATCGGCAAGGGGTTGATGACATCTATCGCCGGTGTGTGATGCCTGACAAGGTGCCATTCATTTTGGAAGAGTGCCATGATTCTGCTTACGGAGGCCATTTTGTTGGACGGCTTACAGCACAAAAGGCTTTAAGAGCAGGTTATTGGTGGCCTACCATCTTCCAGGATGCGTTTGTGTATGTTAAGAGATGCGATATTTGTCAACGACATGATAGTCGAGAGAATAGAAAATGACCACTCACCCCTATTATGGCGAGACTTCCGTTTGAGAAGTGGGGAATAGACTTTGTGGGTCCTATTACTCCGTCGTCGACTGCGCAAAAGAGGTACATCATTGTAGCAAGTGACTACTTCACAAAGTGGTCAGAAGCACGTGCAACAAGGAAAGATGATGCTAAAGAAACTGCTAGTTTCCTTTTAGAGCAGATAATATACCGGTTTGGTCCGCCGAAAGAATTAGTATCGGACCGCGGAACCCGTTTCCTGAATAAGGTGATCAAAGGTTTGACAGAGACTTGGCAAATTAAGCATAACAAGACAACCCCATATAACCCCCAAGCCAATGGGCAAGTTGAAAGCACCAACAAGCAACTTGTGGGCATCCTGTCCAAAATTGTATCGGAAAAGAAACGGGATTGGGATAAAAAGTTATACGTGGCACTGTGGACCTATAATACGACCTTCAAACAAGCCACTGGCCATACCCCATTCAAGTTAGTATATGGGGAGGAGTGTGTCTTGCCTTTAGAGATTGAGCTGCCGACTATTTGGTTTGCCATCAATCATTCTTTGAGTGATGAAGACGCACTTTTTGAGCGCTTGACGACACTGGCACATTTAGATGAGCTTAAGCTACAGAGCTTATTGCACCAAGAAGTGTCAAAGCGCTGAATGAAGCAGCTACCCGACCTCAAAGCCAAGAAATACACCTTCAAGAAAGGACAGCTTGTTCTGTATTATGACGCACGACGTGAATTATTTCCAGGCAAGCTAGAGCCCAAATGGGATGGGCCCTATAGGATCATTAGACTAGGAAAGAATAAGTCCACAGTCTTGTTAGCTGACCTTGAGGGGGTAGAATTTAAAAATAAGGTTAATCTTAATAAGATTAAACCTTATTATTTCTGATTGCACTAATACTATGATTGCCTTGCAGGTCTAGGCGAGATCGATCAAATTTCTGCAAGGAAATCGTGATAGAGGTTGATGGGTCGTCTGATCCCTTATTTAGAACACCCATATTTAGAACAGAGGTATCATTAGGGAAAGCTCATTTGGTCGAGCAAAGGATATAAGGTGATTGATCAAGAAGGCGGGACATTTATTTGGGAGATCAAGGTCTTCTGCCATCACTGCCTACAAATGTTGACGAGCATCCCTGTTGAATTCAATGATGATGGAGGGATGGAGCCTACATTCCACCCGTTGAATATGCTGAATTTCGATTACCATAATTACGAGTAGAGTTCAGGATGGCGGGATATGTAAAACCTTTATGGACGTACACCTTGTACTTTGATGGGGCGTCCAGGGGTGCATGCAAAAAAGGAAGTGTAGGAGTTGTCATCCGAGACCCGTGACGACGCATTGTCATGAAGTTAGCTGCTTATCTCGGGGAGAATTTTACCAATAATATGGCAGAATACAAAGCCCTGATTATGGGTTTGAATATTGCAAAGAAGGGTGGTATCCGTCAGTTATTGGTAAAAGGGGACTCTCAGTTGGTTTTAAATAAACTCAATGGGACGTATATGGTACGAAACCCCATCCTTTGCATGTACCATCATACTGCCATAGCCCTGCTAGACGAATTTGATAGAGTGTCTTTTCAGCTGATTCCACGAAATTGGAATCACTTTGCCGATTCATTGGCTAATTTTGTGTATGAAGAAGACCTCTTCTTTAATTGTGGCCCTTGTCCCGATATATCTATTGATGGTGAGACAGGACCTGGTCGTTTGTGGGGTATGCTTTCTGAACATGCCCTCTTTGGCAGACGATGGTTGATCTGGGTGATGCAGAGGATAGGTGAGACTCATCTGCCTTTATTATCTTGGACCCACAGATTGATTAGACGACATGTGATGCGAACACCTCTTGCGATATACGCAGGAGGGATGGGTCATAATTTAATGCACCTAGTTTAGGGCTACGAGCCTCTGTTCCCCTCGGAATGGTATGCTTTGATGTCTATCATAGTTGTTTCCAGGCGGATGTTATGCGTAGTATTGTTTGATTTCATTAGGCCAAGAGGGCCGATTCAGTTTTGTGGTGAATTGTCTTCTTTCATTAGGCCAAGAGGGCCATTTCCATGTTTAGTGCGGGTGCGTTTAATCGGGTTTTTGTTTTAAGTGCTGTGCTGGACAGGTTTCGTGATTCGTGGAATTTGGTGGAGCATGGAGGAGCCTTTGCTGCGATGGAAGCTTCTTATGGCCAATCCAGGTGATACCTCTCCTTTATGAGTACCTTTCTTTCCTGTTATATGTGTATTTGTACTTGTCGAGGGGATATATTTTTGTTGGGGACCGGCAACCAAGGCATGAAGTCCCAGGTTTAGGCTAAGTACGTTTGAGGGAGGTCGAAGTAGTCATTGCCTCCTGTAAAGACATTGTCAAGCATCGAAAGACTTATTTTAGAAGGAAGTCCTAGTGGCCCTGTTTTGCTAGCCTGCTAAGCAGTCGTTCTAGGAGTTCTTGTTAGTAGTGAGGCAGTTAGAGAAGCCTGCCAGAAGTTAATAATGATGATGCCAAGAAACCCTGAACATCCTAAAAGATGAATATAAATACGAAGGTGTGTAAAAAGGGGTTCTAACCCCTATCAAAGAAAAGAAAACAAATGAAAATATATCAGCAGTTGATTATTGCCTTGCGAGGGCCTGGTAGGTTCCTAGGGACGAGTCAAGTCCTGGGGCCGATACCTTGTCTTCCTAGGGGTGGCTTCTTGCTGGAAAAAATAAATGACAAAACCAGGAAGGTTGGAGAGAAAATAAAAGTGAGCGTTAGAAAAGGATTAAGTGTCGCCTTGCGAGGGCTTGGTAGGTTCTTGGGTGCCGAGACAGGTCCTGAGGCCGATGCCCTGTTCTCCTTGGGTCACTACGCTCAGCTCTCTCCTTTTTACATGCCTAAGTATGTTCATAAAATAAAAACCCTAAAAGAAGAAATATAGTGAAAGTAAATACTCCTTGATCAGGCTATAGGAGTCCTCACCTTGTAGGAGCTCCTAGTTGTGTTGTCTTTAGTTGGTAAGTAGTTCAGACTACCACTTAGGGCAACCTCTTTGGTAGGTTTTTTAGTTTGGCTGTGTTGGAGCAGTTGGTTAGCGACTCACTTCGGATCTTCTATTAGATGATGTTAGGTCTACTCCTTGTGGATGTCATGCCTTAGTTCTATCAGGGGTAGGGGGGGCATTGTGCTGAGTTTTATTATATAATTGTTTTATATCAGTTTGATGCTTCTTTGGTTGTTTATGTGCAGCTATGTTCGTGGATTCGACGGACTAAGTCGCCCTATCCCGTGGTCGCCAATGAGAGCAGAATTTTGGTGCCAAAAATTGCTTAAAAATAGCTAAAATTTATGAATATCAAGGGAAAAATATTCAACGTCGAAGGCGGCGGCTCGATCTAGGACGATTTTAAGCACCAAAGTGCTTTAAAGGTGCCCGAGCGACACTTATTGATTTTTCATAATTTTTCAGATAGTCCTACGGGTTGGAAAGATTTACCGGCCAATGCGGGATGCCAAGCCGGACGCCCAGGATTTTTCAGAGCTCAATTCCGAGTCCGGACGGGGAAATGGCCACAAAATGGTCAAGATATGAAAAGGTGGACACTTGGGAGGCCAAATTTGGGCATGCCTTTTGAGTTTGGACCCCCCCTCCCCCCCCCAAAAAAATTTATGCACCTTATGAAGCAAAAAACGTGGAGAGAGAATGAAGAGGGATGAAAAAACGTGGAGGAAGATTGCGCCCGAAAAATGCGCCATGGAGGATGGAGAGGCAACTTGCCTGTTGCAAACAACCCCCCCAATGGATTATGGGGCTTCATTCCCTCCTGAATGCTGACTCTATCCCCGCCTTTCGCCCGTCAATTGATGGCCTGAATGCTGAGATGGAAATCTAGTCTTTCTCTCTCCTCCCTCTCTCTCTTCTAAAGGCAAGTTCATGTGGAAAGAGGAAGGAAGAAGAAAGAATGGTGGAGGCTTGTCCGGCATGGATCGGATTGCTCCACGGGCTGGGAATAGTGACTTGTGATCGTCATGAGCATGAAGTGTTATTGATTTTCAGATTTGCAGCCATGGACATGAAACCCGAAACACGCAAATAAGCGGTATTTCAATTTTTTCAAAGAAAATTTGAGATTTCATGGCTTTTGATTGATGAAATGTTGTTCATGTGGGCTAAAAATTAATTAAGTTGTTGTTTTCCATGAGTACTTATTAATCATAATCAGAAAATCAGAAAAACATGCATCTTGTGGGTCAAAAAAATACACTAAAACACGTAAAATATGGAAAATCAAGGAAAAATGATGTTTTTGGGCATAAAAATGGAAAAATGAATAGGAACACCAACTAAATTTTCATTTTTGCTGCAAGAAGAAACTAAGAGCCATAAGCCATAACCTATTTTGAATTTTCGGTAATAAAATAACGCAAAAAAAAAAGAAAAATACAAGGAAAATAGAGAAAAATCATTGAAAATAGGAGAAAAATACATTTTGGGTGCGGAAAAATTAATGAAAATTAAGAACAATGTTTGTGAATGTTTGTGGGGACTGAAGCATGAGGATTTGCCTCAGTTCAACCCCACCTTCTTGTTTTAGTGAGTTTTTTTCTGCTCTTTACACATAAAATGATGGCAAAATGCCTTATAAATCTATACAACAATGCAACATTTGATCGATGGGAGGGTAGAGTGGTTAAAATGTGTCTGAATGTGGAGTAAAATGATGAAAAGACTGTTGTTTTTGTTTGCATGCCATATAGGTTAGTGAATAATTATAAAATAAGAGCCTAGTAGCACGAGGGTTTCCTCGGTGCTAGGTTCGTGCAACGCTGCATAAGAACGGTAGTTGAAAATCATTGAAAGGATGTTTTCCGCATCTGCACAATATTGATTTTATAATTGTTTGAGCACTTAGCATCCACAATATGCATAAATCATGGAAATATTTAAAGGTATCAGAAATCCTGGATGCATAGCAATTGTTTTCATTAGGACCTTGACCCACGTTGAGTGAGAGACAGGAAACCCTAAGCCATAGGCTAGTCGTGGGGTTTAGGGAAAAGAGAAGTAAGGACATTGGTACATTTCTGTGTACGATTAAATGGTACCTTGAGTGGATTTTGTGCGACATGTTTATATGTTGAGCGACGCACTAAGGGGCCAATCCCCAAGGTGTAGGAGAGTCGCAGAGGGGTGGCGGCACTCAGCCATTGGAGGACTCCCCATGTCTGTGCTTCGTGCCATTAGGCAATGTGTAAGGGACTCCCTCTGAGGAGTAGTGGGTGAGAGAAGAGTGGACTACAAACGACGTAATACAAACGCAAGACATTTAGGAAGGCAATGTATGTGTCATCAACGCTCCTGGCCGCGAGGCCGTGGGGTTGTTGAGCGCGTGAGATAGAGGTCTGGCTAGTGCACGAGCCAGTGCCGGCCCGTTCTAGGTTCCATCAATGTTCTTAAAGAGATAAGTTTGTAAATATATGCCTAATATTTAAATTTAGGTTTAAAGTTTTATCTATTGACATGTCAACAAGCTTATTTTCTTAGTGAAAGAAGGCCGATCATATTCATGGATAATAATGACAAACAACTTAGTAAGTTGGTACCTTCATGTTTAACTCATAATAAGTCATGAGCATAAAAACTCCATTAACAATAATAACACAACCTTGTATCTATCCTTGAAATGAAATTTCATTTTAATATTTGTTTTGACTAATCATTTGTAATTATTTAGATGGCCATTTTACCCATCCTTGAAATGAAATCTTATTTTAATCTATGTTCTGGCTAATCATCATATGAAACCTTTTAGATGGGCATGAAGTTCCTAGTGTGTGGAGAAAATGAAACACATCCCATAAGATTATCATTTGTGCATGCCTTCCTCATAGCTTCTTCTTAGTGATTATTGATATTTGTCACTTTCAACCATTTGTGAGCTTTGAAAATATGTGCCATAATCATACCATCATTTAGTGCATAATTGATGTGCTCTCTTGGTTTTGAATGTTAGAAAGTTAATGTAGTAACAATGCAAAGTTGCCCAATTCCTAGCAAGGTTGCTAGAGGGCCATAGAATAGGGCCATTTGTAGTATGAAGAATGTTTTTGAATTTTTTTGTTTTCCTTTTTGGCATGGAGAAACAAGATGTGTACATGACATATACGTGATGTGAAGGTAAGAGAGATTTTCTTCTAGATTTATGCCATCAATGATATGAAGGGTGGTTGGATCGAGGAAGGAATTAATTACGCGTAACCTTGGAGGGTTCACTATATGTAAACCCTTATTACTAGGTGTTCACAAGACCTAAATTGAAAACCCCTTGTTTGTAAATCTATCAGGAAAATAACACAATGTATTCCTACTCTTAATCTATGAATATCCCCACTTCTATATAATACCCTTTCAATATAAACAGAAGATTTTCAAAATTGGTGTTCTGGAACCCATCCCATGTGCTAAACTTAGGTATTCAATCTATGAATATCCCCACTTCTATTCCTATTCAATCTATGAATATCTCCACTTCTATATAATACCCTTTGAGTATAGACACAAGATTTTCAAAACCGGTGTTCTGGAACCCATCCCATGTGCTAAACTTAGGTATTGATGAGTGACCCTGTCAGCGTGTGATTTTGGATAACTTGATAACTTCTGACGTCAATGAAAAGCATATGTAACGTGAGGGATGTTATGACTTGTGAATATAGTGTGACAGAAGCAATAGAATAGTGTCTAGCGTGGTCAAGTGGTTCAGAGCATGGGTTTCGTCAACGCATGGAACTGAATATCCCGCTCGCAATCCGCATCAGCGGATTCTTAAACAAATCAGTTATAGGCTTCTCTGCAACTCACCGATGTAGCAACTCTGAATCGCCATGGACTCGAGGATTCGTGATAACGTGCCAGCCGCGTGATCACGTATGGAATGGAGGTTTTGACTGGCTGAGATTCTGACCTTCAGTCCGGGCGCCGTGCCTTATTATTTCTGCTTCCTTTTCCTGCGCTGGAATGCACCCGCGCGCATGCGTACTGTCTGTGTGCGCGCGTGCGCAGGCGCAGAGAAGGTTCCATGGCTTCTACGCTAATTCAAAGCTTTGCCTTGCTGCGCACTCGACCGTTATAATTGTCTGCACTGCAGCTTGCGTTTACGACACAGCCTCATGCTCGTCTGTTACCTTTCCTGCTCGGATTTATTGATGGACCACCCTGTGAGACCTTACTTACTCGTGCATGCCTGCTTCCATGATCATCACTCATCCGTCGAAGCCCTTATAAGATCATTGCAAGCTTTCGTATCGCTTTGCTAATTACTTTGTATTTTCGGACGTACCCTGCGCTCTGCATCTCGACTCTCTCTCTCTCTCTCTCTCTCTCTCTCTCTCTCTCTCTCTCCATTAGCGCTTCTGAATATCAACCTGTATTGTGAGCACGTTCTGATCTCAATTATCGATGGCGATCAAGGCCATTAGACATGGCTCCATTCTTTCTCATCTAATACTACTCATCCTCAATTGCAGCCCTTATATTACTGAATATGCTGCAGCGTGGGGTACTGAAGGCCACTACATTACATGTCTCCTCGCCGAGGTAATCATCACAAGATTTCACGTAATCACTTTCTTATTCATCAATCCTGGCCTGTAATCTAACCTTGAATCGATCTAACTTATGCTACCAGTCTTTTACGTTTATCTTTGTCTTAATGATCGACCTTATTTACTTCTTTGACGGCTTGATTAGTTTACACCTTAGGACGCACAATAGGTAATAGAATAGTTACTAATTTGATCTCCAAAATCGAAAAACATGTTACCAAGTATGAATATTATAGCCTCGTAGATTTCTCTATCTAGTATTCTAGAGTAGGAATCAATAGGAATATACAATCTTGCACACACAATATAATACCCTAATTGAAGATAGCTTGTTTCCTCCTCCTCTAGCTTATACAAGATTAGGTGATTATAATAGGATTATAGGCAGAATTTAATATCTTGTTGAAGGTAAAATGCAGCGAAATTGACTCATGCATTAGCAAAGTCATTATGTTAATTTTTAAATGCTCTAAATGAGTAGTATTTTGAATGCCCTTAAGATGACTAATATGTATCTAAGTCATGGCTTTCCATTAACGCATTATGGATCTATTGTCTTATGCTTTCCATAGTCTTTTCTTCTTTGAAGTCCTTAGTGATTTTTCCAATCATAGGGAAAGTGTTGATTTCTTATTTTGTTTGGCAGTCTTTGTTGAATGACGCAACCACAACTAATGTCAGGCGTCTCCTTCCTGAGCATGCCAAGGGTAGTCTAGCCAATGTTTGTGGATGGCCTGATCAAGTTCGTCGCACAAGAGAGTTCCATTGGAGTAGTGGCTTGCATTTCATTGACACACCTGATTTCCAGTGCAATTATAAATATCAACGTAGGCTTTCTAAACAAGAAACTTGAGTAATACAAGAGTTTATTTTGCATGAGTACATTTGATTATCATATACCATTACCTATCTACTTGTGAGAATATGCATGCATATGCTTTGTCAGACCTTTAAAAAGTTATAGCATCAAACATTTTTGAAACCTTGGAAATCGGATCATTAATATAACGAAAGAAGAATGTGAAGTTCACTAGAAATACTTGAAACTTCACTATTGAAAGGTAAAAGCATACTATTGCTCTTGTCACCATAGAACATGGCTAACCTACCAAAAAAACCAAATTCAATTAAGAGTGCTCTTAAATAGATAGATAATGAAAAGCTTTAAATATTGCAAGGTAGTCAAAGGGGCATCTCCTTTATCTAATTTAAAAGCTACGAGCTAGCAAGGTAGGATGTTATTTTGAGCTAAACTATGTCACCTATCTAGCTATAGGATTAATACAACTGTCTAACTTGATTATTTCTTAAAACTCAAGTATAACTAGCAAAGAATTATTTCTCAAAGAAATATTGGCTATAGTTAATTGTTACATGATATCTAAGTTTCTAAACCATTCTTACCATAAGGTAAAAATCAAAACAGGTAATCTTAACATCTTCATCATAACTAGTTGGCATAAGAGTATTGTATTATACATTATTCATCTTTTGAAAGTTAGACTACAATGAAGTAACAAAAATTATGAATACTAGCTTGGTTAAAGCATGTATTAACCAAGCACGTATAGATAGCATGCTTTTAGTGCTTTTCACTAGTCAAATAGTAAAAACACGAATGGCATCCTATAAAATTTTTATAAGCTAATGAAAACAATCTTGTTGTCCCTCATACATAGATATTCTAATCTTCAAGTCCTTTTGAATGAGACATAACATGATATTTTTTTGCTCAATTATAACACAACAATAAGTGGATTATAGATTGGAAAGTTGTTAGCTAGTTTCAAAAATTGAGACACAAACCAAACTTTTCTATTATAATGGCCAAAAGTGTCAAGCTATTTAGAAATTAAATATAATTGCAGCATTTTATAGATGGCCATATAGATTTTAAAGAGATTTGTAGCACTCCATCCCAAGCATAATGTTTATTATAAAAGTCATTTCATGTGTCCTTCTTAAAGGTCTAATGTAGAGCATAAACATTTATATCTAGAATCTTTAAATATTGTCCACTTTTTGTTAACTAGGGGATTGCCATGACAAACACGGGGATCCAAACATGTGTTGTTCTGGTGGTATCAACAATTTTACAAGTCAATTAACAACTTTTCAATCAGATCAATCACAATGTATGAGTCTTTTCATTCATTATCAAAATCAACATGTTATTGTTTCAATATCCCATTGAATAAAAATATTCTCGCAATTGTATTAGTAACTTCTTTGATCAAATTACCTTAATCTAACATAATTGCAACCCTATAAACAGATAATTTGACAACTTCCCTTTTGTTCCTAGCACATCTAGTTGGAGATGTGCACCAGGTATTTCTTTATATTGTTGAAAAAGCTCATCATTTATTATATGCATGCTTGTCATTATTTTTTAATCTTATTTGCGGTCATAGTAGTGGTGCCAATGGTGATGGCAATGGTGGCAGTAGCAATAGTAGTTGTACTTGTAGTAGTAAGTGATGGTACTGGCACTCATAGTAGTTGTAGAAGTAAGTGATGGTGGTGGCACTCATAATAGTTGTAGTAGTACCAATAGCAATAGTATTCATATTGGTGTTACTTTGAAATTAATGTCATTGTGGTGGGGGTGGTGGTGGTATTAGTTGTTGTTGTTGTTATTGTTGGAGGAAGAGGAAAAGGATTAGTAGTAGTGGTGATGGTGGCAGTGATAGTAGTAGTAGTAGTAGTATTGGGCAGTGCATAGTGGTAGTGGTAGTGGTAGTGGTAGTGGGGATAATGATAGTAGTTATGGTAGTTCTAATAGTAGTGGTCATAGTCGTAGTGGTAGTCATAGCAGCAGTAGTAGCAGTAGCAGCAGCAGCAACAACAACAACAACAACAACAACAACAACAACAACAACAACAACAACAGCAGTAGCAGTAGTATAGTCGTAGTGGTAGTCGTAGTGGTAGTAGTAGCAGCAGTAGCAATAGCAGCAGCAGCAATAGTAGGATTTTTTGTTGTTATGGTTGCCCTTATAATTGTTGTTATGGTGGTTTTTGCTATCATTATTGTTGTGACTAGTAGCAGTAGCAGTAGTAGGATTTTTTGTTGTTATGGTTGCCCTTATAATTGTTGTTATGGTGGTTTTGCTATCATTATTGTTGTGACTAATGTTATCTTATGCAAGTTTGCAAGCTTGCATCTATTTTGAATGTATCATAGTTATTAATGCAAAGAAGCATCTAATTTATCATAAATGTAGCCATTACATGTGGGATATACTGGAGATGAAGGAGGAAACACAATAATACTTCATTGGTACACACGTAAAGCTAATTTACATCATGTAAGTTCATTTATTCAATCCACTTATAAAGTTTCTTCTATGATTTTTTAGCATGTGTTCATTACAAATTTTTGCTTTTAGGTGTGGGATAGTGGGATAATTGATACAGCATTAAAACGATTCTATGACTCTGACCTTCAAGCATATGTGGATCATCTTAGCAAGAATATTACAGTAAGAGATAAAGAAAATCTTATGTTATGATTGGTTCCACTCTTTTTTTGAGTTTTATGTATACTAAAGTTGTAATTTTATTATGTAAGTCAATCATATATTTTTAACTTTATCAATAAACCAATCTTCTGGAACTTTTTTTCAACTTAGGAAAATTGGGATGATGCCTCAAAATGGGAAAAGTGCCATTCTGGTGAAATTGCATGTCCCGATGTGTAAGAATTTTCATTTCATTCCTTATTACATCTTATCTAACTGCTATAAAGTATTGAGCTTTTTGTATCTAAAAGTAAACTATGTGTTCTCCATGATTTGGAATCTAAAACTTTAAATTTAGTTCTATTTTCCAATCATGAATTTGGAAACATCAACATAAACAACTAGATTCAACAAATAATAAAGATTTTTTGTTTTGCATAACATGTATTGCCATAACCTAAAAATGGTTGTTACTCAATGTGTATGTAACATGAATAAAAATCTATTTGCAACTAATACTCCTACATAGACTTATATTTGAAGGGGTCATCATTTTCATTGGGCTAATTCTACATTAAATGGAAAATTCTTAACAGTTTCCTTTGTGAAATGAGAACTAACATCCAATACATACTTCCACAATAATAGAAGGTGTTCACTATTTAGTAGCATCATCATGTTGATGGGGGTCTTATTATCATTGTATCCTAACTATCTTGTAATTGTAATTGTTTTTAATTTTGATACTCTTTGGACACTAAACTAATTTTCTAATGCTAGTTTAATCTCAATTTGGGAAATAGTGTCTTTGTGCTACTTGAAGAGATGATTATAATGAATTAAAAAAACTAGAGCTATGATCCTAAATAAATTTACTTAAATATTTTGTTAAAATGTGAGTACTTATAATCATGTGAGAACACATAAGTAAAAAGCTAATGTTAGATGAAGAGAGGAAATTTCTTTACTTGGAAATAATAGGTTTTTCTAGATCTTGAGAATATCTTTAGACTTTTGGGGGTCTTCTTAGGTATCATGATTGTTTAGGAGTTGTTTTTAACTTTCTTCATTTCAACTTTACAGGTATGCTAGAGAAAGTATCAAGCTAGCATGCAAATGGGCTTACAAAGATGCATCACAAGGGGTAGTCTTAGAAGGTATCTTACTTGTTAGTGAAAAACCTAACAAGAAAAGTCATTTTGTGATATAAGTATCATAGCCATACCTACACATTGCATCAAATTGGCATAAGTGCACATGCTTGCATATCACACTTATGTACATGTCAAGCATGTGCAAAAAGTACTCATTCACCACTTGTTGATTTGCCCATGCAAACATACATACATAATGGTTAATTACATATATACATACACACATATATTCATGTAGTCATACATGCATATACACCACACATATGTAAGTAATGTACATAGATAGCTTACATTCATGCACACATATCAACATAAATGGGTGCAAAAAGACACATAGATGAATAAACACATACACATTTGCATGGATAAATGCATATGCATATGCATATTTGGACATACATACATGCACACATGCATACACACAAAACATACAATATGATGTAACACAATATTGTAGTAGCAAGTAAAAGCTTTTGGATATGAATTTTTTTTATTCAATTTTAACATAATAATTTTCAATCATTCATGGAATTTTTAGATGACTACTTTTTATCACGCCTTCCCATTGTGGAACAACGCCTCTCGCAAGGTGGAGTGAGGCTTGCAGCAATTTTGAACCGCATTTTTGGAGAAACTAACCAAGTGGGTTCTAAATAGCTATCATGTATGGAACCATTTGTGAAAGTAAGACGTGATTTTTCCTTTTTTTTTAAAGTCACAACGTAAATATGAAATTGTAATTATGTGATTTTTTTCTAGAGAATATATCAATCATACATTATTTGCTAGTTTGCTTTGAGATTTCATTTGTTACCAATAGTTTGGGATACTTACTTTATTTGTTCCTTTTGGATGTTCTAGATCAAGCAAAGGGGTGATTCTCCTAAATCTATCAATATGTGGTCTTAATTTTATATACCAACTCTAAAAACTTTGTGAACATTGATTTTGTGAATATTTGTAAATATGTTATTGTCTACAACTCAATTGAGCCTTGTAAGATCTATACACAACCAACGTATTTACCATCATCCTCATGTTCAATATATTGTATACTTGTGTTCCACGCACTATAGATTTTATTCATGGAACGAGCATGTGTAATAAGGATTTAATCAAGTGTTTTGCTCAAAAAGGACATTGTGAGATAAGAATACCTAAAGCAATATTCCATAAAGAGGAGTTACTTGGATTGTACAGAGTACAATAGGTTCCATTGGTATATCCAAGTTACAAAAATTTACTAATATGTTGTTTGAAATCTATCTATATGTTTCCTTGGAAATGAATGTTTTTTCTATATCAAAAATTATATTTCCTTTTATATTTTGGATTGTAAGATGATACCATTTTTCTTGCCAAAGAAATATATACAAAGTTAGCACTTAGTTTACACTTTCTAAAAATAGAGTTTAGTGAAGGTTGTGAGCATAGTAAGGAGCATGGAACATCCTTTAATTAAAGTAGACAAGGAAACATCTCCATGGAAATAAGAGATGTCATAAATGTATCACCTTGGTTAATGAGGAGTTTTGTAGATCCATATCAGTTGCAATATTTAGAAGTATGCAAATATAGCAAGATGAGAGTAGACACACTCGATAAGATAAGTGAAGCCTTGAAAGAGTGATGTTGCCTAATTGGAGCATGATTGGCATGGAGATGAAAAGGAGAACATGATTGGCATGGTTAGACAACCTCTAACCATTCAAACATATTTTATTCTAGGGCTATAAAAAAGACCTAATAAGAAATTAAGAAATTTGGTTGTACATTATTTTCTAGCATGAGTTTCTTAGGAAACCAAAGCCATATATGATTCTCTTTTTGTGCAAAGAAGAACCTTCTCAAAATTGATAAACTTCAACAATTTCTTAACTTATAAGAATAGCTCCATTTCCATTTATAAATATTGTAAGTAGTGATGCCACAAGTGTGCTTTCTATATTACAATAAAGCATGTATTGGTGATAAATTTCTCTACTAATGCTAGTACTATGATTAAAGAGTGGGGTACCATTGAGTTCTTAAATAATTGCAAGCTTTGTAAGAGTTTATATTTTAAAAGTTTTGAAGTTAAGATCAAAACATTGATATATCTTTTTTTGTTCGATCACCTATGAAAGGAAGCATCCTTAAATCTCCTTTCCTTATTGTCCTTGATACTCCTTTTTGTAGCATCAATGTAATGCTCTCATCATATTAGGATTATCAAGAAAGACTAGATGCAAGCTCCTTGAGGGTGTCTATGTGAGCTAAGTTCATATAAAACCATAATCATGCGATAGTCAATAGTCATTGACAATTCTAACATGATGTTATTAAACATCTTGATAGCAAAGCATCATCTTGCTAACAAAAAGGAATCAAGGTTAAAAATGCTAATCTAAACATTGTGGTGGATTTTTTTTTGCACACATGCTATTCTAATTGCATAATAGCACCAAAGCACTATTAGAATTGAATATTTAATACTAATTTGAAAAATATTAGAATTACTAGATCCTTTTTACTATCGATCCACCTTAGTAGTTCATGGTAATGTTAATTTTCTAAGTGTGCTAATATTAGTCATGATTCATGGTAACATTAACACTAATTATGCTAGCCAAGAGTCTAGATCTAAAAGTCTAAAAGTATCACCTTAATTGAGTATTGAATGTATTAGCTTAATTAATATATTACTAATGATTATCTTGCTAGTAGTAATTATAGTGAGTGATATTGTTACAAAAAAGGGCAAGTATTAATATTAAAAATAATAATTATCAGAGTGCTCATTACCAATCTTCACTGATTCTTAAATGATTTCAATGCTAATAGTGCTACCTATGATTATCATTACTCTGATATCTTTAAACATTGATATTAAATGTGATTGCTAAAAAGTATTCAACATTAATGTTATGGTCAATATCATGACTACTAACCACTATATTCTAAGAAGTGCTCTTAGTTTAAGTAGTACAATCATAATGTTTGTATTACTCTAACAATGTAATAGCTCAAAGATATTGATAACACTAATGTTGTTCATGTTGACTAGCAACCCTAGTTAATCATTAAAAAAGTGTTGTTTCTAAATAGTGGTGTATTGCAAAGTTGTTTTAAATCATGTTGCTAATAATTCTTACTATCTTTCCTTAAGTGTGTACGTAATGACAACTTCTCTTAAATGCTTAAATTTTTACTCTCCTAAATAAATGGCTACTTAAAATATCTTTGAACACATGCATATGGCCTTGCATTCTAAATCTTTTGTGTTGAGATAACAAGCTCAATATGCGAACATTGAGATGATGGACCACCTGGTTAGATGAGTCTACACATCAACACTTAGCACATAGGTGGTCATTATGATCCTCATGTGGCCACTGACTTATTATATTTGGTTTGTTGCACCTACCTATTGTTGGCATAGTTATAGCACCAATCGATTAGTATAGTTAGTTATGCACTCTTTGACTTAGTAGGCCAGTTCCCACTCTTTGAAATAGTAGGCCACTTTTCTTTATGTTGTATCTTATCTATACTTTGTGAACATTATATTGTGTATGAAAGAAGAAGAAGAAACCAACAAGAAAATATTTTGGCCTCTATCTCTCTTCTTATACTCTTAAGTGAGCTTCCTCTTGTGAGTATATTAGTGTGTGTTTGGTGTAGTAGCTTAAGCAAATCCTCCCACCACACATTTCATGACATGATATCATAGTGGCACCACTGAGAGAGGCTAATTTTGAAGGTTGAAGTAAAGGAGAAGAAGCAAGGATTCGAGAAAGTAAGAAATGGATAAGAAGCTATTTTGTTCTTTCACTCTTTCTCTTAGATAATGCCTGTAGAGGCACCGAAAGCAGGGTAAACACAACATTGGTGAGTTTGGGAATCTCCCAATTTCCATTTTTTGAATACTAAAAAGGTGGCACCCAAATAACATGCCCATAAGTTTCTCAAAACCATATGATGTGACCTATCATTGGAAAGCGCTTGAAAAATGGAATCTATTGAGCTATAGAACACTTGATTCAGAGTCATAGTGTTCAAGTTATGGCAAATCCAAAGATTTGACCATGTGTCCTAAACATATGGAAAATTCCGATATTTCTCAATATGGTGTTGGTAGAGAAAAATTATATATTGCTATGAGATTTGGTGTACAAGCAGAGCATTGTAGACTCTATATATATATTCTTTAAGGCTTTTTGGCCATTTGAGGCTATTTGAGGCCATTTGAGGCCATTTCAGGTCCCATTTTAGACTTGCAAGATTACAAACAACTGTTTTTGGGTATATTGCAATTTTGATTATATCAGTCCAAAATGGATATATAGGTTACAAATTTTCAATTTTTTAGTTTTGAGGTATTAGTAGAATGCAAACACAAGTTTTATTTACTAACAGGCTATAGATTACATGTACTATTGAGCAATCAGTGAAAAATGCTACTTGATGTGTTGCTATATAATTTTTGTAAAAGGTTACAAAAGACTTGCTTAGTATTTTGTATCAATTTTGTGGTAATGGCATGGAAATTTGAAAAGTCCATCATTAAAAAGCTAGACAAGACAACTACCCATCATGGAAGTTTCAACAACAAACTTCCATATTAGAAAATGTCTTCAATCCAAAGCTAACTAATACGGTGACTATAGAAGAATTAAAGGCATGGAAAGATTGAAATACAAAATATAAAAAGATAATGTATTGGCTATTGACAATCATTGATAACACTACATTGGGATAAATAAAAAATGCAAAAACTTCACATGTAGCTTGGATAATCTTCAAGTATATGTTCTCAATAAACACAAAGAGACAAAAGTTTCAACTCAAGCAAGAGTTGAATGCCTTAAAGAAATGAAAGATGCCTGTAAATGATTATGTTGTTTTGAAGGTGAGAAGCATTACACCTTAGTAGATATTGATACGATGCTTGATAATGATGATAAGGTTTCATCTACTTTGGGTAGCCTTAATAGTGAGAAGACCTAAAAATCATTTGTCACATCTATGTATGTAGGTCATTGAAGAGATCAACGTAGAGGATGAATCATCTCAAAGAAGTGATGAATAGGTCCAAGCATCTTACTCAAGATCAAAAAGAGAAGGTGGTAGATCCTCTTTAAGAGACCATGGCATGGAGCTTACTAGTGATAACTAGCAAAACAAGTTAAATTAAGAGTTCGGTGAAATATAGGTTTTAGTAGACTGTGCAAACTTTAGAGGTAGGGGAAGCTCTAGAGGAAGAGGTGGATGTCAGAATAGAGATTCTAGCAATTCTAGTATTATTTAACATCATTGTGGCAAAATAGGTCATATTGTAGCCCATTGTTATGTTAAGAAATATGATATTTGCAATGATAAATTGCAACAAGAAAAGTATACATCATCTTCATGACAGAATGCAGATAAAAATGAGCATCTATTTAGTATACAACATATGATGAATGTTACTATAAGAAAGTGAACACATGATGATATATGCCGTATTGATTCAGATGCAGCTAATCACATTACTAGCCATGTTGAATGGTTTGGAGAGATGCAAGATTTACAAAATCAAGTTTATGTGTAGATAGGTTTAGATGATTAATGCCACCCAATTTTACATATTAGAAAAGTTCCCTTGTCCTTTCATGATGGTCTACAAAGTATCTATAAGATGCATTACATGTGCTATCCATCACAAAGATTTTATCGTCTATTGGCTAGATGGTAAAGCAAGGGTTTTAGATTCAATTTAATACAAAATGTTATTTTATGAAAGAATTTAATGATAAGTACAAGTTGGTCACAATAGAAAGTAGAGTTAGCTATATGTTCACTTTAGATGTTTGTATTTATGCTACTAATATTGTTATGTATACTAAAGTCAAAAGAGTAGTTACAGACATTGAAATATGGTATAAGAATATTGAACATACAAATGTGTAGAAACTAAAATTAATGCAGTCCAAAAGGGTTGATTACAAGGCTGTGTGCTTTTAGAGTTGCAAAATTTTGTAAATTATATAAGTAGGCAAGACAACTTTTTTTCTTAATAGAGATGTGAGTAGGAATATACTTGATATTGTGCATACAGATATTTGGGGGACCTACACAAAACATATCTCATAGTAGCAATAAATATTTTTTCATGCTTATTGATGATTGTTCAAGAAAGTTGTGGGTGTTTTTCATGAAGGAAAAGAGTGATGTGTTTTAGCCCTTCAAAACTTTCAAGGTCGTCTCATAGGAAAAAGAGACAGTTTACTTATAGGTGTACCCTACAACAAAATGGGATTGGAGAAGGGAAAAGTATATATAGTTGCATGGGCATTGAAGGTTGAAAAGAATTTGTCACTTAGTCTAAAGCTATTCATACTAATGTCTATATTATAAACACAACTCCTAGAGCTGTAGTTTGTGGAATAACCCCTGATAAATGCTTTACAATCAAGAAGCTCAATGTGTCACTCTTAAAAGTATTTGGTCGTATCGCATATGTTCATATGCAAAGTGAGCTACAAAAGAAGCTTGATCCAAAGGCTAAAACATGTATTTTTATTAAATACTCTTCAAAGCAGAAATGATATCATTGCTATAACCCTATCACATGTGTTTTCAAAGTGACCCTAGGAATGTAATTTTTAATGAGATGAGGAGTTGGTATGTATCTAGTGGTGATGCATTGGATGATGATATTGATGATGATGATGATAGTTATGTGCAAAAAGAAAAGCAAGAATCATAAAGCCTTAGTGAACCACAAACATCATCTAGTACTACATCTATAATTAGTCCTTCATCCAAGAGACTAAGAAGTAGTCCCACATCCTTAGGTGTATCTACTAGTGTTACAAGTAAAGACAAAGAGAAGAAAAAAGAGTCAGATAGTAATGATGAATATGCTAGTCATTTGGGGTTTGATGGAGATCCAAGTGGTTTAGAGAGTTTGGATTATGAGCTTGGTATTCCTTTTGTTAAGACACCAAGAGTACAAAGAGCACATGGTAATGTAAAGACTCAATTGAGTAATCCAATGGTATATATGTCTAGCACAGTTAGATACCCTATTAAAAGACATAGTTTTGAAGGTTATGTAGCTCACCATTATATTTATATGGTAAAGGTGATTGAGGACATTAGCCCTACTTGTCTTGAGGATGATATTGGTTATGCTCATTGGGATGTAGCAATGGACGAGGAGATGGTTGCATTAGAGGCCAATAAGATTTGGGATATAGTACCATTTCCTAAGGGCAAAAAAGCTAGTGGCTATAAGTGGGTCTTCAAAATCAAGCATAATGCAGATGGTTCTGTTAGTAAGTATAAAGTTAGGCAGGTTGCAAAGGGCTATGCTCAAACATATAGTATAGATTATGAAGAGACATTTAGTAAGTATAAAGTTAGGCTGGTTGCAAAGGGCTATGCTCAAACATATAGTATAGATTATGAAGAGACATTTAGTTCAATTACTAGGGTGGAAATTGTTAGATGTCTAATTACTTTGGTAGCAACCAAAAGTCGGAGTTTGTAGCAAAATGGATGTAAAGAATGCATTCTTGCATGGTGAATTGGAAGAAGGGGTTATATGAAGTAGCCATTAGGTTATGATTATTAGAATATCCCACATATGTGTGAAAGTTAAAGAATGCACTCTAAAAGCAAGCACTTGGAGCATGGTCTGACAAGATTGGAGAGTATCTTGTCAACATTAGCTTTTATGTTTCTAATATTGATCACTTACTTTATGTGAGAAAAGGAGATGTAGATTTAATCATCATAGTCATCTATGTGGATGACTTGATTATCACAAAAGGTAACAGTGATAGTGGAATTGCTAAAGTTAAAAACCTTTTGAAGAAGATGTTTAAGATGAAGAATTTTGGTGAGCTAAGGTACTTGCTTGGTATTTAGGTGATCAAATGTGATAATGGTATATGGCTATTCCAAAGACAATATGACTTAGATATGTTGTCAAGTATGGCATGACAATGTGTAAGCCTCTTTTAGTGCCATTGGAGTAAAATGTGAAGTTGAGTATTGATGTTGGAGATAAGATAGAAGATCCTACTATTTTCAAAAGGATAGTAGAAAGTCTGATTTACATGACTATCACCAAGGCCACACTTGAGTTATATTATTAGCCTTATTAGTGAGTTTATGCAAATGCCTAAAAATTCTCATTTGGATAAAGAGGTAGACACATATTAAGGTATGTGAAGTGGATTTTTTAATGAGGTAGGTAAGGATATATAGGTGTTTGGATACATAGATATAGATTAGGGTGGTAACATATCTGGCAGAGATCACCAGCGGATTCATGTTTGGTGCTATGATAGCATGTGAGGTGGTATGACTGTAAAAGTTATTGGGTGATTTGGATGTGTAGGGAGATGGTTTAGTTGTCATTCACTCTGACAACATGAGTAGTATATACTTAGCCATAAACCTAGTATTCCATTTTAAGACAAAATACATTGAGGTGCATTACCACTTAATACGAGAGAAGGTACTTACATGAGAGATTAACTTTGTATATATCAGCATACAGAGTTATATAGTTGGTACTTTCATAAAGGCATTGGGCGCAAATCTTTGAAAATTTTGAAGCTTACTTGGAGTTGTAGAGATATAGGTGAGCTTGAGGGAGAGTATCGAGTAAGTTATTATATGTATATCCTCTACATCACATGTGTTCAAGGCCTATTTATAAATATCTTTATTTGTGAATTTTTTGTGAATGAAACATAACCCTTTTCTATTCAATCTGTAAATAACCCCTTTATATTACACCCTTTTATATGTAAAAAATGTATAAAAATGGTCTTTTAAAAATACCTTGTTTTGACACTTGATGCACACATATATTCATGAGTAACTTACCCAAGGGCAGAGTTTTTATATGGAAATCTCAACATATTTGGACATTGATGATAAACCACCTAGTTAAATGAGTCTGCACATTTACACTTAGCACATCAATGCTCATCATAATCCTCATATGGTCACTAACTTATCACTTATTATATTTAGTTTGTTGTGCCTACCTACATGTTAGTTATAGTGCCAGTTGATTAATATAGTGAGTTATATACTTTTTAATTAAGTAGACCACTTTTATTTAGGTAGTATATTATCTATACTTTATATACATTGTATTGTATATGAAAGAAGAAGAAACTAGTAAGAAAATATTTTGGCCTCTATCACTCTCGCAAGTACACTCCGGGCAAGAACCATGGACAGATTTTTGCTTCAAGAATTTCAAGTTGAGACCTATGGCTACCTCTCACATAGCCGTATGTACTCTTCCACACACAAATGTAGTGAACTTACATTTGAATCCAATCAAGTTACCTCCTCCCACAAATCCACCGGTAGCTCCACGATCCAAGATACGCTCTCAAACAAGCTCCATCTTCAAGCTTTAAGCTTTGACCTCCATAGCTATATGCACGAGAAAGGAGAAGAGAAGAAGATGAAGATGAAGAGAGGAGAAGAAGAGCTTCTCCACATTCCCTAACTCTCATACACACACTCTCTCCCTCTCTTACACTCCCTCTCTCACTCTCTCATGCACAAGAAGGAAGCAAGAGCAAGAAGCAAGAAGATAATAAGTTTGGCCACAGACCAAGAATGAGCTTATTCATTCACTTTTTGACTTTTTTACATGCCCTATCTCCTCCTTGGGTGGCCAATCCCTTTTTGGTCAGCCATTCCTCCACTCTTTTTTCCTCCTCCTTTCTATTAGCATTGGGCTTAGCACATGCCTCTTATTCTTTATAACTTGTATGGGAGAGAGTGCGATGCTTTTTTACAAAACGAATTACAATGTGCATGGCACTCTTCTTGCTAAAATATTAAGATGTGCTTATTCTTATGCGCTTCTTCCTACATTTAGAATTTTTTCTACACTTCATGCCTTCAAATTTTTCTGAGTGCGCCTTTGTCCTTCATCGTGGTATGGCTTCCTCCCCTTGCTCTTATGTTTATGCTTTGTGGTTGCAGAGGGGGGTTTGGTTTGTGTGGTTGCTCTTCTTTAATGTGTTCATGCTCAAATTCTAGCCCTTCTTCATGGATTGGCTCTGTCAGCTCTTGTGGAAGAGGCTATGCCCTTGCTTTGACTCCCCAAACCCTAGCAATTCGAGTTCTTGCGTGGTTAATCCAATTGTGATCAAATGGGATTTTTGCTCCTCTACCCCCAAGCTCATGCTAGGTTTGGGTACCTTGGCATGGAGTACCACTCTCATTGGCAGATCTAATTTCCCTTTGACTTCTTCAATGATCTCTTCCTCCCTTGACTAAGTGATGTTTAGCACTATGTTCAAAAAGATTTTATGTTGCTCCTA
Organism: Lygodium microphyllum; assembly: GCF_053477565.2. NCBI lineage: Eukaryota > Viridiplantae > Streptophyta > Polypodiopsida > Schizaeales > Lygodiaceae > Lygodium > Lygodium microphyllum. The sequence goes on from NC_141141.1 coordinate 95,258,681, forward strand.
CATCCTTGTCTCCACCACTACAACCTTGCCTTCCACCATTGGTCCTTTTCTTGTCTCTTCTACTACTGCACTTGTGCTTGGCACATCCTCCCATGTGGGGCTCATCATAGCTAACTCTTGAGATCAAGAGGGTTGCTCCACTCATCTTCTAATAGTCAATTCCATCTGCTCCTCCTTCTCTTGTCTCAATCTTTCTTCCTCTTTCTCTTGTTTCTTCATGCACTCCTCTTCAAGTCTCCTAGATTCCTCTTCTACATTTGTAGTTATTTGTTTTCTTATGTGGTGGACTAGGTTCTCTTGATAGGGATTTTCAGTGTGATCTTTCTTCTTTCTCGTTGGCTTAAGTGCTCTAAGCCCTACTATTTGCTCTATCCTTTCACTTGAGGCTTCTTACTTGCTAACTAATGTGGTCAACTTCTTTCTCCTTAGCAGCTTGTTCTACTTTTTCTTGTTGATATCTGTTGAATTCTTCTAGATCCCCCTACTCTTTGCTAAGAATGGAATAGGACAGCTCAACAGAGTGGGAGAGCAATGCTCCTCTTAGATTCGATGATGGTTTTAGTGGTTTCCTCTACTATTTCTTCTCTTTTCACCTTCCCCAAGGCTTATTGGATTATAGTTATTAGTACCCCTCCAAACCCTATGGTTGATGTCTTGAATGCCGATTTTTTCCTTTCTCACTCTGTTGTTGTAGCTGGAGACTCTCCCCCTACTACTTCCCTTGGTATTGTTACTAGTACCTTTGTTGACACCTAGATTGTTTTTTGGATACAGGCATTCTAGTTCACCTCATCCAATGTGTTTGTTGCAAGGCTCTCAATCAATGGCACTCCTATTCTATTCATTAGGGCATTATACCTTTGACTTGAGAAAAGGGTATGGACCATCTTCGCTTGCAATCTCATGGTTGGATGAGGGATATTAGCAATCTTATACCTTTGACTTGAGAAAAGGGTATGGACCATCTTCGCTTGCAATCTCATGGTGGGATGAGGGATATTAGCCAAGCTATTTCCATCATTTGTATAGACTTTCTTCTTGTCCATTCCTAGAATCTTGTAGACATCTATCTTGGACCTTTTCTCCAACTTTTCCACTAATCTCAAGGTCTTCTCCATAATTTTTGGGCTAAGTCCAACTTCCACCCTTCTGGTGGCATCTCCTTTTTTTATTGTTATCATGCCACTATTCTTTTGGGTATCAAAGGTCTTTAAGAACTCAATGCATTTGCTATGGTTGATATCCTACCCTACCTTATCAAGGTACTTGGCAAGATTGCATTATTCTAATATCTGCCTAATTATCTGCTCTTCAGATGTCACCGATCCCCCCAACTTGTGGCAGCTTGTGGATGCTATAGTATTTTAGCTGGTTAAATGCACTTATCTCTATGGCTAAGTCATATTTTTTGTATTCCTCCTTAGAGAATGGAAGCTTGTTGGTTTTATCCCTTTGCCCTGCCATTTGGGTTCCTGTCACCACACACGATAGCCCACAAATAATTCTTTTTAAAGGAAATTTATTGCACAAAATATAAAGTGATTAGAAAAAAACACTATTAGACAATGAAATGTATAACTCACGAAATGGGAATTTCCACATCAATCGATCCATACATTTCATACAAGAATTTTGTGAAGCATTTTTACTAAACGAAAAAGAAAAATCCATTTATCTTTTTCTTTGAAAATCTACTCCTATTTTGATTTTTTTCATCTAGTACCTTTCACTTTACCCTCTTGGAAATGATGAAAATCATTTTCCTAGGATTGTGGAAGTAAAGATGTAAGGGCCTTCAATGCATTCGTGTTGTGCCTTACTTTTTTAAGAGTGAGTCATAAAATGTTGGGTTATACTCTAGTAGTGCATGACAGTCCTTATCCTATGAAGGAATGCCCACTTGTGTGATGTAAGTCAATACGTCCATCAAGAAGTCACCTGAGTCGATTCAACTTGCAATGTGGAGTTCCTTCTTGATTAGAAATCTATCCAAGTATGGATGTAACATGATATGATTACCTAATGGCCAATTTCTTGTCATGGCTAATATCCTAAATAAAGTTGAATCCACATATGTCTAGTCATACTCAAAAGTCTTGATGACATATCCTTGCTCCATAGCATTGGTCATGATTTGATAACCCTCTTGAGCCCATGAAACGCGTAGAGTATATCACTTGCATAAGAATGTGGACTCATGCTCAACTAATCATTGGATCTCAACAAGTTCATGTGGTGGCATGGGAATTTTGCTCTTCTTGTAGGATATGATTGAGTGTTCTCTTAAGGCCTTTTCTTGTGAGATTTCATTGGCAATCATCTCTTCTACAATGATAGAGGCCTCAGTGAAGAGGAATTTGTATTATTTCCAAGAACATGATAAGGAATATACCTCATTTATTATGGGTTCATTAAGTAGGCCTAGGTCCAAACGTTCGTAACTTCTAGCAAACAACGTGAAAGTTGAGTTCAATCATTAGATGCACATTATTATGTCATCCCCTCTTTCCATGGCCATGTTGAAAATCACTTTAAGAATGGATCGTCATTGCTACGATGGCTTATGGCCTACCAGTGGCCTTGGTTTAGTTGGACTTGACAGGCTAGGACGTGATATTTTCACCTTGGGATTCTCATCGGGTTTGTTTATCTTGATTTGAGAAGTTTAGAGTTTGGTTGACACTTTGTCATCAGTTTTTGGAGTGGTGATCACAACAAAGTCATTAGACGAGGGGCTCATTAACAATTGGGTGTACATTGGGGCTGGGTGGAGCTTTTGGTCGACAGAACATTGGAGCGCTAATGGATTGAGCATCTTGCCTCTTAGTTTTTCTCCTACCCCATTTTAATTTATGTTTCTGAGCCTTATTTTTTGGAGCATGAGATGGAGGATCATACTTGGCACTTGTGAGTTTAGGCAGTCACACCAAGGTATTGCCTTCATAGTAACCTTGGGCATGCTATAGGGATTTCAAGACCTAGTGTGGCTTAGTCACCTATGAATTATAACAATGCCAACTCCTCCATTTAGGTCTAGAGTGTGAGGCATACAAATTATGAGTTCCAACTTGGATAGTCATGGTGCCTTTGCTAAAAGCTGTTACTATTCTAACATTGCTGATGGCAAGGTGGATGAGCTATGATTTGTAGTTAACATTATAGTGAAAAAAAAATTAAATGTGATCCAATAGTAATTCCTTACCAACACTTTTCTTGTTAGGTAGGACATAAAAAATGATGGGTAGGCTCTCAGTCTCGATAGAAACCATTAGTTTTCATTTCCCTAAGAGTGGCTATGATTGCCTTCCAATGGGTTGAGCTTTGCATGGGTTGGTTGCAATTGGGGTTGACCCATGGTGGTCCAGTGATCGTATGTGAGTTAGCTCCCTAATCAATTAGCATATCAAAGATGTACACCTTTTGAGTGGTCGCAATTATTTGCAGGAGGGCAGGCTGGTGCTACTGCTTCCTCATCCTCATCCTTTAATTCATTGATGGTTGCAATGCTCACATTCATTGGTGGTGTATCAGTGGAAGTTCATGGAGTGGATGTGATGGAGGGTAATACTTATTTATGTGACTTCCAATGAGAAAACCTAGGCCCTCCCCCTCTAGGGTTTCTAGTTTGACATTGCTTGTTTTGCTAATATTGCGAACCTTGAAAGGTTCCAATCCCCTGAATTTCATATTTTGCTTGTGTCCATTTAAGAGAGTACAACAAGACTAGGTCTCCTTGCTGGAAGTCTCATGACATGTTTCTCAAGTCAACTCTTGCATCGCATCTTTTCACAAATTAGAGCATGGATTACAATTAGACGAGTCTCAAATAGGTGTTCTAGCCCTACTAAAATTGATTTTTCTATGCTTCCTTGCCCTCTCATCTCTCATGAAATGGCTATTCTCAAGCTTGGAACAAAGATTTCTAGTGGTAGAATCACTTCAATCCCGTAGGTTAATTTGAATGGGGTTTGTTCTATGGCCATTTTTTCCCAAATGCCCATAAATTTGCCATGAACTTGTCGTCCTAGTCATCATCATCATTGCATGAAGAGCAAAGACTATCTTTATTAGGACATTCACCAAGATCTTGTTTGTATATTTGGCTTAATCGTTATCTTGAGGATAATATGGTGAGGAATTTCTATGGATTATTAAGAAGGTGGATAACAAGTGAGCAATCACTTCATTGATGAAGTGTGTACCTTGATCACTAACCAACTCTATGGGACAATCGAACCGTGAAATTACTTGCTTCCAAAGGAACTTGGCCATGGTCCTAGCATCATTTTTGTGAGTTGCTTGAGCTTCCACCCACTTGGTGAGATAGTCTATGTGGCAACAATGATATACTTGGCTTTTGAGTATTGTGTTGTAGAATTGGTTGGACAAATGAAGTTAATTCTCCATTTCTCAAATGGTTGGCATGCGATCACCGATATCAACTCCATTTTTTCCTTACAAATAGGGACCTTGGTCTATTGGTACTTATCATAGTGCTTTACAAACTTAGTTGCATCGAGGAATAGTGTTGGCTACTACAATTGAGACTTGAGCACCTTGTGTGCTATGGTGTCTCCACAGAAATGTCCTCTAGCAATCCTGCCATGTGCTTCTATGAGCACATCATGCATTTCAAATTCACACAAACACATCTCCTTAAGATTCCATCCTGTCCTAACTAATACAATTGACCAACAATCAATTCATAGGGTTGGATCTTCAAGTTTAGAATTTTTAACCTAGATTTTTCTATGGATCATTAGATAATCCATTCTCTAGGATGTGGACTATATCTCTACCCAATACAATGTAAGGTCTACTCTAAATAAACCTCATTTGTTGAACATTCTAAAAACATGTGCATCTAGTAGGTCATCAATGATGCCTTGTCGAGCTGCTTCACCTGTGGGTACGAGAGATATGTGATTTGCCATATAGTATTGTTTGCCTTTGCGTACTACCATAAAGAAGTCAAATTCCAAAAGCAAAAGTAACCATCAAGTAATGCATCATATTACGCAGGGTTTTTTTTACAAGATTGATGATTAGCAAAAAAGGTAAAGGCTATCGCTAGAGATAGTATCTAAACTTCTTTACGGTGAACACCATGGCTAACCCTTCCCTCTTTGTTGTGAAATAGTTCATTTTCGTATCAGTGAGTTATCTGCTAGGAGAAAAACTCACTAGATAATCAAGGTTATGCTTAGCAGGTTGGCACAACAGTGCTCTCATGCTATATTTTGATGCATCACACATGGAATGTAATGGACTAATCTAGGGCTCTTGAGAAAGGGGATAAAGTTAGAGTATGTTTAATCCTTTCATAGGCTTGCTAACATTCTTTTGTTCACTAGAATACTATAAATAGATTTTACAAAGGTCTAGCAAACAATCAATGCATGGTTCAGTATAAACTACGGGTAGTAGCTTGTGTGACCAAAGAAGCATTGAACTCCCTTGAGGTTGGCTAGAGAGGAAAGGTCTACAATTACCCTAACTTTTGAGGGGTCTCTGGCTATCCCATTCCTTGACACAATGTACCCTAAAATACACATGTGCTTCACCCAAAACTAGCACTTTAAGGGGTTCATTGAGAAACCATATTACCTACACGTCTCAAAGACTATTCGTAGCTTTTCCAAGTGCTCTTTCTAGTTAGTGTGGACACACAAGTTGTTGACAAATACTTCTAACCATTTTCTAAGCATGTTCTTGAAGATAGCACACATGATGTGCTAGAAGATAGCAAGGATATTGGTAAGCCCAAATGGCATGACTATGTAGGCAAAGACCCTAGTGAATGTCATCTTATGCATGTCATCCCGATGGAGTTGCACTTGGTTATAGCTTGAGAAGCCATCCAAAAATTATAGGCTTCCTTTTCTACCACCCTCTCTAGCATGTGCACAGTGCATGGTAATGGGTAGTTGTCTCTCTTTGTAGTTGCATTGACCTTTTTATAGTTCATACACACTTGAATCTTTTTTTTTTTTTAAATGACTATCACTATGGGTAATACCCAGTTTGTGTGCTCTATCTCATAAATGAATCTTGCATTTAGTAGCTTATCAATCTCTTCCTTCACTACATGTGCATGCATAGAATTCATTGCGTATGGTCATTGCTTAACTAGTGTTGTATCACGCATCGTAGGAATGTTATGAGTCATGATACTTAGATCTATTTCTTTCAACTCATCTAAGGACCATGCAAATATAGCAGAGAATTCCCTTGAGAGATTTATGAGATCATTCTCTTCCTCTCCAACTAGGTCATCTACTATGTACACAAGTTGAGGCTTGTCCTCTTCCCTTGCCAAGTTGACTTCCTAAACTTTGGATGGTCCTTTGATGGGTTCACTTGCTTGCCCTTTTTGCTTGGTTCCTACTAACACCACTATTTGATCACCCTTCTTGAAATTCATGAAGTGCTTGTATAGGTCCTAGGATTTTTTCTATCATTTAGCTTCTAAAGACATCGACTCTTTCCTTGTCTCCTCTTTTAGCCTCTTATGCCTTAGGTGGATTGGGAGGTCCCCCTTGGTGCATTTGGTCCCAGGTGGTTGAGGCATTTCAGGGACATTATCAAACCTCACCTCTGACTCTAATTTGTACTCACCATCCTTAGTGTGGAAGAGAGTGTCTCCCTTGGTGTTTGCCACTCTAAGGCTCACTCCACTCTAAATAATGATGTGGTACCAGGATGAACTAATCGTGCTTGCTCATAATCTACTACCTCTAGGCATTCTAGCCATGTTCAATTACAATCTACCTTGACAACTCCTTTGCTCACTCTAAACGTGATGATCTCTTGGGGTTGAGTCTGCTCTAATTTGCTCAATCACTCTTCCATCCGTGTCATATTCTATAGTCTCCACTTCCTCTTTTCTTTCCTCATTGATTGAACCAGAGACTTCATACTCCTCATTGAAATCCTCATACTCAGATTGTGCATTATTTTCAAGATTCCTATTCTCAAGGTTTTTCTCACTTGTCATGAGAGTCTAATTGTATAACAGGTTTAAGTCACGCACCTTAGTACATCACCACTTCTTACTCTCTATGAGATCCTTGAGGGGCTTTAGATTTGCAATTGGGTTGCCAGCTAGCTCACTTTACAAGTACTCAAAGATTCTATGGATTTCTAATTTGTTAGTTGGGATGCGATAGGTGATTGGTATTGGTTGGCTAATGGAGCTCTTAGCCATCATGCATAGGGCCACTGTGGTGGGTAGGTTTGAGGTTGTGGCTTTATTGGGTTTTTTGGCTAAATCTATAGGTTGCCTATATTCATTCTCATCCTCCAAGAATGGGAGATCAATGTTTGCCAACACATGCATCTAGTCATGCTCATCCGCAGGACAAGGAATATACTTTGTTATAGGTCCATAATTGCTTCTAGCCTTTGAATCACCCTTTAGCATGGTAGAGATGGCATCTAGGTCTACTGATGAGGCTTTTAAATTGTCCATCTCTACTCAGGATACTTCTAATCTATTGCCTAATAATATCATATCATTATCTCAATCCTCTATCACTTAGGCATTCCTCATCCAAGGTCTGCTGCAAGATATCATAATCCACTCCTTTCATGACTATGAAGCTCATGGAGAATTGGATTCCCACTATCTTTAAAGGCCTAGTCCTTCAAGACTTTGAATGGTCTAACCTTTATTCCATTCACTAGATTGACATTGAACTGTGCAATTTCTACCAATGGGTTTCCCCAAGCTTTTAGGACTACATGATAAGTACACTAACTCCTGCTCTTGTGTCTACTATCCCCTTCCACATAGTATCTCCTAGGGTAATGACAGGTAAGACTACATGCATCTCAGTTCATTCCCAAAAGATGCATTCACTTGTGGGGACTTAGATATTGGATTCAGCATTAGGCTTGGTATCTATGTCACAACGTCATGGTCGAGCAAGTCTTGCAGCTTATGTCTATCAATTTGTTCTACCCATTGCTTCAACCCTTGCCGCAGTGCGGTATTTTGCCTAAGCAATTCTCCCAATGGCAATGTTAAAGGAGTTTATATAAGTGCATTTAGCAAGTTGCCAACCATATTTTCCTCCTTGGCTTCATGGGTTTCTTGCCAATGCTCGTCTATTCATGGTATCCATGCTCTACCAATGTAGTTGTGCATGTGGTGATGTTGCCTCTCCTGTTCTCACGTATGTGGGAGAGATTGGTGGGCTCATGGTTGAGAGTTCATTGATCTCATGCTCAATGATAGGTTCAGCATATCACAAGTGAGCTTGTGCTTCTTTTATCCACTCCTTGACCTTATCCACATCCTTTAGTTGTTGGTTGGGGTTAGGGTACTCTCCAACCTTAGCACTTTCCTTCTCTCTCATCTTAGGAACATATGTTTTTTCTTCTGCATCAATAACTTGCTTTCCCTTTGTTAAAGTGGTCACACTCTCTGTTTTGAGTATTATTTTTGTCTCCATCCTCTTTTCTCTCCTTCACCAACTCTTTTTCCCTATAAAGGCTACATCTAGATTACTAGGTTGAGGCAATGAGATACAAGCCTTTGTTAATGGAGTTTAGGCGTGTACTAGTCATGGATTTAGGTTCACATAGAGTCTTCCTCCAATGGTCCTCTACAAAGTACACTAGAGCATCACTTGGTGGATGGGTTGTTATAGCTCTTAGTAGTCTAAGGATTCTTTTTGGGTTGATGTCAATCCTTTTAGTGGCTAGCTTTGAATGGCTAGGTGCGGGTAGAGCCAAAGGGTCTCTCCTGTCAAAGTAAGGCTACCTAACTCCTAAATAGTACGGTTGAGCATAGGGTTGCTAGTATGGCAACCGTCTTGGTAATTGGTAGTGCACAACATCATGCCCAAATCTTCCACAATTGGCACAAGATTAGCATTTTGGATTGGGACATTTAGATGGTAGATGGTTCCCTCCATAATGCACACACTGCACATGAGGTTGTATTGGCCTTTGTATTGACTCTTGTCATCTAGTTAGCTCAGTCAGCTCTATTGCTTGGGTCTGGTCAACACACTTTTCTTTATCTTGCTCACTAAGGACTGCTCATTTGGTAAGTGCTATAGTTCTCTTAATATTTCTAAATGTGTTGCTCCCTTGCTGCATAGCCCTAGAGCTTCTCTCTCTAAGAAAGTGATCCACCTGTATGGCCTCCTCAAAGACTCTTGTGAAGCACATCCCTTTACACGTTTGAATTGCTCACTAAGGCCTTATAGAGTTCTTTGTTGTAGATCTTGTTAATGAATATGGTGGAAACCACTCTCTCATTGGGTTGCTCAACTGTTGTTGCAAGAATCCTCTTATAAAGACTCCTCATATGTGTGGCATAGTCTAGTATATCCTCTTTGTTTTTTTGGCTGACACTCATTAGCTTAACGATGAGCTTATCAAAGTATCTTGCCTCTGAGAATCTCTTGATGAAGAGATCCTTTAGATGGGTGAATTTATTGTATTTGGCATTATCTAGACTGGTACACCAAGTCTCTCCCTTATCTCCTAAGCAAAGAGACTGAATGCTTGTGCTCATTGAGCAAGATCCAATGAGATTGTTAGCCTCACACACCTGTACTTGGCTCCTAGTAATTGGGGTGACTCCCATTCTGATTAGCAATGATGCTACCAAGGTTGTGCATTTCCTTTTCTGAACCTTTGGCTATTTTTTAGGGGTTTGATCACATTTAGAATTTTCCCTCTTTTTTTCCTATATATAGATAGCCTATCCCCTCACTTTCATTATTCATTATCCTCTAGAGTCGTACCTTTAGCCATTGCAGTCACATTGTTGCGTCTCTCTCTTGCATTCTCTCTTTGTCTCTACTTCTCTTCATGTTCACTTCTCCCTTTCCATTGTGCACTCTCACATGGTATCAAAGCCATGTGTGGGAGCTAGAGATCTTGGAGGAGATTGTTGTTTATGATAAAACTTAATACGCACCTTCTAAACATATTGCAAATATTGTCTTTAGAATCAAACAAGGTAGGGCTACTTGTTTTCAACTCTATACTGCTATGTTTATCAAGGAAGTTTTTTTTTTTAAACCTTGAGCAACTTCAATCTACACATGGATGGCTTCTAGTAGGCTGGATGACCTATTTCTATCCAAATCAAGTCTCTATTTTTTAAGGTCAATCCCCTATCTACTACATTCTTGGGTCGGCTAGAATATGCCACTTTATCACCTATGTTTTTATGCAGATAGCCTTGGACACTTACTGCAAGAATAGACCCTACATTGCTTGTATTTTTTGTAGGTATCACCCCTTGAATTTGGTGTTGCTACTAAGCACCCTCCTTTCTAGTAGGTGGCAACCATTAAGGTTGGGTGGTAGCTCTTCTAAGCTAGGCAGTACTAATCTTTGTTTGGATGATCTAGACAACATACTTTCTCCCTTGTGTTTCATATTGGCTAATCTTTCCTGGCTAAGGTGACTTATTTTTGTGGTAGACAACATCCATTACAGGCCCACATCAGGGTAAATTTTCATTTATTATAGGGACTCAATTCTTTAGCACTCCTAGTCCTTTATGAGACCCTAGATGGATTTTGTTTCTAGGTTGAAGCCCTATTTTACTTCGCATTTATTGTTTTCTCTTTTTGCATGGCATTGTGTATTCCCTTTGGCACTAGATACTCCTCATCTACCTTGCCCAAGTTAGTCCTTTTTTGTGCCATGATTTGATAGACCCCAGTTATCCCAAGAATACCTCTTATTGGCCACCTTTATTTGAGTGGTAGCATCTTCTTTGTTGTCTTATAGGTACTCTACTGAAGGACATCTATGACTGGCACGTATGCCATGGGGGATCATGTGGTTTGGGATCATTCAAATTGACCACCATCTTGTTACTCTTTCCCATTATATTCTTTGAGGGCTTCTAGTCCCTACTTGGAATTGTTGGCATCCCCTTACTAGGTGTCAGTCCCACCCTCTCTCTTTGTGTCTGACAAACTAGATGGGATGAATTACCCTTTATGGTCATGCCACATGGTGTGTCTTCTCGACAATTGTGACATTTGGGATTTTTTAACAGTCCATATACCTCAATCTATTGTAGATCCTCATGATGGTGTGATCATAGGTTCAATGCCTTTATGGGATCGATTGAATGCTAGATCCCACTCTTCTCTCCTTTTGAGTTGTATAGATTTTGTGCTCATACATGTTAGACATATTTGCACCACTATTGTAGAGTTTTGGAGGAGATTGGTATCTCTCTTCTAGATCTAAATATTTGGGCATCACTTGAGTTAAAGCTCCAATAACTTTCTATTGGATCCATAAATTCCCCCTGTAATGAGGGATCACATCCATTGGATGAAGGAGATTTTAAATGAGCTTTAGTTACTTGATATAGATATTTCATCGGAGGACCTACCTATGATACTTCTCTCACATCTTCCATCACTGACATATGATGTGTTCTACACCAATCTTCTCAATTCTCATTGCTAGGAGACTCATTTTGGAGGAGCTAGTCCCATCATGCTTAAGTAGGATGCATGTCATAGTAAGCTAGATTTCTTTTAGAGCCTGTGCACATGGCCGTACTTATATGGCTTTATCTATAGGTACAAGATCAGACAAGTAGAAGAAAATTAAGTGAAAGAAGTTGGAATCATCTTTCAACTCTAATATAGCTTTTGTAGGGAAGTGTAGAGGATATCCCATGTGTCTTCATTGTGGGAAGACATTGCACCTCGAGGAGAAGTGCTAGAAGATATACCCTCATCTTCATCTGGGAGTGAAGGCTAGATCTACATCATCAAAGCCTTTGTTTACATGTACTTCGTCACCCACTGTTTCCATTGAGTTAATTTTTCTACTCATTTATTAGGTGTAAGAGCCTTCTTTAATTGTCTCAACCTTTGAATAGGTTTTGCTCTTTGAAAGTGGTGCATTGAGTTATATGGCTCTTTGAGGTGATTTGTTATAGGCTCTCCATACATTAGAGGGTATTGTCATTGGTGATGATATTTCTTTGATACCTATTAGTGGTGTTGGCACCTTGCCTCTATTGTCAAATCATCCATTGATCTCCTTTTTTAAGGCACTATATGTTCTTGACTTGGGCTTCCATCTAAATCTCTTAGTTTATGGCCTTCCTAGACTCGAGACCCACATTGTCTTCACCAAGCTAGCCATCTTTGTTGGAGGTTCTTCTGCCATAGCCACTTTTGTGATAGGTTGGCCAGATAGGAGGCTTTCTATTCTCCATTCCCCTTCCTTTGTGCAAGGCCGTGATAGGAATTCTTCTATAGTTGTACCCATTCTCGATGGTGCACCATCTATTCCACAAGTTCCATACCATTTCCCACCATCTCCTCTCATGGTTCCCTTATACCTTCCATCCCTTTCAAAGGGGAACAATATTGATTATATGGCTATGGATTTCTCAACACCAAGGGGGCTTCCTAGGATCATGAGAAGTTACTTCAAGGTTTCTAGTCTACTTTAGGCCTTTCTTTTATGTGGCTATCTCTTTTATTTTTCATTGAGTCACCATTCCCTACCGCTTGCCCCTTGGTCCCTAGTGTTTCTATGCATCTTATGGCACCTTTGATAGTTCTTGGCTATCATCTCATAGTTGGCAATGCGAGGCTTGGCTCACCCATCCCTGACTAGAGTTTTCAAGAGTGATCTATTTGAGGCATCTCCATTTTCATTGCCCTTTGATGGCCTTCTCTTTGATTGGATGTTTATATGGAGAGGAGGTCTTGCTCCTTGGCTTTCTTTATTTATCAATGGACTACATCAGAATTTGCACTCTTCTTGCCACCCTCTGATCTACATCTCCTTTTGCCATAGACTGGGAGAAATCTCAGAACCACCCTTAGATCCACATCTCCTCAGAGGGGATGTTAGTAGTCATCTGTGTCTTGTGTGGTCATCTCCTGCTGCCTGTGAGCATGAGTTTAAGTTAGTTTGATTTAGGCAAGGACATTAGGAGCCCTGATATTGTATTTGTGTGTCATTTTATGTGTTTACGTATGGCACATAAGTGTATTTATTTTTTAGGCATTTGAGAGAAAAATTTTGAGCTCAAGATGTGCTTAAAAATAGCCAAAAATTACGAATATCAAGGGTAAAATATTCAACGTCAAAGGTAACGGCTCCAGCTAGGACGATTTTAAGCACCAAGTGAAATACGACTCTTTAAAGGCACCCGAGAAACACTTGTTGATTTTTGATAATTTTTCAGACTCCCGTGCGAGTTGTCAGGAGTTGGCGGCCAATGTCGGATGTCAAGCCGGACGCGTAGAAATTTACAGCACTCGATTTAAACACGGGACGAGGAAATGGCCAAGGAAACGGTCAAGATGCGAAGGGGTGGACTTATTTTTTGCCAAATGAGTGGTGACCTTTGGGAGCCCAAGACAACTTATGCCACATGAAATGTGGCATACAATTCATGGAGAGAGAAGAGGCAACAATTCGTGGAGATGGAGGCGCCAGTTTTGCACCGTTTTTTTCGCCCAATTCTTGATGATGGAGGTTGCAGCCTGTGAGCAACCCACCCAAGTGACTATGGGGCTTGACTAACTTATCCTTGCTGATCATATCGCCGCCTCTCACTCGCGCAATGATGGCGTGGATGAAGATCTCTGATTTTATTCTTTCTCTCTCCTCCCTCTCTCTCGCTTAAGGGGTTGTTCTTGTGTGGAAGAAGACAATGAAGAATGATGGAGGAAAGCTTGTCCGAATGAGACCGGATTGCTTCCGGATGGATAAAGACATGAAGAGCGTTGTTCTTGAAGATGTTGAGCATTAAATGCATGCTAGAAATCAGTCTGTAATCAAGACTAAGAAACCGAGACCTGAAAATAAGGGGTAATGCTATTTTTACAAAGAAAAATGATCTTTTTATGCTATTTGCTCTATGAAACCTTGTTCATATGGGATGAAAGTTCATTATGATATTGTTTGCCATATTCAGCTGTTTGCAACCTAAAAATCAGAAAATATGAGGCTACATGGTTGGAATTAGTGTCAAAATACATGAAAAACACGCGTTTTAAGGGTAAAATTGGGGGTTTTGCTATATAAATGAGAAATATGATATGTCACACCAACTAAATCTGATTTTTTGCTATCAATGAACCTAAGGGCCACAGCCCACAATCAACTTTCATTTTTAGTCATTATTTATTAAAGAAAAATAGGGAAAAATGCTCAAAAATGGGAAAAATGGGTTTAAAATTAGGAAAAAATAGGAAATGGGCTGAGGAAAATTAGAAAAATTTATATCTATGTTTGTGCAATGTATAACGATGGCAAAGAATGAGGTTGGCCTCAGTTTGTCCCTATTTCTATGTTTTGTGCGTATTTATCAGGTTTTTAAAAGGGAAAAATACATAGAAACCCTATCTAACCGATCAATGATGCAAAATGCTAAGAGTTGGATGAAGAGGGGCTGAAACACTGAAAGATAAAGAAAATATTTGATTTATGCATTGCACTTGGCATATAGGAACCGTTTTGAATAAAGAGGATGGTAGCATGAGTATATGGCTCGGTGCCTCCTTTCAACGCAGCACGCGTTAGTAAAATTCATGGAAAGAATGCTTTATGCACGATGCACAATGCTAATTTTCTTTTGTTTGTGCACTAAACCATTCACATTATGCACTATGCATGGTTCATGGTATCAAGGGAAAATCTCCTGGACTACATAGCAATTGTTTTCTGAGGACTTTGACCCACAATTGAGAGTGTGAGGTTATCCCTTGCCATAGGGTAGAGGGTCAGTTTTTCTAAGGGACTGTTAAGTGAGGACACATGGTATATCTCCTAGAAATACGAGAAATATAAAAGAGAGGAGTTTGTGTTCGTATGTGTTATATGTTTAGAAGCGCATCAAATGGCCAATCCCTGTGATGTTGGAGAGCTGCAGTGGGGCTCTGACTATTAGTCGATGAAGTGCCTTCATATGTGTGTGATCGTGGCATTGCTAATGTATAAGGGTTCTCCCTCTGAGGAGTTTAAGAAAAATGTTGGACTATAAACTATAAACGCAGGAATTAAGCTTCAGGGCAGTTTGTCCTTCAGCATTAGATTGACGCTCCTGGTCCGCGAGGTCGTGAGGGTGTTTGTGTGTCATGAGCATGAGGTCCGGCTAGTGCTATAGCCAATGCCGGCCCATTTTAGGTCCCATCAGTGATGCATCTATCGGGAGGCGCTTATAAGTAGTGGTTTTTGGATCTAGGGTTTCTAGGGACCAAAAGGAAGTTGTTTTATGTCCTTTGACAAGGACCGTCAAGCCAAAATCTAAAAAGCAGAACGTGCTAAGAGGGCTAGATGGCGGTTAGAGATCGTAAGTCGTTATTCTCCTCAAAGGAGTAGCCCAGTACGTATAAGAGGCAGTGGTCTTAGTAACCCAACTGCTCCACATAGTCCGGTAGGTGCAGGAGGAAGCGTAAGTTCTTCCGCTCCTCCACCAAGTCTACCCACTTCAAGTGGGGGGGTGAATTCACCCATTCAAGCTCCTATTATTATTCCGATGTCGCCATGGCACAACCCATTGCAATTCCTGCAACAGGGACGCCGGATTTACCAGCCTTAGGAGTTCCCTTGCTCATTTTTAATGGGTTAGCAGAAGACGATGTAGAATTTCACATTTGTGAGTTCCAAATATTGATGTTCAATTATCGCATCCAAGATGAGGGACATCTCATGATGTTCTTCAATATGACGTTAAAAGGAAGGGCTGCTCGCCTGTTGGACGCTCGCCTGCGGCCACCCTCTCCACCCTACACCCTCCGCCCTAGGTGCCATCCCATCGTCCCTCCTGGCATTGGGCCTATGGCCACCTACCACACCCTACACCTGTCAGCCTGTCGCACCCTTGTCTCCCTACAGCACGCATCCTCCTTGTCGTGGACACCACCGCCTGCCACAATACATACCTCCCAAACCTCCTCTACCAACGGCCGCCCACCACCTTGCCCTAGCCCCACTATCCTACCCACCCTGCCCAACCCACCTGCCCACCAAACCCCCACCCCTAGTTACCCTTCCCAAGCCCCCCTTCCCACACACGCCCTAACACCCCTTTCCCCTTTCAAGCCCTCTTCACCCCTGTACCTGCATGTCCCCCTCCACCGTGTCCCTTTAGTCTTTTGGGATTTGGACCCGTGCATGTCACCCCCTTCCTACATATGGCTATTCACGCACCAAGCGTGTTCCTTACACGCGGCCATCTGTGTGTTGATCATTTTTGTGGTTGTTCACACATAGGCGCATCTTGGAATTATATGCATACTAGTGGCGCCTATTCGCATACAACACATGCGTGTTTGATCACATTTGTGCGTACGTGTGTTGCAAGCCCCCCTTCATACGCGAGATGCACGTATGGTTTTGTCCATGCCGCGGAGCTACCATTCAAGCATAGCCACTATTGGGTACCCCATTGTCCCGACTTTAATTATATTAAATCCCACATATTAACAAACTTAAAAAATCATTAAAAATTTGAAAATTTTTACAAAATTCAATGAAAATTCATTAAAATTCTGAAAAAAAAAACTAGAACAAAAATAAAAATGTCTTGAAAAGTCAAAACACTTTTCTTCATGATTTTGAACCCCCCAATAATATTAAATTTTAAAAACTGATGGGCAAATAACTCTTTGGGTAAAAACAACTCTTTATCCCATGAAAAAAAATGCTTTAACAATTTGCGAAAAATTATTGTCAACATTTTTGAAATTTTAAGATAATTCTTTTTAATATTTTTTATCTTTGGGTTGCCCATTGGTTTTTACAAATTACCAAAAAAATCTCTAAACTAAAAAAATAAATACAAAAAAATAATTAAAAATGCCACAAACTAAACCAAACAAAAACAAAAATAAAAATCACAATCCATTTTTTTAAAAAACACCAACAAATCCAATTTAAAAAGAAAAAGAACCACCTACACTTTAAACCTCCCACTCCACATTAACACATTTAAAAAAAACAACACAAAAACAAACAAACCAACTCAAATTCGACCAAAACAAAATGACTACCTCCCACTACACACAACCAAATATAAAATCCAAATCACCCTTTCAAAACAAACAAACAAAATAAACCAACAAACTAATGGCCAACAATTCTCAATGTAAGACCAATCCAAATGTTTCCAATTCCATTCCCCCCAATGTGATAGGACATTGAAAATTGCATTTTGCCTCAACCCAACACTACCCATAATAAAGAAAATAAAAATTGAGAAAAAATAAACAAACTCAAAAAAAATTTTAAATCACAAACATCATATAGCCCTTATAAGAACTTGTGCACTTCAGACCTTGCGAGTGTCCACACGCCAACAGGTTTTCCTCTTTCTCTCCTTCACGTGCACATTAACACACAAGTAATTTTAAATAAAAATCACTCAACCATTGCACCCACCAAATTAACACAATACACTTTCCTAAATTTGTAACTAAAATGAACCCGACCGTTAATTGTAAAAGGAACCCCCACTGTTGCACGTGCACTTTGACACAATAACCTACCTAATTTTCTAAAATTAATCCACAATGCACGCATACACATGCTATAGACACAATTAATTTGTAATTAAAAATGAACCCCCCAAAGTCACGCATCCATGTGCTTTGCAGCAAATATCATGTAATTTCTAAAAATGAATTGCATTAGTAGAGACTCCTAATCCACCATGCAAGTCAAATGAGTGGGGTTGGGCTATGCAAATGACTCACCATGCATTAACAGATTGATTTAATAATAAATCGAGCTTAATTGATCATCTAAAAAAGCCAATCGTGTAGTTTTCACCCAACCACTTCACCGCACCTTAGGTATACGCCAATGTTTATGGGGATTGGGATTTCTTAATTAGAGATGTTGGTCATATTTGTCTATGTTTATTCTGATGGTCCGAATCTGTGATTCTGTTTTGAGTCAGGTCTATGTCTGGGATTGGTGTGTTTGACTTTTTGTTCTTTTTGAGTGCTTGATTACAGGGTTTTAGGATGCTTGCCTATTTGCATCGCATGAAGCTTTTGGTCGCATGAGTGCATAGGTCATGTCAAATTTTTTACATAGGATGTGGATTGCTTGGGGATGTGTTTTTCCACAGTAATGAAAAATAATACCAGAATTACCAGAGCCTCTGTTATACCATCCACCCCTTCCTCTAGACCTTCCCCTATCTCTAAAGTTCCTATGGCCTTGTGAAATTTACATTTTACCAAGCTCTTGATTTAGCCTGTTTTGTTGATTATCACTAGTACCTGCCATACCAAGGCCTCTTGAAGTGGACCTACCACATTTTCTTCCTGAAATTTAGTGAAAAGCTTAGACCTATTTACTACTTCTTTTAGATGATTCACCTTGCATGTTAATCTCTTTAGTGATCATGAGAGAGAAAAACTCATCAAAATCTAGAAATGGTTTTTGTACATATATAGAAGTGACAAATGATTTCTAGGTCTTCTTATTATTAATGCCACCCAAAGTAGATGAAAGTAAATCATTATCATCAGACATTATATCAATCATTGCCAAAGCATTTGCAATGCTCCTCACCTTCAAAATGTACTCATTGATAGATATTTTCCCTTTCTTCAAAGTATTCAACTCTTGCATGAGTTAAATCTTTTGTGCCTTTACATTGACTAAAAATATGTTCTAAAATTTTGTCAAAGCTACATATGAAGTTTCTATATTTCTAATATACCCAAGCATAATATTACCACAATGATTGCAGATAGCCAATATGTCACCTTTTTGTCTTGTGCATTCCATTCTTTCCACACCTATAATTCATCAAGATTTTCGGTGCTAGAATAGGTCATTGAAAAGAATAAATCACATCTCAAATATTCAAAGATGAAGTTTGTGAAGTGCTTGTATCAAGGGAAGTCAATTGCACCTAATTGCTATGAAACGAATCCATGCATAGCATAAGCAGCATATGGGACTCTAAAGTATTAAGCATCGATGAGTCTTCAATTAATCTTTACCTAGGACAATACTATTTAAGGTTCATAGATGCACATAGATGGTACATACATGGGAGAGATTATGTGAACTTTACATCAATGACACATGACTCCTTCCCTTAGGAGAAAGGAAGATAAAGTCAAGAAAAAAACTTGCATAGTAGGGAAAGGCTAAAAGGTAAATGTCACTTAGAGAAGAGGCATAAATACTCTTGCTAGATTGATTAACTTGCATTGAAATTATAGGACTTGCGTTGTGTATAGTATTTGAACCCTTAGTATATGCCTTAGCCGAAAGAAGGGAATGTTAAGTAAATTTTACTATTTGGTCCCAAGGGGAGAGAAAATGTGCAATGGAAATGTTATCATGTCTATTCTTGCAATGCTTGGAAAAGAATACCATTGTTTTGTTGGTTAATCGAACAAGACGCTAAATGCTTTTACAATCAACTAATTGTCGGATTGTGGTTTGGATGATTATTCCAAGTACTTGTGTTTGATGGTAAACGCATGGCAAGGGTATGTGATAAATGACAAGTTGCCATATAAGAATAAAGAAATGTTTTCTTGGACAATGATATTAGGGTTGCATTGATTGTGCTTGATTCTTAATTGGATTAATTAAGAAAGGATATTTTGTGCGGGTGGATCATCTTTAAGGTCACGCCACATTTCAACCCGAGAGGGCACTGTTCAATTCATGGGCTAAAGGTCGAGTGGTGAAAAGGCCAACCACGGAAGTTGTGTCTCACTCCTAGGTCGCTTGGGGTTAGTGGAGATTTGGACACCCCTTGCCTAGTCCGAAACGGAGTTGCAAACTGCCATGAGCCCAACATCTGAGGCGTTGGAAGATCCTATTCTAGATAATGGATGGAAATTATGGTGCCATAAGATTTGGACCGGGTACTTCTGTTGGACTAAAGGGATACATAATTTCTCATGTATAGGTAGGAGACAAAGATTAACTTAAAGATAAGTTAAGGAACTTGTTTGACAAAAAGATTGCTTGCTCTATATTCGTGTCTATGCCATAAACTACGTAAACGAACCATGTTCCCTAAAAGGCTTAATTAACGAGTCTGATTTTCATGTCACACATAAATGTGATAGGACCTAATTAGATAACTAAAGAGTGCCTATTGAGGGAAGCAAGTGGGCAGAGCCCCCAACGGGTCTATCCTATGGTAGGGTGGTTCAAGAGAACTAGGAGGCTTCTCACAAGGTTTTGACATTTAGGTATTGTTAAGTTAGAACCTGATTCATGCTATTTTAGGGGACCAAAATGGGACTATGCGCCCTACGGGCAGAGAGGTTGAGTGGCGCATCCCTCTCGTTTTCCATTCTCTTTGAACCAAGTGCGGCATGGTTTTGCTTCGGCTTGGGTATCTCTGGGTAAAGTAGGATGTCCAAAACCCGACACTAGAAGGCTGTCAGGAGACCTTGGCCACTAGGAACCTAGACTTCATGCCAATCCTAGTGGATTCGGCCATGAACGTTCCATTGCAAAGCGGACTCAAGAAACCCTAGGCGACAAACCCCGAAACATTCCATGGGAGTATCGGGCAGTGACGCTTAGATTCATTCCTCAATGGACCGCTAAAACATGCTTGGACAGCCGATAGATGGGCACGTTACAGCTAATATCAGAGCAAAACTTCATATTGATACGTGATTGATTAGTGTACGGTTTGTAGACATATCCTAAACAGAATAAACCTTACTCTTGTAACTACAATTAACGCGACTAATATGAGTTGTATCTATTTGGGGCCTAGAATTGCAAATGATTAGAGATACTCTAGCAAGGAATGACAATTATTGATGCTAGGAGGCATATTCCACGGTGGATTCCGTGAGGTTTTACGGTGGATTCCGTAAACTTAGATGACCGGGGCTCATACGCAAAGAGGATTCTTTGTGTGAGAAGTTGATGGGAACGCCTGTCCTTTTTGGGCGTTTCATTAATTTAGTGTGTACATGGGTGATTCCATAGCGGGTGATTCCGCAAAATGCATATTAAATTAATAAACGTTTATGAGTTTAGAGTGCGCACTCGTAATAAATTAAGGTTAGGATTTATTTCTAACCAGTTGATTTATTTATGTAGCTGAAGACTGCTAGGTATTCACTTTTGTCGGTTTAATTGTATTATTTTACTAACGATTGTGAATGCTTCAGTTGATGTGTAGAGATAGCAGCAGTGGCGGAGGAAAGCATTGGAGTCTAGCGGGTTTTCGACTCTTGGACTAGATTTTGATAGGCGCCACGCCTATATTTTGTTATGTCTATTGAGACATCGATTATTTATTATTATTTTGTATGCGCTTATGCGCCTAGATATGTTATTTCTATTTGGACATTGAGATTGGGCGTGCCAGACACTATGGGCACTGTCCATTAGCTTTATTTTACTATTTTTGTAGAAAGCAAACTCAAAAGCTAAAAAGCTTGTTATATTTTTGTAATTGGCCTATTATTGAGCATGAAGATTGGAAATATACATAAAATACATGCTTTGTGAAGCGCTCACACAAGGCATGGGGGAGATTGAACCCAATTTGTCTCTTGCCTCTTGTCGTGCTTGCTTTTACATGGGTTTTTGTGCTAAAAAGTAGAGTACTTTCTTCTTGGGGACCTTCCGGGATTCACCACGTGAGCTATCTGCGACCGATCTGCGCACCAGTGGTATCAGAGCGGAGCAGAGATCAAGAGCTTCCAATCGCTACCGATCTCGGGCGAAGGCGGAGATCCAGGAACAAACGGCTTCTACAGTCAATCTCGTCGCGAACCGTCGATACAGGCAGACTTCTGGCGATCAAGAACCCCTATTTTCACTGTCAGATCGCGAAGGACCAGGCTCTGCAGGCGGAGGACCACTCAAACACCTCCTTCATCAAGTCGTGGAGTTACAGAGATAAGCTCCATTATTTTTATCAATATTTCTTTTAATTAAGCTTAAAAGAAAGCTTAGGAAGCTTGGCAATCAATAAGGAAACAAATCGATTCATCCTGGAGAAGCCCGAAATTTTCGCGTGGAGAAAAACGCCCCCCCCCCCCACGAAAAAATGGCGGCCTGTTCTCCACCATTAATCCCTCTAAATCTTTAAGTTAAAGCTTAAACCACTAAGCTTCCTTCAAGTCACACAATCCTCTGCAAGTCACACTGGCCAAACAAAGTCAGTAACTCTGGGTCTCGCGCTCCAGAAGTCAAGTTCAATAAGTCACTTGGAATCAAGTTCTGCAAGTTGGCCTAAGTCCAGCAAGTCAACAACTCTGCAAGTCTGTTAAGTCTGCAACTCTGCAAGTCAGACTAAATCAGAACTGACTAGTGCTTAAAACTCATAGAAGACTTGTTCGTATGCAAAAACTCTGAACTGGAAAGTTGTTCGCAGCAAGCTGTTTTACCTATCTACAAGTTCATTGAAGTACTTTCAGCAAACGGAGACAGAAATATTGCAGAATTTCTCAAAATTGAAGAAGAAAATACCCAAAAATACATAGCCTTGTAACCCCAAATTTGAGCTACGCTCATCCCGCTAACTGATTTTGAGTGAGAAAGGTTTGTTAAGTTTTACAGGATGACTACCCCACATATGGATGATCCTATGGCTGAAGACGATCTACCCGAGCCTACCATGGAACAAAAGCTGGATCTTATCATGTTGCAATTGGAAGAAGAGCGAAGAGCTAGGCAAGCCTTGCAAGTGCAATTGACAAAGCTACAAGGAGCGTCCACTGACAAAGAAGAACCTCAAGCTGAAGATTTGATTCGCCGTACCATCAACGCCACTCTTGAAGCACAAACCATTCGCAAGGAATCCAAGATAAGTAAACGAAGTTTCAAGTTTCGCACTTTCAATGGCATAAGAGAAGGAAAGACTGTTTTATCATTCATTAGCCAGTTTGATGACTATTTCCATGAGGAAACTTATCCCGAGAAAGATAAAATCAAGTGTGTTACTAATCATCTGATAGACAGAGCATCA
Organism: Lygodium microphyllum; assembly: GCF_053477565.2. Classification (NCBI taxonomy): domain Eukaryota; kingdom Viridiplantae; phylum Streptophyta; class Polypodiopsida; order Schizaeales; family Lygodiaceae; genus Lygodium; species Lygodium microphyllum. Next base: position 95,281,632 of record NC_141141.1, read on the forward strand.
CTTTAGTGGACTGTAGTCCGCAAGAGCATAGAATGTCCTGCTACATGGGAAGATTTCAAGAAGAAGTTCATGCAAAATTTCCTTCCACCGCAATTTCATGAGAAGGCTATCAAGCAATGGGATTTACTCCAACAACGTGATCGTGAGCCTATTCCACAGTATACAGAGCATTTTTGGAATGCACTCTTACAACTACGCATGCTTGAAGACATACCAGAGACGACACATAAGCGGAAGTATATGTCTGGACTTCTTGGACATTACTACGCTGAAGTGAACATGTTCAAGCCTGCTACCCTTGAAGATGCCATCTCCTTAGCCCACGACACTGAAGATAAGTTACGCGGAAGAGATCGACGACCACAGCCATTCCAAGCCAACGGTAATTATGGATCTAAACAATTCAATTCCAATTTTCGAAGGTTTAATCCAGGTCATTTCTCATCACCATCTTTCCGCAAGAATTGGCCTAAACCACCTGCATTACCATCCACTGTCAATCCAAATTCTAAGCCTATTCCACAAGCAAATCCAAATATACCCAGACTCCCAGCCATTGCAAATAATGTGACCAAAGCCAAGCCCATCGTATGCTACAAGTGTCACCAGCCAGGGCATCTCGCAGCAAATTGTCATTCAAAGAAGCCATCAGCACATATCAACTACCTTGGAGCTATGGATGAAGAAGAGCATGAGGATATGCTGGATTTCACTGAAGAAGAAGATGACCCTACTACTACTTCCGACACTTTATCAGGTATGCTTACTTCACATTCATTGTTGACTATGAAATGTATGGTGCATGGAAAAGAAAGAACTATATTGCATGATGACGGTAGTACCCAAGACTTTATTTCAGCAAAATTGGTAAAGGAATTGAAATTGCATACTGTACCTACGCACTATCGCATAAAAGCTGCATTTTTAGGCACTAGGTACAATGGCACACAAGAAGTTCAAGATTTAGAAATTCAAATTGGTCCATATATTGAAAGAAGAAATTTCTTAGTTGTCCCATTACAGTCTAGCGACATTATTCTAGGAATGCCATGGAGACACCAACATAATCCCAATATAGATTATTCCACACACACAATGAATATAAATTTTCAAGGAAAATCTATTACATTATTTGGTATGCATGCATCTCATATGTTTCCACTGCTTTCGCATACTCAAGCAAAACGTGCACTGCGCAAGAATACTAAATCATATCTCATTTGGGTGAATGAATTGCACGCAAAGGAAAATCATATGCACCTTAGGCATAAGGAATTTCTCGCATATTTTAAGAACTGTTTTGCAGAAGACCTACCACCAGGTTTACCTCCATCACGCCCAGAAGACCATAAGATTGACCTAATACCTGGCACACAACCACCTTGCAAAGCCCCATATAGGCACAATCAAATAGAGCAAAAAGAAATCCAGAATCAAGTTGAAGAATTACTAAATAGAGGCTTAATTCGACCTAGCAGTTCTCCATTCGGTGCACCTGTGCTCTTAGTTAAGAAAAAGAATAATACCTATCGTATGTGTATTGACTACCGAGCATTAAATAAGATCACTGTAAAGAATAGGTATCCTATACCTAGAGTTGATGACCTTATGGACAAACTGCAAGGATCTTCTATATTTAGTAAAATTGACCTTAAGTCTGGATATCATCAGGTGAGGCTAGATAGATCCGACATATTTAAGACTGCATTCAGGACACAGTTTGGCCATTACGAATTCTTAGTCATGCCATTTGGATTAACTAATGCACCTGCTACTTTCAGTAGAATGATGAACCGTATTTTTCTAAAATATCAATATTGTGTGATTGTTTTCTTTGATGATATTTTAGTGTTCAGTCAAAGTGAAAAAGAGCATTATGAGCATTTATCATTAGTTTTTCAATTACTGAAAGAAAATCAATTGTTTGCAAATCCTGACAAGAGTGAATTCTTTAAGACAGAAATAGAATATCTAGGTCATATTGTATCAAAAGAAGGAATAAAAGTTGATCCTAAGAAAATTGATGCAATATTGCATTGGCCTATTCCTAAAAATGTACATGAATTACGCTCATTCCTTGGTCTTGCTAGTTTCTATAGGAAGTTTGTACGTAATTTCTCATTACTTGCTTTACCATTGACCAAACTTCTTAAGAAAGGCATTGTTTATCAATGGACTGAAAACCAGCAGAAATCCTTTGACTTACTCAAACGTGCATTAACCAATGCCCCTATTCTACAATTGCCTGACTTTAACAGACCATTCTTTTTAGTTGTGACCGATGCTAGCGGATCAGGAATAGGAGCCGTGCTAATGCAAGACAACCATCCAATAGCATATTCTAATTCTAAGCTGAAACCCTCTGAGCTTAAATATTCCACTTATGACAAGGAACTCTTAGCAGTTGTACAAGCATTAAAACAATGGAAGCATTATTTAATGGGTTCAGAATTCATGATAAAGACCGATCAGCAAAGCATTAGACATCTACTTAGCCAACCCCAAATTTCTGACCGTCATATCAAATGGGCTTCATTCATTCAAAGTTTCCATCCTATCATTCAATACCAACCTGGAAAAGAAAATGTAGTTGCTGATGCATTGAGTAGAAGACCTGCAATTCATAATATATCTATCATATCTTTTGATTCTTTGATTGCTATGAGAGACACATATCACCAGGATATTACTTTTCATTCTGATTGGCAAAAATTAGTTCAAAATAATTTCATTCCTGTTGATTCATTGTCATATAATAATGGATTCATGTTCTTTGAAAAGAAACTATGTGTTACTATTCCATTCCGATCTTTTGTTTTGAATGAAATTCATTGTCCCCCATATCAAGGTCATAGAGGTATCATTTCTACATTATGCATGTTAACTGAAGATTTTTATTGGCCGCATATGGATGCAGATGTATCTAATTTTGTTTCTGAATGTTTGATTTGTCAAAGAATAAAGAGACATCATGGTAAACAGTATGGGTTATTAATGCCTTTGTCTATTCCATCTAAACCTTGGGAACATATATCTATGGATTTCATTACTGGCTTACCAAATACTAAATCTAACCATGACATGATTTGGACAATTGTAGATAGATTTAGTAAGCAAGCATATTTCATTGCATGTAAGAAAACTTTAACAGCATCACAAGCAGCACAGTTATTTTTGAAAACTATTTTTACTAACCATGGATTGCCGAAAGTGATTATTTCAGATAGAGATACTAGATTTTGTAATAATTTTTGGATTACACTATTTGCAAATCTAGGTACAAAGATTGATTTCTCATCTGCATTTCATCCAGAAACGAATGGACAAACAGAAGCCACAAATAGCACCATTCTAGATCTTTTACGTGCATACACTATCTCTAAACCTCAGACATGGGATACTCATTTACATTTATTACAGTTTGCATATAACAATACACCGCACACATCTACAAAGAAAGCACCTTTTGAAGTTATTTATGGATATAGATTAACTACACCTGTTGCATCTTTGTCTAATAGAATACAAAGTGCCGATGATATTGCTATTATGCATAACACTATTTTTTATGAGGTCAAAGATATGATTGCTAAAGCCCAACAATCATATACCAAACAAGCCAACAAGAAAAGACAAGCCATGAATTTCAAAGTTGATGATTATGTTTGGCTTAGAATAGAAAAGCGTAGACTGCAAAGTGTAGATAGACATCCAGTTGTCAAATTAGCTCCTAGATTCTACGGACCATTTAGAATCATTCATAAGATTAATGACAATGCATTCAAGTTAGAACTGCCATCTCATTGGAAAATTCATAATACATTTCATATTAGTTTATTGAGACCATTTAGAGGCCAATTACCTATCCACCCTGTCTATGAAAACCCACCTTTACTAGAAGAAGAGACTGAAATACTTGAACCAGAAGCCATTATAGACACTGACTACATGACCACTAGAACTAGCCGAAGGTATTCTAGATATCTAGTAAAATTTAAGAACCATCCTGTAGAGGAAGCACAATGGATGCACGCTAGAGACTTAAATGCTTTCCCCACTCTGTTAGCTCCACATTGAGCTAATAGCAATTGAGGTCAATTGCTATCCCACCCCGGGGGTATGATGCCAGGAGGCATATTCCACAGTGGATTCCGTGAGGTTTTACGGTGGATTCCGTAAACTTAGATGACCGGGGCTCATACGCAAAGAGGATTCTTTGTGCGAGAAGTTGATGGGGACGCCTGTCCTTTTCGGGCGTTTCATTAATTTAGTGTGTACATGGGTGATTCCATAGCGGGTGATTCCGCAAAATGCATATTAAATTAATAAACGTTTATGAGTTTAGAGTGCGCACTCGTAATAAATTAAGGTTAGGATTTATTTCTAACCAGTTGATTTATTTATGTAGCTGAAGACTGCTAGGTATTCACTTTTGTCGATTTAATTGTATTATTTTACTAACAATTGTGAATGCTTCAGTTGATGTGTAGAGATAGCAGCAGTGGCGGAGGAAAGCATTGGAGTCTAGCGGGTTTTCGACTCTTGGACTAGATTTTGATAGGCGCCACGCCTATATTTTGTTATGTCTATTGAGACATCGATTATTTATTATTATTTTGTATGCGCTTATGCGCCTGGATATGTTATTTCTATTTGGACATTGAGATTGGGCGTGCCAGACACTATGGGCACTGTCCATTAGCTTTATTTTACTATTTTTGTAGAAAGCAAACTCAAAAGCTAAAAAGCTTGTCATATTTTTGTAATTGGGCTATTATTGAGCATGAAGATTAGAAATATACATAAAATACATGCTTTGTGAAGCGCTCACACAAGGCATGGGTGAGATTGAACCCAATTTGTCTCTTGCCTCTTGTCGTGCTTGCTTTTACATGGGTTTTTGTGCTAAAAAGTAGAGTACTTTGTTCTTGGGGACCTTCCGGGATTCACCACATGAGCTATCTGCGACCGATCTGCGCACCAATTATAACTTGCAGTGAATTTTCCTTAAGTGTTCTTCTCGATTAATTTAGATTAGGTCTTGCCAAAATGTCGAAGTTTGGGAGTATTCTTTAATATTACAAGTAAAGTTGATTGACCATGGACCTTAGTCCAAATCTAAAAAGATGAGAATTTGGAAATAAAGTTTCCACAATAAAGGACCACTTTAGTCTACTGAAAGGATTCTATGACAATTTGGTTTAAAGAAGAAAATATTGTCAAGGACGACCAGGAATCTTGTCACTCCGAGTGTTAAAGCTTCACGTTGTTTCTTTTGCAAGGAGCTAGGTCATTTCAAAAGGGAATATCCAAAGCACCCTTAACACCAATGCTCCGAGTACCACAACATTGGACATATCCACGTCAATTTTCCCAACATGACTCAAAAGGGAACTTGAGCTTACAAGAAATGAAGTTGTAAAAGCTTTAGTAATCTAGAACCTACCAGAAAATTATCCGATAGGAACAACCTAGAAGATATCCATGAGATGTAACTAAAATAAACTCTTCTCTTGTAATCCAGACTCGAATAGCGACGGTATACAAAATAGTTTCTGCACTACTGTATACAAAGCGCTTGCAAACAAAAAGAATGTATACTGAAATCATAAAACTGATACATGAAATAAATACATGATTGCATAAAAAGCGATTGATACAATCATGACAGGATATCACTAATACATAGAAAATGTCTACATAGATCAGGCGACTAAAAAATAAAGGTGTGTGAGCTCCAAGGATCCAAGGGCGAGCTAGAAATCCTCGTCCCCCAAAAGCTCGTCCCGCCGCAAAGGAGCATCGAACGGATTCTGCAAAAAAAGAAACAACACATCAATCCACCATACAATAATGCATTCAAATATCTCATGTTAACTACGGACAAGAAAGATGAGTGACTTACAGGGCCGTCGCGTCTATACAATCGGTCGATCAATGCATTGAGACCATGCCTCTCTGCATATCGAGTCTCAAGGCCTTGCGGATCGCAATTTGTAATGGAGTGCTACAAAGAAAACAAAATGCTAACTGTTAGAAACATGATTATCAGTACAAAGAATATTTCAAAAAAACAAACAAGCAAAACAAAAGAGAAACGTACAAAGTCCTCCAAATATGTCCTATGGTCGCCACTCCCAAGATGATGGACCACTCCGGCCTCGAGTCGTGCCCTCATCACCTTGCGCTGCTGACTCCAACGTCCTGGCGAATCTGTAGCCTCCTCCCTCAGTCGGCGCCAGTCGTCTGCATCTAACCACTCGGGCTTTGCAGCCCCACTCTTGATTGCCTTGCGTACGTTGGATCGTCTATGTGACATGTATGCACGCATGCAATCCATCATCCAGCCCCTAGAGAATCTATCTACTGCGGCTGGCACCAGAAACTCCTCATGCAAGGATGCTACTATGTAGTCCTTGCTCCCCTCCGACATGTTCTTCCAATAATCCAGGACGTTGTGCCGAAAAACTTGTTGGCACAACTCTCTCATGCGAGCCATCACCCTCCTCCCCTCATCATTCATGATGATGGCTCCTGACCTACTATCGACCAGATATCCATAACCCCTAGGAGTCTGCCTAAGATGGGTCATCTCCCATCTCTGTCCACGCTCCTGGGCATATCCAGGAGACCCCTCTACATCCGGTGTACCGACAGGGGTAACCTCTCTCGGAGTGGCACTAAAAGGGGTGCTACCAAAAGGGGTGCCACCTACTACTGCTGCTGAGATGGCTGCGCAAAAGCCGGAGTAACTAGAGTAGACGTCACCACAGGTGTGACAAATCCTGGAGGTGATGCAGCTCCAGCTAAACAATGAGACGGAGACACCACATCTGTGTCTCCACAGCAGCATCCCCCTGATCCCGATACAGTCCCTCCCTCTGGCCCAAGTCATGAGCGTCGAGATCGTCTGCTTGAAGTTGAAGCATCTGATCGCGCTAAAGCAGATCTAGCAGAGCACCCTGATGAAGAACGAGACAGCTCCTGGTCTGCCATCACTCTGAATCTCGCGAGCTGGTCTGGAGACATGCGTGTGAAGATGTCCTGCAACTCCTCATCGCTCATCCCTCGACTCATCCTGAAAATGTCACCTGCACAGATAAAAAATGGTGTTAGAATAATCAATTTAAATTATACAAAGCACAGTAATATAAATCATTTTTTTAAAATCCCTCTTAAAATGCATATCTTAGGTACCTTTATGAGAGATCTAAACAACAAATTGAGTAAGTGGATGCTCCAAGAATGAAGTATCCTATGGTCCCATGTTAATCTTCTGACACAACTCCGCATACACTGGAAGGTCGATAGACATGTCACCACAAAAGAATGAGTCTGCCTCATTCTCAAAAAATTCTTGGACTCCTGTATTTCCATCATTGTTAGCCGATGCGGGCTCCAAGCTTGCGGCGGCCTCCACCCCTTGTAATATCGACCCCTCTATTTGCATATTATCTTCATCTATGCTCGGAACATCGCTTTGATCATATACTCTTGCACTTCGGGGAGTTGAAGGTATAACATACCACCATCGAGGTTTTCGGGGGTTTGGATAGGAGATTACATGTTCACAAACACGTACAAAGCGAGTTCAAACCATTGTGACATAAACCATGTCGTATTACAATTAGCAAGCAAATGACTCTATGCACCTATTCACAATGGGCCGGCAACACAAAGGTGTCGCGCAAATCCATCCTTTTTTTTTTAGAATCTATTTCGAGAAATCCAGATGGACCTCGTCGAACTGTTGCTCCAGCTCCTCCAAGTACCACTTTGAACCACTTCATATCGAATAGTATCATGGAGAAGCTACGATAATCCACCATGATAATACTTTGCAAGTTCCCAAAATGCTCCATCTCATCCACAACCGTGTTCGGATCCGTTGCTCATCGCCGGCTCTCTTGCTCGAACCTTGCCATGACACCACAGTCCATTGTGGAGCGCATTTTGTCAATACGCTCCACGCGAAAATGCCATCCGCGCGACCATGCTGCACTATATATTTTGTACTGCACATTGAAACACTCAAATTAGATGTCACATATAAAATTTAGATATGACATATTCTAAACCCCTCATCACCTTTGGGCTACATCCCCTCGAGAATTCTCACTCCTCCATTGAGACCTCTGTCCCTTCGCTGGATGCTGCGGTCAAGGCTCCATGCAACCATCGTGTTGACATAAACCGCGGCATCTCCTCCATGCCTTCGGGATATCGAATCGGTCGATGACACGTACTACGTTAGAATTCACTCGCGCTTCCTCTCAATCTTGCCTTGCAATCTGGTACTTGGTGAGCCACGTCTCCATGGAGGCATGGTGCAACATACAAAAGCGATTCACCTTCTCTTCCATTGAGGCATCCATTCTTTTTTCTACCCCATTTCCAACCACCACATCTCCAGTCAGTCTATCATCATCCATAGCATTTCATTGTCTGGTTCCACCATTGGTAGCCATTGTGAGATATGCACTAACGCCTCTGACACCAACCAACCTTCGGCCATGCTACCTTCTGGCCGAGCTCGTTGTTGCACAAAGCCTTGCAGGGTTTTCATGAAGCGCTCCAGGAAGAACATCCATCGCGTATGGACAGGTCCAGCAATCTCCACTTCGTCCACAAGATGCACAAGAAGGTGGACTTGTATCGTGAGCATGCTAGTGGGCAGGTATTTCTCAAAGAGACAGACCGTCTCCATTGCTCCCCGCCTCGTGGATTCAATAGAGGACGTCTTAATCTCTTTCTGTGAGATCCATTGCACCAAAGTCGACAACTTGTAAATGGCTCCGCGAATTTTTGGAGTAAGGCATCCTGCGATCACGATCAGTAGGACAAACTGCCACAAATGAGAAAGCATTATGAATAATGGCCACTTTTCAAATTGCAAAATGCCCACGCTAATTACAATCCATTCTGTTCACAAACTTGACATATCTTATGCCAATCATGGGATTTTAGCCCCGACAATTGGTCATCTTTAGAAAATGAGAACCTGAGAGAACGCATCATATCCGTCGGAGTGCGGATATAGACTTGATTACTTGCTTCACAATGCGCTTTTCTTTAGTGGAAAAAACCCAAGGAGCACGAGGAAGCTGCACTCCACCATCAGCACTCAACTGCGGCCAAAGCGCCTCCATCTTACCTACCTCCTTCAAATCCATTCGTGCCCCTATAGTGTCTCTCTTTCCTGTGATGTGGTCCCATAGCAAGCTGCCCACATTCTTGAAAATATGCATGGGATCTGCTTGACCTTTAAGTGGGTCCCATATGGCAACTCGTAGAAAACTGAGAACGGTCGCATTCCATTTGGATGTGATTCCGGGTTTACCATTTTGAGCTCGTACCAGCTTGCAACATTCATACGTGTTGGAGGTCATCCAAGGAAACCTTCCCTGAGTTCATGATCCTCTGGCAAGAAAGCGGCGTGTCCTTGATATACCATCTTCTTCATGGTTCGTGACCTTTGGGAGTCTAACTATGGGCCACACAATGGACATGCATGATAGCCTGAGGTAACCAGACCTGTAAGGCGAGCCACGACCTAGTGAATACTTGATTGAATGAGATAAAATATAGATATTACCAGCGAGAACGGAGGTCTGCTCACCTGAGCACTCTCCCAATCCCGGAAAGTCATGCATCGTCCACATGAGAATGGCTCGAATGTTGGCTCTGACCGCCGACCATCGCACCTGCTCATATCTTGCACAGTGACCCCCTCCTCCCACAAAATATTAAGCTCATCGACTAATGGACGAAGATACACATCCATATTTTTTACTTTGTAGTGGCCTGGGAGGAGCAAGCTAAGGATGAGATGTCATTTCTTCATAGAAAGCCATGGAGGGATATTGTAGTTGACAAGCACTATAGGCCACACACTGTAAGAAGTTGAGCGCAGACCAAATGGGTTCACACCATCCATTGCAAGACCGAGCCGAAGATTCCTTGACTCTCGCGCAAAGCCTGGGAAGGTAGAGTCAATGTGGCTCCATGCGTGCGAATCCGCTGATATTCATTGAACTCCATCCGTGGACCTATTCTGCACATGTCACGTTGTCAAACTTGCCATGCCGGACGTGCGAAACATGTGGTTTATGCGAGGGATGAGCGAAAAGTATCTGAGAACTTTTTGAGGGATGGTTTGTCCTTGCTAGTCCTGTCGATACCTGTGAGCACCACACTTCGGACATGTCTCCATAGTCTCGTATTCATCTCGAAACAGTATGCAATCATTGATACATGCATGGATGTTATTGTAGTCCATGCCAAGCTTCCGTAAAACATGTCGTGCATCATCATGAGACTCGGGCATGGTATTTGCAGGTGGTAATATATGATATTTCAATAACCTGAAAAAAATCATAAAACACCTTGAAAAAGCACAAATGTTTGTAATAATAGTGTCAAAAAAAAATCAATGAAGCCTATGTGCAAGGTACCTGAATAACTCGGTCACACTCGTATCGCTCCACCTGTATTTTGCTTGCACACTTAAGAGTGCAAGCAATGTCTTCAACCGAGATACTCGGCACCCATCATATAATGGTATGGGTGCTTCCTCTCTAAGCGGATGAGATGTCTCGACATCCATGGGAATCAATGCATCGATCATTGCCTCCATCTCAGGCTCCAAGATTGTAGATAGGTCGGGAAGGTTTTCTGTCTCCTCTGGCATTGACGGTATAGATTGGTCTTGTGAGTGGTGGATTGGATCCTGCAATCCATCCATCGCACGTCCACGAACTCTTCTAATTGGCCGCAAAGGGTGCACTCCCCCTTGGAATGAGACATCACCCCCTGGATAGAAAATTTGGCAACAAGACCCAATCTTATTGTGTATGGTTTCAATTAGCTTGCAAGTACAATGCATGATTAATATTAACTTCAAATTACCGTTTGCTGAAAATCCACAATCGCCTGATCAATGATCTCAGATTGAAACTCGCCAAATCTCGTACGTGTTCTATAGACAATCGACGTTTTCGTCTAATTGCCAACTTGCATTGAGAGCAAGGACATGGGACATGCTGATTAAGATATGCCTCGCGATCTTAAACAATAAGACCTTCTTCATTTTCCATCTTATCTACATTACAACAAGACTCAAATGGATAGCTTTATGAAGATGTATGTCAAGTTGCAAGTTGACCATAAGCTCTTGCATTGTACATAGTAGTTGAGAGATTTATTGATGTTATATCTCGGCCCTATACCATGCTCAAGGATTTGTTTGTCCCGGTAGATAATTATTCGTTATTGTAAAAAAAAAGCATTGGTTCATAAGGTTCATGAGTCGAAGACTAAATGTTTGGACTTGACTAAAAGATTGGATAATGGCTTAGATGCTAAAAGGAAAAGTGATGAATATGTTACTTCATCATTGCAACAAAAAGATTGGTGACAAGAATGCTATGATTAATGAAGTTCTTCACGAGGTGAATATAGAGTTGAAGGGGATGGAACATGATTCTTCTTAGGGATTTAATGGTGATAAGTTAATTATTGAGGTGTCTTCTTGTACAACCATTATACCTTATATACCTAGCTATGGTCTCTAGGTTATGTACTTTGAGTATCTTAGAGGGGCTCTACTAGGATTACTTATACAACTGCACTAGAGGGCTTTGAGTATAAGTAATCCATTTATGAGCATCATTGAGGATCTCTTAGTCTAATAATAAATCAGTCTCAACAAAAAGCATCTTAGAAATGTGGTTTTTTTGTCCTTGGATCGCGTATTAAAATTAATGCCATCTATGAAATTGATCAACTATAGTAATAAATTATGTTTCAATCAATTCTACTCATAGTCATAAGACCTGAGAGAAAATATCCTATGCTCAATTTAAGGGATTCTGCTTCTATAACAATACTTTTGTGTTCATTTTGATGAAGTACCATAATGACCATTAGCTAGGGTATCATTTTCTTTTAGTCCTTCCGTTGACTAGTTGGCATGATTTCTAATTTGTTATGCCTATAAAGTTAATAAAAAAACAATGAATTATGCATATCACAATTAGATCCCCTACTTGGACATTATGAAGGATATGACCAATTTTAAGCCATCTTAAAGAGTCACCAATGTATGTGGCCCATGGCAAAGCACATTGCATAACATTATCGATAAGTCTATTATTGTGCATCTTAAATCTCCTAATTAGACTTTATAAAGTGTATGACTAATTTTTAGCCCTCTTAAGGAGTCGATCTAATGGTACCCATAAAAAAAGCAAAGTGGATACCATTACCATAATCATGGATATGCTATCGTTCCAATATATGTTATCTTTCTCTTTCTCTCCTTCTCTCTCCCTCTCCCTCCCTCTCCCTCTCTTTCTCTTGCATTTCCTCTCCCTCTCACAATATATCTTAACACTCTCCAAAAGCAAAAGGGAGAGGGAGAGAGAGAATGCACTCTCCCTCCCTCTCCCTCTCCCTCTCTTTCTCTTTCTCTCCCTCTCTCATTTCCTCCCTCTCCCTCTCCCTCTCTCCCTCTCTCTCCCTCTCCCTCTCCCTCTCCCTCTCTTTCTCTCCTTCTCTCTCATTTCCTCTCCTAAACAAGCAAAAAAGAAAGTGATTTAAACCTTTAATAAGCAAAAGGGAGAGGGAGAGAGAGAATGCACTCTCCCTCCCTCTCCCTCTCCCTCTCCCTCTCTTTCTCTTTCTCTCCCTCTCTCTCCCTCTCCCTCTCTTTCTCTCTTTCTCTCTCATTTCCTCTCCTAAACAAGCAAAAAAGAAAGTGATTTAAAAATTAAACCAGCAAAAGGGAGAGGGAGAGAGAGAATGCACTCTCCCTCCCTCTCCCTCTCCCTCTCTTTCTCTTTCTCTCCCTCTCTCATTTCCTCCCCCTCCCTCTCCCTCTCCCTCTCTTTCTCTCTTTCTCTCACATTTCCTCTTCTAAACAAGCAAAAAAGAAAGTGATTTAAACCTTAAACAAGCAAAAGGGAGAGGGAGAGAGAGAATGCACTCTCCCTCCCTCTCCCTCTCTCTCTCCCTCTCCCTCTCCCTCTCTTTATCTTTCTCTCCCTCTCTCTCCCTCTCCCTCTCATTTCCTCTCCTAAACAAGCAAAAGAGAAAGTGATTTAAACCTTAAACAAGCAAAAGAAAGAGAGAGGGAGACTCACCGATGAGATATGGCGAGTGTGGGGCGGCTCCTCTTTGCGATGAAGGCTCCTCCTCTCCTTCGTGAATAACAGCGGCAGCGGTGGCAAGTCTTCTTCCTCTCCTTCTCTCACGACGGTCGCTCTCTCCCTCGCTCTCGCTCTCAAAACACAAAATGTGCAAACGCAAAATAAAATTGCACTCGGTTTCGACACGCCTTTTTCCCTGTGGAGAGTCGCTATTTGCGTCACTATTGGCATCACGATACCAATAGCGACGCAAATAGCGACGCCGCTACCCGCCGTCACTAGTAGCTCAAATCCTTGTAGTGAACGTCAAATGGACTCTACAATATATAACAACCAAATATTAATCTACATTACATAATGCATCACAAAAAAACTAGAAACTAAAAATAGAAAAGAGACATCACTTACCAAACTACCATATGCATATAATCGATCGATGAGAGAAGTAACACAGTGCCTCTCTACATACCAAGTCTCCACACCTTTGGGATCTTGGTTTGTAATTAAGTGTTGTAAGGAAAACAAAAAATAATCATTAAAAATTAGGTTATTAATATAAGTAGTATACCAAATAAGAAGTGAATATAACCAGAAGAAATTTTACAAAATCTTCCAAATAAGTTTTATGCCCACCACTCCTAAGCTGATGCACATCCTTGTCTCTAGCCATACCCTCGTTGCCTTGCTAATGCCATCATCTTGGAGAGTCTACGGCCTCCTTCTTGAGTCTCTACCAATGCTCTGCATCCAACTACCTAGGATTCAAGGCACCATTCTTGATTGGCTTGCATGCATCCGATCATCTATGTGACATATATATATACATACAATCCATCATCCATATAGTGGAAAATCGATCAATCATTATAGGTACCAAGAACTCCTTATGCAAGAATGCGACCATATACTCCTTTTCTCCCTTAGTTGTGTTTTTCTAATGGTCTAGAATGTTGTGCCTAAATACCTATTGTAAAACTCTCTCATATGTTCCATCACCCTCCTCTCCTCAACATTCATGATCACGACATCAGTTTTCTCATCCACTAAGTATTCATACCCATGTAGGGTGTATCTAAGATGTGCCCTCTACCATCTATGGACCATGCTCCTAGGCATAACCAAGACACCCCTATCCATATGGCATACCTACACATGGTGGTATCTCTCAAAGTAGCACCCATAGGGGTGCCACTTACAAATAGTTGAGTGAAACTTGGAGTCAGGGGGGTAGACATCTCTATAGGTATAGTAAATTCTAGAGGTGATAAGAATCCACTCAATCAACATGATGGGGATACTACATCTATGTCTCCATAGCACACACCTAAGCCACTCTCCTTAGAACTAGTAGGAAAGTAAAAAGTAGCAATCAGATCTAGGGTCAGAGCATGTGTATCTCTACAATACCCCCTTAAACCATCCCTAGAATGAGGAGGAGAGGAAGTATGTGGCTCTTTGAGGCATTCACCAACACCACAACCTCCACTAGTCAAGTGAGGCACCCAGGCATGTGCCACTCAAAAGGAATTGTAAAATTCAAATTTTGGCCCTTTCAAAAAGGGTGTGCTAGTGCAAAATGCAATGCTTCTCTCCCCTCTCTAAACCACATAAACATGTGGCATGCAGCTCATGTTTCTCGCACATTGGGCACAAACTTTTTGCCTTTTAAAAATACTTTATTTTAATTTTAAAATCCTTCCAAAATTTGTGTGACCACAACCCATTTTTGGGAAATTTATATTGAGAAAATCACTATCTTTTTTAGTAAAACAAGGTTCATGGGTCCAAGGTGGAAAAGAGAGTGGATAAAATGTGCACACCACCCCCTCTCCCATTGGTCCATGGCATAATCTTCTTGATTAAGAAAGTGATTTAAAATACTCCTAACATAAAGGGACATTTTTTAGTCCATTTGTTCCCTAATAAGTTCTCAATTAAAAAATATATGTTCAATGATCTTATTACAACCATGAAATTCCAATAAAGCTTTCCATAATTAGAGAAAAATATAAGTTTAGTACTTGCATCTATACAAGCATACTTGATAAGAACCAAAAGTTGTGGATGCATTTTGCAAGTGTCAATGACATACCCTTAGTTGCTATCCATGTCCATTCAAACTATTAGATTAGCTTACTAGAGTCCATGATTTAAATAAATGTAGGTTTTACTTGTATACATAAGCACACAGTTGGGAAGAGTTCTAAATGCAGGTTTACACGTGGAAATAAAGTGTACCCTTTTTCTAAAATTTACTATAGTATTAAATGTGACTTGTTCTCTTATTTCTAATTTCTTTTTAACTTATACAAGAATTCTCTTTTCGACATCTCCTCTTTGTGCTTTTATTTTGCATGATTATCTAATGTTAACCTATTATGGGTTCAAGGTTTAAGGTTGGAGTTGGATTTCTCTTCTTTGGTGCTTGGAGAAGAGGCACAATAAGAAGAAAATTCATCATCCAAAGTCAAAAAAAAATCAATGGTATGGCTTTCTATGCTTGTACTGTTAATGTTTGGTTGGATTTCTCATACCAATTATTATTTGTTATATAAGAACCAAGTGAATGGGGGTGTCCTAGCTATTGCTTGATATTGTTAGGTTATTTCTGGGATTGATTTGATGTAACGAGAGCACATGGATAAGAAAGAGAAAACATATTGATGAGAGAGAAAGAATGCAAAAATACTGAGACTATATATATATATATATATATATATATGTATAAGAAAAAATCACGAAAGCTACAAGAAAGCTTGAGAATATGAAACTTTGTATTATTGCTAAAATGATTTTTTTTTAAGTCTCTTACATATTATATACATATGCTAGTACGGCTAGTATAAAATGCTTTAATGAAACTTCCTGAAGTTAGTATAGTTTGCTTTTTACCGCAGTTATCTACATACAGCTATAATGGAACGAAGCCCATAGTTTACTTATTCTTTAGCCAAAATATTATCTTTATAAGATATGGAGACTTTTTCAAAATGGTAGTACCTAGCCTCCATGAAGTTTCCTTAAGTGGTGGACCATGCCATTTGACTAGATATTCCCAAATAGATCGAGGTCTAAGTTTTTTTATGTTGCCCTATGATATCCTCATGTATATATTGGATCAAACCCTCTTCATTCATTGGTGGTAGGTCTCTCAAGTATTCAACTTATGATCCAATGAAGGGTTGAGCTTGCTAATATTATGGATTCTTGTGGAAGAAGGAGTTCCAAGGAGTAGGCCAAGTCTCTCACACGCTTGATGATCTTATAAGGGCCATAGTACTTATGATCCAATGAAGGGTTTGAGCTTGCTAATATTATGGATTCTTGTGGAAGAAGGGAGTTCCAAGGAGTAGGCCAAGTCTCTCACACGCTTGATGATCTTATAAGGGCCATAGTACTTATGCATAAGTTTATTGCTAGATCCATCTTTAAGAGTGTCATATCTTAACATTAGCACCTTGAGTAATACCAAATATGGTCTTTGAAATTCCATGGGTCTTATTTTCTCATTAGCTTGCATTTGATATTGTGCCTTATTGAGATTCATTTTACATTGCTGAAATAAGGCTTGCATTCATTCCAACTCCTCCTTGCCTTGAGGGTTAGTCTTCTCATTGAAGATGATAATTGGAAGGGACTCCTTATATCCATACATAGCCTTAAAGAGAGAAACTCCAATAGTAGAGTAGGTTGTGTTATTGTAGGCAAAATCAACCAAGTGGAGCCATGAGTCCCAAGAATATTACACATCATGGAAATAATATAACAAGCACGTCTCAAGCTACTTGTTCACTATCTTCATTTGTCCATTGATTTAAGGATGATGGGCCATGTATGGAGCTAGCTTTGTACCCATAGAGATAAAAAGATATTGCCAAAAGTTGCTCCTAAACTCATAACCTTGGTGTGCCTACTATTATGTACAATGACTTGGGGTGACTTGAAAACATGCACCATATATTGATTACCACTTGAGAGGCCATATATTTATTAGCTACATAAGAGGCCATGTAATTGTGTCTTTTTAGGAATAAGTTGTGCTACCTTGGTGAGTCTATCCACTACAACATAGAAATTATTCCATCCCTTCTCGATAATAGTCAAGTATGTGATGAAATACGTGGTAATATATTTATTAGCTACATAAGAGGGCACATATTGTGTCTTTTTAGGAGTAAATTTTGCTACCTTGGTGAGTCTATCCACTACAACATAGAAATTATTCCATCCCTTCTTGATAATAGTCAAGTATGTGATGAAATCTGTGGTAATATGCATCCATTTTCCCCTAGGAATAACTTGTGCTACCTTGGTGAGTCTATCCACTACAACATAGAAATTATTCCATCCCTTCTCGACAATAGTCAAGTATGTGATGAAATCCGTGGTAATATACATCCATTTTCCCCTAGGAATAGTCAATGGGACTGAAGTAAACAGGTGAGCATGTGGGTATTGTCTTTATTTTGTTGACATGAAGACATCTTGAAACAAAGTCTCTGACATCCTTCCAAGGGTGCTTCTCAAAGAAGCTCTTTGATATTTTGTCATATGTAATGCAGTGGAATATAGGGAAAGTATAGAGAATATTGATATATTTGATCAATACGCTTGGGGTTAGATTGACACAACTATAAATAGATTATCAATGTGATCAATATACTTGGGGTTACATAGACACAAGTATAAATAGAAGTAATAGAAATTATTCACATGATTCATCATTCAATAATAACAAGTCTCTCTCATCTTCAACTCTCCTTGCTCACAACTCTAATGGCTTTCTCCTCTTTCTCTCCCTTCTTTCTAGCTTTCCCTCTCCTCTTCTAGTATTCTCTCTCCTCTCTCTCTCTCTCCCTTGTAGTATTTCTCTCTCCTCTAGATGTCCATTTCTTACAAGTAGTATCAATCTCCATGGTTAAGGATCAAATGATTAAATATCTATGGTTTAAGCATTGAACTTGTTCAAGAGAGACTATAATTATCATTTAGTCTCTCCCTTAAATCTTTGCATTAATAGAGTCATTCTATCATTGAAATCATTGGATTCATATAGCCATAGTCATTCATAATGTTAGCCATCCATGCTTATGGTTCCATTTGAATTCACGCTTATGGATTCTTCTAACATTTAACCATTGAGTTCTTTCCATTTGAGTGATTCATGAATTAAAAGAGGGTAAGTTATGAATCAGTAAGTTCATCAAGATGGTTGAGGTATTTTCTATTTCCATCCCATTTCAATCTTCAAACTCCAATTTGAAATTGAAAGCTCATTCCATTTCATGCATTTCATACTAACACAATATTAGTGAGTTTGGGAATCTCCCAGTTCCCATTTTTTGAATACTAAAAAGGTGGCACCCGGATAACATGCCCATAAGTTTCTCAAAACCATATGATGTGACCTATCATTAGAAATGGAATCTATTGAGCTATAGAGCGCTCAATGTGGAGTTATAGTGTTCAAGTTATGACAAATCCAAAGATTTGACCACGTGTCCCAAACTTATGGGAAATTCCCATATTCCCCAATATGGTGTTTACTTGTATTCTTAGCATTCCATGTTTAGTAGTATTGAAATCATCCAATAAGAAATGAGTTTTCTGCTCATGAAAAAGATGGATGTTGGGAGGGATACTAGGACAAAAGAGAACTAACCCTCCCTTTCTATCAAAGAACCTAAACGGGTGCACACTCTAACCCAAGGTAAAACTTTGCAAACCCCCTGATTATTCAAAGCCTCTGTAGGTTCCCTTTTTAGTTTGAAGAAAAATTCTTGAAGTTTAAGGCTCCAAAGGTTTAAATAGGGCTTACAAGGCATTTATGGGTGATAAAGGCTTTTACAAGTTTCTACAGTGAATTTATAAGTCCCATAAGTTTCATAAGGTCGAACCACATCATATAGGACGTACTTAAACGAGGCAATGTGAAAAACACGATAGGATAGATGTGATGGTTCGGATTTATCTATTTCACTTTAGTAGTCATAAATTTTTTATATTGATTTGATTGACAAGATTAGTGCTCCTTTTGTGCTTGCAATCTTTAAGACCAAATCTATGTAATAATATCTCGACATACTTTGTTTGAAAATAACAATATCCCCATCACATTCCTTAAATTGAATGACCAAATAAGGATGCAATAGGGCGAAATGTGACATGTCAAAATCTAAAATTCAATAGTGGGAGCTAAACACGATATTAGTGAGTTTGGAAATCTCCCAATTCCCATTTTTTGAATACTGAAAAGGTGGTCTCCGAATAACATGCCCATAAATTTATCAAAACCATATGATATGACCTATCATTAGAAAGCATTTGAAAAATGGAATCTATTGAGCTATAGAGCGCTCAATTTGGAGTTATAGTGTTCAAGTTATAACAAATACAAAGATTTTACCACGTGTCCCAAACTTATGAAAAATTCCCATATTCTCCAATATGGTGTTGCTAGCTATGCATTTAAAATAAGACTCTATCCTGAAGAATCAAACTTGGAAGTTAATTCCCTTACAAAAAGGCATAATTCCTTGCTATGTAAGTGGGTTTTTAAATTGAAGGTGATAACGCTAAGCCAAGTATAAGACATGTTTGGCCAAAAGCTTAAAGTAAGAGAAGGCATTGAGTTTGATGAGATCTTTTCACATGTAGTGAACATGACTCCTCTTCCTACTATGCTTGCATTAGTGGCTAAAGAAGGTATCGCCCTTATGCACTTGGATATCAAGATGGCATCCTGAGATGGTGAGCTTCATGGTGATGAGCTCTACATGCAATAGCAAAAGGGATTTCTGAAAATGGCAATGAAAACCTTGTTTGCAAGCCAAAGAAGAGTCTTTGTGGCTTGAAGCAAACCCTAGAGAATGATACGATATGTTTGATGCCTTTATACAGTCTCATGGCTATAATAAAAGTGAGATCGAACACTACTTGTACACTAGAAAGACTAAGGGGTGGTAGCTTGCTAGTCTTAATTCTTTATGTGGATGATATGTTGATATCTAGGAAAATTTGGTATGAGATTGATGCCCTGAAGAAAAAGTTAATGGAAACCTTTGAAATGAAGGATTTGGGACACGTGAATCACATTCTTTGTATGTACATAATCAAGTATAGAAAGAAGAGATTGCTTTATATGTCCCAAAAGGATTATGTTAGCTAAGTGTTACGATGTTTCAATATGGAGGGGGGAAGAAAATTAGTAATCCCTTGCCTCCATATGTGTAAGTAAGGGCTAATGATTGTCCCCAATCTGATGAAGGAGAGGGCTGAAATCACCAAGGTTCCATATTCATCATGTGTGGGCAATCTCATGTATGGTATAATTGCACTTGCTTCGATATTGCTTTTACAGGGGAAATATTGAGAAACCTTGGAAACAAGCATTTGGGAGTAGTGAAAGGTAGCTTGAGGTACTTTATGGTATAAGGAATATGTGTATATGCTTTGGGAGGAGCAATAGTGACGAGCAAAATACATATCTTGTGGTCAATTTTTATTATCAACATTCCTCCCTACATAGTCTACATTTGTGTACCCAAGTACGATGCCCTCGATTGTCTCTAGAGGCATCCCCATTCTAATGAGCGGTCTCCACCCACGAAAAACTACAATGGATGTTGTTGTACGAGGGGATCAAAGACTCATCGATCAACTATGAGTTTCACTTTGTTCTTGTAGGAGTAGCCATAACTTGGTAGTCAAAGAAACATGTCTCAATCGCATTGTTGTGTGCGGAGACCGAGTTCATGGTTGTTCAGTTGCAACAAAAGAAGGTCTATGGATACAAAATGCTAATTGAGGAGCCAAAGCTTGTTCCTTGACTAGCATTGAAGCTATTATGTGATAATACTTCATGCATATGTCTACCCAAGAATCTGAAGCACTCAGAGAAAACAAAGCATGTGGACCTTAAATATCATTTCATTCAAGAAATGGTTGAAGATAACTAACTAGAGCTACAATACACACAAGTAGATACAATGTTAGTAGACTTATTGTGATGAAGTCCCTTCTCGGAACAAAGTTTAGTTCTTGTTGTGAAAAATTGGGTCCTAGAAGTTTATAGTTTAGGAGTTAAGGGGGTGTATTGAAATAATAATGCATAAACTCTAGTTTAATAAGTAAAATACATTTTTCATGTATTGGATGGACACATCTATGACTATTCAAATGTTCGTCAAATTGGGTCCTAGAAGTTTATAGTTTAGGCATTAAGGGGGTGTATTGAAATAATAATGCATAAACTCTAGTTTAATAGGTAAAATACATATTTCATGTATTGGATGGACACATCTATGAGAATTCGAATGTTCATCAAATTGGGTCCCAGAAGTTTATAGTTTAGGCATTAAGGGGGTGTATTGAAATAATAATGCATAAACTCTAGTTTAATAAGTAAAATACATATTTCATGTATTGGATGGGACACATCTATGACTATTCAAATGTTCATCAAATATGTAACCAGAGACATCTTAGAAATACAATTAGTAGTCATTCTTCTCAATTCTATCCTTTACTCTATGCGTCAAATTTTCACACATAATTGATCTCTTAACCACATTTGATCTACCCATACAATCTTGATATCTCGATACATGGTTCCTTATTCTTAGTTCTCATAATGATCCATTATTGTCATCTTAGACACAAAACCTTTTACAACTCATTTTACAGTAAGCCTTGGTATTTCATGAACAGAGCAATTTGTCATATCATGATGAGCATGATAATATGTAAGTTGAGGCTAATAGGATGAACCAAAATAATATATGTGATGTGGACTAGATAGGCCAACTAGCAATATGAATGAGTGAATTTTCAATGTCTCACAAGCTTGTGGTTTGGACCCATAAGGGGAGTAATGCCTAAATTTATAAAGGATGAGATCCCCCCATCCAAAGCTCGATCTTCCAAATTTATAGAGCACAATGGAAGCATAGATGTAGCCACTAGACGTGCTTTAGCTAGCTTATCTAATTATATCAGATGAACACCATATCCAATTAGCACAGTATTAAACTCTATGTCTAATCAAATGAATGCCCTATCTAATTATATCATATTAGAGACTATACAAAATAAGTCCAGTTTGAAATAAAGGCTAACTTGTTGGGCCGAATTTGGATTTTTTCAAATTTTAACCCATAGACCTGAAACTAACTGAGAGACCATATAGAGCCGAAACCACCTCATAGATCAACTAGGCTAAAATCTAGAAGCAAGTAGTTCAAAATTGTCTATAGTAGACGGTCCTTCAAATCACATATGGCATTTACCGTAACGGCCCTACAGGCCGGGGGGGACTGCCCGCCCCCCCCCCCGGAACCCCACATAGGGGGCTCTGCCCCCTCCGCACCTCCCCCTAGTAGATTGGAGAGAAAACGCGCATCGTGAGGACAGGTCCTCCAAATTAGACCCTAGTGTAGTAATGGCTCTACACGAGCATGGATTCTCACTTGCAAAAGTGCAACCAAAAGCCCGTACCCGAACAGAGACAAACTGAGACCCTAGAACCTCAATGGGCCCATCTAGCCAGCAAAGGCAAAAAGGCCACATTGTAAAAACACATACGTGTTGCATTCGGACTACATCTAGTCAAAGTGAAAAGCAACAACATCAAGCTACAATAGCAAGAATGACTAGATATGACAGTCCTGACGATAGATGCTCCTTGAATAGCACTGCACTGACGATCCAAGACACCAGTGGAGAATCCACATCTGGTCGTGCAGTCGGGGACTCAAGGACATTTGTCAGAAGGCTTAAATTTACAAGCCACAACCCCGGAAGATGAAGACATAGTACCACCTGCTTATCTTAGGGTCAAACTCACCGCAAAAAGAGAGCATACTATCGATGCTCTGATTGATGAAGGAGTAAATTTTAATGTCTTGACCTATGAAGCATGGACCCTACTAGGCCAACCAGAGCTCACACCGACTAATGCAACTCTTAGCCCTTACGGGGGACACCCTCAAGCACTCATAGGGAAGTGCAAAATCCTTGCGACAATTGAAACTGAAAGCTTACCTATCCTATTTTATGTTCCTCCAAATAGTGCTAATTGTGGGAAGGGAACTCTACTTGGAAGACCCTTCAAAAGGGCGACCAAGTGTGAGGCCAACTATGTAGCACGGAGGATACACCTAACACTACCAGGTGTGAGGATAGTTACAACCTTTAGCAAGGGTGACCTCATCGAACCTCGAGGGAAAGGCAAGGAAGGTGCTGACATAACATTCAAGCCTACTAACGAGAGAAAGGACTTCTTTGAAGAGTTGATAAAAGCACAGGTCGAACGACGAGAACCAGTGAGTAAGGCCATGCCTGAAACAAGAAGGTCAAGAGACAATGCCAAGGACGGGCTTTGGACTTACAAATATCATAGAAGACCCCAAAAGAAGCCCAAGCCTTATAGGTGAAGGCATCGATGGAGAGCCAATACAACGCTGAGATGGATATCCAAAGCGTTGCTATGTGCTCAAGGGTATTATATAGGTAACTGATGGATTTGGGTACCAAAACCCCCTGCTAAACCACCTCTATCAGCTGAAGGCCAGATTGCATCAAAAGCAACGAGGCACGGGAGGAAATCTAAGAAAAACTCCAGGTCTCGAGGCAAGAAACCAAACATGAGTGTTTGAAAGAAAGAGCCTCAGTCTAGCATGCTTAATAAGCAGATGTCATATGTAACCATTGAGCGTACACAAAGACCATTCGTGCTCAAGGAGCTTTTGACTTCCCAAGAGGATAATGAGCACCATAGGCACAACGCTACTCGTGAGAAGGCTGATTGCTCAACAAAGCAAATGGCACAATCGTCTAATGGCCTCGAGCAAATCATTCAGCCAGTGCCAAGTTCACCTAAGAGTCCTAGATCTCCTACACCCTCTTTTCCCAAACAGACACAGGAAGCACAATAGTAGTCATCAAGGGCGGCTGCTCAATCTCAATCTGTATCTCCATCTAAGCTTCCAAATGTCCAAGAGGTGGGACATGACATCATCCATAGCTCTCAGCCCAAGGATATGCCTGTGCAACCTAATGTGACTAGATCAACTCATGCTCGGTCTACACAGGTGAATGCTCAAAGGGCAACAAAAGACACGACCACTTCCAATTGCCCTAGGGACTTGACACCGCAATCCACCAAGGGTAGCCAGCCCACTGGACTAGCCGCTACTAGTTCCAATCAGGGATCACAACAGTCATAGCCCTTGGCCGTGACGATGCCCCTTGCAGAACGTGTCCTTAGTAGTTTACCTATGGAGGAGGTGTCACAACCAACTTCCTTGACAACTCCAGCACTTCCAAAGTGCCTAAAGCCTAGGTTGGAGGAGTTAAACAAAAAGGAATTGGCTAAAGAGCTAGACTCTCCAAAAAGGGAGGCCATTGTACCCTCACAACCTAGCGAGGCTATTCAGCAGGCCATGGCTATGTCCCATGAGGACACACTAGAGAAAGAGAATGCTGAGGCCCAACCAAGCACATCAACGGTTGACCTAGTCCAAGGTCTTGAGTCGTTGAGAGATGCACCTTCACTGACCAAGAAAAAGAGGAGAAAACAATGAAAAAAATAGTAGTTATAGGTGGTTGTGGACCCCAAGAAGATTGAAACCAAGAGTGCTGAAGAGTTGAGGAATAAAGCATCGAGACCATCCACCAATGAACCCATTGATGTCTCAACTAATAGCGGTGAAACCTCAGACACATCCGTGTGCTCTGAAAAATCAAAGTAGCCGTTACCATCAATGGTTGCTTTCAACACTCAATCCACCGACAATAGAACTCGCACTAACCAATCAAGAGTGGATGCAATGCTGTCATGATAGACCCAAGATTTGTGCAAAAAAAAAAGGCACGGAAGTAGACACTACATCGTCATATCCCTAGCATTTGGGCTATTTCCTTTGTAATATTTATGCTCTTATCATAACACCATTATGTAAAATTTGCATGACTCATTACTATAAAGTCATGACACATGCTATGCAAGTTGAGAAGGAAAAAGACTAGGTGTTCTTACTTTTGGAAAGGTCATTGAACCGTAGAAACATAACAATGTACAAATATTAATGTGGTAATAAAGAAAAAGGAGGATTTAGGAGTCGTGGGGAAGAAAGAAGTGGTTGAGAGAAGTTGTAACTTCCTCTCTCTTCTCCTTTTATCTCTTCCTCTCCACGACTTTCTCCCTCTCTCTCTTTGGGCACAACTTTCTTGTCTCTTTCTCTTTACGCATTCCTGTTTGTTCTAATGGAAGAGGGAGAGCTTGAAGATGGTGAGGATGCAGAGCTTTTGTGTGCCTGATGGATGGGTATGGGTGTTCATTTGGGGTGGAAGAGTAGGAGTTTCTATAGATTTCGAAGGTCGGGCATTGTAGATGCCACTCTACAGCCAGGATTCTGAGCATATTTTGGTGCCTCATTGGGCTCCACCATTTTGGCGATCCTGCCAAGGGGTTGTAGGGTAGCTTTCAAAATCTGTAGAAAAATTTATGACTTGTCTCTCAAGCAAGGCGTCCTCCTTCGAATCTGGTTATTGAGTCCAAAAGTGAAATCGGACGAAAGATTGGCCATGGTTTATGTTGCGCACGGGATGAAGGAAGATATATATGCATTTTGGATCTCGCAATCAACATTTTCGTCTTTTCTTCGAATTTGCAATCATTTGATGAAGGTGCAGTCAATGAAAATGGGCTCCATGATTGCATCCGCAATTTCACAAATTGGTACATTAAAAGACGAAGCGGATGCAGAGAACGAGTTCTTCCCGACAGACACACATTGCCTTGAATTTTGTTTGCATTTCCTTTCTTCCAGCACTTTCAAGACTTTAGAAAACACCCTTAATTCTCATCCATCCCAATAATTCCTTTTCTTTTCTTAAATAAAACTACTTTTTCCTCCTTTAAGTTCTAAGGAAATCTTGCATAAATTGGGTGGAGAACTCCATTGTGATATTCTTAGTGAGGGTGTCCTTATACGTGATTTCTTTTTTGGGTTTTGTTCATGAGCTTTATAGTGTGGTTGTCTTTCAACTTGTATTAAGTGTGATGCTAACCTTGCGTTCAATTTGTCGAAAAGCCCTATCCTTTGTGATCTACATATGATTTTTGTTTGGTATGTTTTCAAACCTAGGCTTTACGACCTAGCCGTGTTTTTCTTTTTGTGTGTTATCTCCTTTTCTATCCAATGGCAGTTCAAAGACAATGAAGAAAAGAATATCAAAGATAAAGATGAAGATTTTGCTAGAGATGATTGTGGTTCTTCTTCAAGTTTGTTCGCGAGGACGCTTCACATTTCAATGTGGGAGAAATGATAGACCCAAGATTTGTGCAAAAAGAAGGCATGGAAGTAGACACTACATCGTCATATCCCTAGCATTTGGGCTATTTCCTTTGTAATATTTATGCTCTTATCATAACACCATTATGTAAAATTTGCATGACTCATTACTATAAAGTCATGACACATGCTATGCAAGTTGAGAAGGAAAAAGACTAGGTGTTCTTACTTTTGGAAAGGTCATTGAACCTTAGAAACATAACAATGTACAAATATTAATGTGGTAATAAAGAAAAAGGAGGATTTAGGAGTCGTGGGGAAGAAAGAAGTGGTTGAGAGAAGTTGTAACTTCCTCTCTCTTCTCCTTTTATTTCTTCCTCTCCATGACTTTCTCCCTCTCTCTCTTTGGGCACAACTTTCTTGTCTCTTTCTCTTTACGCATTCCTATTTGTTCTAATGGAAGAGGGAGAGCTTGAAGATGGTGAGGATGTAGAGCCTTTGTGCGCCTGATGGACGGGTATGGGTGTTCATTTGGGATGGAAGAGTAGGAGTTTCTATAGATTTTGAAGGTCGGGCATTGTAGATGCCACTCTACAGCCTAGATTCTGAGCATATTTTGGTGTCTCATTGGGCTCCACCATGTCACAACAGGGTGATAAATTTATGCCAGTCACTTCCAAGGAGAACCATGACGTAATAACAAAGCCTTAGGAGAAACATGGAAACCCCAAGAGCATAAGCAATCCTAGCGTTGACCAATCTTGCTCATCTAGGCCTGAGTCCCCCGGCTATGCTAAAGCCTAGGCAAACTCCTAGAACCCTGCATGAGATAGCAACGGAGCAAGCCCTCGTTGAACATAGAAGTGTCGTAGAATGCTTAACTGAGTTGGATGCTAAGCTCAAGGTGTTCGCACATGTCTACGTCCTTGCGGACATGGGCACATTCCCTAAGGAGCAGCTTGGAGAATACTTGCCATTTTTCCTATCCTAGGAAGAGCAAGAACATTTTAACAAGCACTATGACAGGATCCTGCATGAACGCTTGTGACTCATCTCTGACGAGAAAGCCGACGAACTATGCTTAACTGTAACATTTAATGAGGTGCTCTACCAACCAAATCTCTTAGAGATAGAGCAACTAAAGTGACAATCAGAGGGTCAAAGTCAATTTGAGAAACGTTGGTTTGAAAACCATGTTGCAATGGCCGAACTGGGAGCCCAAATCATGTCAGTCTCAGAAGAGCGATTGGCCAAATGGAAGTTTCAAAGAGACCCAACCTATATGGTGCCAACTTCCTTTCGAGTCCTAACTGCCATTCGGGGTACGGACTTAGCTGGAACTAGCCAAGAGAACCCTTTGTCTGATAAGTTTCTCACTGAGGGGGAGTTACATGTTGCAAGTAGACTCGGACAAGGTACCATGATACTCGATGTTGCAAAATATCTATCGTTATTGGATGTGTGTGCCACACTCCAGTACAATCTCGAGTTCTACAATTGGCTTTTATCCTCATGACGTGACATGGATTCGTAAATATGTATATAAATAAACAATGATTTTTGTGAAACCCTGTATAGACAATATCAACACACACAAGCAATGATAGTCAAGCCAAGGAGAAGAGTTGGGTTTGACATGCTAAGCTCCTCGGGTCCTCCTCTCATCACACATTTAGAAGTCGTGTGACCATTCCCGCCTCCAGGAGGAGGGCATGCAGCCCTCATTATCACCATACGAAGCTCTAACCAACATCTATGATGGTGTAGATGGGGCACCGTCCCTTTCTATACACCTTTTCCCCTTTCCGGTCTATCCTTCCAAGGATGAGCCCTATCCCACTCCATGACAACCAGTCCACGCAACTTAACATAAGCCAAGATCTGCTCATGGCTGGAGGCAAAACAAACTTATCATGGGGGCCATCCCTCTACAAGAAACACTGCATGCCTCACCTCTCCCCTCCTCATCGTATGCGCTTCATAACCCACTGTATAATCCCTTCCATGCGAATAATTTTATCCTGCCTCAAGGCCTAATCCTTGGTTCACATTTTGTAGGTCCCCCTACGGTAGCCGACATGGAGCACCCAGTGCAGCTGGCTTGCAAGGACACTATCCACCGTCAAAGGGAGCATGTAGCGCAAGCTCCTCCGCTGGAATGCTACGTACCTACCCTTAAAAGGTATGAAAAGAAACGAGGCCCCAAGCAACACCGCCCTAGAATAGGCCAAAAAATCCCTAGGCCAGAGGAATAGAAGCTCAAGGGAGCACATGGGGCATGGCAACACCGGTCGTGCAGGCTCCCACCAGATGCTCGAGCACCTAAGTGCTCAAAAGAGGAGAGGGCAGCTTGAGACAAGCAGGAATTTGACGCATTGTTTAAAAGCATTCTGGAAACAGTTGCGGCGAGGGACTACACCATTTAGGTCCCGGCCGCCATTTTCCCCACCCAGCCTCACAGGAGTCCCTCACCAGCACAACCTCAGTTGCCTGACCACCCAGACTCGTCCCGCCTCGTACAAATAGAGTAGCCCCATGTTGTATAAAAGGCTTATCAAATGCTACCTGGACATGACTTTTTGTCTTTAAATGGTTAAGTGCTAACATGTTCCCCAATTGTACAAACTTTTCATATTTGCGTTTAATATATTTCACATCTTTAGCAAAAGAAAAAGCTAATCAAGCGCAAGTGATAAGTATCTAAGCCAACACCATGGAATTCAGATAAGTGATGTCTCCTTGCGTTGCACTGGTTTATTATAGTTGCGGCATATGCCGTGCATGTACTCTCATGAAGTGACAAGTGGATGCAAGATGACGCAGGTCTTTGTGTGAAAGTGTTCAATGCCCAAGTCACCGCAGGACCACCGACCCCACAAAGAGCCGCAACAAAGCCATGCTGCCGAAAGCAAAAATCACCCGTGCGAGTGTCCACGTCGCATAACCCAAAGCATGATCTTAACTACTTCCTCTTTCTGGGTTACACTCTGCGTCGGGCACTCATGGCAGTTGTTACCCCAATTGTACCAACATCGCACGTTCCAAAGAGGGTTGCAATATCTCAAGTGTATCTCCCCATCTCAACAACTGCTTCTCCAACAACAAGGCTAAGACACAATCATCGTTGTAGTATCCATTTCCTGAGCCTTCGAAGCTTGACATTTCCTAACCCGTTGAAAGGCTGATAGTCTCAACATATTGCAATGCTTGTACTCAGGCAAGGCAAAAAAAAAAACCGAAAAAGAAACTTTAAAAAAAACGAAAAAGAAAAAAAGAAAAGAAAAGAACGAAAAGATACGAAGCACCCACAATCACAACACAACACCTAGGGGTCCTCAAATTAGGTACGTCCAGTGACCTTGGTTGGCTGGCTCCGTCCCTAGTCCCCTAGCCCTTTAGCATCACCCCCAATTGTTCAGGACACATCAAGGGCAGGACATACCTAGGGAGCTTGTCTCGCCTATGGTTAGACCTATCACCCTGATCCATTCGCACGATTCCCTCTTGCACTCTGCCTTAATACTATTGCAATCAATTGTGGTAAGCACCGTATGAATGGCCATGAAAAGTACACTGTTCTCATCAAGCAAGTCCCATAGCTCCCCGCTACCGAAAGTGCGGTGTCCCTATGTTTAATTATGCTACGTTGTCCAATCACAATGCAAAGGATGTCTCATACACCTTCACGTGTACTTCTTCTCAATATGGACAACTTTGCTTCATCCACATCTTGTTACCAGAAACCAGCCCGCAGTCTTCTAACTACGTAATATCTAAGTATGCACGAGCACTCACATAATATCTGCACCAAAATATATGCACAATTTGGGTCCTTAAGTGCAGGACAATACTCTTAGCTTGCTTAGAGTTTGACCTGTCTCCCAAACTAATTGAACTATGTCTTGTGCACGATAGAGAAGACTAGCACTATCCCTAGGGAGAGACCACCTATGAGAGGTTTTCAATTGCAGGTATTGAAGACTCCAACGAAAGTGTCGTTTGCTCTTCATCGACACCCAATTTTGAATTCTTATCCTTTATCATCCCGCAAGCCCGCCAATAATCATCATGTGCAGAATCCCCAACAAACCAACACTTGTGATGGCCATCAGTGCAATCCCCAACAAAGAACAGCCCTACCACCAACTCCAACAACCCTACCACCAGCCACCTAGGCCACCAACATGCCCCCAACAATCTTCCTCCACACCACCACCAACACTCCTTCACAACAACCATCAATGTCCCTTCCACCCATGTCTTCAGTGCAGGCCAAAGCATGCTGCCTACGATGGTGAGTGCCATGGGACTGGGACTCCTCTAGGCTGGGGGTAATGTTAATTGATAGATGAACAAGGTGGAAAATCTGGAAAAGCTAAAGCAGAAGACAAAGGCCAAGGAAAAGTGAAACGGAAGACAAAGGCGCACAAGGAAAAGTGCAAGTGAATACTTTTGTAAAAGAGCACAAGCGCATCATGATTTAATTTAAGGAGTACCGGGCTCTCACGTGCTCTCACCCATGCAATTTGTAAATGTAGACGGGTGATGGAAAGGAAGCTAGGAAGATAGGAGGACAATGGGAAAAATGGCCTAGGCCATAGCCGGCCATGTAAAAAAGAGGATAAGGGGATGACCACCCAAAAGGGATTTAGGGTTTTGTATATAAAGTTGAAAAGTGAATGAGAAGCTCATTCTTGTGTGTGGCTAAAAGTGGGTCTCCTCTTCTTCTTCTTCTTCTTCTTCTTCTTGCTTGCTTGACCTTGTGCTTGAGAGAGGGAGTGTGAGAGTGTAAGGGAGTGAGTGTGTGAGGGTGAGGGACTGAGGAGGAGAAGCTCTCCATGTTCTCCTCTCTTCTTTTTCTTCTTTTTTCTTCTCTTGTCTTGCTTGCAGCTATGGAGCGTGGAGCTTGAGGATGGAGCTTGCTTGAAGCTTGCACTTGGATCGCGGAGCTACTAGACTGCGCGGGAGAGGAGGTAACTCGATCGGCATGGAGGTAAGCTCACTACACCCATAGATATGGATAGTGTGTCGGCTATGTGAGAGGTAGCCAGCTCGGCTTGGAACGCTTGAAACAATAAGTGGTCCGTGGGTCTTGGCGGTTGAGTGAAAGCTCCCACAACACACTAGAGGATCAGTGATCATTGAGAAAGACACTCTTGAAGTGTTAATCACCTTCTTGACATCAAGGACCTCTTTAGTCTGCTTCTATAACAACTTGAGGATCTCTTCATTTGAGAATATCTGTCTGGCTGTGATGAAGGGTTCTCCTTTGTAAGGAAAAGATAAAGCCTTCCCTAATCCTCTAGGCATCAGGACCATGGAAGTACCACGAACCAAGCCCGATTTCTTACTATATGACGCGAGAAACTCATCACAAAGGGCTGGATCGTGTGGAATCAGAGGGAGTGAAGCAACCACAAAATATACAAGGCCGGCTTTTGCAATAGGCTCAAAAGTTAGTACGGAATAATAATCCCTACTCAGTAATGGGACATACTGAACAGGAGGAGGAGCTTGAGGTGCCATTCAGATAGAATATACACACACAGACAATCATAGTGAATGCCTGCAAAACAACAGAATATCTATCAAAAAGAAATCGGCCAGAATAAGCACACACATACGTGACTAACTGACTGACCACCCCAAACAATCCACATCCTAGAGAAAATTCGGCATGGCCCCTACACATATGTGACCGAAAGCTTTATGCGATGCAAAAACATGCACTCGAGACCCTGTATCAGGCAAAAAAGAAAACTACAAACCACACCCGTAATCATATCACACAATCAAACCATAATACCTCAATAACCCTCTCAGAACATAACCAAAACTTCTATAAACAATGACAGCTCAAAAGACTACATGTGCCCATCCCACGAAGCGTATTTATTGAAAAAGGGAAAAAAGTGCATTGAGGGAAATTATTTTAGTGAAGGGTTTGTTTTAATAAATTATTAACAATGGTTACAATTTTATTAGGTTGTAAACCTTAATAAGAAAACGACAGTTCATTTTTAAATTCTTAGTTACAATTTATTAATCTGAAACGGTGCTTTTAATGAATCCCAAACTTCGATACCCAGAATCAGGTCTCTAAATGCATATTCATTAATTAAAAATTTGATGTGTTTGAAGCGCTCTTCTTTTTCAACACGTGCATTTTTATGACAGCTAGTTTATTTTTATTTAAAATTAAAGTGCCTCTGAAGTGTACGTAGCACATGCAAAGTGAATGGCAAGTTGATTTTAACTTATTAGAAAAAGCTGTGTTTGACGCAAACGCGCGTGCCATGGTGGTGTTTAGAATTCATTTTAAGAATTAATCAAAAATTTTGGGGTAGCAAAAAATAAAAAATAGGAAGGGAAAAAGAAAAGTGCCTGAAAGTGGATATGTGTGTATGTAATAAAATGGAATGCGCACGTCTCAATCCCAAGATACAAGTCAACAGTCCAAAAAGGGAAAAAACCACGCACTGAAAATGACGTGACACATCAAGGCAAGGTTAGTGGAAGTATATTTGTTTGGTGTGTGCAATTTATTTTGTTTTTGTTTTTGTTGATTGTGTTGTTAGGTTGTGTTTTACTTTTATTATATCTTTTTTATTTTTTAAAGCAATTATTCTAGAGATGATCTCATATGTTTGTTTTTTTTAATATGATTAAAATGGAATAAATGAGACACATGAATATATTGTAAATTTTGATGGTGAGATTTCAGCAATCCACCATGAATAAAAACTAGACCATCAAGTTTCAACAATGTTTCTGGATTTATCTAGTATTTCTTAGCTTATTTTCGGAATTGAAAATGATTTTTTCATGAATTTAGGTATTGAATTTAGCATTTTTACCTTAAAATAATAGTTGGACCATTTGACAAAGCATTTTCAACATGTCAAACATTCTAGAAATATTTAGATGAGTTGGTGGATTTTTTTAAAACTTTTTTTGAAATTATTTTTTATTTTTATTGATTTTTAAATAAAATGTATTCAATTTTCCATGGATTTTAAAGGATTTTTAATATTTGTACTTTATTTGCAATTTATTTTTTTCATTTCAACTAGCAAAATAAACCAAAACATTTTCCAATTTGGTAAAGGATTTTTCAGCTTTTTTTTGTTTTTTAATTGGCTTTTTTATGATTTTTTAAGAAATTTTTAAAATTTTAGGTGTTTTCTCGAGTTTTCAATCGGGTTTTGAAATTTAAAATAGGGACATGGGATGCCTGTGAATAGCTCCATGGAAACGGTTGAGCACGCATCATCGCACGAGCAAGTCCGGACGCACATCCTTACATGTGAACGCCCGCAACAACCACTGACACCACGACCACGCACAATGGCGTGTGACCGATTGCGATGAAGACCCACAAGCCGCACCACAAACTCAACCGCTGCGCACAAAGGGGGGCTTAACAGGGGTTTAGGGTTTAAGGGGCTTAGGTAGGGGGGGTGGGAAAGGGTGCCTAGGTAGAGGGGTGGGAAAGGGTGCCTAGGGAGAGGAGGGGACAAGTTTAGTGGGGCTTAATAGGGGTTTAGGGTTTAACGGGCTTAGGTAGGAGGGGTGGGAAAGGGGCTTAATTAGGGGGGTGGAAAAGGATGCCTAGGTAGAGGGGTGGGAAAGGGTGCCTAGGGAGAGGAGAGGGCAAGTTTAGTGGGGCTTAACAGGGGTTTAGGGTTTAAGGGGCTTAGGTAGGGGGGGTGGGAAAGGGTGCCTAGGTAGAGGGGTGGGAAAGGGTGCCTAGGGAGAGGAGGGGGCAAGTTTAGTGGGTGGGGGCCAAATGAGGGGGTGGGGTAAATTTAGGGAAGGGGGGGGTTAAATGTGGGGGTGGGAGGGTAATTTAGGGGTGGGGGTGGGGTAAATTTAGGGAAGGGGGGGTTAAATGTGGGGGTGGGGAGGGGTAAAATGGTGGGGGTGGGATAAAGCGGATGGCGAAAGAGGGGGGATGAGGAGGATAAAGAGGGAGAGGAGGAGGAGAGGGTGGAGGCCCAGGGTGGCGCAGGCAAAGGAGCAGGCGGCGCGGGCGGCGCGGGCGAAGGAGCAGGCGGACGATGAAGGAGCAGGTGGAGGGGGAGCAGGTAAGGGCGATGAGAAGCGGTTGGTGGGCGAGGGCGAGGAGAAGCAGGCGGGCGGGCGAGGAGAAGCGGCTAGCGAAGAGAAATGGACGAGGGCGATGGGGAGGAGAAGGCAGGAGGAGACCAACAGGCAAGATGGTGGGAGGGGAGGTCGCAGCAGAACAGGGTGACGACCGTGGCGAGATGGAGAGGAGAAGAAAGAAGACGACGGTTATGTTTTTTTTTTAAATGATGTACTTTCAATTTTTTTAATAAGTTTTTTTTTCAAAATAACGTTGTGTTATTGTCTTCTTCTAGGTTTTTGTTTTTTGTTTCTTTGTGTGTTATTTTCTTTTTGTTCATTTGTGTTTTGTGGTTTTTTTTTTATTTTTCTTTTTTGAATGGTGGTTATTGTGGTTTTTTTTTATGTTCAATTTTTTGTTGTTGTTGGTATTATTTTATTTTATTTTATTGTGATTTTCGTTTTTTTTAAATGTGTTTTTTAAAATTTGGTTATTTTCATTTGGTTTGTAATTTGTTTGTTGGTTTTTTTTTTTGTTTTTTTTTTTGTTTGGGGATTGGGTTTGAGTTTTTATTTAAATTGTGGTTTTGTTGGTTTGATTATGTTGGTGGTTAGTGGGTAAATTAAAACAAGTAGTGGGAGGGGAGAAAATGAATGTAAGGAAAATGAAAGTAAATGAAGAAAATAAAAGCCGAAAAAGGAACGAGCGTCCTTGTCCCGTCATGCGCATGCACCGGGGGGGGGGTTGTAAAAAAATTTGCAGGGATGGGATTCGGGACGTTGGGACGAAAAGGGCGTGAAGACAACGGGGCGTCTTGAGGAGCGGAAATTCAAAAACGTGTGCGTTCACGCACAAGGCAAGGCACGCGGGAACCCGGCAAAACAAAGAAAAATTAATAACGCACAAACTGTTCCTCAAAACGCAATGCCGGAAAAAGGAAAACCGGAAGACAAGGGGGAGACTGTGGAAAAGTACAACGGGGTGTCAAGAATCAGATCAGGGCGTTCCCATGGGAAAAAGGCAAAAAAAGGCGTGAAAACCCATATGACAATTAAGATCAAAGAATCCATTCACCGAAATGAAATAAGGGAAAAATGACAATTGGGAGAAACGTTAGGCCTATCATGTCAAAACACAATTCCGACGGAGATAAGACCTGTTTATATGAGAAAAAAACCCAAAAATCGTATCTAAAAACCTAAGTATGAAATCCAAAATTAGATCTAATGTTGACTACAAAGAGCATCTTATTAGGAGGGGTTTGCATGCAAAAAATGCAAAAATTGACCTCGAAAATGCATACCGGAATGAATAGTGAAAAATCCATTAGCCGAAACAAAGTGAGGGAAGAAGAAAAAATGTGCAAAAAATTGTGCCCAACAAGCCTATCACATCAAAACAGAGTGCCGACCAAAAGAAACCCCATTCGCATGGAAAAAACCCAAAAATCAACCCCGAAACGGGATTCAAAAATTAATAGTAAATGATCCGTGCATCGGAAGGGAGGGCAAAAAAAAGAAAAAATGTCAAGACATATACATCAAATTCCAATTTGGATGGGGTTAGGAGGCGTTCACATGGAAAAAACAATAAAATAGAGCTCGATGACACCAATAAATAATAATAACAAAATTTCGAGAGGTCAAAATAGGGCAAAGGAAAGGGAGAATTGTGCAAAAAGGGTGTCCGGACAAGGTTATCCAGTCAGAATTGAATTCTGAAGAGAATAGAGCATGTTCACATGGAAAAATGTAAAAAATGTATGCGAAAAAGGCATGAAACCGTACAAAAATTAACTACGGACAAACCGTACATCAAAATGACAAGTGGGTAAAAGGAAAAATGTCCACAAAAAGACATAGGATAGGATTGGTATGTCAGATCACTATTTTGAAGTGATAAGGGTGCATTCACATGAAAAACCATTGAGTTTACATAACATGCGTCAAAAATTAATATCTCAAGAACTGTGTATCGAAACAGGGGTTGGTAGAAAGAAAAAATGGGTAGTTCAAAGGGATGAACAGGGTTGTAGAGATGGAGTGTGATTCCGGTGAATGTAGAATGCGTTCACATGTAAAATGTCAAAACAAGGGAGAAAGGAAAATAGTGAAGGAACGGCCCCAAGGGTGGGGTAAAGCTAGATGGATGGATGGGAAAGGGACCCCATGAGGGTAAAAATAGATCATGGTATACATGCATGATCAACTGGAGGCATATGTAGGGGATATGCACATCAGACGTGCAGGGACATGTCCCCACACTTAAGATCTTACATGTTAGAGTAGATTAATCGACACAACCGCGGACTTGTCAACCGACTAGATGTTGGCGTCCCCACACTTAAGACATAACATACACTTGCAATCATAAAATTAGGGTTAAAACACTTGGCCCATTTCGTAGATGGTTGAAGGGAACCGCCGTTGTTGATGCAGAAAGATTGGAGCCATTGTCAAGCGGCAAGAGGGACCAGGGCGCGCCACAGAATACGTCCAGCATGGCAGGGACGATGCAACAGCACCCAGAAAGGTAGATTTATTGATACAGTTTGTAGATTCAAGTGTCGATGACGAAGAATAGAACTCTCAGCTCACGGGCACTCAAGAGGATGATAGAACAGTCACTCACCCCATGACGCACATCGCTCAATGAATAAGCGTGAAATCCCATAATGCATGAGGGGAAAGTAGTTGGGAGAGAGTATGCCAGTGTGCACAATTGATGGTGCATCCGTGCGTTGCACCCATCTGGCATAGGTGCAAGGAGGAAGGCCAGGGAGCCTTGTAGTGTAGTGCACAAAACAGGGTGACGTGTCATGTGCTAATGGCAAAGACCTGTCCCATGTGTGCATAGGGAAACAGAAATATACGTGACTCCAATTGTCATAACGTCCCTCAATCTCACCTCTTCGGAGGAGAAACACCAGTCACACTCAACCCACCCTCTATCTCACACTCTGTTGAAAGATACAGAGGGCAGCCCATTCCTGAAACCCATTGATTTAATCTTCACATTCACTTGTGCAGAGGTTGTATGTCTTGTGTGCAGACTAGAAACAAGGAAGCATCAGGAAGGTCTGGATCATCATGTTCCTCTTCTACAGTTTGAGGGATCCGTGACAAATGATCGGCTAGGACATGGAAACGGCTAGGCTTAGTGATCACTTCAAAATCAAACAACTCTTGAAACAAGAGCAACCATCTCATCAGTCGTCCTTTGACATCTACTTTGTTCATCAGGAAGGACATGGCTTCATGATCCACGTAGAACTTGAAATGCGTGGATAGTAGATAGTGTCGAAACTTCCCCAATGCAAACACCATTGCTAAGCACTCAAGCTCTATCACTATGTAGTTTCGCTCTCTATCAGTGACCTTTCGGAATGCATAATATATTGGTTGATCTAATTAAGAGGGGCCCTTTTGACATAGGACAACACCTAGCCCTTGAACTGATGCATCTGTGTGCACATGAAACTCCTTCATCCAGTCAAGAGACTGCAAGATAGGTGCTTGGATAAGGCACTCTTTTAGGGTATTAAAGGATTCTTTGCAGTCATCAATCCAAAGGAAATCCGTATCTTTCCTTAGGAGCTTGTGCAGAGGGGCTGCCTTGGTTGCAAAATGTGCAATAAATCTTCTGTAGTAGCCCACATGGCAAAGAAATCCTCTCAATTGCTTGAGGTTTGTTGGTACTGTCAAGGCGACAATCTTCTCAATCTTCGCCAAGCCTGTTGCAATCCCTTGTGCAGAGACAATATGGCCCAAAAGAACTCCTAATGAGATGCCAAAGACACATTTGTCGGGGTTGAGAGAAATCCCATACTCGCAGCATCTGTCAAAACTTTGCTCTAGGTGTCTCCAATGCTCACTTATTAAGCTATAGACATAGAAGTCATCGAGATACACCTCAATGAAATCATGCAGATGATTCTGGAAGGCAGCCATCATTACTCATTGGAAGGTGGCAAAGCATTACAGAGCCCAAACAGCATCACTCTATAGGCATAGGTCCCCCATTCTGTGGTGAAGGTTGTTTTGGATTGGTCCTCTTTTGTGATTTGGACTTGGTTATATCCGCTGAATCCATCCAAGAGGGAATAGAGCTCATGGCCTACCACTGTGTCCAATAGTTGGTCTGTGAAAGGGACAGGGAAATGATCCTTCTTTGTCTTCGAGTTGAGCTTTTGAAAGTCCACACATATTCAAAGTTTCCCGTTCTTCTTGGGTACTACCACAATGGGTGATACCCATTCAATGTTAGCCTAGGATAAATGAACTCTGCTTCAAGGAGCTTCAATAATTCGGCCTTCACCAGAGTAGAATAATTAGGATTCATATGCCTTTGTCTTTGCCTTATAGGTTTGGCATCAGGATCTAGGTCAATGTGATGTTGGCATACTGTGGGATCAATCCCCTTTAGGTCTTTGTACGACCAAGCAAACACATCTAAGTTCTCCTTCAGTAGATCCCGCAAGACCATTAGTTCTTCTGGAAGATTGAGACCCACTTTTAGGTGACGTTCAATACTTGTCAATATCCAAGAATGTCAATTGCCTTTCACCTTCCACTTCGCAGATAAATGTCCCACGGATTTCTTATGGATAGAGGTCTTACTCCTTCAAGGGAGTAGTGTCATCATCTGATGTTCCACTAGAAACAATGTCCTCCTTCTGAACAGATGACTCATTTGTCCGTTGAGATTTCTGGAAAGGTATCAAAGCTTTATTTGCTTCTGTGTAAGTGGTGATTTCTTCTAGACTTAGGGATTCATCTTCAAAGGATACGTCCAGGAATGTCACATAGCACAAACCTTCTATAAGCCGTGGCTCTGATGGCTCTAGCTTCTATTAATAAGGGGCATCATCATCATCTTTTCTCCAGAATGACTGGTCAGAGTGACAAGAGCCACTGGTGAACTTAATTTTTATAAAGTTTGATCCATTTCTTATTCAGATTCTGCATAATTTGTGGTCCATTGGTCAACCCAAATGGAACCATGGCCATTCCATCCAATACCCCAAGATCTTTAGCCTCTGAGGTCTCTGTAGGGACATCAACAAGATCATGCGCTATCAGAGGAACATTTTCATCTGCACTTTCATAACCTTCTTTGTTTTCTTCCTCATCATTTTCATCCTCTTCCTCTAGAGGCTCTGTCTGTCTCTGCTTCTATAGAGGCTCTATAGGAGAAGAACATGTCCTCAGTCTCTGTGTCTACTTCTACTTCTGCTTCTGCCTCTGGCTCTGTCTCTGCTTCTGACTCTGCCGATTGACTCTGTGACTGCCATGTAATAGGGAGAACAGTACATCCATGCTTCTATCTTGATGTCAGAGGTGATTTCCGAAGTCAATTCAAGTTGAGGCAAGAGGTATTCTCCCATGGACAAAGACTTTGCTTCCTTCGGTAGTTGGCTTACAGTACCCACTATTAGGGACTGTGCCTCTGTTTTCTTAGGAAAAATCTATTTAACAGCCTCTTCGACTCCTAATATACCATTTTTACCTTCATTGTGTTGAGATATCGAGCTCCACTCGTGATATGCCAGGGTGACCGTTGTGCATTTATGTCACCGACTTGTTAGCTGCAGATGCGATTGGTACACCGCCCATGAATAATAGCTAGATGACAGCTATCCTTATCTACTCTAGTTCGTGGCTCAGTCAGTATGCCACCTTAGTTAGTTGAGTTTGGTTTGAGACCCATATATAGGGTTCTTCTATTTCTCTGTACTAGAGTTCTTTTTTGGCTTACACAACTAAGAAGAGGAAAATTGTTTTCAGCCTCCACCTTTGTGTGTAGCCTCCACCTTTGTGTGTACTCCCCCATTGTGTAAGCGAGAAAGCTACAAGTGAGACTCCTTCCTTCTCTCCCACAATCTTGATATGGTATCAGAGCCTGGTTCGTGGTAA
The DNA here is from genome assembly GCF_053477565.2 of Lygodium microphyllum. Taxonomy (NCBI): domain Eukaryota; kingdom Viridiplantae; phylum Streptophyta; class Polypodiopsida; order Schizaeales; family Lygodiaceae; genus Lygodium; species Lygodium microphyllum. Next base: position 95,322,076 of record NC_141141.1, read on the forward strand.
GGAGCTCAAGAAAGCAAACCAAGTTCGCAGTGTTCTGGCAAGAGGACCAGTGTTGCTTTCATTTTTCAAGTTTGGGAGCAAGTCTCTGCAGAGGTAGCACAGCCGAAAAGTGCAAGAGTGCATTGTCTCAGATTGAGACGCCCTTCACGGTGTAGTAAGAGGGCAGTATATGCTGTGGGATAGGGCTTTAGCCCTTGGTTGCTCTATTTCGGGGCTTGTTTTGGAGGCAGAAGTTTTTCGCACGCACTCAGGAAAAGGCCCTGTTTTTTGCTGTGCGACCACTATTCTACAGGTCGATGAAAAGTTACCACAGAAATTGCATCGTATGCCTATGCGCAGAGACATTGGGAGTTACAGAATCATCCTTGTTGCCTGTTGATGCAAAATTATCACCAGGAAGTGACTGTGTGGTCAAATACCACTTTCGTTAGTTTTGCAGATTTGCCCTTGTGAGGTTGAAGCTGTGTTTTTTGCAGTGACAGAATTTTTTGCAGTGTTTTGTAATGGCGTCTGATTCTCTTTCATAGATTGTCACTGAAAAGCTTGACAAGAACAACTTCCAAGCATGGAAGTTTAGAATGACGAATTTCCTTATGGAAAAAGGATATTAGGAATTCGTTGCAGGAAATGAAGAAAAACCAGTTCTTCTTTATGTTCCCAACTAACAGCAAATGCAAGCATTTAAAGGATGGCATGAGAGAGCCAGAAAAGTTATGTACTGGCTGTCGATTAGTATTTCAGACTCTATGATTGTGCATATTCAGGATGCAAGTACGCCAAAGGAGGCATGGGATACTTTGTCAAAAATGTATAGCACAAATATGCAAGCCAGGAAAATGCAGCTCAAGCAAGAGTTGCGCAATGTGCAAAGAGAAAGTATGAGCATCAATGACTACCACATGAAGGTGAAGAAGATTGCAGATGCACTTGCTTCCATTGGGTCACCAGTGGAAGATGATGATTTAGTTTCTGTGACCTTGAATGGTCTAAGAAAGGATTATGCACAGTTCCGAACATCCATTTCCGTCCGTGAAAGATTTCCTGATTTTGAGGAGTTGATTGCTCTTCTAATTTCTGAGGAGCAGAGAAATGGTGATGCATCTTCTTCAGGAGGAACTTCAAAAGAAGCTGTCTTCTACTCAAATGCTGGAAGAGGTAGAGGTAGAGGTAGAGGAGGCCGATCTGGAGGCCGTGGTAGAAATCAGAATATACAGCAAACTCAAGAAAACCAGTCCTATGGAGGAGGACGTGGTAACTCTAGAGGCAGGGGGAGCCAAAGAGGTCGTGGTGGATGGCAAAGAGGCCAAAATGCAAACAGCAATGTTGAATGCTACTTCTGTGGTAAAATGGGTCATATGGCTAAAGACTGCTATAAAAATCAGAATGACATCATAAATGGAAAATTGCAACAAGGGACTTATGCATCTTCTAGTAGACAGGGTGATGATAGAAATGAGCATTTGTTTATGATGCAGCACATGACCAATTCTGTGACAAGTACAGAAGAAAGCAACGATGTGTGGTATGTTCACTCAGGTGCATCAAACCACATGACAGGTCATGCAGAATGGATGGAGGATGCAAGGAAAATGGAAAAACCAGGATTTGTGGAGACTGGTGATGATACTGCACATCCTATTGTGCAGATTGGAAAAATTTCTTTGTCTATGCAGGATGTGAAAAAGAAATACCTGTCGGATGTATTTCATGTCCTAAATATCACCAAGAACCTAGTTTTTGTCGATCAAATGGTTGAGCAGGGTTTGTAGGTCAGATTTAATCCTCATGATGCTTTGTTGAGGATATGAAAAATAAAGGTCGCTTGATAGCAAAAGGAAAGAAGAAGGGCAGAATGTTTACACTGGATGCAGACATACTTGAATTGAGTACAACAATGTTTGCACATGGGACCGGTGTAGTTGCAGATATTGATATCTGGCATAAACGCATTGGTCATGTTAATGTACAACGACTTGAATCAATGCAAGCCCAAAATATTGTTACAGGATTTCCTAAATTCAAGGTTGCAAAAATGCATAAGGTATGTGAAGCCTATCAATTTGGAAAACATGCAAGGAAACCATTTCCTAGACATGTTCAAGAGAGTAAGAAGCCATTGGAATTAATACACTCTGATGTGTGGACTACTAAAGCTGCATCTATTGGAGGCTGTCATTATTTTGTCACTTTTATTGATGACTATAGCAAAAAAGTTTGGGTGTATTTTATGAAAAAGAAAAGTGAAGTTTTTGGGCATTTCAAAACTCTTAAAGATATGGTTGAAAAAGAAACAGGCCTGCAAATAAAATGCCTAAGGTCATATGGAGGGGGAGAGTACCTCTCAAATGAGTTTGCAAGGTTCCTAAAGGAGAATGGCATAAAGCAGCAATATTCATGCAGTCATACCCCACAACAAAATGGAATTGCAAAAAGGAAAAATATGCATATTGGAGAGGTATCTCGTGCCATGCTCAACGAAAAAGACTTGCCAGATTTTTACGAGGCTGAAGAAGTTGCTATAGCAGTCTACATAATGAACAGGACTCCCATTGCAGCAATACATGGGATGACTCCAAAGAAGAGATATACTGGTAGGAAACCATATAATTCTCATTTGAAAATGTTTGGTTGCATTGCCTATGTTCATGTGCCAGATGAGTTGAGATCCAAGTTGGATCCAAAAGCTGAGAAGTGCATCTTTATTGGTTACTCTCTGTAGCAGCAGAAAGGGTATAGATGCTATAACCCTTCTACTTGTAAGTTTACAATGAGCAGAGATGTTGTTTTTTATGAGATGAGTAGCTGGTATAAACCAGCAAATGTGATTGATGATGTAGATACACAAAATGGTAATGCTGCACAGAATTCACAACAGCAGTCACAAAATATTAGTGGATTTGGAGTGTCCTCTAACAGTGGTTCACATTCTTCACCATGGACAGGCAGATTGAGATCAGGAGAATCTCCTCAAAGCAATGCAGATAGTGATATGCAAGTTTCACGAAAAGGAAAAGAGAAGGTAGATCAGCCCATGTTTGATGTGAATGCCGGTCACTCTTATGTGGATGGTGAATCCAGTGGCTCAGAACAGAGCATTGATGATGAGTTGGGTATTCCTTCTATTGTTACACCTGGAGTAAGGAAGATCAGGGATGTTTTGAGACCACCTGAGAGTGAACCTACTTTGCGCAGGTCTACTAGAGCTAGGTATCTTGTGGATAGGCTGAAATATGATGGATTTACAACCATTCACTATGCCTATATGGTCAAAGTGATACAGGAATCAAAACCCACTTCTTTTGAGCAAGCCATGGGAAAAGAAAAATGGGAAAAAGCCATGGATGAAGAAATGGATGCCTTGGAAGCAAATGCTACATGGGAATTGGTACATTTGCCTAAAGATAAGAATGCAATTGGTTGTAAGTGGGTTTATAAGATGAAGCACAATGCATATGGTTCTGTGAACAGATACAAGGCAAGATTAGTAGTCAAGGGGTATGCACAAACATATGGCATTGATTATGAAGAAATCTTCAGTCCAATTGCAAGGATGGCAACTGTAAGAGCAGTCATTGCAATGGCTACATCACAAGGATGGTCTTTACATCAGATGGATGTAAAGAATGCCTTCTTGCATGGTGATTTGCAAGAAGAGGTCTATATGGAGTAGCCACCAGGTTATGTGCATGCTATTCATCCTGAGTTTGTTTGCAAGTTGAAGAAAGCCTTGTATGGCTCGAAGCAAGCACCTAGAGCATGGTCTGACAAGGTAGGACAGTATCTTGTCACTATTGGCTTTTAGATTTCCAAGGCAAATTTCTCACTTTATGTGAGAAAAACAGAGAAAGGTATTATGCTACTTGTCATTTATATTGATGATTTGATTATGATAGGTGATAGTGATGAAGATATCCTTCATGTGAAAATGCTATTGAAGCAGAAGTTTGAGATGAAGGATTTGGGAGAGCTGCGTTATTTCTTGGGCATTGAGGTGATTAGATCACCAAGTGGGATACGACTCTTGCAGAGGCAGTATGGATTGAACATGCTATCCAAATATGGGATGACAGGCTGAGCGCTGATGTAGGTGAGCTTCTGGAAGACCCTACTATGTACAGACGCATAGTAGGAAGTTTGATTTATATGACTATTAACAGGCCAGATTTGAGCTATGCTATTGGATTGGTAAGTCAGTTTATGCAGGCTCCAAGGAAACCGCATTTGGATGCGGCTAGACGCATACTCAGGTATGTGAAGTCCACATTACAGTATGGACTATTTTATGAGACTTGGGTTCAGATACAGTTGCATGGATACACTGATGCTGATTGGGCTGGTAGTATTTCTGATAGACGATCTACCAGTGGATATGTGTTCTCTTTTGGGAGTGCTGCAATCACTTGGAGCAACAAGAAACAGCCTACAGTTGCCTTGTCGAGCACAAAGGCTGAGTACAGGGGTGTAGCAACGGCTGCATGTGAGGTAGCTTGGTTGCATAAGCTACTTTATGATATACATCAGCCCTACAGATGGGCCAATTGTCATTTATTGTGACAACATGAGTAGTATACACTTGGCAAATAACCCAGTCTATCGTGCTAGAACAAAGCACATTGAGGTGTATTATCACTATGTGCGGGAGAGGGTTTTACTAGGTCTTATTGATCTAGTTTATGTCAGCACAGAAGATCAGGTAGCTGACATATTTACGAAGGCATTGGGTGCAGAGAAACTGCGCAAGTTCAGAGACCTGCTTGGTGTGAAGAAATTGGGATTGAGCTTGAGGGGGAGTGTTGAGATATCGAGCTCCACTCGTGATATGCCAGGGTGACTGTTGTGCATTTATGTCACCGACTTGTTAGCTGCAGATGCGGTTGGTACACCACCCATGAATAATAGCTAGATGACAACTATCCTTATCTACTCTAGTTCGTGGCTTAGTTAGTATGCCACCTTAGTTAGTTGAGTTTGGTTTGATACCCATATATAGGGTTCTTCTATTTCTCTGTACTAGAGTTCTTTTTTGGTTTACACAACTAAGAAGAGGAAAATTGTTTTCAGCCTCCACCTTTATGTGTATTTCCCCCATTGTGTAAGTGAGAAAGCTACAAGTGAGACTCCTTCCTTCTCTCCCAAAATCTTGACACATTGGAGGAGTCTGATAAGACTTCGATAGAGGTAGACCCATTACCTTTCTGCAACCCATACAACTTCATGTTGGGTCCTCTGCCTAGGTTTAGGGTTCATTTGAACGAACCTGTCCTTGCTCTAGCTTCAAAAAGCCATGGTCGCCCCAGCAGTAGAGGGTACGAGGTCCCATAAGAATTTGGTTTCACCACCAGATAGGTCAGCAGTAATCTTTTCCTGCAATTGTTGTCTTCACATATAGGAGAATGCCCTAAGGCTTGATTCTGCTCTGATCTGCCAGTCTGATAAGCCACTGTGTAGGTTGCATACCTTGTAAGCCTAGGTCCTTCATTGTCACATCGATCATTATATTTACTGATGAGCCTCCATCAATCAATGTATCTGAAATAAAGCATCCTTCTATCCATACACTAATCTCTGGGGTACCAGGATCTAGTAAGGCATTGGCTACATCCACTTCTTTTACAAACTCTGGGGCCTTATTGCTCTTGGTCGCTATTGAAGGAGCAATCCTTAATCCACATCTTCAAGTCAAGATGCTTTTGAATTTCTTTCGGCAGCTAGGAGATAGCATCAACAACTATCGGAATGTTAAGTTTGGTTTAAAAGTGTCTAGGTCTTTTACCAAGTCATATTCTTTGATAGGATCCACGGGCTTCTCCAGCCTGCTCTGGGGAAAGCGGGTACACCCATTTTTATCTTTCCTTTTTTTTCTAGCAATGGCAGCATCAACACTTCTTTTGTTTCTAGAGGTGCCTCTGTAGTATCGTCTATCTCCTGGACTTCTAGTCCTATTTCTGGGACTGTCTCTGTGACTCTCTGTGGCACTGCAATGCTCTGTACTACACTGTTCTGTCATGTACTGCTATGTCCCTCTATTGGCAAGTTGAAATTCACAGTCTTGGCAAGGGAGTTGTTCTCTTTTTGGACAACTAGTTCATTCTTCTTGGTGCACATGATAGCGGCAACTTCCAACTCTACCAAATTGGAGGTAGGCTCTTGTGCCTTCTGTTGGCTATCAGTGGCATTAGCCTTGACAGGGGCTAGACTTGGACAGTCATTTGTAGTGTGGCCTTCTCCTTTGCATTGGCTGCATAAGGGCTTGTAATCCACAAATCTTCTAGGGTTTGGACGATTCGGGGAGATATGATCCTTTTCTCCACATCTGTAACATTCCACATTAGATCTCTAAACTGTCATCCTCTGTAATTTTGAGAGGAAAACCTCCTTGGACCAAAATTAGGACCCAAATCCCTAGGCTTTGGTCCAATGTCCCGCGTTGTCATTTTGGATTCTAGCAAGTTGAACCTTGTGTTTTCATCTTTCTGTCTTCGTTCATGCATCTCTTTTAGAGAGCAAATATCCTCTGTATGGTTCTTCCTCAAAATAGGAATAGAAGGCTCTAGAAATGGTTGGTTTTTAGGTACATTCAGTGGCTAGATGTCCTACTTTATGGCACTTCTCGCACCATGTATTAGAATGCATCACATCTCTCACAGCTCCCATAGGGGTGGATATATTGGCGGTATTCACCTTGAGTGTCTGTAGTTGCTCTGTAATCACACCCATAAGCTCTTTTTTTATACTTGCGATTGAGTAGGATAAGTAGTCCTTCAAATTTTCACCTCCTGAAGTACTTGTAGTAGGGTTTTGGGAAGCTTCTATAATTACTGCATATACAAGTTGGGTTGATCCACAGGGTCCTCTGTTCTGGTTCTGATTCAGAGCTCCTGTTGAGACTTGGGGTTGTTGATTCCAATTGGTAGGGTTCTACTGTTGCTAAGTCACCATTGGAGGAACTGTTTGAGGCCTCTGTTGTTGTGGTTGAACCATCATTTGAGGCACTGACGTCTACGGCGACCACTGTCGCTTAGGTCCACTGTACTGCGGCACTGTTTGCATGTGGGGATAAGGGTAGGGAACTGCCCCTAGGACTGCATTTGGTGATTATACCATTCCTGGCATGGGAGGAGGTAAGACTCATCTTCCTGGAGTCATTGAAACCTTGCTTCAACTTCGTCATACAATCTTGCACCTTCCACTGCAGCTTGCAGATTGACTAGTCTTCTCAATTCCACGAACTTGCAGATTGACTAGTCTTCTCAATTCCACAAACTTCTGGTTGTAGGCCTCTGAGGAACACTCTTTTTTGGATACCTTTGTCCAAATGATGGTTAGTCCATCTCTTTAGGATGGATTCCATTCGTGAGACATAAGCTTCTACTCTTTCTTTAGAGAACTGACTTAGGTTCATGAACTCCTCTCGCGTCCGCTCTTCAAAACCTTCACACCTAAATTTAGTGAGGAATGCCAACTTCAGGTCGTCCCATGTGCCAAAAGTTTATGCTGCCTGTCTCTCATACCATTGAAATGTCGCACCTTTGAAGGTGCCGGGGAAGATTGCTAACCAATGCTCAGGGGTTTTGGCATTGTTAGCCACACATGCTACCATAAACTCTACTACATGAAGATCAAAGTCTTCATTGTACTCTCCCTTAAAAATTGGCAATGGGACTACATTTGCTGGCCTGTCATCAATATTTCCAGGACGAATTTGACTAGGAAGGGTACCTTGAGTCACCATGGGGACTTCTGTAAATAGTGCTTTTAGGGTGTCAAAGAAGGTTTCTGCTGCAAGCTTGTTCTCAGCCTTGATTCTTGCCTACTCTCTTCTCATGTACCTCTGGACTCGTTCTAACACTTGCCTCTTGATTGTGTCATTCATCAGGGGCTTGGCTTCAACCAACTGGTCTATACTCAACAGAATAGAATCAGAGAGGGGCTTCAGTATCTGGAGGATTATCTGTTGCTTCAACAGGAAGAGGAAATAGTCCACTGCATAGAGCTTATATCATGATGGTAATATGCTTCCGCCATTGTGGGATGAGCTTCTTGTGGAAAGCAGATTTGGCAATAAGAATCTCCAACTCTTCAGTGGAAGAAGGAACTTTGCAAACATCCATTGAATTCTCCTCCTCTTGGCAATGCCATTTCCTTCATTTTCAGCCTCTTTTGATGCTTGTTGATGGCAAGTTTCCCTGGCTGCGCACCAAAAACATGGAGCTCCAAGGGAGACACCAAGGAAAAGGGAATTCTATTGCAAGAAAATCTATCTTGTAACATCAACAAGCTTTTATTTCATTCTTTTGATGACCAAAACAAGGAAAATAGCAAATCTTCACGCAGCATCATAGTAGATATCTCCCACGGATTTGATAGAATCAACCATAATCTTCAATATCTTCACAAAATCCATCAATAGAACAAGAAACATAAAATAATACACCATTTTTTAATGGAAATAATCACATAGTATTCATCTTCATTGTCTTTATAGCTTTCTCTCTCAATCTCTCATAGTAGATACATTGTTTTGATAGAATTGGCTATCTCTGGCGCTCTCTCTACCAATAGTACATCATCTCCTCACTGCAATACTCAATAATGGAACTTAATAATCCTTCTTAGGTTGTGGATGCACCTCCCAAGAGGTATGAGAGGTATGAAAGGGCACCAAAGCCACTACAGTATCTCTTCATAGCTCACTACTGTCATTGTCACTCTAGTCTTCTCTTCAGCCTTTAGCTGCTTCTTCCATTTGTTTTAGCCCTTTTGAACTTAGATTCATCCTTTCCAAAAGTTAGAAAAATTTCCCAAAGTCACACATACATTCTACATAACACTTACAAAAGATCTACAGAACAGAACAGAACAGGAACAAAGCAAAGATAGAGGCTCTACAGAAGGTCTACAAAGGGTTACAAAAGGTCATCAGAGAATAGTAGATCCTCATAACTCATACTAAAACCATTCCAAACTATCAAAAACTATTCAATAATCTTTCAAAAGACCTCAACCTTCATCAATCATTAATCCATGCTTCATACAAAAGAAAATTAGAACAAAACAGAAGCTAAACAGAAGGTATTTGAACCAATCAGAACTTCAACAGAACCTACCAGAACATCACAAAGGTTCATATTTCCACTAAGAATCATCATGATCTTCCAAAGCATAATCAATATCATCCAAAACACTCTCAAACACTTCCAAAAATAACTAATCATCATTCAAAATCCATCAAAAATCAACCATTCAAGTATCAAAAACAACAAAAATTAGTCAAAAATTCAATCTCTTTCCACTCTCAACAATGCTCTTCAAGATTTTTTTTTTTTTGAATACTAGCCATATTATTAAAAAGTTCATATCTAAGTGATATTAAACTCTATAAGTATTACAAATAATAAATCTGTCTACATAATTATATAGATATACGTAAGGTATGAAACCAACATTGGGTTGTCTTAGCCATGTTTGTGTTTTCTATAGATGTTATATGTAGGTATAAATGTATGTATGTATATTAATTCAGGTCAAAGTTGATAGAGAGAGCTCATTTCACTTGTTCAATCATCTCTACAAAAAGAGAGTGTTCTTGTAGGGTTGTTTTGTGTGTCTCCACACAGAGAGAGAGTGTGAGTGAGTGAGTGAGTGAGTGAGTGAGTGAGTGAGTGTGAAATGGATAAGAATGAGATTCTAGAAATAGCCCTTGAGCCTATTATGAAATGCAATAATCATATAGATTGTACTCTAATGCATGTGTTGGCTATCTTGCCATCATAAATGCCTTAGATGTTTCCATATGCTAAAGATGCAAGTTAGTTTGATGTGTAAAGGTAATTGGATTTGTAGGATGGGTTTCAATTTACTAATACTCGAACATATAAAACACAATTCTAATATTGATCAAGGCTTTGATATGGAGGATATTAGCATAGTTGACACTCGTGGTGGTGAAATCATTTACATATTTAACAAAGTCTATTTTGTCCTAATCATATTACATTGCATAAATTAAGTAGTATAGCTGCATGCTATCATATAATAAGGATGTTAGGATGAAATCTTCGGAGGACCTTTTTGTTTCTATGAGGCCATCTTGAAGATAGTTAAGCATCTCACCTTGCTCATAAGAAAACTCTTATTCTTTGATCACTCATTGCTCTCCATGGTGCCATAAAGGTCATGATTGAGCTTTAGAAGTTTCTTGAGCAATAAAGCCCTATTTGGGTGGAGGCTAGTCTATTTGGGTGTAGGTTGAAGTTTGCCACATGGTCTCTACCCACTTTTAATAGATGGTATGTTCGAAACTGGGGAGGTTTTGGTTTGCCCTAGCATACATATAGTGAATAGGAATTGACTTTGTATGCTTTGGTATACATCCAAGAGGTGCTTTGGTTATTTTCATTTGAGATTTGTTTTGCTCAAACAATACATGTCTCATTCTTTGGTTACAAATTGTTAAAAGTCAAAATTTGACATGTATGCTTGCTTTCTATTAATTCTCTCATGGGTAGTTGTGACACTTCATATAGTAGGATGCCCTTCCAAGAAGGACTCTAATATTGATGTGAATGATGATATTTAGATGTGTGATGCTGGTTTTTTTGTAGTCATACAAAAATACTTTGCTTACATATCAAGAAAGAGGGCAACCAACTAATTCAACCCTTATGCTCATTCAATTGTTAATGGTATGAGGTATGAAACAAAAGAGGAAGAAGTGAGAGATTGCACAACTTGCTAGTAGCCAAGAGACTCTTAATAAAGTGCTTCACACTTACATGAGGGGGAAGGATAAACCCATTGGGAAGCTTGTATTTAAGATAGGGGTCATTGAGTACTACACTCTATTATAAATTGTGGTCTTGAGTGGACATGTTGTGTGATTCACGTCCTTTCTTTGCCTTTGATTCGTAGTTGGAAAATGATTACATCTTGTGATACATTATTCCCATGTCAAAATACTAAGAATATTAATAAGCTTCCTATTTCAAAGAGGGATGGTTGTGACAAATGCATCTACATTGTTGGTTGATTTTTTGGATAAGGGGAGATTGGTTGGATTGGAAATAAAGGCGCATGGATGGTAGTAATAACTTATACACGAGGTTGTCTCTTTGTCTCTTAAGAAAACTGCTGCCACTTCCAATGTTTGAGGCTTTTTTTTTTCTCATAGAAAACAACGTGGTATGTAGAGAGTGTTGCATGCACTAGTTAGAATATTCTATGAGCAACCAATAGAGAGACTTTGAAGCACATTTAGAAATTTCTATAAATAGGCACTAAATTTGAAGTTTAAATGGGAATTTATGCATGAAAATAATGATAATTAGAACATAACAAGAATTTCAAACTTGTGAACAATACATTTTGACTTTGCATGACATCATATTGAAAGAAATAGGGTGGAAGATTCAAAGAGGGTTGAATGGAGGGGACACAAGAGGAGTGACGTAGGAGCTTTTACATCAAAGAGAAGCTATATTTTGTCAGGGGGAGGTACCAGTGAATGACAACATACATTTTATGCTTCTTCTTCCTACTCTTCTTTTTAGGAGCAACACATTTTACTTCTTATTCTTCTCCTCAAGAGCACGCAAGTCTTTCCAATTCTTTCTTTTCAAGGTAAAATTTCATCCTCTTCTTCTTTTCATTCTTATGAACAAGTATGCTACCTCTTTCTAATTTCACTACAACACATGAAAGGTATTCCATGGAAATATTTGACACGAATACAAATGAAAATGCTTTAAAATGTCAAGCCTTGCCCATAAATATGTTTGTTGAAAAGGTCCTCAATATAGGCATTCGGGCTCCTTTTACGATGTAAATCCCAAGGAGTGTAACAAAATCATACCAACACCCATTTAAGAAATATTTAGTATGGATTTGGTCCTCCAAGGATCAAATTCCTACATTATCCCATGGTACATTACATATTCTTTCGCTAACTCAATCGCCAAAACAAGTACTACAGCCATGCTAGAAAAAAACAAATACACAATAAATATTGGGTTTAATAGATATAATATTATGATGATTTATGCAATCCAAACCTCAAACATAAACAACATTAAGCATAATATTGATGGAGTCTACCCTGAAGGAGGCCCAACTATTGTTCCCAAGATGTGATGAAGAACCTATTGTAAGCCACGTATAGGCCACCTCTGCTTGTCACAATTTTCCTTTAGGTCATTCTTGATTTTCTTTCATTGATCCTAGTCAAGACATCTAGGCTTTATTTAAGCCATTGTTGTAAGCATCATGTACCTTCAAACAAAATATGGGTTAGGCATTTCCAAATGCATGTCTATATATAAGCATTTGAAACTCTATTAGAGACAAATGATTATGCAAACTCACCATGGAGAGTATGGGTGATATAATAATTGATAAGCATTTGAAACTCTATTAGAGACAAATGATTATGCAAACTCACCATGGAGAGTATGGGTGATATAATCATTGTGGGGTGGTCTTGGTTTCTCCATTTCTCTTCAATTCTATGGTGATACTCCTATACGACAAACTCATGCAACCAAATGATGAGTCTCTTCCCTTTGTTATTCATGACCAAGTACCTATACAGTTGTTGTTTGTGTATTATATGTCAGGCATGGGAGTCCTATCCTTGCAAGATATAGTAATCTCAAAGCAAAGTGGTGATCTCTACTACTTGAGCTCTATGTGTCCCTAGTCCAAACTCCCATGGCCACATCAAAGCTAGCCTATCAAGATAGCTTTTATGGCATCTATTCCAATGAGTTCAAAGAAAATATATTGACATGTATATTTAGAGGGAGAGGGAGAGGGAGAGGGAGAGGAAGAGAGAGATAAATAGGGAAGTAAAGAGAGGGAGGGAGAAGAAGAAATAGAAATAAAGGAAAGGAGTGAAGATAAGAGAGGTAGGAAGACATAAATATACATACATACATACATACATACATATATATATATATATATATATAGAGAGAGAGAGAGAGAGAGATTAAAAATAGAGAGAGTAAAGGAAAAAATAGAAAAAGAGGGAGGGGTAGAGATAAAGAGGAGGGAGGGAGAGATAAAATTATATAGAGAGAGGAATAAAGAAAGAGAGGGAGAGGGAGAGAGGGAAGGGGAGGGAGAGAGAGAAATAGAGAGAGGCTAGGGAGGAAGAGATAACAATAGAGAGGGAGGGAGAGATAAATATATATATATATATATATATATAGAGGCAGAGGGAGATAGAAATGGAGACTGAGAGAGAAAAATAGAGAGAGGGAGAGAGAAAGAGGTAGAGAGGAATTGCGAAAGGGAGAGGGAGAGGTATACAGGGTTGAGTTTACACTAGCTTCACAAAATAGATAGATCTTGACAACTTTAAGATCTTCCATCCATTTTACCCTTTTCAAATTATTTTGAAGCTAAGCTAGACGGCTTGCATCTATATAGTAGTATCCTTTGCTAATCATCCACCGTCTTTCACAATATAGAGGCGAAGGGTTGTACAACTGATCTAGTACCCGCATCATCTGATTCCTCTAGGCAAGACTAGATGAATGCATAGCTAATATAAATATTACTCAAAAGATCACTTGTTTCCAAGATTCGTTAGTTTACCATAATTTAAAAACATACATTAACAAAGAGAAGAAAACATGTCCTAGGCTATATTTACCATCCAAGAATTTTTTTTATTAAGCTTACGTCATATTCTATTCTAACGAGGGCTCTAATGTCAACTGTGAGGTGTTCGCCAGTTTCAATCCAAGGTACACCTTTTTGTAGTCCATCAGTAGGTTTTCCAAAATGGTGCCACCGATGCTCCCTTAGAGTATCACAGGGTTTGTCAATTAGGCCCTACTGAGTCTACATCTCAACAGAAGAGTTCCAGTCGAACCCACCAGGATCGACTTTTTTTGTTGCGTTTCTAAAATCAAATGAGTCTCCTAACAGCCAGCTAGCATAAGTAATTTTGAGTTCCCACTTCCTACAAGATTACTTGAATTGAAGCGAACTTGCCATTACACTTGGTTCAAAGAGAATGGGAGACGGAGGGGAGTGCGGCATGTCAACCCTCTTGCCCATAAGGCAAAATCCTATTTCGGTCCCCCTAAAACAATGCAAATCAGTTCTACCTAACAACTAGTTGGTTAATTTATCGTCTTCCTATTTCTATCGCTAATTTAGAAAAGATCCCAACTAATCGGGACCACCTTATCGTTGGACGAACCCGTCGGGTGTCACGTTCACCCACTTTCCTTTGATGATAGTATCATCTTTAGTTTTTTAATTTACAACACATTTAATTACCTACAACACATTTATTGAAGCTTACTTAATTAGTCAGTTAAATCACAAGTTCCTTCACATAATTTATCTCATGCACATGCATACAATTCAAACTGTCCTTCAATAAAAAACAAATTCATTTATTATATTGGAAGTTTATTGCAATTTCCATCTTTTCAATCTTGCAGAAGATGTTGGGGGTAAGGGTGCCTTTGCCTAGCCGCCCGTGTATTACTACACTGACAGTACCAGCCACTGCACACTACAGCTGGCAAGCGCTCATCACAGTCACTTATTCTTTATTCTTTTAGTCACAGTTTCAATAAAGGAAGGCCCGGCCACACATTGTGGTTGTTGGAGTTCCCACTTTTGAGTCTCTCTCTCTCTTGGCTCTTGCTCTCCATCTGCCATAGCTCTCACTGCCAAGCTTCTTCCTCCTAGGTTCCACTTCCCTTTCAACTGGTATCAGAGCAAAGGCATTGGAGCTTGCCCGGCATTCTCTTCAGCCCTGATTTGAAGAGCTTCAACTTGAGCTTCAATGGCAGCTATGGCACCTTCATTTGCAAGTATGTTTTGATCTCCCGCCTCCTCCTTGAGCTTTCAGACCTTCATTGGCTTCTTTCAAGGCTGCATTGGATCCCCCTCGACATTTCCAAGTGTCCCTGAGGACTATTGCAGACCCCCAGCCCCTAGGAATAGCCAGCGCAAATTTCAATGCATTTTTAAGGGGCTAACCTGACCTACTCCTAGCATTTCCTTGCTCTTCCTCAGCTTCCCGGCACTCTTGGCAACCTTCCCGATCATTGTTTGACTCCCCATATTGTTTGATGCTTCTTGGCATTGCCCGTTTGATACCTATTGATGCCCGGTGATGCCCAGATGTTATGGGATGCTATGTTTATGCTTTGGGATTGATTTAGAGCAGATTTAAGCACTGTTTGAGCTTCATTTAACAATAAATTGCTTGTTGTAATACAGTGGGCTGAAGCTCATTTACTTGGTGTATGCATTGGTTCATGGATACGGGGTGCTTATTACTAGAGGTTTGAATGATAATACCGATGTATTTGGAGATTGTCCAATGCCTCTTCTTGGTTCCAGAATGCTTTTGAGCCTGGATTAGGCTCCGACTTGGTCGTTCTTCCACTGGCATTTGGCTTCAATTGGCATGCTTTGGACTGGTCTATGCCTATTATCACTGCTTGATATTTAGGCTTCTTGCATTTATGCTTTGGTTAGCTATGGATGCCACTTGGTTTGCCCATGCTTGACAGTGATGCCATGAGGCATATTCCACGATGGATTCTGTGAGGTTTTGCAGTGGATTTTGTAAAATTTTATTTATTTCGGGGCTCATACACAAGGTGGATTCCTTGTGCGAAAAGTCGATGGGGATGCTTGTCCTTTTCAGCCGTCTTGTTAATTTAATGTGCAAGTGGGTGATTCCATAGCGGGTGATTCGGCAAAATACATATTTAAATTAATAGACGTTTATGAGTTTAGAGTGCACACTCGTAATAAATTAAGGTTAGGATTGAGTTCTAACCAATTTATTTATTTTGTAGCTAAAGACTGCTAGGTATTCACTTTTGTCGGTTTAATTTTATTATTTTTCAACAATTGTGAATGCTTCAGTTGATGTGTAGAGCAGGCAACGGTGGTGTTGGGAAGCATTGGGTGATAGCGTGTATTCAAGTTATTTAGAAGAAATTATCATTTTGATGGGCGCACATCTTAGGCGTGGCACCAATATTTATTTTGACGCGCTTATTTATTGAAGTGTCTGATATTTATTTATTATTTTATATGTGCATGGGCGCACGATTTAAATATTTGTTATTGGACATTATATTTGGGTACCACCCGACTCTTTGGGCGCCCAATAGCTTTAATTCTTTAGTGGGACAAAAGCAAACACAAAATACATCAAATACATGCTTTATGAAGCGCTCACACAATGCATGGGGGGAGATTGTACCCAATTGGTCTTTTGCTTCATCTCGTGCAAGTCTTCTCTCTTGTTTTTTGTGAAAAAGTAGAGTCTTCTTATTCTTGGGGACCTTCTAGCGCTCACTATGTGCGCATACAACATCCGATCTGTGCACCAGACAGTTACTTGGAGCTTCATTTTTAGATGTATTTGAGCATTTTGGATCTACTGGGCATTACATTTGGTTGTCAGTTACATGTTCTTTGAATGCTTTCAGGCTTATGCTTTACGGGTTGGGATTTATGCTCCGAATGTACCCTACTGGGATTTGGCATGTCTAATGCTATGTATTCGATGTATTAGAGCATTGCTTTCTCTCTTTGCATCTGACTTTACTTCGAGTGGGAGACTCTTGGTATATTCGGATGTACACAGAGTCTTATTTACACTTGAGCTTGAGCTTGTGGGACAGTTACATGCATTTGCTCTCTTGAGAGTTTTATGTCTGCAATTAGTCTGTAGTGGACTGATTTGATACGCCTATTGGGGCTGACACCTATCTCTATCACAGGTTTGTTAGTTTTTTATGCATCTTTTATGGTTATGTATTGAGCTTCTTGCTCTATCAGTTGTGTTTGTGCTTGGTCTCTTCTCTTACCCTGAGACCCATTACATGCATAACTTCTAGACCTATGAGTTGTCTCTTGCCTGACAAGTGATTGGTTTGATAGTTCTTGGTACCTTCTTGCCCCTAGACACTCACTGTTGGATGTATCTTGCTACTTGGTAGGTGCAGTGACATATGTATCAGTGCTTGCTTCATTTTGGAAGAGTTTTACATATTGCTGTCACTTATTACAGCAAGCTGAAATCTACAGATTTTCAGTACTTCTATGAGGGTAATACTTACTATTTGATGTTATCTTGGTCATGTTTGGTGGATAGGTGCTTCTCTTGGTGATATCCACTCTTTCAGCCAATTTTAGCAGTGGTTTTAGTTCATTTTTTGCTAATTACATCAACATGCAAATTTACCTTTTTTGCTTTGATTTGGGACAGTATGGCTGGTCATGTGAAAGACAGCTCTCTTTAACATTGCCAAGTTGGATGGTACCAACTATGGGTATTGGAAGTCCCAAATATGGCAGGTTTTGGTGCAGAAGTTGCAAATTAAACCCTTGTGTTTCAAAGGTGTTAAACCTAAAGATATGGATGATGATGTTTGGATGGAAGTTGATGAGCTATGCAAGTCTACCATTATTTTGTCACTCTTAGAAGAGGTCCATCATAATGTTGTTGAAGATGAGAATCAGAGTGCATGGGATTTATGGAAGAAGATTCAGGAGCTCTATGCGTAGCAGAGTCCTGTGTTACAGATGTATTGGCTGAAGTAGTTAATGGACCTTTGCATGAAGGAGGGGACCTCCCTATCATCTCATTTCAATCAGTTTCATGCTATCATGAAGAGTCTGTTGTCACACGGTATTGAGTTCAAAGACAACTTGCACACGTTGTTTCTGCTTGGCACCTTGCCTGAATCATGGGATGTCTTCCATGTACTGCCATATGCACGAACAAGCTTGATGGGCTGGAAATCAAAGATATTGAGAGTGCTTTATTGACTGAGAAAATCAACAGGAGAAACAATGATGCTTCCCGCTCTTCACATGCATTGACTGTTAGAGGTGGCAGACATGGCAGGCATGATAATGATCATAAGGACAGGGACTCTCAGAAGTCCAAGTCCAAGTCACGTGGTCACAGTAAGTCCCATGGATGGAAGTCTAATCTTACCTGTCATTATTGTGGGAAAGCAGGACATATTAGGCCACAGTTCTATAAAATGCGCGATGATAAGCACAAGGAAAAGGGAAAAGAAAAAGTGCAAGAAAAGCCTTTGAGCATAGTATTGTACCTACAAAGTCCAGTGTGAAGATAGAAGAGGTTCATGTCATGCAGGCCACTGATTCAGATGATGATTATATACTTGCAGCTTCTTCATGTGATGCCTTACAGGCTTTTGAGATACATTCTATGTATGCACAATGCTGGCTCTTGGATTTGGGTGTGTCCTTTCATGTGACACCCTATAGAGATTGGTTTTATACCTATCGTACCATGTCTAGTTCTGCGTGTCTCGGTGATGACAGGTCTCTTGACATTGTGGGCATTGAAGATGTTAGGTTGTAGTTTTCTTTTGGCAATTCTTTTATTTTGCATGATGTACGCCATGTACTTGTGTTGACTCGCAGCCTTATGTCAGCTAGACAGCTTGATGATGTAGGGTATTTTGTGTTTTTTGGAGACTCTGCATGGAAGATTACTCGTGGCAAGCTTGTGCTTGCAAGAGGTGCCAAGTCTGATAGCCTTTATCCCTTACTTGTATCTGGAGCTACATTGGATCATGTTTTGTCTGTGGGTTCTATTCCCCATGTATCCCTTTGGCATGCTCATTTGGGGCATATGTCTCTTAAAGGAATGAAAATGCTCCATGCTTTGCAGTATCTTCCGCCTTTTGACTCTTCGCATTTTGATTCTCGTGATCATTGTTTGTATGGTAGGCATACTAGAAATATGTATAAAAAGTTTGGTAAGAAATGCATGGGTGAGCCCTTGGCTCTTCTGCACTCAGATGTATGTGGCCCCATGCCCTGTTAGTCACTTGGTGGGGCAAAGTACTTTGTTACTTTCATAGATGATTAGTCACGTAAGGTTTGGGCTTATCCCATAAAGAGAAAATCCGATGTCTTAGACACATTTCAGCTTTGGCTTGCATTGGCAAAGAACCAGTCTGGGAAAAGGCTCAAATTCCTAAGTTCAGATAATGGGGGTGAGTATGTATCACGTGCTTTTGAATAGTTTTGTGATGAACGGGGTATTAAGCGTCAGTTGAACGCCCCTTACACCCCTCCCCAGAATGGCATGGCTGAATGCATGAATCGGACCATTCAAGAAAGGGTCCGTAGCATGCTTAACTAGGATGTCTTACCACAGCACTTTTGGACTGAGCCAGTTACTATTGTAGTGCATCTCATGAACAGGTCACCTAGCAGTAGCATTGGCTTTCAGGTTGCAGAGGAGGTATGGGTAGGCAAGCCCCCCTCTTATGATCATTTGCATGTCTTTGGATGTGAGGCATTCTGCCATGTGTCCAAGGACAAACGCAATAAGCTGGATCCTAAAAGTGTCAAATGCATTTTCATTGGCTATGGAGATGCAGGAGAGATGGGCCACCACCTATGGGATCCGTAGGCATGGAAAGTGATCCACAGCAATGATGTCATCTTTCATGAGGACAAAATGCATATGCAACCTGAGAAAGTGGTTGAGGTACGTAGAGTTATCTTTCAGGAGGAGGAGCCACTTGCTCCGTTCAGCCCGCTCCGTGGCTAGCTAGATAGCATGCAGCATCACTTGATGCTCATACCCCAAATGTTAGACATGTTGATATTAGATAGAATGTCGGTCAGGCACAGCAGAGCCTGGGTTGAGGCATTCTACTAGGGATAGACGACCTTCTGACCAATTTGTACCCTCTATGGATTATGTATTGGTTACAGATGCAGGAGAGCCTCTCACTTATGATGAGGCTATGCACTAGGATTTCGCATGTTATCAATCCTTCAAAGCAAGGGTGATTGTCACTCTTGGGAGAGGGCTATGTTTTCTAAGCTTAACTCATTGCATAAGAATTAGACTTGGGATTCGGTTTCCTTGCCTCGGGGTAAGAAGGCTTTGCCATGCAAGTGGGTGCACAAGTTGAAAAGTACCCCTGGACACCCCAAGTTGGCATACAAGGCTTGATTGGTTGCTAAGGGTTTTAAGTAGGAGCATGGTGTTGACTTTGATGAAGTCTTTTCTCCTATGGTCAAGATGATCACCCTATGCTTAGTCTTGGCCTTGGTTGCACAACTTGACCTGGACTTGTACCAGATGGATGTCAAGACGGTTTTTTTACATGGGGACTTGCATGATGAGATTTACATGGAGCAGCCTAAGGGCTTTGAAGACCTTGGTAGAAAACACCTAGTGTGCAAGTTAAAGAAGAGTCTATATGGCTTGAAGTAGGCACCTAGGGAATGGTACCATAAGTTTGATGCATTCATGCAGTCACAGGGCTACAGCCGCAGTACTATGGATCCATGCTTGTATACAAAGAAAGCCACTAACGGTTCTTTACTGATTTTGGTACTCTATGTGGATGACATGCTTTTAGCAGGGATAGCTCATGAGGAGCTAGATGCTCTTAAGGCTCAGCTAAAGAAGAGATTTGAGATGAAAGATCTGAGACAGGCCTCTCATATACTTGGTATGTGCATTATCCACGATAGATCTCAGGGACTACTCTATCTGTCACATAGCGAGTACATTCATAAAGTCCTTGAGCGCTTCCAACATTGGGATGCCATGAAGGGTATCATGAAGTACCTGAAGGGCACAATAGATATGTGTCTTTGTTATGGCAGCCAGGATATAGGGGTCGTGGGGTACACTGACTCTGATTATGCAGGACATGCAGATAGTAGGAAGTCAACTTCTAGCTATGTATTCACTTATGCTGGAGGGGCTATCTCTTGGATATCCAGGGCGCAGAAGTGTACGACCCTTTCTACTACAGAGGCCGAATATATTGCAACCACAGAGGCTTGCAAGGAGGCTATCTGATTAGGCTGTTTGATTGCAAACCTTGGTATGGCAGGTGCTATGCCACTGCATTCGGATTCTATGAGTGCCATTCAGTGGCCAAGAATCTGGTCTTCCATGCGAAGACAAAACATATTGAGGTGAGGTATCACTTCATTCGTGAGGTCATTGAGGACAGGTTTGTTGACCTTGTCAAGATTCCAATTGAGCAGAATCCTACAGGCTTACTCACGAAGAGCCTCACTACCGAGTGCTTTGCCTTCCTCAGGAGATTGATGGGCATTGGATGAGATGACGTCTTTTCCCTCATCCTATTATACATGTGTACATGTTGTATTGTCTTTTCTTTTTTCTCTCTCATTGGGGCAGATTTGCCTTTAAGTGGGAGGTTGTTGGGGGTAAAGGCGCCTCCACCTAGCCGCCCGTATATTACTACATTGATAGTACCCATCACTGCACACTACAGGTGGCAAGTGCCCGTCACAGTCACTTTTTCTTTATTCTTTTAGTGACAGCTTGAATAAAGGAAGGCCCGGCCACACATTGTGGTTGTTGGAGTTCCCACTTTTGAGTCTCTCTCTCTCTTAGCTCTTGCTCTCCATCCACCATAGCTCTCACCGCCAAGCTTCTTCCCCCTAGGTTCCACTTCCCTTTTAGAAGATGTACAGAATTCCACGAGGGTATTTTGTCCACCAAGATTCCACCCTTTAATAATATTTAGGGTTCCAAGTTTCCAACCTGGGTCGCAAAGGGGCTCATTAAATTCTAGGAATAATGCAGAATTTACGGCCAGAGCCCCCCTGGCACCCACATCTCTTACTTCCCAAGACTATCCCTATGGACAAACCTTTCGCTACTACAGAGCTAGTCTAAGCCTCTCTAAGCGATAACCATGACCCCCTTGGGGTAGGGTCTCGAAGCTAGCTTGGGAATAGCCTAGCGCGATCTTTTCCTTTTATCCTCTTTGTCAACGTTTTTAATCAAAGATCTAGTTTTTAGCAAACACAAACAATCCTTTCAAACATATGTCAATGATGCAATGAAAATCATACCATCGTGCGGCTCACAGCTTCACATAGGCCAAGGTAGATCCTTAACCTAAGGTAACCTTACAATCCAATGAGTATTCTTCTCCCCATATAGAAGTGTTGAGTATAATTTTTCAACTTTGTTAAGCAAGATATGAATTTTCCCTTTGGGGATTAACTAACCCAACATAAGGGATACCATTTCACAAACTATTTATGAAGATTATGTGATATCCTTCTATTTCAATTTTCTGGAGTTTGTAGGTAATACGATAGAATGGGAGGGTCTAAGTACCTTATTAGATTCCATCCAATATCTTCTTAAACATTGCTGAACTAAGAAATAGTGAATTTCCTAGTAAAAATATGGCGATGAGATGATTTATAGGACTTTTAAATAGACTTTCGCAAGTGTTATTAACCTTGCCACATTTGATAGTAGATATATTGAATTATTTTATTTAACTAATCTTGATTGTGCATATAATCATGTACTTATTTGGTGCAACCTCCACCTATAATTATTTCCATCATAATTCTACAGATTATAAACTCAATTAGTCTAGCTATAAATCATAGATAGTAGTTAACCATTTATGCGTGTAATAATATACTCTCTAGATGAAAGTTGTCATTTCATGTAAGTGTAAATATGAAAGCTAATATTTTATGTACTTAATTTTTATATGGATGCTGCCCATGCAATCTAACAAGTAGTTATTGTACCATTTAATGCAAAAGCTAACATTTTATATAAGATTTCTGCAAAAACCATATTGTTTTATATGGTGAACTAATAGCCTACTTTCTAAGTTGTGAATAACCTGGTTTGGCACGATGACATTGGGAATCTCGTCTTTGCTTGCACTTGCGTTTGCCACACCCAATTTTCCATTGGTAGTGGCAACTCCGGCAACCTTGGGCACTCCCATATCTCTGGCAATACTCGTTCTTTAGCCGGTTGCGGTGGTTCTCATGGTCTTTCCACCTCATCGCTTTGGAGCCATCATTCACGAGCGTGTTCGAGAGATAGAGAAGGCAGAATGAATTTGAGATGGGAGAGCATGAGAGAAGATGGCTTAGTCGAAGATTGTGAGAGGGGGGGATTGAGCTAACTCTCTCCCTCGTAGCTTTTCGGGGTAACTCCCTCTCTCTCTCTCTCTCTCCAGCTTCCTTCCGCAACTTCTCGAGGTTTCCCTTGGCCTCTAAACTGAGTAGAGGATGCCTTTTTATAGGCTGAAGGGAGTGCATGCTCCCTCTTCCTTCCCCTCTCTTTCTATATGCAGAAGATGAAGATTATGATGGTGATGATGAGGATGACGATGACGATGTTGATGACGATGATGATTAGGATGGGGTGTTGCCTTCTTTTTGACGGTCGGTCAGTTCGATGCCCCCCATCCTCGCCCCCTTATTTGTTTTAATTAGTTAGTTTCACTAGTTTTTAATCTTTGGTTTTTAGTTAGCTAATGGTTAGACTTAGTTAGTCTTTAGTTAGTAGTTCTACTAACTTACTAACTTAACTAACTCTTAACTAACTTACTAATATATAAGCTAACTTAACTGACTAGCTAACCTTACTAACTTATGATTAACTAGCTTTAAATATCACAGAAATATTACAGTTGGCTACTTGATTTGGGGCCTTCTTTTCATGTTACCCCGCAAAGGGATGGATTTCAGTCCTACTGCAACATGATAGATTCTGTGAGACTGGGAAATGACTTGGCATTGGATATTGTGTGTGTAGTAAATATAGGGCAGTATAGGCATAGGTGCCATTTGTTGAGATATTGAGCTCCACTCGTGATATGCCAGGGTGACCGTTGTGCATTTATGTCACCGACGCGTCAGTTGTTGCAGATGCGGTTGGTACACCACCCATGAATAATAGCTACATGATAGCTATCCTTATCTACTCTAGTTCGTGGCTCAGTTAGTATGCCACCTTAGTTAGTTGAGTTTGGTTTGAGACCCATATATAGGGTTCTTCTATTTTCTTTGTAAGAGAGTTCTTTTGGCTTACACAACTAAGAAGAGGAAAACTATTTTTAGCCTCCACCTTTGTGTGTATTCCCCCATTGTGCAAGCAAGAAAGCTACAAGTGAGACTCCTTCCTTCTCTCCCACAATCTTGACATGGTATCAGAGCCTTGTTCGTGGTAAGGAGCTCAAGAAAGCAAGCCAAGCTCGCGGTGTTCTGGTAAGAGGAGCACTGTTGCTTTCATTTTCTGTTTTGGGAGCAGATCTCTGCAGGTAGCACAGCCAAAAAGTGCAGGAGTGCATTGTCTCAGGTTGAGATGCCCTTCGCGGTGAAGCAAGAGGGCAGTATATGCTGCGGGAAAGGGCTTTAGCCCTTGGCGACCTTGTTTTTTTTATTTGAGGCCATTTTGGGGCCTGTTTTGGAGGCGAAAGTTTTTTGCACGCACTCAGGAAAAGGCCCAGTTCTATGCTGTGCAGCCACTGTTCTACAGGTCGGTGAAAAGTTACTGTAGAAATTGCATCATATGCTTGTGCGCAGAGACATTGGGAGTTACAGAATCATCCCTGTTGCCTGTTGATGCAAAATCGTCACTAGGAAGTGACTGTGTGGTCAAATACCACTTTCGTCAGTTTTGCAGATTTGCCTTTGTGAGGCTGAAGCTATGTTCTTTGCAGTGACAGAATTTTTTGCAATGTTCTGTAATGGCGTCTGATTCTCTCTCACAGATTGTCACTGAAAAGCTTGACAAGAACAACTTCCAAGCATGGAAGTTTAGAATGACGAATTTCCTTATGGGAAAAGGATATTGGGAATTTGTTACAGGAAATGAAGAAAAACCAGTTCTTCCTGATGTTCCCAATCAACAGCAAATGCAGGCATTTAAAGCATGGCATGAGAGAGCCAGGAAAGTTATGTACTGGCTGTCTATCAGCATTTCAGACTCTATGATTGTGCATATTCAGGATGCAAGTACGCCAAAGGAGGCATGGGATACTTTGTCAAAAATGTATAGCACAAATATGCAAGCCAGGAAAATGCAGCTCAAGCAAGAGTTACATAATGTGCAAAGAGAAAATATGAGCATCAATGACTACCACATGAAGGTGAAGAAGATTGCAAATGCACTTGCTTCCATCGGGTCGCCTGTGGAAGATGATGATTTAGTTTCTGTGACCTTGAATGGTCTAGGAAAGGATTATGCACAGTTTCGAACATCCATTTCAGTTCGTGAAAGATTTCCTGATTTTAAGGAGCTGATTGCTCTTCTAATTTCTGAGGAGCAAGGAAATGGTGGTGCATCTTCTTCAAGAGTAACTTCAAAAGAAGCTGTCTTCTACACAAATGCTGGAAGAGGTAGAGGTAGAGGTAGAGGAGGCCGATTTGGAGGCCGTGGTAGAAATTAGAATATGCAGCAAACTCAAGAAAGCCAGTCCTATGGAGGAGGACGTGGTAACTCTAGAGGCAGGGGGAGCCAAAGAGGTCGTGGTGGATGGCAAAGAGGCCAAAATGCAAACAGCAATGTTGAATGCTACTACTGTGGTAAAATGGGTCATATGGCTAAAGACTGCATCAGTGTACAGATGGGCCAGTTGTCATTTATTGTGACAACATGAGTAGTATACACTTGGCAAATAACCCAGTCTATCATGCTAGAACAAAGCACATTGAGGTGCATTATCACTATGTGCGAGAGAGGGTTTTACTAGGTCTTATTGATCTAGTTTATGCCAGCACAGAGGATCAGGTAGCTGACATATTCACGAAGGCATTGGCCGCAGAGAAGTTGCGCAAGTTCAGAGACCTGCTTGGTGTGTAGGAATTGGGATTGAGCTCGAGGGGGAGTGTTGAGATATCGAGCTCCACTCGTGATATGCCAGGGTGACCGTTGTGCATTTATGTCACCGACGTGTCAGTTGCAAATGCGGTTGGTACACCGCCCATGAATAATAGCTACATGATAGCTATCCTTATCTACTCTAGTTCGTGGCTCAGTTAGTATGCCACCTTAGTTAGTTGAGTTTGGTTTGAGACCCATATATAGGGTTCTTCTATTTTCTTTGTAAGAGAGTTCTTTTGGCTTACACAACTAAGAAAAGGAAAACTATTTTCAGCCTCCACCTCTGTATGTATTCCCCCATTGTGCAAGCAAGAAAGCTACAAGTGAGACTCCTTCCTTCTCTCCCACAATCTTGACACCATTACCACCAACACTAGGCTCCATGAAAAATAGATCGTCCTCATCTAAAAAATGGTTGCATTATGAGAAAATTAGCCATCCTTTACGTCTTAAAGAACCTTAAAGGACATGATGCATTTTTACTTATGAGTGTACCTCCTCTAGATGTGATTACATGTAATGCATGATTTTGTGCATGGGATTCATAATAACCTTGAAATTTCTATTGATTAGACTAGCCTCATGCCCAATCATAAAATGACTCTTGGCTTCAGTCTAGACAATTCATGCACTCAAAGCCCTAAACATGCACCTCTTTGCACAAATCATACCCTTATTAGCAAAATAAATGCATTTTAAGCTTTCAATGGGAAATAGTAATATACTATAGACATCTTGGATGTTAAGTTAGAGGAGGAAGTAGTTGTTATGTCAAATAATGTTTATGAGTCTAGGTGTGTATTGTAGGTCAATATGACTTCAATTATGAGCATGTGCATTTAGCCCTATTAAATGTGTATTTAGCCTTGATTGTTTCATAACCTACCTATTTGTTTATGTACTTGTCAAGAAAATAACACCTCGATATAGTGTCATGCTTTGTGGATTAGCAATATCTATAGAAGATGATTTCACAAACATGGATATTTACTTTTTAGCTCAATTGCAATATCATAGTAATTAGGAGTAGTTGTATGTGTCGCTTGATGGATATTGAACAGCTTCTTGTAGCAACAAATTTAGATGATCATTGCGTCCAAGTCTGCCTTATTTACCAAGTTATATTGTAGATTTGAGAACTATAAGTTGAAGTACTATGCAATCTCCAAGAGCAATGAACAAACTTGAGCTAAACCAAAAAGATAGAGTGCAAACCCCAAGTGCTGTATTTGCTATCACAACCAAGATGTATCAGAAATGTAATATGCAATTAGAACCAAGATGAACCAAAAATGCAATTGTTCAACAATGACATTGATCATCTTGGGAATTGAGAAGGGCATAACAAGGGCTATAGGTATTGAGGAGACTATGCAAATGATATGAAACATAGCTAGCAGCTAGCTACTTGCTATAAACAGCAAAATGAAGAGACAAACTAGTCTTGATGTTCTCAAAAAATGATGACATCAGCAACCTAGTGCGAAATGCAACTTGTAAGAGCCGACAATCTAATGAGTGACAACTAGGGATGACCATGACAGTAGACTAAAGGATGATGTTAGCACTTGTGGCAAACAATAGCTTGAAAAAGATGCTAGTCTAATGGGTGACAACTATGAATGGCCAATACAAGAGTTGAAGGTGATGACGTCAACAAGATGGAGTGAAGTGCAAATTAGAGGCACTTGATGGATGGAGGGTACTAGCTAAGGATTACCATGGCACTAGGCTAGATGAGGTAGACTAATAACGACTGGGTACTAGAGAAGATTGGGATACAAATAACCTAGCACACTCTATATTTATAGAAAATGAACCAACCAAAAGTGGGGAGTTTGCTTATGGGACATCAAAACACACATTGAGTGCATTTGAGATTTGGGGTTGTTTAAAGAGCTAATGAAGGTTTAATGTGTAATACACCTTAGCTTAACATCCCCTCTCAAGCCCAAAATTGGAATTAAAAAATGACTGTAAGTATAGCTCACCCCATGTATGCTGACCAAGAAGTCCCACCCCAAACTAGCCAAGGCATCACTTAGGAGATTCATGTCATTTGGCCAAGAACCTACCAAGAGTGCAAAGTTGATGGGTATCTTACCTTGGGAGTCCAAAGGGGAGCAGCCAATGCATTAGACAAATGGTACTTGTTAGCTACCTAGTGGCCTATGAAGACTTGCAAAGGCACAATTGAACCACTTTGAAATTTATTCTCCCCCCCTTTTGCCCATCCCTGGTCCTTTTTTGGATGTAATAGTGTCCATGGGAGGATAGAGTGATGGTTGGCTCACAAATCACAAAACACAGAGCATGTGCAAAGTCTCCTCTACAAGGGTATCAACGATGAAGGAATGCAAATAATGATATGACTGAACTAGTCAAATATGCCATAAGGCACTAACCCGGGGGGGGGGGGGGGGGGGGGGGGTATCTAGAATCCATTGCACCAGTGGCTAGCCATTGATGAACACAGATATGCCATAAGGCATTGACTAGTGGGGGGGGGGGGGGGGGATATCTAGAATCCATTGCACTAATGGTTAGCTAGTGATAAACACGGATGCTAGGGGGTGGAGAAATTGTGCTACCACCTCGTTATCGCCTTAGGGAGGATTCTCTTGAATTCCTTAGAGTGGCACTATCACCACCAAAAGGGTTTAAGGCTGGATTGGGAATTGAAGATTTAGCTTTAGTGTGGGTAGAATACCCTGAGCTATGGATGGTGTGATTTTAGGTGTGGGTTTAATACCTTGGACTTTGCACAATTTTGGTGACAATTGTCATGTACACGGCCAAGTTTCTAACAAAATGTACAAAACCTATTCTTTTTAGGAAA
Source organism: Lygodium microphyllum (assembly GCF_053477565.2). NCBI lineage: Eukaryota > Viridiplantae > Streptophyta > Polypodiopsida > Schizaeales > Lygodiaceae > Lygodium > Lygodium microphyllum. The sequence continues at coordinate 95,350,605 of NC_141141.1, forward strand.
GTAATGCCAAAAAGGGTCTTTGTGATGTTTTAACTTTACCACTTCCTTTTTGCTTCAATGAAGGGGAGATTGAGCATCGGTATGGTCTGTGTTTAGGATAAACTAGAGAGGGTGGGATTGGAAATGTGTAGGTAATTCCTTTCCACTTCTTGTTTTCTTAAGTGAAGGAGGTGACTCATCAACACAAGAGGGGAATTCATACACTTGAGTAACTAGGGAGGGTGGTATAATGTGCTTGGGGGCGGGGGGTGGTTCCCACACAACTAGAGTAGTGCTGATATGGAAGAGATACATATGGTACATCTTTGTGTGTTTAATGATGGCATAAAGTCTAATGTGCACCAATGATGATGCATTAAACAAATATATTGCTTTGGAAACTAATAGAAAATATAGACACGAAGATCATACTATCATGATTAAGATAGTTTCTTATTGTAGAAAAGGGCACTTTTATAGGCTTAGTAATTGAGGCAATATTGCCATAATTTCTATAAAGAAGACCACACAAAATTAACAAATAATTGGTTGATAACAATTTGAATCACTTTCACTTGACGTCCATTAATGTCCTCTAAAAGATACTTACTTTGGATGCCTCGTAATGGATGTCATGTGAAAGACACTCTTCTAACCAACCATAAAGATTAACGTTTTCTACATGACGGAACTGGCTGTCATGTGAAGGCCATTAAAAATAATGTTTTCTGGATGATGATCGACCAAGACTCTTGTAGCCATCACTGCTTAAGCTCAACTAGAGCTTCATAACCAGGCTTCTGCAAGCCTGCCCATTGATGCATTGGTAGCTTGGTCCGACCACCCGTAACCTTCATCCGATTGCCTGGATACCCGTAACCTCATGGCCAGCTTGATTCAATTATCCTTTACCCCATTGCCAAGGCACCGTACAGAATTGGGCAGGTGTGTTGCTTCATCTCTGTATTAAGTTGCTATGTACGAGAAATCCATGTGATAGCTCAAATTCTTGTATTTAGGCGATTGCAATGTTCCAGCGTCTTTGATTCCATAGCAGATGATAGCTCAAATTTGTGTATTTAGGTGATTGCACAGATTGCTGTGTCTCTGAGTTTGGTATTCCTGTTGCATTTTGCTGTTTCTCATGCTTCCATTTGAGTTTTTGGAGGAAGGTGTCTATTGTGTCTTTGCTTTTGTCTTTTTCTTCTCCATCGGACTGAAATTGAACTTCAAGCCATGGGGAATCCCGGTGCCCATCGCACCCTGGTGGAAGGATGTATCATTGTTCCGTCGAGCTAATATCTGTATGCCTCTGTAGAAAGGATGCATAGTAGCATGTTTGATGTGCCGACTTCCGAACATTGGACTGGCTTAAAAAGTTAATATAGGCACCTTCTCATACTTTGACGACAATGCAGAGCAAGATTCCTGAGTAACCACAAGATCGTATCAATGTTGAGAGCTATAAGTGGACTCACAAGTTATATGTTGATACTTGAGAAATGTCCAGTAAGCTGAATTCTGCAGATTACAATATCACAGAGCTGCTAGATGAAGAGAAAGTGGATGCACAAGAAACAGTGCTGGATCTAATAATGGAACTGCAAGTTTACTAGTCCTACTTTCCCATGCAGCACAGGAGCCTCCATGTGACAGTGGATGTTCTAAAAACCTCACCAGAGGAATTTTGTATGCTGCAGCTGCATCGGTGCTGAATAGTGAAAATTAGCTGGAGTGCCACGTGGCAGCGCAGGACAGTTTCACACGTGCAGCAGTTGGACAGGCCATGTAAACAATTGCATTTACTGATCACAGTGATGATGTGGTAGTTTTTTCCTTTTTTGGCAGGCTTTTATGCAGTCGGCCAGATTTGGTAGGCCAACTGCTATTTCGACTGGCCCATATTTAGTGCTATAAATAGCAGATGTTCAGCACACATTCATATACTTCTGATTGCAGATCACGGGCTAAGACCGTGTAGAGATCGTGTTGACTGCTGTAGACCTCGAAGTGTATAGTAGGGTGACATCATCGAGGTGGAGATATGCAGACATACGCATTGCGCTGGTGTACATATATGCATTCTTATTCAGCATTCCTTCATTGCAGATCTTCTTATTCTTTTGTCTCTTTCTCTCTCTTTTTTTTCCGTAATGGATGTTATATTTATAAAGTACTAAGCAACAAAAGAGTTACAAAACTCATGGCAAAGACGCAGAGGAAATTGCCATATGCCAGGGAAGTAAGTCCTCCCGAGGGACTAAGTCAGAGTGCCGAATGAGATCTATCTGCCAATGCAACAGACCTTTAAGCCTTGCAATATGTCCCTGAACATTAGAGGCTGAATAAAAAAGAAAAGCATTCCAAATGGTCCAATTGTGCTAGTAGCCCTAGAATCGAAGAAAGTGAAACAAGATCTTTATATGCGACTGTGCCGGTGTGGGGTATTTGGGCCGTACAAAAACCCAATCAAAAGGGCTTAGCGAGAAACCAAGCACTGCTCGCCAAACCGCTGACAAGAGTGACCGGATTTTCTTAGCGAGAGGGCAAGAAATAAATCGATGACGGGCCGATTCCACACTAGTGGTGCAAAAGAAACAATTGCCGTTGGAGATTCGACGCTTAGAAAGGGCCGAAGCAAGAGGAAGACCACCAATCACATCACCCTCCAAAGAAAGACCTTGCATTTGAAAGGTGTCTTGTTCAACCAGCCCTCCATCACAGTTGCGTTCCACCATGATTGAGATTTACGCAATCCCTATACAGTATTAGCTTTAGTAACCAGCCATTGATGATCTTTAATCAGAAGATGATACACCTGGTTAGCTGAGGCCTTTTCCAAATTCAGCCGACTTGCAAGGTCCCAGTCCTGCTAGGGACAATCCGAAGCAAGGGCAGTAAAGGGTTGTTTGCTCTGGAGCACCAGCAAAAGCCGTTCCCATAAATCACGGTATCCACGAGGGATCCTGAAAAGCCTCCTGGCTGTACGAAATGATATCAATACATTGCGACTAGCAAGGGTGGCATCTACAACTGAAGTTAAGCCCAAACGTGCCATGTGGTTAAATTTTGGTCTGAACTCATGTTTGCCTTTCCAAGAAAGTAATCGCGAGGTTGCCAACAATTCCAATTGAAAAGAGTTAGTATCTAAGCGGTCCTTCGCTGGATGCCACCGAGTCTTCTAGAGAACCAATTTCCAAGAACATACCAAATGAGTAACTAGCCATTGATGATCTTTAATCAGAAGATGATACACCTGGTTAGCTGAGGCCTTTTCCAAATTCAGCCGACTTGCAAGGTCCCAGTCTTGCTAGGGACAATTCGAAGCAAGGGCAGTAAAGGGTTGTTTGCTTTGGAGCACTAGCAAAAGCCGTTCCCATAAATCACGGTATCCACGAGGGATCCTGAAAAGCTTCCTGGCTGTACGAAACGATATCAACACATTGCGACTAGCAAGGGTGGCATCTACAACTGAAGTTAAGCCCAAACGTGCCATGTGGTTAAATTTTGGTCTGAACTCATGTTTGCCTTTCCAAGAAAGTAATCGCGAGGCTGCCAACAATTCCAATTGAAAAGAGTTAGTATCTAAGTGGTCCTCCGCTGGATGCCACCGAGTCTTCTGGAGAACCAATTTCCAAGAACATACCAAATGAGCAAGTAGGAATGAAGAAGGACTAGAAAACCGAGAGTTTGCATTAAGAACATGCCACCAGGAGCTCCGAATTTGGGTATTACCATGCACAAGCCCGTGATCCTCAAGAAAATAACGGGCTATAAAGACCCACGGGTGATGATCCAAGCACATGGCACGAAAAAGAGACCAATGAAGTACCAGCATATGAGTTTCGGCATCCAAAATAGTCCCACTACCCATGCGTTTTTGGGTACATGCATGGGACCAAGAAATCCATGAAATGCCTGCATGCAAGGAGTCATTCTTCCATAACATGAAACGAATGTATTGAGTAAGAGCATTCAATGTAGCAGTAGTCCAAGGCAGCAATGGCAAGAAATATGTGAGCATTGGCAACATAATTGTCTGAGCCACTTTGAGGCGAACATGGAAGGGCCAAGCCAGCGACTTCCAATACAGAAACTTAGATGCCAGTTTCTGTGAAATCCACTCTATTAGTTGCTTTGGCCGAACATCAACACCCAAAGGGTACCCAAGATGCCTGACAATGGAACCACGGGGAATAACCATTCCCTGCCAGTCCAATGACTGCAAATCTGACTCCGTGCAACTGAGAATGGCTGATTTCAAAGTATTGATATGAAGACCATAAGCATGACCAAAGAGAGTCCAAACATCTAATGCTTTTGCGAAGATTATCCTCGTCTGCACACAAAATTATAAAGCTGTCATCAACCAAGGATTGACTAATGAAGTGCTGTCCAAAAGGAAGAGACAATCCAGCCAACTGAGAAGAGGCTACCATATGAGACAACATCGAAAGAATCGGATGAGTTGCAAGGGCAAAAAAGAGAGGACTCAAAGGGCAACCTTGTCTCACAGAGCGTGCAAGGACAAATGGCTTGGTAACACTACCATTTAGCATAACTCGCGAAGAAGCCGTAGCATTAATGGTGAAGATCAAACGAGACATCCAAGTACCAAAGCCCATATAGACATAAGTTCTGCAATGAAAGACCACTCTAAATAATCAAAAGCCTTTTCCAGGTCCAATTGAATCAATACCACCTCCTGATTAGAGTGCCTTGCATAGTCAATAGCCATTTGCACATTTAAGACATTATGCAGAATGTTTCGGTCCTTAATGAAACCATATTGAAGAGGATGCACAATGGCAGGAAGATGCTTATGGAGCCGATTCGCCATCACTTTGGAAAAGATTTTATACACCGAACCCATCAAAGAAATTGGTCGCCAATGTTTCAGCATTGACGGTGAAGGAACTTTTGGAAGCAGTTTGATAAGACCTTCTTTCCATGAGGAAGGCATGAACCCTGTTTCCCAAACCTGCTGAAACAAAGCCGTCAATGGTTTCACCAGTTGGATAGTAAAAACCTCAAAGAATTCATTGGTGAGACCATCCCAACCGGGACTTTTATCCTTGGGCAAGTGTAACGAAACATCCATAGCCTCCGCCTCACAAATATCTGTCTCCAAAGTAGTTTGCATGTCATGTGGAACCTGATTGCGGACTAAATCATAGAAAACTGAACGGGCATGAGTAACTTGGTTAGAAGGTGAAGGAGTAAAACCAAGAAGGTCTAGAAAATAATTCCTGCACATATTCACAATAGTCTGAGAATCAATGACCATTTGACCTTCTGCATCCTGGAGTCTAGTCATATTCTCTCGAGCCGGAGATGCATGTAAAGCTCGAAAGAACTTATGAGTCTAACAAGCACTATCTTGCAAATTCTCAGTCAAATTTTGCAATTTGGCTTGCTGATAAGATTTCAACTGAAACTCTTTAATAAGATCAGCCAAACGCATAGCAAGTGGCAGCAGAAATACATCATGTGGAGTCTCCACCAGTAGAGAACGAACCAAAGCTAGTAATTCCTCCGCTGCTTGTCGACACCGCCGACAAAGAGAGGCATGATGGATCCCATACTGCCGAACAACCCACTGTACATTAGAGAGCAATTGTTCAAAAGAAGCATTGTCCTTAGAGGAAAAGTCCAATAAAAATCTATCAATCAATTGCTGCATATAACCCTGAAAGATTGAATGCTTCAAATAAGACGAGTTGAAACGCAAGGGGAGTCTATCTAGAAATTGCTTGAAAGGTGCAATGGGTTGCGCAAGCATCTCAAGCTGTAGAGGAAAATGGTCCGACAGCTTTGATGTGGACTGTGAAGAATCAACACACATATTAAAATCCCCCATAAAAAAACCCCGTGTGCCAAGTGACAAGGAGATCTGCAAAGTATTCCAAAGATCCCGGCGGGATAAAGGGTCATTTGGAGCATAGAGGCCAAGTTACCATAAGATCTCTCCTTCAAATAAAACTTCAATTACCACAAAACGACCATGAACATCATTTTTAATAAGAACAGGCTGATATTTCTCATGTACAATCATAAGCACACCAGAATAATGCATAGCATGTGTCCCTGCATAAAACAAGCAAAACCCATGGCAATCCACAAATTTTCTTGCTTTACGTGACTCTTGTTCTCAACAGCACACAAGACATTCCACTGATTCTCATGCAATACAGTCCACATGGCATGTTGCTTATTGCAAGAACAAATGTCTCACACATTCCACGTGGCTATCTTCATGTATATTCAAAAAAGAAAATCAGGAACGAGGCAAAGCTTGCCTCGATTTAACCTTTTCTGCTAGAATGTCAAGGACTTCCTCATCCAAAAAATCAGCTAACACGGCAAAAGAGTTCTGACGGCCAGATTTAGAGGTAGACTGTGTATCCATTGTCTTGGGGATGGAACGGGGATAACGACGACCCCATGGAGTAATCATGTTACCTCGAGCGTCAAAAGCCAACTTAGTAGGTGGGCTCTTCGGACCGTCCGTATATACTTTCCTAGTAGGCTGATTGCAAGGAGCAGAAGAAACCATTGCATGAGCAGTGTGCTCTGAAGACAACGTTTCTTTCCTGTGCGTATAAGTACGCAAGGAATCTTGTGAAGCATTAGGCACAGTATCCGCCATGCCATCATCAAACCTTTTACCTTTTTTTGCACGTATATCTATCCAATCATTGCCACGGGTATCCAAACCCAAAACATGTTTACCTTTATCCAAAACTTTAGGTGGCTGGGTTGCATCCTGCGACGGAGCATCAAGCACCATATCTTCCATGGGAGGCAAAACATGCTCAGCATCTGAAATCGGTTGCTTCACTGGGCATTCAGCCATAAAATGCCCCAATTTTCCACATGAAAAACAATACCCTACAAAGTTACCCCATTTCAACTGAAAGTGTAAAGGATGTATGCCAGAGCAATTAAGACGTAACCAAGCAGGCCTTTTCCGAGCAGTGTCCCATAGTATACACAAACGGTTACAATTCATGGCCCTTAGGCTCGGGGGAACCAAAACAGTACCCACAACGGCCATGGCATCCTTTAACAATGGCCAATAGACAGCCGGACAGTTTTCCACTTCAACCCACACCGGGCATTCACGTTGAAGCAGGCGCTGAAAATCTGCCATTGGGCGCCATGGCACAACATGGACCAAACGGCGATCAAAGAACAATGGCAGTTTAGACAGCAGATCGGCACGATGCTTCTCAGATTTCAACAGCACCTCATAAAAGCCTCGGGGCCCAACAAAAATCTCTTCAACACACTCCCGTTATAGTAGACTTTGCAGCCATTGGCGAATATGGGAAAGCACTGAGATCCTACCAGTGAAGAAGAGTATAGTAGCACGTTCATAAAACATTGAGAATGAGGGCAATACATTTTTCGGGTCCACAGTGGCTTCCAGAACATCGTCAGTTCCAGAGTCAGAAAACGCTTCATGATTATGTTGAACATAATCACCAAGCAAAGTGTTGGCAAACTCCAACAAATGCTCCCAGTCAACATCATGAGAATCCACAGAATCAGAAGCAACCTGAGCATAAGAACGTTCCTGATGATCCATTGTATCTTCCGAAGTATGCTTGGTACGTTTGCCCGCAGGCTGGAAGTCAAGACCAGGGGGCATCTCCTGTGTGCAAGGATCCATATCCTCTGGTTCCTCTGTATCAGAATCCGGACCAAGAGCTGCCACCGTTTGGTCGATAAAGGCCATATCCAGACCAGCCATGTTGTATCACCACGTGTACAAGTCAGATGCAGAGCCACGATCTGCAAGTAAGATGACCTTCAAGCAGGGTGTGCTGAAGACTACTCGGATAGCAAGACTGTTTCTGTCTAGGACAGAGCTGCCCTTCTCCCAACGTAGCGTCTGTGTCTCAGGAACAGTTCAGGGCACCACACGAACAGGTTGCAGGCGGGCACGGGCAGAGGTCGTGGAAGGCAGGTACCGATGACAGGTTGCAAGCGAGGTACACACACACACACACACACTCTCTCTCTCTCTCTGTACAGATTAGTGAGCACTCTCGTCAAGGCGCTGCTTCTCTGACGACTGTCGAGATTAGGGTTTACAGCAGCTTGGCACCTCTACAGGCATGAACGAACGTGAGTAGGAGGACCCGCGGACAACACAATAGTCGAAGCAAGATGGGCGTCTGCAGGCGTAGCAATGTGACGGGGCAGTAAATAGGCGCAACAGAACACGGGACCCTCCAGCATGGCACTCAGGACCAGGACGCGCAGGCTTGACGGGACTGAAGGGCGACGGTATGGGTCCTGACCACCAGGATTGGTGGGCGACGGCTTATTCCGTCCGCACGTAGGTGGATGCAGGATAGGGAGCCTACCTCCACGAAGAAGGCTTTGTAGTTTGAGTGTTGGCAGAAAATAGTGGAGTATGAGTTGGATGCTAATGAGAGGAACGACACTTGGTACCTCGTGCCTTGTCCTACTCATCAGAAGGTGATTGGTGTCAAATGGATCTTCAAGACCAAATACCATAGTGATGGCACTTTGGATAAGCACAAGGCCCACCATGTTGTTGAAGGTTTTGCACAGCGTCTAGGAGTTGATTTCCGTGATACTTTTGCCTCCATTGCTCGCATGGCAACTATTGGAGCTATTCTTGCCTTGGTTGACCATAGGAGATGGCCGGTACATCAGCTAGATGTAAAGTTTGCCTTCTTGAACAGAGACTTGAAGGAGGAGATTGATGTAGAGCAGCCTCCTAGCTTTGGATTGTCAGACAGAAAAGTCTACAGGTTGAGGCCTTATATGGCCTCAAACAGGCTCTGTGTGCTTGGGACAAGAAGATAGACTTGTTCCTCCAAGAGAAGTTGGGATATTGACACTCCAATGCCGATCCACAACTTTATGTATACACTTTTAATGGAGGTTGTGTGTTATTCAGCCTTTAGGTGGATGATTGGATTGTGGTAGGTGACCATACCTTGATGGTTGAGCAAATGAAAGCAGCTTTTCATGAGAAGTTTGAGATGATGGATTCGGGCCTTCTCCACTTTTTTCCTGGCCATGAGATCTCTTAGACTCTCAGGGGGATCTTCATCTCCCAACAACGGTATGTACAGGAGCTCTTGGTTACGTTTGAGATGGAGGGATGCACATCCATTTTTACTCCTATGGATTTGAACTGGAAGGTCACTGCCCACTTAGATTCTCCTTTGGCTGATGCTACCCTCTATCGGTAGTTGGTTGGTTCTTTGATTTGGCTCCTCAACACTTGTGTTGACTTATGTTTTGCTGTAGGCTCGGTAGCTGACTTCATGAGTGAGTCCAAGATGGTGCATTGGTAGGTTGCTTGGAGAATATTGCAGTTCCTGAAGGGGATCCTCAATCTAGGGATCTATTATCCAGTAGGTGCAGATCGTTCAAATCTTGTGCTTACAGGTTCGAGTGATTCAGATTAGGCTAGAGATGTGGACCATAGTAGGTCCATGACAGGTTATTGCTTTACCTTGGGTGTAGATGCTATTTCTTGGAGTAGTAAGAAGCAACCCACGGTTGCCTTATCTTAGACTGAGGTGGAGTATCGAGCAGCATCTTCTACCACATGTGAGAAAGTGTGCCTTTTGAGGTTGTTCAAGGAGGAGCCTGGCTGCTCTTAGCTAGGTCCTACTACTCTTCGTTGCTTCAATGAGACTTACATTGCCTAGGCACGGAACCCAATGTTCCATGCTTGATGAAGCACATAGAAATACAGTGCCACTTCATTCGGGAGAAGCTTCTGGATGGGACCATAGATATGGAGTACTACAAGATGGAGGACAATCTTGTTGATTTGTTTACGAAGGCGCTTCCTCAGGCTTTACTTTGACAACATTCCATATCCCTTAGCCTCATGCTGCGTGTCCAGGATTTTAGAGGGGGTGTTAGAGTTATGATCATGTGAGATTAGGAAGTGATCATGCATTTTCTTGTTAGATAGGCATTCGAGAGCAGTTTGTTAGAGTTTGTGTGTTGTTGGAATGCCATGTGGCAGTGCAGGACAGTTTTGCATGTGCAGCAGTCGGACAAGCCACGTTAGCAGTCGCATTTACTGATCGTAGTGATGACGTGGCAGTTTTTACCTTTTTCAATAGGTTTTTATGCAGTCAGCCAAATCTGGCACAAGTTGGCCAGATTTGGCAGGCTGAGTGCTTAGGCTGAGACCGTGTAGAGATTGTGCTGACTGCTATAGACTTCGAGGTGTATAATAGGGTGACATCATCAAGGTGGAAATACGCAGGCATACACACTATGCCTGTGCACATATCTACATTCTTATTCAGCATTCCTTCATTGTGGATCTTCTATTCTTTTGTGCATTTCGTCCAGCAGCTAGAAAACCAGGAAGCACTAGGGGTTCTGGAGGTGTGGCCATACTATGCCGGGAAGACCTCAAAGGGATAGTGCAAGTAATGAAAAGAGATGATGATGCACGATATTTATGGATTAGGATACATATAGGCAGACCATAGGATATATTCATCGCAATATGCTACTTTCCTCCTGCAAATTCTACCTATGCCACACGAGATGGATCACCCTTTGATGTACTTTATGAGAATATCATGAGATATGCTAGCATTGGGGACATATTATTAGTAGGAGATTTCAATGCACGCACCGGAGATAGATAGAGTGACTTTTATATGCATGATAATGCCATGTTCAAAGAGATCGACATAGATGAAATAGGCCTACGTAGGAGAGCCCAAGATAAAGAAGTGAGTATCTATGGAACACGCCTATTGACTTTGGGAAGTGCACGTAGACTAGCCATCTTTAATGGTCTGCCACAATGGCCAGGATCTAACAAGTTGACATGTTGGAATCACAAAGGAGGGGCAAGTACTGTGGACTACTTGATAGGCTCACCAGCATTGATACTAGACATCCAAAACTTTAAGATATCTAAGAGACCAATTGGCATAGCAGCAGATCATGGTATTTTGACACTCATGCTCTCTTGTGTACATACGAAACATGAAACACCATGCCTCCCTAAACATCCCAAGTACTACTTTACAGAAGGCATCTCACACATCTACAGTGGTTCTTTGCAGACCAGTTTACATACATTGGACTCGAGTAGATCGTTGGAAGAATGTACAAGGGATTTAGCAGAGGCCATACATGGATCAGCCATGTATGCATTCCCACACACCTTGCCCCGATGTAGGCCCACACGATCTACTGCTTCCCAAAATAGGTGGTATGACGATGAGTGTAGAGTCACACGAGCTTGCCTACAGAGGGAAGTGGAGCTAGGCACTCAGACACATCACCAAGCAAAGGCGTTCTTCAAACGCCTTGTGCGGAAGAAGAACCGAGACTACTTAGCGAAAGCAGAAGCAGAGATATATTAGCTATTTTTGGGGCGGGATAGCAAAAGCGCATGGAAGATGTTCCATGAAAGACAGCCCCCCATACAGATTACATCACCAGATGCGTAGCTTGACTATGGGAGACAACTGTATAACTTGCTAGGACAGCCACCTATGCAGCCCCCACAAGCTTGTAGGCCAACACAGTGGTCTTTCCTCACATGGAAAATACTTAGAGATGCAATTTATAGATTACAAAATGGGAGGGCAAAGGATAAGGATGGACTAGTAGTAGAACATTTCTCACATGCTTGTGACATATTAGCACCGATATTAGCACATATGTTCAATAGAGCAGTATGTGAAGGTTTTCCTATGAGTTGGTCAAACAATACTATAATCCTGCTATTTAAAAGTGGTGATCCCCTGATTCCTAGCAACTATAGGACTATCATGATTGGTCATGCTTTGGCCAAGATATATGGATCTATATTGGAGCGTGAACTCAGTGAATGGGCTGAAATGCAATGCAAGAGAGCACAAGGACAGGCAAGTTTCAGATGAAGATATACCATGCTGGACCACATTCTCACACTTAGAGCCATTATTGAGGAGGGTCGAGCCTGAGACAAGAGGATCTATTGTTGCTTTGTAGACTTTCGCAAAGCTTTTGATACAGTGCCTCGTACACGCATCATGCAGAGATTGCAGGACATTGAAGCACCAGAGGGTATACGATGGGGTGTCTATGCATTATATGAGGCAGTGATAGGTCATGTATGAGCACTTGGGGGGCTATCAGAGAGGATTGACAGTACCATAGGAGTGAAACAAGGATGCCCACTTTCACCCACATTATTTGGTATACATAGATGAAGTGTCTGATTACATAAACCAAGGAGAAGGAGCTGGAGCTAGCCTGGCAGGGGTGCTGATACCGATATTACTGTATGCAGATGATATTGTTCTCATTTCAGACTCATCGGAGGGATTGCAGTGCCATCTAGACGCTTTGCACATCTTCTGTAGAGACAAAGACATCACAGTGAACCTTGGGAAGACCAAAACCATTGTTTTCAATACTTCAGCAGCATGGGTGACTAGATCTATGTACCAGTTCACATTTGGGGGAGACATACTGGAGCATGTGAGGGAATATGTCTATTTGGGAGTCACCTTCTCTGGCCCACGTTTTTCATTGAGAGGGGCATCGGAGGTACGTCTGGCACGTGGATATGCAGCACTAGGGGCACTCGAGAGTCAATGTGCTCACATATCGTTCCAGGAGCCCCCCACCAAACTCTGGTTGTTTGACACCCTAGTCACACCTACATTACTATATGGATTAGAGGTATGGGGTTGCACCTTGTACCACAGGCGTCTTAGTCGACTCACTGATCAGATTGGAATAGAGAGGGATTATTATGATGGTTGGGATAGCGTGGAAAGGCCATTGATCATGATGATAGCACGCATGATTAGGAGTAAGCCCTCCACTCTACATCTCATTGTCAGACTAGAGCTAGGGGTAACACCTATAGTTACGGAGGCAATCTTTAGGGCAGTGACCTTTTTGCACAGACTATGGGAACTTCCACGCCATAGATACTCTAGATTGGCACTAACCTCATCTAGACAACTAGCAGTTGGAGGCGAGAAGAACTGTTGGTTTTCACAGATGACTATTTGGATGAGTCTACATGGTTTGGATATTGATTGTCTTCCACCTTTGGATTATAGCCTTGACTACCCTAGACTTTCTCTCAGCTAATCAGAGTTGAACCAGGTGATCAGAGCTGATATCTTGAGGATTGAGACAGCAAGGACATGGATGCATCCACCACTCCCTCTAGGATCAAGGATGGAGTTCTACAGGAGTCATTTCTTGCGTCTCTCTAATGATGGTTTCACTATTCGGCCAGCATATATGGACATTCACCTCTCCCATAGCGTACGGGTTGCTATCGGATAGATTCGCACCTCCTCACATAGGCTTGAGATGGAGACAGGCAAATGGACAAATACCCTAGCAGAGGATAGGACTTCCCAGCTCTGTGGTCGAGAGCCTGAGACGGAGGAGCACTACATATGCAGATGCACAGTATACTATGACATATGAGGACGGTACCACTGCCTCTTCCGTGATGGATTTGGACCCCTTCGTCGCGTCATGGAGTACGAGGACCAGAGATGCCTAGGTCTTTTCCTCCTGGAGCGAGGCACCGAACTGCACTACTACGAGACAGGAGGCCAGCTCACCGAGAGGGACACACACAGAGAGTAGTGACAGACTTCTTCTACAGAGCCGACCCTACTAACACTACTAACCTAGCAGAGACAGAGTCACCCCTCTAGACACCTTACAGGCCACAGCGTGGTGTCACATTGGATAGAGCCACTTCCCTTCGTCGAGCACGACGACCCCATCTACCAAGACCGCGTTCGAGGAGGCCACACCACAGTCGGATTAGAGCCATTATCACGAGACACCGTAGACTCACTACGAGGCATATCAGTGAAGCAGCTAGGGATCGCATCATAGCTGAGATCATGTACAGATCTTGAGATCACCTACAGCCCATAGTCCCCACCACACTTTTGTGCATGGTTCTATCAGATTTGGTTCTCCTTTCCTTTCCTTTTCTTTTCTATTGATGGAATAACACTACACATGGTTCAACCCTAGTATAGTCCCATCATATAGTTATTTTCAGTATTGTTTCATAGGCCACCCACTTATTTGTAATGTTATCTTTACCTTACTGATGAGATGGCACTAGACATGGATGTACTCTGGATTTTGTCTCATAGGCCACATTGGCCTTATGTAGACGTTAATATATCTTTCTTTCTTTCTTTCTTTCTCTCTCGCTCTCTCTCTCACTATGCCTGTGCACATATCTACATTCTTATTCAGCATTCCGTCATTGTGGATCTTCTATTCTTTTGTCTCTCTCTCTCATTGCGTCCGACTCCCATCTCTCTCTGGCGTGAGCCATGGGATGGTGGCATGAGTCACGGAATGGTGACGAGACGGGGTGGTGACGAGACGGGATGCTGGCGTGAGTCACGGGATGGTGACGAGACGGGGTGGTGACGAGACGTGTCTAACGTGAGTGACGGGATGCTGGCATGACGGATGTGTTTGGCGGGAGTGACAAGAGCTGACGTGACTGTCATGACCGTCCTACAAGAGGCGGCTGTCTGGTGGAAGCAACGATAGTGACAGTAGTCTGGCGGGACTGGCGTGAGTGCTGACCCGAAGGAGCTGCTTTGCAAGGTCACGACTCTGCATAGGGAGACAGCCACTGTCGTGCAGGGACGTGAATGTACTCAGAATGACATGAATGCTGGCCTGTCTATACTGTGTCTTGGTGACTGCAAACAGTGTGAAGGCATTCGGGCTTGTAAAAGATTACGGGGCTTGCCAAAATTTAGTGAGGGGTTAGGAAAACCCTGGAAATTTGCAGGAATCACAGAATTTGCTCTGATTTTGGCAGTACAAAGTACAAGCTGAGTGGCTTTGCACACAGAGTGTGTGAGAGATGGATAATGTAGACAAATGCAAGCATCAAACCGTGGAAAATGAATATCTGGGAGACGAATCTGATCAAGAACTAGCACAACCGTCCATGGAAGCAATGTTCAACACCCCTTCTAAGAACACACGGTACAAGACGTATGGCCGTAGGGTCCGTGATTGGACTGTCTCCCCAGCATCTGACAGGCATGGAAAGACCTCACGTACCATGAATGAAACTCACGCACCATGAATGAAAAGAAATATGAAGAAATTCATCTCATGATTCGCTTTGAAGTACGAATTATGAGACAAGAATTGGAGAGAGAAATACGAGAGTAGGTCAAAGCCGAACTGATAGTAAATCAGAGGACAGAAATGCAAGACATGTAGATAAAGATTAAGAATGACTTACAGGCACAAATGCTGTCCGAAATGCACACACTGAAAATTGAAATGCTGAAAGTGGTAGATGCCTACAAATGTGAAATCTTAGAACTGGAGAAAGAATTGAATACATTTAAGAAAAAAGAAATGAACGTGCAAGAAGAACTACAAAAAGAGAAAGAGGCTTTGAAGGCATGTGAAAGGGAGGTTCACTCATGGGCAAAAGTGGCAAAGATAACACAGAAGCAGATAGAAGAAGCTAGCCCATGGATTGAGGTAGTAAAAAAGAATAAGGGAACATCTGTGAACAAGACTGAAGTAATGAATGCTACCTTGGAAGAAGAGGCTAGGAGACGGGCTAGGGTTTTACATGTACGGGTAGTAGGATGGGAGGAGAAGAGCAGCCCATAGGAAGATGCTAAGACACTTGCTGACAAAATTGGGGCTTTAGACGTACCTATCGTCAGTGCTTGGAGAGTGGGGAAAGAGGACTCTAAGTCCAAGGCTCTAATTCTTCGCTTTGGGGACATAGAGAAAAAAAAGGCCTTCCTCTCCAAGAGGAGAGCCCTCAAGGGTGAGAAGATTTATTTGGATGAGAACCTTATCCCAGCACAAATAGCGCATCGCAGAGAACACATGCCCAAGGTATTGGAGGCTCGCAAAGAGGGAAAGTGGGCTATTTATAGGGATGGACGAGTCATCATCACTGACAAAAGGACTTCATGACGGTACGAGGCCTATGAGACACTTTGGATGTCAATATGAAATTGTAATGGAGCCCTACGCTTGGATGCTGGTTACTTTGAAGATAGCTTCCGAAACATAGATATAGCAATGTATACACAAACACATCAATGTAAAGGTAGCCGATTACCAGACGTGCGGGGATATAGGTGGGAAAGTGCATTTCGTCCAGCAACTAGAAAACTAGGAATTACTAGGGGTTCTGGAGGTGTGGCCACACTATACCGGAAAGACCTCAAAGGGATAGTGCAAGTAATAAAAAGAGATGATGATGCACGATATTTATGGATTAGAATACATGCAGGAAGACCACGTGATATATTCATCGCAATATGATACTTTTCTCCCGCAAATTCTACCTATGCCACACGTGATGGATCTCCCTTTGATGTACTTTATGAGGATATCATGAGATATGCTAGCACTGGGGACATACTATTAGTAGGTGATTTCAATGCACGCATTGGAGATAGACAGAGTGAATTTTATATGCATGATAATGCCATGTTCAAAGAGATCGACATAGATGAAATAGGCCTATGCCACTATCATGTTGGACTTGTGGATATCTAGGGCACATTTCATCTCATTTCCTTGAAAAGGAGCAAGCAAGCAAGAACAATGCTGATTTGAGATGTGTATAGTGTGGAGTTATACATTTGTACACCGATTACCCTAGAGAGAAACCCTCCACTAGTATGGCAATTGTGCCATCAATACTATCATTTCTAATCATGAAGCCACACCAATCCCACTAACCATTATGACCCAAGCTCAAATGATGTACACCAATACCTCATTACCTAGACCTAGCAATTTAGATGCAACATCTCATGGAAAGAAGTGACAGAGAAGGAGAAGGAAGAAGGTGGACGCCAAGATAACACTCAAAACTAATAGTGCCACGCCAAGGATAAAGAAGTGAGTACCTATGGGACACACCTATTGACTTTGGGAAGTGCACACAGACTAGCCATCTTTAATGGTCTACCACAATGGCCAGGATCTGACAATTTGACATGCTAGAATCACGAAGGAGGGGCAAGTATTGTGACTACTTGATGGGCTCACCAGCATTGATACCAAACATCCAAAACTTTAAGATATCTAAGAGACCAATTGGCATAGCAGCAGATTATGCTATTTTGACATTCATGCTCTCTTGTGTACATATGAAACATGAAACACCATGTCTCCCTAGACATCCCAAATACTACTTTACAGAAGACACCTTACACATCTACAGTGGTTCTCTGCAGACCAGTTTACATACATTGGACTTGAGTAGATCGTTGGAAGAATGTACAAGGGATTTAGCAGAGGCCATACATGGATCAGCCATGTATGCATTCCCACACACCTTGCTCTGATGTAGGCCCACACGATCTACTGCTTCCCAAAATAGGTGGTATGATGATGAGTGTAGAGTCACATGAGCTCGCCTACAGAGGGAAGTGGAGCTAGGCACTTAGACACATCGCCAAGCAAAGGCGTTTTTCAAACGCCTTGTGCGGAAGAAGAACCGAGACTACTTAGCGAAAGCAGAAGCAGAGATATATCAGCTATTTTTGGGGTGGGATAGCAAAAGCGTATGGAAGATGTTCCATGAAAGACAGCCCCCCATACAGATTACATCACCAGATGCGTAGCTTGACTATGGGAGACAGTTGTATAACCTGCTAGGACAGCCACCTATGCAGCCCCCACAAGCTTGTAGGCCAACACAGTGGTCTTTCCTCACATGGAAAATACTTAGAGATACAATTTATAGATTACAAAATGGGAGGGCACAGGATAAGGATGGACTAGTAGCAGAACATTTTTCACATGCTTGTGACATATTAGCACCGATATTAGCACATATGTTCAATAGAGCAGTATGTGAAGGTTTTCCTATGAGTTGGTCAAACAATACTATAATCCCGCTATTTAAAAGTGGTGATTCCCTGATTCCTAGCAACTATAAAACTATCATGATCGGTCATGCTTTGGCCAAGATATATGGATCTATATTGGAGCATGAACTCAGTGAATGGGCTGAAATGCAATGCAAGAGAGCACAGGGACAGGCAAGTTTCAGACGAGGATATACCACGCTAGACCACATTCTCACACTTAGAGCCATTATTGAGGAGGGTCGAGTCCGAGACAAGAGGATCTATTGTTGCTTTGTAGACTTTCGCAAAGCTTTTGATACAGTGCCTCGTACATGCATCATGCAGAGATTGCAGGACATTGAAGCACCAGAGGGTATACGATGGGGTGTCTATGCATTATATGAGGCAGTGATAGGTCATGTACGAGCACTTGGGGGGCTATCAGAGAGGATTGACAGTACCATAGGAGTGAAACAAGGATACCCGCTTTCATCCACATTATTTGGTCTATACATAGATGAAGTGTTTGATTACATAAACCAAGGAGGAGGAGCTGGAGCCAGCCTGGCAAGGGTGCTGATACCGATATTACTGTATGCAGATGATATTGTTCTCATTTCAGACTCAGCGGAGGGATTGCAGTGCCATCTAGACGCTTTGCACATCTTCTATAGAGACAAAGACATCACAATGAACCTTGGGAAGACCAAAACCATGGTTTTCAATACTTCAGTAGCATGGGTGACTAGATCTATGTACCTGTTCACATTTGGGGGAGACATACTGGAGCATGTGAGGGAATATGTCTATTTGGGAGTCACCTTCTCTGGCCCACGTTTTTAGTGAGAGGGGCATCGGAGGTACGTCTGGCACGTGGATATGCAGCACTAGGGGCACTCGAGAGTCAATGTTCTCACATACAGTTCCAGGAGCCCCCCACCAAACTCTAGTTGTTTGACACGCTAGTCACACCTACATTACTATATGGAGCAGAGGTATGGGGTTGTAGCTTGTACCACAGGCGTCTTAGCCCACTCACTGATCAGATTGGAGTAGAGAGGGATTATTATGATGGTTGGGATAGCATGGAAAGGCCATTGATCATGATGATAGCATGCATGATTAGGAGTAAGCCCTGCACCCCACATCCCATTGTTAGAGCAGAGCTAGGGGCAACACCTATAGTTACGAAGGCACTCTTCAGGGCAGTGACCTTTTGGCACAGGCTATGTGAACTTCCACGCCATAGATACTCTAGATTGGCACTAACCTCATCTAGACAACTAGCAGCAGGAGGCGAGAAGAACTGTTGGTTTTCACAGATGGCTATTTGGATGAGTCTACATGGTTTGGATATTGATTGTCTTCCACCTTTGGATTATAGCCTTGACCGCCCTACACTTTCTCTCAGCCGATCAAATTTGAACCAAGTGATCAGAGCTGATATCTTGAGGATTGAGACAGCAAGGACATGGATCCATCCACCACTCCCTCTAGGATCGAGGATGGAGTTCTACAGGAGTCATTTATTGTGTCTCTCTGATGATGGTTTCACTATTCGGGCAGCATATATGGACACCCATCTCTCCCATAGCATACGTGTTGCTATCGGATAGATTTGCACCTCCTCACATAGGCTTCAAATGGAGACAGGTAAATGGACAAATACCCTAGCAGAGAATAGGACTTGCTAGCTTTGTGATGGAGAGCCTGAAACGGAGGAGCACTACATATGCAGATGCACAGTATACTATGACATACGAGGACGGTACCATTGCCTCTTCTGTGATGGTTTTGGACCTCTTCGTCTCGTCATGGAGTACGAGGACCAGAGATGCCTAGGTCTTTTCCTCTTGGAGCTTGAGAGGTGCTGAACTTTACTACTACAAGACAAGAGGCCAGCTCATCAAGAAGGACACACAGACAGCAGTGACAGACTTCTTCTACAGAGCCGACCCTACTGACACTACCAGTCTAGCAGAGATAGAGCCACCCCGCCAGACACCTTACAGGCCACGCCGTGGAGTCACATTGGATAGAGCCATTTCCCTTGGTCGAGCACGACGACCCCGTCTACCAGGACCACGTCCGAGAAGGCCACAGCACAGTCGGATCAGAGCCATTATCATGAGACACCGAAGACTCACCACTAGACATATCAGTGAAGCAGCTAGGAACCGCATCATAGTTGAGATCATGTGCAGATCTTGAGATCAACTACAGCCCATAGTCTCCACTACACTTTTTGTACATGGCTCTATCAGATCTGGTTCTTCTTTCCTTTCCTTTTCTTTTCTATCGATGAAACAACACTACACATGGTCCAACCCTAGTATAGTCCCACCGTATATTTATTTTCAGTATTGTTTCATAGGCCACCCACTTATTTGTAATGTTATCTTTACCTTATTGATGAGATGACATTAGACATGGATGTACTTTGGATTTTGTCTCATAGGCCACATTGGCCTTATGTAGACATTAATATATCTTTCTTTCTTTCTTTCTTTCTCTCTCTGTCTCTCTTTGTGTTTGTTCACTCTATCCACACTTCCACACTATTGCACTATAACATGGTATCAGAGCAGCAAGGACCAACTAAGTGAGAACCTACCTAGGTAGGAGATTTCAGTGTGAAACAAAGCTGCGTTTTTAGCGTTCGAGGGCAAGTGGGAGGGTTGCGCATTGGAACAGGGTTGAGGTGAGTGCTCGGTGAGTGCGGGCGTGCGGGAAAGGAGCAAAGTTGTTGTTGATTGAAATGGAGGAAGGCTGCGTTTTTAGCCTTCAATTGCAGATTTTACCTTTTCATTGCCTTCAGCGAGTGAAGAAGGAGCGGCATGAGCAGAGAAGAGCCCTAACAAAGTGCGTTTTCACAGTCAGAGGGGGCTGCTTTGTGTTTTTGCAAGCATTTCATGTGAATGTCTTCTCACTTGCACTTATGACACACCTATGATTGATTCAACATTTAATGCTGCTGAAATGCAGCATACATGGTATTTTGATAGTGAGGCATCCGGCCACATCGCTTCTCAAAAGCATTTGTTTACATCAGCCCTCGTGGGGAAGAGAGTTTCTTGTGCAAACAGCTCTACCTATGATGTTTGTAGCATTGGTACCTTTGTGATCACTACTATAGATGGATTAGCATTTCACTTTATGGATATATTTTTTATGCCTCGGATTACTAAAAACCTTCATTGAGTTTCAGCTTTCAATAAGAAAGGCTTTCAAGTCATCTTTGAAGATGACAAATGCATTGCTAGAGATAGAGAGCTTGATTATGCTCCTCGGTTGTAAGGTACCTTGTACAAAGGTCTTTTTTTGTTGGATTCTGTTGAGATTTACAATCACACCCATTGTGGCCTCTTTGTATGAGGCAGTTTTGGGCTTAGGACATGTAGGCAAATTGAATCCCATATGCACAGGAAGGGAAACTGCTACCCATCCAACAACTATAAAGCATTGTACTTGACTACCACTTTTACATATATATGATGAATGCAATATCATGATGCTTTACCATTTCAGTTAGTGTCTTGGTCATTGTCAATCTTATACACAAGATTGTGTTTATAAGTCCAAGTCTCAATCTTGAAACCTAATTCACTTGTGTAACCAGTCAAGTTTTGTCTATGTCATCATGAGCTTAATCTTTGTCTTCGATCCACCATAGCCACTGCTATGCTCTAGATCCTGCGTCTTTTCAACATGGTATCAGAGCCGAGTCGGGCATGGCTCAGCTCGGCTTAGCTCTTCTCTGTTCTCTCTCAGTTCCTTTTCAACTTTGGTCAGCTCAGTTCGAGCCCATGACTTCACCTCTCAACTCTACCTTCACTTGAGCTTCCATGGCAGCCATAGCCAGCTGCACCCTACCAGCTTGAAGCTCTTATATCTCACTCCACAGGTAAAATCTCCCAGAGCTTCCTTCTAGAAAAGTGTTCTCTTGCTTCCAGATCTTCTTCTTGTCACCTCAATCACTAACATCATGCAACCATAGGCTCAGCATTGTCAAAATTCTCAGTCATTGCCATAGCTTGCAACTATGACCTGCAGGACATACCTTGCTTGGAGTCCGTGGATCTTTCAATACAAAGCATATTTCCTCTTGCTTTCTTCTAGAGGATCATTCTTCAATTCAAGGCGCAACTCTCCATTAAGTTAAAGCTTGACATTAGCTACTCAGTGCTTCAACATTGCTGAAATTCCCTCATGCTGTCTAGAATTGCGCCCGTGCTGATCGAATGCCCTGATCTCTCTCTGTGCAGTGTGATTCCAGCCGCCATCATAGGGCATTGATAGCCCATAAAGTAAGCTTCATTTCTATATAATTTTTTAAAAAAATGATCAAGTATAGCTCCTGCAATGTTCAAAAAACCAGGCCACTGTTAGAAACCCTAATTGTGACTCCATAGCCATTTTACCTAAGCTCAAAAATCTCATCATTTTCTCTCTCTTGCCACCTGGAGCAACCCAGTGCCACTCTGATCTACTATCCCAGCATCAAATCAAGGAGGGGAAGGACTTGGAAAAATCGAAGAAGGATCGATGATCCCGAACTAAGAAGATTCAAGTTCGACATCAACTTAGACATAGTCTTTACATAGTGTGTTTTCATAGTGTCATTACTTGTGTCTCTTGACACACTGTAATATGCTTTTCCACTGATTAAATCTGAGAATTCTGGAGTTGATTTGCTGTTGCTCCTTGGTCATGATAATGACGAATAAGAAGATCTTAATGCGGATGCAAAGCAACATTACTCTTGTTGCTCACTTGCAGTACATAGAAGTCTTGTTTGCATCACTTGCAGGTAATGTTGGAGCTACCTACACCAAAGAGCAATCAATGATCTTATCTAAAGACCTTGAAGATGCTCCAGACACTCTACTTAACATGCCAAAGAATGAGATGTCTTTGCTTGAGGGGGACATTGACATGAAGACTGAAGCTGCAAGCAAAGTGAAGAATAAGTACAGGATTAAAAAGAGCAAACTGGACTACACCATTAAGAAAACCTACAATGAATTGAAGATCTATGTTAAAAGAAATGCTGAAAACTGCAAGGGCTTGCCGGTGGTCCTTGACCTAATTTTTTACTAGACTTTTTCCAGCCTTGTAATGCCTAGCCCAAATGCCTTTATCATAGGCTTGTAAACTCCTCATGTAGCCATGTACTACAACCTTTGTATACTTTGTGAGGCCCTTGTTATAGCCTTTGGATGACCACCAAGTTTGTGGTACCCACACTTAGCCTTTTCTACGACAGCCTCTGGTGTTTTGCCATGTCTATGGTGTGCCCACACTTTGTAGGTGTTGCTTTCACTAAAGCCTCTACACACTTTGTACTTTTTGGTTGTGATTGAGGAGTGGTGTTGAGATTTACAATCACACCCATAGTGGCCTCTTTGTATGAGGCAGTTTTGGGCTTAGGACATGTAGGCAGACTGAATCCCATATACACAAAAAGGGAAACTACTACCCATCCAACAACTATAAAGCATTGTACCTGACTACCACTTTTACATATACATGATGAATTCAATATCATGATGCTTCACCATTTTAGTTAGTGTCTTGGTCATTGCCAGTCTAATACACAAGATTGTGTTTATGAGTCCAAGTCTCAATCTTGGAACCTAATTCACTTGTGTAACCGGTCAAGTCTTGTCTATGCCATCATGAGCTTAATCTTCATCTTCGATCCACCTTAGCCACTGCCATGCTCTAGATCCCGCGTCTTTTCAACAGATACTTATGTGACGAGATATTATCATGCTTTGACAATTAGTATAGTTACTTCTATTATGCAAAATGCGTAGCTTTGGTATGCTCACTATGGTCATAATGGATGCTTTGCCTCTAGTTGATACTCCACCTCCCCATGCATGTGAGGAGTGTATACTTGGGAAAATGCATCGCTTTGCTTTTAAGAAGGGTGGTGCAATGCATGTTGTTTAGAAAATGCAGCTCATACACTTTGATGCGTATGGTCCTATGTGGACCAAAGTACTCAATGGCCATTTGTTTTTTGTTATTGTTATTGATAACGATTCTCGTTACACATGGGTGTACAGTCTCAAAGCAAAGTCAGATGCATTTCTACACTTCAACTCTTGGTTGCAAAGTTGGAAGCAAAAATAGGTTTAAAGGTGCAGACACTATGCACATAATCCTCACACTCAAAAGATTCTTGTTAGTAGAAACGTCATTTCTGTTGAAAATGCAGCCTATTCTCAGGATCGGTTTGAGATGCTAGCAATCTATGAGACTGGTGATGTCCTTGAGGGTCTTTTGCCACTTGCATTGGGATTTGTGCCTACTGTAAATGTAGAAACAGATGTATTACAATAAGCTATTGTTGCTCCATTTGCCCTAGATCAGCCCATGGTATCCTGTTTTGCCTCTAGTAGTGGACCCCAAGCAATTGAGCAAGAGAAAGGCCTGCTGTAAATGCAGCAAAAGCAATCTTGAGGGGGCTGTTACAGACTCTCTAGGAGAGTAAAATTGATGCTCCTTTGTCTCAATGCACTAGAGAGGCTACTAGACAGGCTGCTCATGATGTAGGGGAGGCACATTTTGTGGAAATTTGGAAGTAGATGCTCTTCTTGATGAGCATGCATTTGTGAGCTCACTTTTGGATGAGGATGAGCCTACTTCATTTGATGATACATAGCACGATGTACATTGGTTGTTGCAGACCATGGAAGAGGAGTTGGAGTCCATTGTCACTAATGGTACTTTGGATCTTGTTGAGTTGCCACTTGGCAAGAAGGCTATTGGCACTAAATGGGTTTTTAAACTCAAACACAAGGCTGATGATTCCATTGATAGGTACAAAGCATACTTGGTTGCCAAAGGATATGCTTAGAAAAAGGGCATAGATTTTGAGGAGACTTTTGTTCGTGCATCTGGCATGAGTACCGCTAGATGTGTTATTGTTATGGCTGCCCATCATGGATGGAAAGTGCATCAGTTGGACATTAAGACAACATTTCTTGATGGTGATTTGTATGAGGATGTTTATGTATAACAACCTCTAGGGTTTGTAGTCAAAGGCAGAGACACTTGGTTTGCAAGTTAAACAAGGCTTTGTATTGCTTGGAACAAGCTCTCTATGCATGGTATTCAAAGATATGCTTATTTGAACAACAAAGGCTTCAAGAATAGTTCAATTGCTCCTACTCTATACATTAAGAGTGAAGGAGGGGGGCGGGGAGTGGGGCATGTTGGTCATCATTCTTTATTCAGATGACATGCTGCTCATTGGACCTAAAGAGAAAAAATTGTAGATTTTAAGGCTGAATTGAAGAATACATTTGCTATGTTAGATATGGGCCTCTTACATTACCATCTGGGGAGTCAATTCACCCAAAATCAGCATGGTATCATTATGTCACAGTCACAATATGTGCAAAAGTTTCTACACAGATTTAATATGCAAATTTGTAAACCTATGAGTACTTATTACCCTATGAGGACATTTTCACCAAGGCTTTATCACATGAGAAGTTTGAGGCTTTCTACAAGCCCTTGAACTTATTACCCTTTGGTGATTGATGGTCCTTGTATTTCATCAGATTGGCATTGTGGGGGATATTAGAATTTGGAAATTTTGGGCAATGCCCAATCTAATTTATGTAGTGTGGACACTTATTAAATTGTCAAAGTATGGTGTGTCTTAGGGTTTTAAATGTGGTGACGCTGGACCCTAGAGTTAAGCTAATCCAACTCTAGTTAGGGTGTGGGAGGTTGGTTAGGTCAAGCTTAGATCTTAGTTGTACTTTGTACTTTCATTATGTCATTCACTCTTGAGCTAATATACTCTCTTGAGCTCACATTGTCTATTGTCTATTGTCTCTTGTTTCTCTCTTTTCCATAGCTAGCTACTTCTCATAAACTGGTTCTCCTTGTGGTATTTCTTTATCTTGTATTGCTCTAAGGTTGTAGATCTCCGTCAATCTTCCATACACTGGCTATTATAAAATGACCATCTAGCACCATTGGTTGGGCACAATTTATACCTTGATTGTAAAACAATCTAGGCTCAAATTGTGTCTTCAATCTCTTGCATGTGGGCCATAATAATTAGTGAATGGGCTACCCCTTGGTTCATCTACAAATCTCTTTGCCTCGAGCTGCAACACAAGTATTGGGTCCTCAATAATTGGGCACGGATCTTGAGGTGGTTGTGGAACCCTAATTTCTATTGTAAACTAGGGTTTTTAGTAGCAATTTCTACAATTGCTCTTCAGCCCAAACTGGAAATTGCTAAGAATGGTTGAGGGATTGTTAGAGAATGAGAGAGAGAGAAAATCAGCTTAAAAAAGTATCTTTTGATTGGTAGCTCTAATGGAAATTTTTATGGTGCCAATAGCTTCAAAAGGGGCTAAAACCTTAGTGCAATTGAGGAGCCTACCTCTTCTACTAGTGCATCAATGAGGCAGAGAAGGAAACCTACTACCCTTGTCTTGTGCTGCTGTGTGATTAGTTGTTGCCTCTCTTGTAGCTCATCCAACAATTCTTCCTTTCTCCCTCAGCCTCTCAATGTTGGAATGACTCTTAGTTAGGACCCTCCAATTTGCATGGAAAGTTTTGACAAATAGACACTTTTTTTGCCACTTGGTATCTTTCCTAAAGTAATTTCCAAGTTTATTTAATTAATTTTCAGAAATAATTTCTGAAAATTAACCAATTATTCTTTTGATCATGCCCAAGAATTGGCTAGTTTCTATCCACAATTAATATGCTAACTGGTGCACAGATCGGATGCTGTATGCTCACGTAGTGAATGCCGGAAGGTCCCCAAGAACAAAAGAACTCTATTTTTTGCACAAAACTCAAGGTAAAAAGCATGCACGACATGAACAAGAGACCAATTGGGTGCAATCTCCCCCCATGCCTTGTGTGAGCACTCCACAAAGCATGTATTTTATGTATTAATCATCTTCAAGCTCAAATAATAGCCCAAATTACAAAATAGCACGCTTTTGGCTTTTGAGTTTGCTTTAGCACAAAATAGAAATAAAGCTAATGGGCGAGCGCCCAAAGAGTCAGGCGTACCCAATACAATGTCCAAATACAAATATCATAATCGTGCGCCCATGCGCATACAAAATAATAAATAAATATCCAACGCCTCAATAAATAGGTGCGACAAAATATAGGCGCCATGCCTAAGGTATGCACCGATCAAAATATAAGTGATAACTCGAATACACGCTATCCTCCAATGCTTTTCTCCGCCACTGCTGCTATCTCTACACATCAACTGAAGCATTCACAATCATTAGTAAAATAATACAATTAAACCGACAAAAGTGAATACCTAGCAGTCTTCAGCTACATAAATAAATCAACAGGTTAGAAATCAATCCTAACCTTAATTTATTACGAGTGCGCACTCTAAACTCATAAATGTTTATTAATTTAATATGTATTTTACGGAATCACCTGCTATGGAATCACCCATGTACACACTAAATTAATGAAACGCCCGAAAAGGATAGGCGTCCCCATCAACTTCTCGCACAAAGAATCCACTTTGTGTATGAGCCCCGGTCAACAAAGTTTACGGAATCCACCGTAAAACCTCACGGAATCCACTGTGAAATATGCCTCGTGCCATCATACCCCCGGGGTGGGATAGCAATTGTCCTCAATTGCTATTAGCTCAATGTGGAGCTAATAGAGTGGGGAAAGCATTTAAATCTCTAGCATGCATCCATTGGGCTTCCTCTACAGGATGGTTTTTAAACTTGATTAAATATCTAGAATATCTTCGGCCAGTTCTAGTGGTCATAAAGTCAGTATCTAGAATAGCTTCAGGTTCAAGTATTTCAGTCTCTTCATCTAACAAAGGTGGGTTTTCATAAACAGGATGTACAGGTAATTGGCTTCTAAAGGGTCGTAATAAACTAATGTGAAATGTGTTGTGAATTTTTCAGTAAGGTGGTAATTCTAACTTGAATGCATTATCATTGATTTTGTGAATGATCTTAAATGGTCCATAGAATCTAGGTGCTAATTTTACAACTGGGTGTTTATCTACACTTTGTAATCTACGTTTTTCTATTCTCAACCAAACATAGTCATCAACTTTGAAATTCATTGCTTGTCTTTTCTTATTGGCTTGTTTTGTATATGATTGCTGGGCTTTGGCAATCATGTCTTTAACCTTATCAAAAATAGTAGCGTGCATAGTAGCAATATCATCAGTACTTTGAATTCTATTTGATAAAGATGCAACAGGTGTAGACAATCTATAACCATAAATCACTTCAAACGGTGCTTTCTTTGTAGATGTGTGTGGTGTATTGTTATATGCAAACTGTAGTAAATGCAAATGTGTGTCTCATGTCTGTGGTTTAGAAATAGTGTAAGCACGTAAAAGATCTAAAATAGTACTGTTAGTAGCTTCTGTTTGTCCATTAGTTTCAGGATGAAATACAGATGAGAAATCAATCTTTGTTCCTAGGTTAGCAAACAAAGTAATCCAAAAGTTGTTACAAAATCTAGAATCATGATCAGAAATAATAACTTTTGGTAATCCATGATTAATGAAAACAGTTTTAAAAAACAATTGTACTGCCTGAGATGCTGTTAAAGTTTTCTTACATGGAATGAAATATGCTTGTTTACTAAACCTGTCTACTACAGTCCAAATCATGTCATGGTTAGCTTTAGTATTAGGTAAACCAGTAATAAAATCCATAGAAATCTGTTCCCATGGTCTTGATGGAATAGATAAAGGCATAAGTAATCCATACTGTTTACCATGATGTCTCTTAACTCTTTGACAAATCAGGCATTCAGAAACAAAGTTAGATACATCAGTGTCCATATGTGGCCAATAAAAATCTTCAGTCAATGTACGCAAAGTAGATATGATACCTCTATGACCTTGATATGGAGGACAATGAATCTCATTCAAAACAAAAGATCTGAATGGAACTGTAACACATAATCTCTTTTCATAAAACATGAATCCATCATTATAAGACAGTGAATCAATAGGAATCCAGTTATTTCCAACTAATTTATTTCAATCAGCATGAAAAGTAATGTCCTGATGATAAGTATCTTTCATAGGAGTTAGAGAATCAAATGATATAACAGAGATATTATGAATGGTAGGTCTTCTACTTAATGCATCGGCCACTACATTTTCTTTACCTGGTTGATATTGAATAATTGGATGAAAACTCTGAATAAAAGCTGTCCATTTGATATGTCGGTCAGATATTTGAGGTTGACTAAGTAAATGTCTAATACTTTGTTGATCAATCTTAATCATAAACTCAGAACCCATTAAGTAATGTTTCCATTGTCTTAAAGCTTGTACCACAGCTAATAATTCTTTATCATATGTGGAATATTTAAGTTCGGAGAGTTTCAGTTTACAACTAGAATAAGCTATGGGATGATTATCTTGCATAAGTACGGCTCCTATTCCAGATCCGCTAGCATCAGTAACTACTAAAAAGAATGGTCTATTAAAATCAGGTAGTTGTAATACAGGAGCGTGGGTTAATGCATATTTTAATAAATCAAAGGATTTTTATTGATTATCAGACCAATGATAAACAATACCTTTCTTTAAAAGTTTAGTCAAAGGTAAAGTAAGTAATGAAAAATTTCGCACAAATTTCTTGTAAAAACTAGCAAGACCTAGAAAAGAACGTAACTCATGCATATTTTTAGGTATAGGCCAGTTAAATATTGCTTCTATTTTCTTAGGGTCAACCTTAATACCATCTGATGACACAATATGACCTAAATATTCAATTTCTGTTTGAAAGAACTCTCTTTTCCAGATTAGCATACAATTGATTATCTTTCAACAACTTGAAAACCAAGGACAGATGTTCATAATGTTCTTTCTCATTTTTACTAAAGACCAAGATATCATTAAAGAATACAATAACACAATGCTGATATTTCAAAAATATACGATTCATCATTCTACTAAATGTAGCAGGTGCATTAGTCAATCCAAAAGGCATCACTAAAAATTCATAATGACCAAATTGTGTTCTAAATGCAGTCTTGAATATGTCAGACTTATCTAATCTCACCTGATGATAACCAGATTTAAGATCTATTTTACTAAATATGGCAAAACCTTGCAGTTTATCCATAAGATCATCGACTCTAGGAATTGGATATCTATTCTTTACAGTAATTTTATTTAGAGCACGATAATCAATGCACATACGATAAGTATTATTCTTATTCTTTAGCAATAAAACAGGTGCACCAAATGGAGAACTATTAGGTCTAATCAATCCTCTATTTAGTAATTCCTCAACTTGATTTTGAATTTCTTTTTGCTCTATCTGGTTATGGCTATATGGTGCTTTACAAGGTGGTTGTGTACCAGGAATTAAATCTATTTTGTGGTCTTTAGGACGTGAAGGAGGTAGGCCAGGTGGTAGATCTTCTGCAAAACAGTCTTTAAATTGTGCAAGAAATTCTTTATGGCTAGGGTGCATATGTTTTTCTTTAGCTTGCAGTTCATTTACCCAAATTAGATAAGATTTACTACTTTTGCGTAATGCACGTTTAGCTTGAGTATGAGAAAGCAGTGGAAAAGCATTAGATGCATGCATACTATACAATGTAATATGTTTTCTTTGAAAATGAATATTAATTGAATGCGTGGAATAATCTATATCAGGGTTATGCTGATGTCGCCAAGGCATACCTAAAATAATATCACTGGACTGTAATGGTACAACTTGGAAATTCCTTCTTTCAGTGTATTCACCAATTTGAATTTCTAAATCATGTACCTCTTATGTTCCATTATACCTTGTGCCTAAGAATGCTGCTTTAATGCGATAGTGCGTAGAAACAGTTTGTAATTTCAATTCTTTCACTAACTTTGCAGAAATAAAATCATGTGTACTACCATTATCATGCAAAATGATCTTTTCTTTTCCATGCACTTAACATTTCATTGTCAACAAAGGATGTGGAGTTGGCATATCTGGTAAAGTATCCGAAGGAGTAGTAATGTCATCTTTATCTTCCGTGAAGTCAGACATTTCTTCATGTTCTTCATCTTCCATTGCTCCAAGATAGTTGATATGGACAGGTGGCTTCTTCGATTGGCAATTGGCTACTAGATGTCCAAGTTGATGGCATTTGTAACACACTATAGGTTTGGCTTTAGATACATTGTTTGCAATGGCAGGAAGTCTAGGAATATTAGGATTTGGCTGTGAAGTTGGCTTAGGGTTTTGATTGGTATTCGATGGCAAAGCAGGTGGTTTTACCCAAGACTTACAGAAAGATGATGAAGGAAATCGACCTTGATTGAATCTTCTAAAATTTGAATTGAATTGCTTAGATCCATAGTTACCATTGGCTTGAAATTGTTGTGGACGCTTGTCTCTTCCTCGAAGCTTGTCTTCAGTGTCATGAGCTAAAGAAATTGTATCTTCAAGAGTTGCAGGCTTGAACATATTGACTTCAGCGTAGTAATGCCCAAGTAATCCAGTTATATACTTGCGCTTGTGAGTCGCTTCAGATACGTCTTCAAGCATGCGTAACTGGAGTAATGCATTCCAAAAACGTTCGGTGTACTGAGGAATAGGCTCACGATCTCTTTGCTGAAGAAGGTCCATTGCTTTATGGCTTTTTCATGGAATTCTGGAGGAAGGAAATTCTGCATGAACTTCTTCTTGAAACTCTCCCAGGTAGTGGGACAATCTATGCTCTTATGAACCACGGTCCACCAAAGAGATGCTCTATCCACTAAATGATTAGTGACACACTTGATTTTATCTTTTTCAGCGTATGTTTCCTCATGAAAGTAATCATCAAACTGACTGATGAATGCAAGAACTGTTTTTTCATCTCGAGTGCCATTGAAAGTACGGAATTTGAAATTTCTTTTACTTATCTTTGTTTCTTTGCGGATGGATTGAGCTTCGAGAGTCGCATCGATGGTACGTTGGATAAGATCTTCAGATTGTGGTTCCTCTTTATCGGTAGTCGATCTTTGTAAATTGGCCAATTGAACTTGCAATGCTTGGCGGGCTCTTCGTTCTTCGTCCAATTGCATCATAATTAAATCTACAACCGTAGGTTCAGGAAGATCGCCTTCAGCCATAAAATCATCCATATTTTGTTCCGTCATCTTGCAAAACTTCAAAAGACCTCACACTCTCAAAATCCAGTTAGTGGGATGAGCGTAGCTCAAGATCGGGTGTACAAGGCTTATACATTTTTTTGTGTGGCTTTCACAGTCTTCGTCTTTGGCAATTACGGGATTTGAAATCTTTGAAAAATCTGCGTTTTGACCTTCTGCATGTGCTGAAATTGGTTCAGCAAGTCTGGGTATGCGAACAGTACCTTCCAGGGAACAACTTTGCAGTTCGGTACTTCTGTGCAGGAACAGTCCTTATAGGAGTTTTGAACACAAGTCAGTTCGTGACTTCAGGTTACTTGTTGGACTTGCAGAGTTGCAGACTTATGAAACTTGATCAACTTGGTAGATTTACGTGAGTGATGACTAACAGAACTTGCAGGATAGGTAAATTTGAACTTGAGGAGTTGGAGAACCTTAGTAAACTTAGATTACTAAGAAGCTTTAAGCTTCTCAACCAGTCGTCAAATTTTAGGACATATTCATGTCCTCGGCAGAATTTTCGCCGCCTAGCACGTCCTGCCGCCGTTGTTCAACGATTTGATTCTTTGAAGCTTTTTAAAGCTTCAAGCTAAGCTAATCTTTGTAACTTTTAAACTTAAGCTTGGAAGCTTAATGAAAGATATGGCCTATCTCTGTATGTTGACGACTTGGAGAAGAGGATGTAGGAGTGGTTCTCCGCCGTTGCAGGCCGGTCCTTCGCGATCACAAGCTGGAAACAGAGGTTCTTGACCGCCAGGAATCCACCCGTATCGACCGTTCGCGATGAGATTGACCGTAGAGCTCGATCGTTCCAGAAGCTCCGCCTGCGCACAAGATGGGTAGCGATTGGAAGCTCTCGATCTCAGCTTCGCTCTGATACCACTGGTGCATAGATCGGATGCTGTATGCTCACGTAGTGAATGCTGGAAGGTCCCCAAGAACAAAAGAACTCTACTTTTTGCACAAAACTCAAGGTAAAAAGCATGCACGACATGAACAAGAGACCAATTGGCTGCAATCTCCCCCCATGTCTTGTGTGAGCACTCCATAAAGCATGTATTTTATGTATTAATCATCTTCAAGCTCAAATAATAGCCCAAATTACAAAATAGCATGCTTTAGCACAAAATAGAAATAAAGCTAATGGGCGGGCGCCCAAAGAGTCGGGCGTACCCAATACAATATCCAAATACAAATATCATAATCGTGCGCCCATGCGCATACAAAATAATAAATAAATATCCAACGCCTCAATAAATAGGCGCGACAAAATATAGGCGCCACGCCTAAGGTATGTGCCCATCAAAATATAAGTGATAACTCGAATACACGCTATCCTCCAATGCTTTCCTCCGCCACTACTGCTATCTCTACACATCAACTGAACCATTCACAATCGTTAGTAAAATAATACAATTAAACCGACAAAAGTGAATACCTAGCAGTCTTCAGCTACATAAATAAATCAACAGGTTAGAAATCAATCCTAACCTTAATTTATTACGAGTGCGCACTCTAAACTCATAAACATTTATTAATTTAATATGTATTTTATGGAATCACCCGCTATGGAATCACCCATGTACACACTAAATTAATGAAACGCCCGAAAAGGATAGGCGTCCCCATCAACTTCTCGCACAAAGAATCCACTTTGTGTATGAGCCCCGGTCAACAAAGTTTACGGAATCCACCGTAAAACCTCACGGAATCCACCGTGAAATATGCCTCCTGGCATCACTAACCCCCATGGGACATCTAATGTCCCAACCATAGTAGCAAAGAAACACGTTTTTTTGAAGTTGAAACTTACGAAACATTTCTTGAAGTAAGAAAGATTTATGATGGTAAAAAACATGGGTTTTTTTGCCTTGGTGAGTTGGAATCCGAAATAGGGTTGGTTTAACAAAAACTATTGGGCAATGTTAAACATGATGATAATGATGAGTACTCATGAGGGTTTAAGATTTTGGATGAGAGTATTTTTTTGGGATTTTGTTTAGTTATTGGACTCTCTCAATCTAGTATCTGTTCTTATCTTGAGAGTTGATTATTATACGACTTTAGTCTCATTTATGAGTTCTCTATGATATATTATGATTCATTCTGGATTTTGACATTTTGTTAGTTTGTTTTGGAATGAGAATTATGATGTTGCAACTGGACTTAGTCCATATTGTATAGAGGCTATTTATCCATGAGAGTCAGTCAATAATGGATTATGGATATATAAGATACTATTCTCAAGTGATTCTCATGTATTATTACTCAAGCTCAATTGGCCTTTCTTTGTTTAAGAGAGAGTTCCATAGAGGTTTAGAACCTCTTTCCCTAGTTAAAACTATAAAAAATTCCTATATAAAAAAACCCGTGTTTATCATTTTAGGCCCTCTTGAAAGAAACTTATGAAACATGTTTCTGACTTTTCGTTTTTAAACATTTCTAACATTTTTTGGCTACTATAGTCCCAACATTAGTTGGCCTTGGACTTAGCATTAATTTATTAATTAATGCTGAGTCCCTCTAATGCTACCGCGGGATATTTAATGGCCCAGACCCAAATTGACATCATGCCACCACAAGTACTTGTCTAGCATGACTTTGCACAACTTTTGTCAATGTCACCCATTGATCATTGGGGTCACTAAAGTCTCACTGTCATCTAACTCACTTGCATTTCACATGTGCACAACTTAATAATGCCAAAGCTAAGCATTAAAAGTACACTTGTGAAATTAAAAATACACACCCTTGAAATCCTTGCAACTTTGAATATACAAGTTCCAAGTTGCAGTGAAAGCCATACCCATCTACATATCAACTACAGTGATTAGTAGTTGAATAGTGACCTCCTAGCAAACATACTGTTAGCAAACAGTACTTTGAATACATTCTGAATACACTCAAGTTCCACTATATACTAGAGGTGTCCATCTAGAGGAGTGGAAGTGCTACCTCTCCCTTGAGCATTAGGCAATACTTTGGACCTTCAAAGCTTTGCTGAGGTTGATTAAGCGCGATTTATAGTCAACTTTGACTAAAAATCTTCTAAGTAAAGTTGCAACAATTGATAGCGGTTTGCCAAGTCACCCTCTTCCTGTTAGAGATCATAGCCTGTTTAGGCAGCTGCACAGTCAGCAGCAGCAGTCGGACCAGCAGCTGCAGTCGGACTGCCACGTGGCAGTCCGACTGCCTGCAGCCGTTTTTACCAGGCTGCGCCCTATTTCTGGCGCCCCGTTCTAGGTGGTTTTTCACCTATTTATTGTCGACGACTTCAGCAGTCTGCCTATTCTTCTCTGTCGCAGATCACAGACCGGTGCCGTGCAGATTTCTGTCTCTGTTCACAGATTTCAGACAGCAGACAGTGCAGACTGCAGCAGACTTCGAGGTGGACAGCAGGTCGCATCGTCGAGGTGGAGACACGCAGTCCAACGCACTGCGCCCGTGTATATCTTTGTATTCAGCATTCTTTATACAGCAGATCTTCATTGTACACTGTCTCTTTCTCTCCCTTTTTCTCTCTGCGTTCTCTCTCTCTCAGTCCTACGCTTCCGCACCGCTGCACTCTGACATGGTATCAGAGCAGTGTTTGAGGGCTGACTGAGCGCAGAATCAACCTGAAAAGGAGTTTCCATCGCGACACAAATTTGCGGTTTTTGCTTTTAAGGGCAGACAGGAGGGCTGCGCCTTGGAACAAGGCTGAAACGAGTGTGGGCGCACAGGAAAGGAGTACAGGTGGTGGATTTGCTGCTGTTTACTGCTGTTTGACGCGAAGGAAGTTTGAGTTTTCAACCTAAAAGTGCAGGTTTTGCTTTTTCATCGCCTCCGGCGGGTGAAGAAGCTTCGGGACGCGGAAGAGCCTTAGCAGGCTGAGTTTACTCAGTCAGAGGGGGCTGCTTTTGCGTTTGAGAAGGCATTGCAGGTAAAGATGTCTACAGAGATGGACTTGGAGTTCCAGGCGATTATGGACCGGAAGGTGCCTGTCTTACCGGCTCTTCCTACAGATCAGAAGCTCGACGGCGACAACTATCGCATTTGGCGCGTTATGATGTTGGCCATTCTTGAGTCCTATGATTTGGCGGAGTTGGTACAGGAAGATATTGACCGGCCTTCGGTAAGAGATGAGTCCAAACTCTCTTCCGATGCTCGTGCGGAGTTGGCCAGGGCTCAGTCTCATTGGGACAAACTGAATGCCAGGATTCGATCCTTTCTCTTTCTATCATGCACTACAGCCGTGATCGCTCGCATCGAGCACTTGACGGTGGCTCGTGAGATATGGCTGGAGCTTGATTAAATGTATAATCGGATGACCCTGATGAAGAGGGTTTCTTTGGAGGTACAGATGCGGACCTTGTCCGTCAATAAGTCTTCTTCGCTAAGGGAACACATTAACAAGCTAAGGCAGCTACAGATGCAGGTTCAGAATGCGGGGAAGCCAATTTCCTCCGAAGACATGGCGATTACACTCTTGTCCCAGTTGCCGCCACGATTCGGTACATTTTACTCTGCCCTTATTGCTTCGGGGCGAGAGTCTACTCTTCGGTGGGAAGAGTTGGTTCCTATGGTCTTGGACCAAGAGGAACAGTTAAAGGGACAGAATGCTTCCAAGACGGAGGCGTTGACAGGTCAAGCCTCTCAGAAGAAGGGGAAGGACCAAAAGAAGAAGAAGGGGGATAACAAGTCCAAGAAGGACAAGGACAAAGACTCCACATGCCATATTTGTGGAAAGACTGGCCATTGGAAGAAGGATTGCCCTGACAAAGACTCGAAGGACACCAAGAAGAAGGAAACCAAGGATTCTGGAGCGGTGGCTGTACCCTCATCAGCTGCATTTCTACATTTAGTTGTCATTGAGGACGCTTCACCGAATGCTTCTGATGCTGCGATGGCGGCTCCCCAATCTCGAGAGTGGATTATTGATAGTGGTGCCTCACGGCACATGACTCCTTCATCAGATGGTGTTGCCCAGCTGCGACCTTCGCGTGGGCAGGTTCTCATTGGAGACAGCTCTTCAGTTTCTATTGCAGGTCGGGGTAAGATGCAGCTTATTCCGGATGGACGAGGTGGCACCCATACCTCAGAGGTTTTGCATGTACCAGGATTAGGGTACCATCTCCTTTCAGTTCATAAGATTTGCTCCCTTGGTCTTTTGGTGGAATTTGACAGTTCTACTGTGCGAGTCCTTGATCGTGAATCGAGGAAGGTTCTATCATCTGGATATGAGGAGAACGGCATTTACAAACTGAAGTCTTCCACTGCCCTCTCTTCTCTTCTTCTTACCTCACAGTCACAGTCTGAATTATGGCATGCTCGATTTGGTCACCTGAACTATGACTATCTTCGGAAGGCGTCACGTGGACAGCTTGTTCGAGGGTTGCCGGATATAGTGGTGAGCCAGCATCCCTGTGTCTCCTGCATACGGGGGAAGCAGCATCGGGATGCCATTCCCCACACAGCTTCGCGGCGGTCTACTTCACCGATGGAGCTAGTATCTACGGATCTATGTGGCCCTATGAGGAATGAGTCCCTGCGTGGGAGCTCGTACTTCATGCTGATCGTGGATGACTATAGCAGGATGACATGGGCCTATTTTTTGACACTAAAATCAGAAGCTTTCTCGCACTTCAAGGATTGGCTTCTCTTTGAGGAGAACCGATCAGGCCGGAAGTTGAAGACCTTGCGATCCGACAAGGGAGGTGAATTTGTGTCTAATGAATTTGCTCGGTTTTGTGCAGATAGAGGAATTCACCAGGAGTTTGCCAATACCAATACTCCTCAAGAAAATGGTATTCTAGAACGGAAGAACCGCAGTGTGATCGAGATGGCGCGCACCATGATGGAGCACCGACAGACCCCGCAGGTTCTGTGGGCCGAGGCTGTGGCTACTGCAGTCCACATCCTTAATCGATCCCCTACTTCGGCCGTGGAAGGGATGACTCCATTTGAGGCTTATTTTGGGACGAAGCCAGATGTTTCTTACTTTCGGGTCTTTGGGTGTGATGCCTATGTTCACATTCCCAAGGCTCACCGTGACAAATTTGAAGCGGCTTCCCGAAAACAGGTATTTGTTGGCTATAGCTCTCAGTCCCAAGGCTACCGACTGTATGATCCCGTCAAGCGGGATGTATATACTAGCCGTGATGTGCGGTTTGTGGAGGTTCCGGCTTCTTCAACGGGTGAGGAGCATCCCGTTCTTGGAAATCCAGGGGAGAGTTTGGCTCCTTCTACAGTTCCACTGGAGCCTGTGCCGTTTGATTATGATTCTGTTTCTGACACAGAGTCTACTGTTCCCCCGGATCCTTCTGAGGAGTTACCACCAGTGGACATTCCAGAGTCTTCTACTGATGGAGAACGACGAGGGGAGGTTCGGCCTCCTCCTCGCTGGGCCCGTGACACACTCCGTGATTCAGGGATCGAGGGGGTTCCTGAGGAGTGGGGACCGCAGGATGGTCCGCGGCGGTCACGGAGGCACCAGGCGCATTCTTCGGAGCTTGTTTGCTCCAATTATTGTTTGATGTCCCGAGTTATGTAGGATCGAGAGCCCACCTCCGTGAAGGAGGCTTTACAGTCCGCCCCATGGAAGAAAGCTATGGAAGCTGAGTTGGAGGCTATTGAGAGGAATGGCACTTGGTCACTTGTGCCACGCCCCCCGAAGAAGAAGGTGATTGGAATCAAGTGGGTCTTCAAGACCAAATATCTCAGTGATGGTACTTTGGATAAGCACAAGGCTCGCCTTGTTGCTAAGGGTTTTGCCCAGCGCCCAGGGATTGACTGTCATGACACCTTTGCCCCTACAGCTCGTATGGCAACCATTAGAGCTGTTCTTGCTTTGGCTGGCCATAGGAGATGGCCTGTTTATCAGCTGGATGTGAAGTCGGCCTTCCTGAATGGTGATTTGAAGGAGGAGATCTACGTTGAGCAGCCTCCTGGCTTTGGTTCTTCAGATGGGAAAGTCTACAGGTTGAAGAAGGCCCTGTATGGTCTCAAGCAAGCCCCGCGAGCTTGGAACGAGAAGATTGATTCGTTCCTCCAAACTCAGTTGGGATATCGGCGGTCCAAGGCCGATCCGCAGCTGTATGTTCACACTTCCGAGGATGGTTGTGTGCTGTTTGTATTATATGTTGATGATTTGATTGTCACAGGTGATGATGCACCGCAGGTCAAGGAGACAAAGTCAGCTTTACATCGGACGTTCGAGATGACGGATTTGGGGCTACTCCATTTTTTTTCAGGCCATGAGATTTATCAATCTCAGAGGGGGATCTTTCTCTCCCAACAGAGATATGTACAGGAGCTCTTGGTGACTTTTGAGATGGAAGATTGTCGGGCCCTCTCTACTCCTATGGATCCGAACTGGAAGGCCACTTCCCATTCAGCTTCTCCTTTGGCGGATGCTTCCCGCTATCGACAGTTGATAGGGTCTTTGATTTGGCTTCTCAACACGAGGGTTGATCTATGTTTTGCTGTTGGGCTCTTGGTAGGGTTCATGAGTGAACCTCAGACGGTGCATTGGCAGGCTGCTCAGAGGATACTTCGGTATCTGAGGGGGACGTCTGATTTGGGGATTCATTACCCCGCAGGGACAGATGGGTCAGATCTTGTACTTGCAGGTTGGAGCGACTCGGATTGGGCCGGTGACGTGGACCACAGGCGGTCTACAACAGGTTACTGCTTTACTTTGGGTGCAGGTGTTATTTCATGGAGTAGCAAGAAGCAGCCCACGGTAGCCCTTTCGTCTACTGAGGCGGAGTATCGGGCCGCGTCTTCCACCACATGCGAGGTTGTGTGGCTTCGGAGATTGTTGGAGGAGCTTGGGTGTCCCCAGACTCGTCCTACATTGCTGCGATGTGACAATGAGAGTTGCATTGCCTTGGCAAGGAATCCTGTTTTTCATGCCCGGACGAAGCACATTGAGATTCAGTACCACTTCATTCGAGAAAAGCTTCTGGATGAGACCATCACTGTGGAGTATTGCAAGACGGAGGATAATCTTGCGGATTTGTTTACGAAGGCGCTTCCTCAGGCTCTACTTCGGCAACATTCCAGATCCCTCAGGCTTCTGCCCTGTCCAGGCTCTGAGAGGGGGTGTTAGAGATCATAGCCTGTTTAGGCAGCTGCACAGTCAGCAGCAGCAGTCAGACCAGCAGCTGCAGTCGGACTGTGCAGTCGGACTGCCACGTGGCAGTCCGACTGCCTGCAGCCGTTTTTACCAGGCTGCGCCCTATTTCTGGCGCCCCGTTCTAGGTGGTTTTTCGCCTATTTATTGTCGACGACTTCAGCAGTCTACCTATTCTTCTCTGTCGCAGATCACAGACCGGTGCCGTGCAGATTTCTGTCTCTGTTCACAGATTTTAGACAGCAGACAGTGCAGACTGCAGCAGACTTCGAGGTGGACAGCAGGTCGCATCGTCGAGGTGGAGACACGCAGTCCAGCGCACTGCGCCCGTGTATATCTTTGTATTCAGCATTCTTTATACAGCAGATCTTCATTGTACACTGTCTCTTTCTCTCCCTTTTTCTCTCTGCATTCTCTCTCTCTCAGTCCTACGCTTCCGCACCGCTGCACTCTGACACTTCCATCCATTTGGCATCCATTTGTGAATAATTCTGAAAATTTATTAAGTACCTCATAGAAACTTTACCTCTAAGGCAGATGCCTTGATCTATGGGATGAAAATTAGGTTGCTATTTCCCTCAATAGTTTATTGAAATTTACCAAAAATGGGTGATTTTTGTTGAAACAATGGTAACAAACTGTCAAATATGTCCATAGATTCCACATTGGGCTGATTTTTGCACTCTATGAAGGGCTGACCAGCATATTTAGTGCATATGACATCTCTACTAACAAAACCTTTGTTTGTTGGTACAAGTTGTACCCTTTACTTTCTTCATTATAACCAATGAAAATGTATTTTACAACCTTGTTTTGCAATTTATGTCTTCGTGATTGTGACACCAAAGCATATGCCAACAACCAAAGACAAAAATGTGTGACATCATTGGCTTTCAGCCATTGCAAGCCTCATAAGACGTACATTCAGCCAATGCTTTGGTGGGGCTATGATTGAGCACATACATTGCACACAGAATAATATTAAGCCAAAACTTTGGGGGTAGCTTATTGTATGGAAGTATACAACGTGCCATTTCCACCAAAGTGTGATTCTTTCTTTTAGTCATTCCATTTTGTTGAGGTGTGTAAGGTGTAGTACATTGATGTGTAATGCCATACCTCAAAGCATATGCCCAACAATAATGAGTCATGTCATCAATTAAGGTAACCGATTCCCCCTTTTTTGTACATTTTTGTGTGATACAAACAAGTCATGAAAGGATGTAATGTGCTTGGAAGCACCGTTGTCTATTGTTTTCAGTTATTGATAAGCCATGTGCATGTGAAGAAGAATCATACGAACAATACACAATAAAAGCATAAGATTGGCTAATGTCCAAACTTGTTAAATGTGCAGTTGCATCCTTCACACTTGCTAAATTTTCAACAGTACTCATACGTGATTGTTTTCTTTTTTCACTTGCAATTCTTTTTATGCATTTCTTCATGACATGTCTCGTTTTCCTAAAATAATTGTCTCTCTTTTTCTTAGCACCCTCATCCTTAGTGCTTGAGGAGTTCGTGGAAGAAGTTGATTTGCCTTTACCCTTTGTGTTTGGTGGCTGCCATGACTTCTCTTTGTTCCTATGGCTGGCTGCAAATGCTTGATTTTCCATACTTATATTAGAGTGATTCACTCAGTATTACTTTTCTTGCAATAACAATGATACCAATACGTCAAATGTGTATGCATTGTCATGTCCTTTTGCAAGTAAGTGAAGTGTAGTGGCAAAACTATGATAAGTGTCAAGTAGGCCAGCCAAGAGTGTAGCAACAAAGAGGCATCAAGAATTATTTCATCAACATTTGCAAGTTGCTTTGTTATATCCTTGACATATGTAATGTAGGCATCCATTGAACCACCCTTTGTCATGTGCTCAATCTCAAGCTATTGGTGCAAATAGGCTACACGCACCTAATAAAATGAGGCACGCTTATCCCAAGCATCCTTGGTTGTTATGCATGACCAAATATGCGGAATCACTTGTCTTTTGCACAAGAGTGCAATCAAAGCATATGCTCGGCATTGCACCCATCCCATCTTTAGTGATCAGTGGTGGGAGGTGCAGTAGGGGTTGGAGTAGAAGATCCACTTGTGACAGTGGAAGAACTAGATGAACTTGTAGCATTTTGTGTAGCGGGGTCTACAAGCCTAACCTTTGAACCACGTACATAAACCCAAAGCTGCTCCACAACTAAAATATGCTTCATCATGTATGCCCACATTGG
This sequence comes from Lygodium microphyllum, assembly GCF_053477565.2. Lineage (NCBI taxonomy): Eukaryota > Viridiplantae > Streptophyta > Polypodiopsida > Schizaeales > Lygodiaceae > Lygodium > Lygodium microphyllum. The sequence continues at coordinate 95,392,945 of NC_141141.1, forward strand.
ATAATTAGTGCCATTTATTGGAGTCCCCAAATATGTTGAGCAAATCATTTTGGTCTACCATTCCTTGTTACATACAACCAATTTTTCACAATAGTTGTTGCTAAATGTGTATCTGTAGGTGCAATAGTATGAAAAAGTAATGAAAAGGCCAAAAAACTTACAATTTTTTACACAATTGACGATGGCAAAGAAAAACTTGCAGCTAAAAAGGATCCAATGTCTGCGACTGTCAGTGTATAAGGTGTAATCAGCCTCTATCTCGATGGATTTGGACAAATTTTGCAAAAGACCCAAATTTATTTGCTTAAATTTGGTGAAATTTCAGCTTGTATGTGAAAAGGCCCAAATTTTTGACGTGAAATTGGGCAATTTTTTCAAATGGAACACAAAATCCCCAAAATTTTTGGTGAAATTTATGTCTATTGCAAAAAGCCCTCAAATTTTGTGCTTGTGGAGAGGCTGTGTGAATAGGATTTATGATGTGGAAATTACGTTGAAGAAGGTTGGTAGTGTGAAGAGCATGAATATTTTAATAGTATTGCTGAATACGATTGTACGAAGGATGTGTTTATGCTATCAACAAATAAGATGGGCCATCGGGCATAGTTTGACAATGTGGTGATTCAGGGGTGCGGTCTAACGGGTCTGTGTATGCAGTTCTAGGCTGCGATTACCAACGTGCAGGCTGCCAGTGATGGGCATGTTTGATGTAGGCAGGTAGCGATGACCATTAGGTAGATGGTGAGTGTACAAGCAATGTGGCAGAAGCTGTTGGATAATAGCAGGCAGGCAAGAACTGTCGGGCAGCAATGTGCAGGATAGTTGGTGGGAGGAGAGCAGTTGAGCTGTTCTTGAGGCTCAATGGCAGTGATGGCAGCAGTTGAGTAGAGGTATGGCTCTAATACCATAGTTAGGTCAGGATTCAGCAGCATGCACACACTCATACACACTCACATTGAATAAGTGAACAACAAGAGAGGAGAGTGTTGGAAGGTCACATCCACTATGTGAGAATGATTATGAAAGTACAATCCCTAGGGTACTAAGTACCACCCTCATTGATGGGTGTTCACATGGGAAAAAAACCCTTCTCTAGCTAGAAGGTGAAAGGTGCCTGTGGATAAGGGAGCGTTTACATTGGAACTTCAAAGAAACACGATAAGTGTAACAAGTAGCACACCTCTGAGTGTCTAGGGATGGAACGTACATCAAAGTCAATGTGGGCCAAGAGTGATAACCTATAGTAGGTCTAAAATGGTTCTAGATTGAATGTAGATGAATCTAAATGCAAAATGAAGGTGGGAGAAAAGGGCGGGAAATGTGAAGGTGAATGTGAAACATCAAACTCAAATGCAAATGAAATAGAAGATAAAGCATTACCTTGCCAAAAATCTTTGATCATAGAGTTTTCTTCTAATCCATATTGGTACTGAGTTGGGTCTCCTAGGTGACTTATGGTTGGTCCCTGCATGATTCAAGGAGTGGTATACATGTAATCAAACTCATGCAAAAAGGGATTGTACAAACCTTCCATGGCACTTGATTGTGAAGAATTGAACTTTTGGATGTTTCGCGAGTGGATAGTCTTTTCTTAACTGAGAGAGTTTTAGTCTTGTTAGCGGAATGCTCCAATTGAGATGTACCTTTTGAAAGAATATGAGACACGGCAGTATTCTACTTTTCTTTCTCTTTTAGTTTCATAGTGGGTGCTATGGGCACGGCAAGTACTCTTCGGGAGGGAGGAGATTGCTCTCAATAAGAGAAGAACTTGAAAGAGAAATTGAACTAGAACTTGATGGCGAGATAACTTGATTACAAGAAAATTCTCACAAGAGCGTCGCTTGATTACAAGACAAGACTCGATACATGACAAGACTAGAACAAGACAAGAACTGGAAGAGGACTTACCTCGTAGGAGCCTCACAATTGGTGTTGGCAAGATTGAAGGGTTTGCATGTCGATACATGGCATGACATGCATATTGACACATGGCATGCTGACATCAATGGTGATGCATATATCTTCCAGAATGTTCTAGAATCTTCTCAAAACCTCATGGAACCAATGGCTATCCTAGCTTGCATATGAACCAAGGGTTGTCCTTGCTTAAGCATCCATTACATTACTCCCTCTTCTAGCACTGAGTTCCATGAGGAGTGATGGTGTGCTTTTGAATAGGCCTTGGCTTGGTTGGGTGTTGAAGATGAAATTCGTGAACCTTAACAAGAGCTCTTTGAAGATGTGAAGCTAGTTTCCATGTTCGTTCACTTGCATCATAGCCCTTCCAATGGACAAGATATTGTCATCTATCTCTTGAAATTCTCGAATCCATGATTTTATTTTGGGTGATCTTCAATTATGATTGGAGGCAACGGTTTTGGTATTCTTCCAGGGATATTGGATGTATGACATGACTTCAAGATTGAAACATGGAATTTAGGATGGATTTTCATGGATTGGGAAAGCTGAGATGATAGGTGACTCGATTTACTTGGCTAAGAATTTTGAAGGGCCCAAGTCATTGATAATCCAGTTTTTGGGAGGGGTGAGAAGAACATAGATCATGTCGAAGAAGCCAAACTTGATCTCCAATTTTGTATGATGGGTATCGCATGCGAAGCTTATCTGCATTTCTTTTATATTTCTCTTGAGATGGTTTGATCTATACTTGCAACTCTTTATGAATATCAAAGAGGTGTTTAGCGAACTCTGTATAGCAGGTGGTTTTCTCTTGTGATCTTACATGATTGTCTATCCTTGGATGTTGACCATAATTAGTAAAGAATGGTGTGAAGTGAGTAGAGGCATGGGAGGAATTATTGTATGCAAACTTAGCAAGGGGTAATAGATCCACCCAATTGTCTTGGTGATAGTTGATTATGCATTCAAGGTATTGCTCCAAGACTTGATTAACTCTTTCAGTTTGTCCATCATTTTTGTGGGTGATTGACTGAAGAAAGATTCACTTGTATTTTCAAAAGTGTAAAGAGGCTTCTCGAAAACCTAAATATAAATTGGGGGCTGTGATCACAAACAATATCATCAAGTAACACATGGTATCGATAGACATGTTCCGAGAAGAGCCTTGCTGTCCCTTCTCCGTTGATACTCATGGTTGCTGGGATAAAGTGTGCCATTTTTGTGAATCGATCAACCACCATCGAGATAGAATGATACCCTCTAGAAAAAGGTTAATTCAACAATGAAGTCCATGGATAAGGATGACCATGGATTACTTAGAATAGGTAATGGTTGAAGGCTATGAGGTTGATGACAAGCGACTTTAGGTCAATTGCACGTGTCACAAGAATGCACAAAGTCCTTGACTAGTTTCTACATTTGCGACCACCGAAATCCCTTGAAACTAGCTCGATTGTCTTGTTAACCAATGCCCTGCTAAGGGGAGATCATGTAGAGGAGTCCTTTATAATAGAGCAGCCCATCAATGTCTTGAAAATACCTTTGAGTTTGTTCTTGGCCTTGACGTAATTGCCTTCTTATGTCCTTGGTGAATGAGTCTTTTGTAACTTTCTTCTTGACCTTTGATAAGAATCCAGTGTTCCGGGGCTTTGTTGGTAATTGCCCTTAATTAGTTACTCAGGTTTCAAGATTATTGAATTTTGTTGGTTATAGGCTTCATTGCCTTCTTTTGGTTCCAGGTAGGATCTTTAAGATAAAACATTTGACTTTCATTGTTGGTGGCCAAGCCTATAGGTAATGACAAAGTCAAATCTTGATAGGAAACCACTCCATCTTGCTTGGTGAAGATTCAAGAAACGAAAAGTCCGAAAATTTTCTAGATTCTTGTGATTCATATAGATAGTGATATTATGAGGGGCGCCTTTAAGTAGGTGTCGCCAGGTCTCCAAGGAGTCCACAATAGCTAGAAGCTATTTATCATGAATTTCATTGTTGATTTTTGCAACAGAGAATTTTCTTGATTGGAAAGCTATTGGACGAACTTGATTGTCATCACCGATTTGGGATAGAATAGCTCCAAGTGCAAAATCTGAGGCATCTGTCTTCATGATAAAGGGCTTCAATGGATTTGCATGGATGAGAATGGGTGCTGAGGTGAAGACTTGGGTTATGTAATTCTAGCAAGGTAGACCAATAACAACGGGGCTATTTGGGCAATGGTTGATGTTGAAGGCTATATTTGATAGAAGACTCCTCAGGGTAATGTTTATGGATTATCTCATACCTGATGTCTCTCGAGCAAGAGGTTAACCATCAATTACTTTTGCACATACTAGCTTTGCTTTTCTTAGATACCCTATACGATGTTGCACTGCAAATTTCTTGTCCATGAAGTATGCTGTGGCTCTAGAGTCTAACAAAGCTTGTCACGCTATCTGTATTTCCTCTAGGTGAATCTTAATTGGTAACATAAAGGTAAACATTGGACTTGCAAATAGAAAGAGACCTTTTGGGTTTCTTGTGGAGCTTTGTCTAGCTGCATGGTTTCTACTGTGGCCAGACGCCGACGTTTCCCAACAGTGATGGAGTAGTGGCACCATGAATTTGTTAGTAGTCATGTTTGTCATGCCTTGTCATATCCTGCTTGTGAGCCTTAGTCATCTCCTGCTTGTGAGCCTTAGTGTGAGTCAAATAGACTTTTGGAGCTTTGACATTTCTATCACTTGTTTTGACAGAGGAGGTAGCTTATTCTAGAGCACTTGGTTTATTGCATTTTAGTGCATTTTCTCCTCCAGTCAGAATTTTATATGCATTTCCCGAGGCAATTTTTGCATTCTTCAGCTTGCCTTACCTGCCGGACATTCTCCACCCTTTTTGGGATTTTTTGGAGCATTTTTGGCATTTTTACCAACATTAAATGCTGGTCGGCCATAATTTTGCCCCTAGATTTTAGGTTGGCCAATTTTTGGGATATTTGGCTATTTATAGCCAGTTACCACTTTGTTGTTATATATATCATCATCTTTCCTCCTTCCTTGGCAGGTGCACTCTTGGACTCCGTCATCTTCCTCTGTCTTCGGTGGTGTTGTCATCATTAGCCTGATCTAGTGCCCTCACTGATAATGTGGGCTGTGTATAGGGACTGATCTGTCCTCCTTCTATATTCAGCATGTGTTCATTGTTCAATGCAGGTTTCTTTTCTTCTTCTCTTGTAGATTGTCTCTCTCTCTTCCTCTGTGTTTGAGTTTCTTCTTCCGTTTCGCTCTCACATGGTATTAGAGCATGGTATCATTGTCTAAGAGAGATACAAAACAGACTTCTCATGAAGGAGACCACCCCAGACTGCTAGGCGGTCTTGCCACATTAGTGTTTTGCTGAAAACACAGCTTTCTGGTTGGATCTGTCTGCTTTTCTTATGCCAGGTACCCGTTTTGCTGCCCACTTCCTCTCCAAGGTGAGGTGACAGGCTTTCTCAGTCAGGCAATAGTCTTCTGCTACTAATAGAGTGTTCCTTGGTTAGGCAGCAATAGCTCTCCTTAGCAAACACACATAATCTTTATGCAAGAGACAATTTATCTCTCCCAAGTGGACCCTCTACATTGGCTTTCTTGTGATCTTGTAGCCATTTCCTCCTATTTCAAGGCTGTCTATTGCCAAAACGTAGATTTTTTTGTGGCTTTCTTGTAGGATATCAAAGATATCTTATCATCAGTTCTTTGCTGACTCTGAGGATGAGATCTCTATTCCTTTGTCTGAGAGATGGAGAGATTTTCGTGCTAGTTAATGCGATAACTGGAGGTCTCCTAGCCCATTTTTTCGGAATCCCTCTCCTCTCTGTTCTCTCCATGTTTCACAGAAGGCCCGTTCTGTTGGCCTTCATATGCCTTTCATGGCACCCTCTATATAGGTGTTTGTACTCCCTACTTTTCCCAAAGAAGACCGCTGGCTTGATGGTTCCAATTACTCACTTTGGTTGTGTAAGGTGGAGTGTATCCTTGATACCTTCAATCTTTGGGAGTTTGTTACCCATCCTATTCCTTGCCCAGTGGAGGATCCCACCATTGGATTATCGATGGATCATGCGGCCTTATGGGATCGGCTCAACTCTAGAGTGGGTCTTTCCTCTTTATGAGCTTATAGGATTCTGTCCTAGTGCATGTACGCAGGTTGTGAAAAGTAGCGGAAGTGTGGACAAAGCTTGCTTCGTTGTACTAGGACAAGACATTTGCCCATTGGATTACTCTCGAGAAGAAATTACGGATGCTTGCTATTAATGATTCTCCTTCCATAGAGGATCATATCAACAGGTTAGGGGACATGAGGGATGAGCTTGTGTCCCTTGGTAGGATGATCTTTTCAGAGGATATTGGCTATGATTCTTTTGACTCAACTGCTATCTTCCTGATTTGATGTCTTCTACACCAGCCTGCTTACGTCAAGGACCCGTGAGAAGCTTCTATGGGAAGAGCTTGCTCTACTTGTTTTGGAGCATGATGAGCGTGCCAAAGAGGTAGCTAGTGGATCCACCTCCACCAAAGCTTTTGTTGCAGGTTTTGGAGGGGGGATGAAGAAGAAAGGGAAGTCAAAGGCTAAAAGATAGGAGAGTTCTTTAGATTTTGACTCCGACTTGGAGAAGCCTAAATGCCCATACTCTGGGAAGGGGACACATCCAGAGGAGAAATGTTGGAAGAAGTACCCTCATCTTCATCCAGGAGCAAAGGATGGAGCTAAAATATCCGAGCCTTCTAGCTCTACTCTAGCAGTTAGCCATGAGTTGGCCATGAGTCAATGCTCATTTATATTGTTGACATGGAGCAGCCTTCTTTAGTGGTTGCCTCATCTTCTAAGAGGCCTTGGCTGGTTGATAGTGGAGCTTCTAGTCATACAACTCCACGAAGTGATTTGTTGCAGGATCTATGCTCTTTTGAGGGTTTCGTCATTGTTGGTGATATTGTTTCGGTGCCTATTTGTGGTGTTGGCGCTTTGCCTTTATTTCGTGATTGTGTATTGAGCTCCCCTTTATAGGCCCTCTGTGTTCCAGACTTGGGCTTTCCACTCCTCTCAGTTTATGGCCTTACTAGGCTTGGTACCCGGGTTGTCTTCACCGAGCAGGCCGTTTGTATTGAGGATTCTTCTACAGGGGCTGTTATTGCAACAGGTTAGTAGGAGAATGGGCTTTACAGGCTCCATTCCCCTTCTCTTATGCAAGGTCCTCAAAGGTAGTTGTTTATTGCTACACCCGTTCTTGCATGTGCACCATCTTTTCCATAGGTTCCTTCCCATCCCCCACCCTCTCCAGTGGTACCCTTGTACCACCCATCCTTTTCAGAGAGGGACGATCTTGGTGATGTGACTGTGGATTTCCTAGTCCCTAGTGCTTCAGAGGGGGCTTCTGAGGATCATGAGGAGTTTCTTCATCAGCAATCTTCATTGATGGACTTCATCGACATTGGCATTCCTCTTGCCACCCCAGGATCCGTTTCTTCCTTGGCCTTCTGCCACATCTAGGATCTGAGAGGGGGGGTTAGTAGTCATGTTTGTCATGCTTCATTATCTCTTGCTTACGAGCCTCAGTTTGAGTCAGATGAGGACTTTTGGAGCTCTGACATGTCTATCACTTGTTTTGATGGAGGAGGTAGCTCATTCTAGAGCACACAATTTATTGCATTTCAGTGCATTTTCTCCTCTAGTTGGGATTTTATGTGCATTTCTTGGGGTAGTTTTTGCATTCTTCAACCTACCTCACCTGCCGGACATTGCCCACCCTTTCCGAGATTTTTGGAGCATTTCTGGCACTTTTACCAGCATTAAATGCTGGTCGGCCATATTTTTGGCCCCAGATTTCAAGTTGGCCAGTTTTTGGGATAGTTGGCTATTTATAGCCATTTCCCACTTGGTAGCTATATATATCATCATCTTCGCTCCTTCCTTGGCAAGTGCACTCTCCAACTCTGTCATCTTCCTTTGTCTTTGGTGTTGCCATCATCATTGGCCTGATTTGGTGCCCTCATTGATGCTGTGGGCTGCATGCAAGGACTGATCAGTCCTCCTTGTTCCTTCTTCCCTTGTGCACTCTCACAAAATTCTCATCCTTTCTTTGTAAGGACAATATTTAGCTATGTGTACCAACCCACTCTCACGAGAGTCATTGGCTATTGGATTGCTTTGCCTTTGAGCTTTGTGTACTCATTCATTATTTAAGATTCGTTGTTCGTTTACCTTCATCTTCTTCTCCCCATTTTTGTGCTTTGCATTTTTGTCCAAGCTGTTGTGTTTTGGTTGTGCTTGTATATTTTGTGTTTTCTTAGTGCAAGCCCTAGCATATCTTCACAATGCTAGGTAGAATATCTCCACTGCTACTAGAAAGCACTAAAAATTAACTCTAATCACCATTCAAATAGACAACCATCTTATGTGTAGACTCCACATATAAAAGCTTATCGTGGTTAGGAATCTGCAGCTTAATCCCTCTAATACCTGCTCTCTACCTGTCAAGAAAAAGCTCATAGCCTCTACCACAAAAAGGAGGAAGCTGCTAGTGGACATTTGTGCCTAGCTGGTGTTGGCATATTGAATTTCTCACTGTTGACCATGACATGGCTCTTAGGTGATTCCCGCAAAGTTGGTGAAATTGCATATGCATGCTAATCAGATGCATGAGATTTACCACATTTATAAATTTTTGGACAATCCTTGCCTTCTTGTACATATATAACTAGATGAACAATGGCTTGATATAGAAAAAGTCTAGTGGCTTCATATAGAAGCAGTGTGTGTATTCATTTATGAGAACAATTTGGGCATGTTCTGCCATTGTATCTGTATCCCTTTTTGTAATTATTTTTGTAGAGCTAACTTAACATTGGTTTTAACAAAAAGTTTTGCTTATGATCTTTCACATGGTTTAATTAAAGCATTACTAAATGTGGCGTGTCTTTTGGGCAGGCCATCTCAAAGAAGCAACAATTGGTTTTACCAGCCCATTCATTGGCCTAGGTTTGAGGTTGGAACATCACTTGCATTACAAATCTAAATCTTACTTGCTCTTTCTTGAACAGTGGATCTCAATAAAATTTGATTTCGAACTTCCATCTTATAAGTGTTTCAGAGAGTTTGATAGAAGTCCTTTCGGATAGTGATGTTAATTATTGTATAGGCCTTCATTGTGATAAATGTACTGCATTCATTCATTTGGTATTTTGAATGCTTTTGATTCAATCTTGGGCCATTCGTCTTTGGCTGCCATCTTTGTGTTCCTCATCCTTTCTCATGCTTTTCACTCTTGTTACTATGAAGAAAGTGTCTAGGGCATGAATGGCCACTTCTGCTATGTGCATTGAGCCATCGACAAGTGGTGAGAATTGGGTCCCTCAGCTGCTGTCTATCTGTATTGACTCTTGGTGTGGAAGTCAGGGGAGAGTTGCTCTTGAGGGATCACTGTTAGATTTATTTATTCCTATGTGTGAACACGACAGAGTATGGCAGATACCACTACTACTGCCACACAGCTTACAGGAGTACATCATCATTGGACCTCATCCTCTGTAGGTGTCCCTTTGGATAGAGCAGTGGCACTTAGCTGGTCTAGGCGCCCACGTCCACCGGGACGAAGGCCTAGACATCCACACCACAGACAAATTAAAGCCATCATTGAGCGCCACAGGAGACAGATGCCGAGACGCCTCAGCCATGCAGAGATACACCTCCCTAGAGAAGAGATATATCATTGATGGAGAGTTTTCCTTTCTCTACTCTCACTTTCAGATCACTGACATGTTTCCCCTTTTTATAGGACACTACTTCATTTCTTTTTCAGTCTTATAGGCATGTTTTTCATCTTTTTTCTCATTCCAGATGAGAAACACACCATCATTGTATGTACTGCTTTGGTCTCATAGGCCACATTGGCCTTTTAGAGACGTTAATACACACACACTCTCTCTCTCTCTCTCTCTCTCTCTCTCCATGGAGCTTCACCCTTTATAGCTTGCTGGCTACGCATGAGGTCCATATCTAACAGTGGTATTAAAGCAGTCTCCAATACTGCCATGTTCAGATGTGCCACCAGCTGTCATCCAAGACCTGACCTGATGCATAGCAAGTCTAGGATTGCTGCACATTAATGAAAAAGAAGAAGAAGAAGCAGTCACTGTCCATTGTGGATCTGCTGCCAGTTTGCCTGTAGCTCATGCCACGTACCTGCATGTCTGTCATCTGTCACTCCAGCACCACATTTGATGGGTCACCGGTTGACTGTGCGCATGTCAAAATTCAGGAATGCACATCCTGTCTGCATCAAGATCCTGTTCGTCTGCATTGTCTGCCATTGAGCTGGATCTTGGCTGGTCTACTTGCGACACCCTAGTGCAGAGGTGTTAGTTTGTCCCAACATGTCAACAAGTGGTCACTGGCTCCCAGTCTAATGACCTGCCTGACCCATTTCTGACCAAAGATGAGGTTTTAATTAAAAACTTATTAATTGAAGGTTAAGACTTTTACTTTTAATGGCAGTTCACGCACAATTGCGGATTTTCAGCTGTGATGAAAAAATTCTTCAAATTTCATGAGCAAGATTTGGGCCTTTTTCAATCTCACCCTGAATTCTCAAAATTTCTTCTCCGAACTAAGAGGCAATTCACAGAAATTGGAGAATTTTGATTTTTATCAAAATTTCTCTTCATCCACCCAATAAATTGAGGCTTTTCAAAATTTAGCCTGCTTTCTTAAAATTTCTTCATCAAAATTTAATCCATTTTTAATTTGAGCTCCCTCCATGGCATCTACCATCGAGATGTTGAGATATGACATTACAATTGCAAAATTCTTGGGCGTTGGGTTCTCAAGCTTGAAGACAAAGATCCAACTCATACTTATGCGAGAAGGTGCATGGAGAGTCATCTCCACTAACAAGACAGAGCACATTCGGGGCAATGCACGATTTCATCAAGAATGGTTCGAGAAGAATGAAAGCATACTCGCCATCATTGGGTCCGGTCTCTTTGACAACCTTCTTCATTACCTTGATCTTACAAAAATGGCAAAAGAGGTATGGGATGGTCTTCAAACCACATTTGGGGGAGATATTAATAATTCCAAATTATTTGTAAAGATGCAATTGTTTAGTATCTCGTACAATACTTTCAAGATTCTTAAGCAGTATCTCAATCATTTAAGTCTTCTCTACCAACAATTGGCCACTCTCAATAGCTGTCTAGATGATGATGATAAAAAGATTGTACTTCTTAATGGCTTAATGAAAGAAGCACAATGCTATGAAACCGTGACAACTCTCAAGGTGGCTAGAGAGATGAAATATGAGGAAATGGTTGCTATCCTTTTGGATGACGAAAGGCACAACAAAAATGCTGACATAGCACTAGTAGCCTTCTACACCAAGAAAAAAACTGCCCAAGTGCTGATATTGCAAGCTTGTTGGTCACATTGTTGACCAATGCTACAAGAAGAAAGATAAGAAGTAAGACTAGTAATACGCCCAATATGTTGTTGGCAATATCTTATTAGATAGTGACCCTAATGAACCACCTACTACATCCGACAAGGCTCTTAATGTATCCGTTCAATCATTGTCTCTTGGCAATGATGAATCCTATAAATATGTGTTTTGAATTAGATCATGAATAAATAAATAATGTGTTTTGGAATTAGACACTAACCATGCCAATGCATGTGTTAAGATCTTTCCAAATATATCTATTGACTATGTTGGGTACTTTGTTGGGATTTTTATCCAAAAAGATTTCTACTTTCCATTTATGATTCTACTAGCACCTATATTTCAAGGGGAATTGTAACCACTACTTGTGTGACCTCTAAGTTGATCCCGAAGGTTGTACCCATGGATTTGACATCTAGTCATGTACCCAGGTCCCGGTGCCTCTGAGCCATACTGGCCTTTGATTAGCCTTTGAACCATACGGACACACCTTTGAACCATGTTTTACTTCGAGTCCCTGAGCTTCTCAGTAGAGCATGTCATCCTCACATTTCATCTCTCTCATTTATGTATAGAGTCATTGTACAGGATTAGACATTGCCTCTTTGAGGTAAGACCTTTCCTTTTCCTTTTTCATATGTTTCATGTCATGGGTTTGGTCACCCATGAATCGAAGGGGGGCTTGTTAGATTTATTTATCTGTGTGTGTGAACACACATTATTGTGTGTCAAAGTGTGTGTTTAGATGTGAACACCTTTTACTCCATTTAGCATTAAATAAGGATTAAAGGTGTAGGTGGATACCTCAACCTATATATTCACACCCTATCACTTGTACTTTCATCAAGATCTATCACATCAATCTATTCAACTTGTGTACTTGCAAGAGTTCTCTCTCTCTCTTTTTTTTTCGTAAAAGGTAATTGTATTAATTACGAAAAGTTTCCATGATTACAAGATACACGATGGCTCTACCCCATCATGTGTACAAATTGACTGTTTACAAGAACCAGAGGGCCAAATAGTTACAAAATCATGGCAAAGACGCGGAGGAAATTGCCATGTGCCAGGGGCGTAAGTCCTCCCAAGAGAGGATGTCAGAGTGCCAGAGAAGATCTGTCTGCCAGTACAAGAAACCTTTAAGCCTAGCAGTATGCCGCTGAACATTATAAGCAGAATAAAAAAGAAAAGCATTCTGAATGGTCCAGTTGTGCCGACAGCCCCAATATCGAAGAAAGTGAAACAAGATCTTCATATGTGGCTGTCGGTGTGGGATATTTGGGCTGTGCGAAAACCCAATCAAACGGGCGAAGCGAGAAACCAACCACCGCTTGTCAGACGGCTGACAAGAATGACCAGATTTTCTGAGCATGGGGGCAAGAAATAAAACGATGACGGGCGGATTCCACAGTGGTGGTGCAAAAGAAACAGTTGCCATCGGAGATTCGGCACTTTGAAAGAGCTGAAGCAAGCGGAAGACCACCAATCATCACCCTCCAAAGAAAGACCTTATATTTGAATGGTGTCTTATTTAACTAGCCCTCCATCACAGTTACCCTCCACCATGACGAGGATTTATGCAATCCCCATAGAATATTAGCTTTAGTAACCAGCCATTGATGATCTTTAATCAGAGGATGATACACCTGGTTAGCTGAAGCCTTTTCTAAATGCAGCCGGCCTGCAAAGTCCCAATCCTGCCAGGGACGATCCGTAGCAAGGGCAGGAAAGGGTTGTCTGCTCTGAAGCACCCTCAAAAGCTGTTCCCATAAAAACCTGTATCCATGAGGGATCCTGAAAATCCTCGTGGCTGTATGAAACGACATGAACACATTGCGACTGGCAAGAGTAGCATCCGCGACCAAAGTTAAGCCCAAACGAGCCATACGGTTGAATTGTGGTCGAAGCTCATGTTTACCGTCCCACGAAATTAACCGCGAGACTGCCAACAGTTCCAATTGAAACGAATTAGTGGCTGAACGATCCTCCGCTAGATGCCACTGAGACTTCCGGAGGACCAGTTTCCAGGAACACACCAAATGGGCAAGCAGAGATGAGGAAGAACTGGAGAACCGAGAATCTGCATTGAGAACATGCCACCACGAACTGTGGATGTGGGTATTACCATGCAGAAGCCCGTGATCCTCAAGAAAGTAACGGGCTATGACGACCCAAGGATGACAATCCGAGCACATGGCGCGAAAAAGAGACCAGCGGAGTGCCAGCATATGAGTGTGGGCATCCAAAACAGCCCCTCCACCCATGCGTTTTGGGGTGCATGCATGCGACCAAGAAATCCAGGAAATACCTGCATGCAAGGAATCTTTCTTCCATAACATGAAACGAATAGACTTCGTAAGATCATTCAGTGTCGTAGTAGTCCAGGGTAGCAATGGCGAGAAATATGTAAGCATTGGCAACATTATTGTCTGGGCTACTTTGAGGCGAACATGGAAGGGCCAGGCTTGAGACTTCCAATACAGAAACTTAGCCGCCAGTTTTTGTGAAATCCACTGTAATAGCTGCTTTGGGGAAATATCAACCCCCAAAGGGTACCCAAGATGCCTGGCAATGGAGCCACGGGGGACAACCATGCCCTACCAGTCCAGTGATTGCAAATCCGACTCCGTGCAGCTGAGAATGGCCGATTTCAAGGCGTTAATGCGCAGACCAGAAGCCTGACCAAAAAGAGCCCAAACATCTAATGCTTTATGAAGATTATCTTTGTCCGCACGCAGAATCATAAAACTGTCATCAGCCAAGGATTGACCAATGAAGTGCTGTCCAGAGGGAAGCAACAATCCAGCCAACTGAGTAGAAGCTGCCATATGAGATAGCATTGAAAGAACCGGATGAGTCGCAAGGGCAAAGAAGAGAGGACTCAAAGGGCACCCCTGTCTGACAGAGTGGGCAAGGACAATTGGCTTGGTAACTCCTCCATTCAACATGACCCGCGAAGATGCTGCAACACTAATAGTATAGATTAGACGAGACATCCGGGCACCAAAGCCCATAGCAGACATAAGTTCAATTGGTGCCCGGATCCCATACTGGCGAGCAACCCGCTACACATTGGAGAGCAATTGTTGAAAGGAAGCAGTGCCCTGGGATGAGAAATCCCTTAAGAACCGATCAATCAATTGCTGCATATAGCCCTGGAAGATTGCATGCTTCAAATAAGACCAGTTGAAATGCAACGGGAGTCTATCCAGAAATTTCTTGAAAGGAGCAATTGGTTGTGCAAGGAGCTCAAGCTGCAGAGGGAAATGATCCGACAATGCATATTGTTGTAACACTTTCATTTTGAGCATCTCAGGAAGGAAATCATCATCCTGCATGATGTAAATGCGGTCTAACCGTGACCATGTTGTGGCATATTGGGCAGAATGGAAGGTAAACCCTGTAGAAGAAGGATACAGCCAAGACCAGAGATCTTGCTTAAGAACGGCAAAATCCAATTGCTGCCATGTACGTCTTTTTGGCGCATCCATGATCGAATGTTCTGATGTGGACTATAAAGAATCAACACACATATTAAAATCCCCCATCAAAAAACCCCGTCTGCCAAGGGACAAGGAACTCTGCAAGGTATGCCAAAGCTCCCGACGAGAGAGAGGATCATTCGGAGCATAGAGGCCAAGTAACCATAAGATCTCTCCTTCAAATAAAATTTCAATCACCACAAAGCGGCCATGTACATCATTCTTGATAAGAACCGGCTGATATTTTTCATGTACAATCATAAGCACACCAGAATACTGCCTGGCATGTGTCCCTGCATAGAACAAACGAAAACCATGGCAATCCACAACTTTACCCGCTTCACTATGACTCTTGTGTTCAACAACACACAAGACATCCCACTGATTCTCATGCAATATTGTCCACATGGCATGTTGCTTGTGGCGAGAACAAATTCCTCGCACATTCCATGTAGCTATCTTCATGTGGATGCAAAAGAGGATCAGGTACGAGGCACAGCTTGCCTCGATGAGACCTTTTCGGCGAGAATGCCTAGTACACCCTCATCCAAGATATCAACTAACACGGCAAAAGAGTTCTGACGACCAGATTTGGAAGTGGATGGCATATCCGCTGACTTGGGGATGGAGCGGGGATAACGACGATCCCATGGGGTAATGACATTACCTCGAGTATCAAAAGCCAGCTTAGTGGGTGGACCCTTAGGACCATCTGAAGATACTCTCCTAGCTGTTTGTTGACGGGGAGCAGAGGAAACCATAGCAGGAGCAGAGTGCTCTGAAGACATCATTTCCCTTCTGCGCATATACGTACGCATTGAATTTGGTGAGGCAACAGGCACAGTATCCATCATGCCAACAGCATGCTTGTTGCCTTTTTTCACGCGTACATCTACCCAGTCATTGCCACCAGAATCCAAACCCGAGACCTGTTGTTTACCTTTATTCAAAACTTTAGGTGGCTGGGTGGCATCTTGCGATGGCGCATCACACATCATATCTTCCATGGGCTGCGCAACATGCTCGGCATCTGAAGTGTGGTGCTTCTTTGGGCATTCGGCCATAAAATGCCCCAATTGTCCACATGAAAAGCAATGTCTTGCAAAGTTGCCCCATTTCAAACGAAAATGTAAAGGATGCATGCCAGAGCAGTTAATGCGTAACCAAGCAGGCCTTTTTCGAGCAGTGTCCCATAACATACACAGGCGGTTGCGATTCATGGCCCTTAGGCTTGGGGGGACCAGAACAGTGCCCACAGCAGGCATGGCGTCTTTTAGCAGTGGCCAATAAACAGCCGGACAGTTTTCCACTTCAACCCACACAGGGCATTCACGTTGCAGCAGATGCTGAAAATCTACCATGGGGCGCCATGGCACCACATGGACCAGACGGCGATCAACGAACAATGGCAGTTTAGACAGAAGAGCAGCACGGTATGTCTCTGATTTCAACAGGACCTCAAAAAAACCTCGGGGGCCAACAAAAATCTATTCAACACATTCCTCTTGTAGCAGACTGTGCAGCCACTGGCGAATACGGGAAAGCAGCGGGATCCTACCAGTGAAAAAAAGTATCATAGCACGTTCATAGAACACTGAAAAGGAACGCAAGACATGTTTCGGATCCACAATGGCTTCCAGAACATCTTCCGTTGCAGAGTCCGAAAAGACTTCCGGATTATGTTGAACATAATCGCCCAGCAAAGTGTTAGCAAACTCCAACAGGTGCTCCCAATCAACCTCTTGGGAGTCCACAGAATCCGAAGCAACTTGAGCATAGGAACGATCCTGATGATCCATTATCCCTGCCGAAGTATGCTTGGTGCGTTTGCCTGCTGGCTGGAGGTCAGGAGCAGGGGGCGTCTCCTCTGTGCACGGAACCATGTCCTCTGGTTCCTCGTTGTCAGAATCCGGACTAAGAGCTGCCACCGTTTGGTCTATGAAAGCCAGATCCAGGCCAGCCATATTGTATTAGCACGTATGTCGGACAGACGAGTGAAAAAATCGCGGGGGGCAGAGACACGCAGGCCGCAACTGGGCGCCGGTACAGAAGTGGACGGACTGTTCAGAAGCAAGCAGAGCCACCTGCCCGGATTAGGGCAGGTCGTCACACCCTCCTGTCAGGCGCAGAGCAGGGATGTCAGATTAGGTCAGGTCAACCCTGATTACCAGGTGCTGGGACAGAACACACTCGTGCAGGCAGAAGACAAACGTCAGGCTGGGATAGGAGACAAATCGATGGGACAGGCAGGACGAAATGAGACCCCGCTCTGGTCAGCCAGGGAAACCAGTTTGCAGGACAAGTGGCTATTCGCAGGTGGGCGAGGGCAGTGCTCGAGCAGGGCGGAACAGACCTTGTGCAGTAGGCTCAACAGGTCAGGTGGGCGAGATGTCGAGGGCAAGACTTGCTGGTGACGTCGGAGCAGAACGAACTCCGCACTGGTCTTGGGGGAGATCTCCCATAGCGCACAGGGCAGGAAACATGTTGCCAGGTCACGGGGGAGCCAGATCCGCCATCGCTCTTCTCTCTCTCTTTCTCTCTCCCCCCAACACCCTGATCATGGAGCTTCATGCGCCATAGCATGCTGGCCACACATGAGCTCCATACCTAACAATGAGTGTGTCAATTTCTACTTTTGGAGTCTCTATCCCTCTCGTTCTCCCCACTGCCTGTTGAATAACCACCACATTTGCATCTTCATAAATGTCCCTTTAGATTCCAATGAAGTGGAAAAGCCCACCCCCACAAGATGGCCATTGAACATGCTTTGCACACACCAAGCTGCAAGCCTTCCTTGTCCTAGACCTACCCATTTTAGACAATTGGCTATTTGTCAATCTCCTCAACAACTTAGGGGTCTTTGCTATAGCACGCTATGTAGACATTGCCATGCTTGTAGTAGGCTGCTCAAGGGGGAGGATTGGTGGGAGAGTCGTTGATGTTGTGGTGAAGATCCACCTTAATGAGGGTCTTCAATTCCCTCGGCGGCATGAACAAAATCCCTAGGAGCCTAGGATCTCCCAAGTCTATTCATTTGGTGTAAGGCCTCAAACCATAAACTTGCCCCAATAGAGTACGACTTCAGTCATTGAGGTTTGATTCCCAAGCCTTCCTGAGCCTTATGTTTGATTATAGTTTGCTATCTTATTGTAGATGTCATGAGGACATATATTTTTGAAACCTCACTTAACATGTGGATTAATTTTTAATCACATGATTAAGTAAATGTTGCACATGTGAGGTGCAACTGGGGTTAGAGTAAATTTACGAGCCCAGGACCCAAGAAAATCACGGAATGTCAAAGGCAAAAGTTGCTATTAGTTATGTTGCACAGGTATTTGGCGGTATGTGGTGTCAATTGTTGGCCTAGGTTATTCATTTGGCCATAAGTGTCAGTTGGTGACACTAGAGATGTGGCGTTTAATGGTACCTAACACCGATCTAATGGTCAAAGATGGCATAGAGAGACTCGGGAGTGGAAGATGCCTAGCCAATTTAATTATTAGCTACTCAAATTATTTTTTTAGGCGCCGAAATAATTATTAAATTAATTTTCAGCAATTAACTGCTGAAAATTAATATTTAATGATGGATAATGTTGGAAAAATCATTTGGGAAGGCTGCCACTTGGCAAACTTGCCCATACAGGCTGGTAAAAGGTTGAAGAAGAGGAAAAACGAGATCATTCTTGCTGTAGCAAATGTGGGAGAGCTGTGAGCAGCCATGGCCAGCCTATTTTCTGCCATTGTAGCCAGCTACGAGTGAGTTTTGAGGAGGCGATTACAGATTCAGACCCTCCACAGCTGGGCGATTGCATCCAGTTACAAGGCGACAATTGATTTGGATGTTTCAAATGTAGGCGACATCATATAATGCTGTTGTGGCAGGGTAGCAGCTGCATTTGACTGATTTTCAGTCATTCTTTGTGACAAAACTCTGATTTTTCTCTCTCTACAGCTTTCTCTCTCATCTCCCAGCCATTTCACAGCCTTGCTTCCAAGGTCTCAGCATTTGGACCCTTGGAGGTTGAGAAAATGCAAATTTCTCTGCTGTAAACCCTAATTTACAGCAAAAGAATTTAGCAGTAGCCTTGGGAAGCGTGCCAGAAATTGGAAGCTCCAAGACTTGTATTTTTCAAGGCTGAAGGTGAATTTCGGCTAAATTTAGGTGGAGGAGTAGCCAGCCATTGAATTTGGAGCATTTCCATCGTCTATGAAGTGGGTGAAGGCCAATTAAGTTTCCAAATAAAGGGGCAAATTAGATTGAAAGCTTGCTGGTCACTTTGGAAAGCAAGGGGAGTTTGGATTGCCAAGGGGATCGGGAGAATCCCATTGTAAATCAACTTCTTCTTGAATAAAGCTAAAGAAATACCGAAAGGGGCGTCAATTTTGGGGCCAATCGGGTGTGCATTGTCCAAGATTAGTAGGTAAATTTGTATTTTCAGATTTGCATTTATTGTTTGCTGCTGTAATTTAGTTGTAATCAGGGATTTACCACCCATCCACGGAAGGAAGGTTGGTTTTAGTAGATCGAGAATCCTTAGATTTGTCTGAGCCTAACCACAATAAGTTTTAAACCCAAGTGGTGTAATTGAGTTGTACACGTTGCTGAAAAAAAGCAGGAAGCAATATACTAGACTATCATTAACAAGACCTAGGTGACAAGTAAGGCTTTGCATGCTAGGGAAGAACAGGTAGTGCTCTAGGATGTTGACTTTTGTTGGGTAGAGTCAATCACTAGTACGAATTGCTTGGCGGTTGCGATGTCAAAGTCCCACTTGGAACCCAAGATACCTAATTATTTGTCCTCTTTTGCACTAGTTGATTCTCCACCTGATACTCAAGCTTGTAAAAAAAACAAGGTTTAAACAAACATGCATGAAATATATTCTTGTTGAGAAACCAAGTCATTTAGTATATTTTCCCCTCGTTCGTTCCTATTTTTGGTTTCCATTTATAGTTCCAAAAAGGCTTTTTGGGCGCCTTTTGAGAGAGTCAGGGCACCACTTGAGAGACTTCAGTGGGTGACACTTGAGACAATCTATGCCTATAAATATGGCATTGATGCCACTAGTCATTATTCCCGCATTCATTCCTTCAAATGTTCTGTCACTCTCTTCTATCCCTTCGTTGCTGCTCATACCCCACCCAGAGGACATTGCAGTTTGTGGTCTCCATCTCCCCCGCACTAGGCACCTTGTCTTCCATACCTTCCAAGCTGCATTTTGGGTTGCAGACACTCTCTCTCCTCCAGGCGTTATCATCCATCACTTGGTGATTGGATTCCACTAGCTAGTGCCCTCTCCTTCCTGTTGGCATCACGTTTCCATGCTCCAAACATATGTGCTTGGCTGCTCCATCATCTGGTGACCATCCCTATCACAAGGCACCACCATCCTTGGCTGCGTTTTGTAGTCTTGGCCCACCTCCGCATCAGCACAACCTCCGGCAAGCACTTGTTGTGTCATCGAGGCTGTGCTTTGCGATGCTTGGCTCATCTAAGATCATATTTTCTTGTTTGGGGGCGCTTTGTTGATCCTTATCTTTTGGAGTTGTATTTGTAGTTAGTGATTATCTTCTTCCTCTTCGATGGCCTAAGAAGACTAGGTTCTGCTCCCTTGACAATTGTCCTTCACCTTCAACATTTTCCTTCAATATCCTGCTGCCAAAGGATTGCACTTCACTTCCTTCACTATGCAAATTCCCTGCAGAAGTCGATAGGACAATGCAGTTATCTCATAGCATCGGCTCCACTATATCAACTTGATTCACTTAGCATGATTTAGTGAGTCATCATTCATCATCATCTTCTTCTATTTTTATTGAGTTTCTCTTCTTTCTTAGTGTTTGCCATACACACTTAGTGTTTCTCCCCACAAACCCTATTGTCTCTTTGGTTTTCTTTCACAATAGTCACATTTTGATATAGTATTGAAATGAGAGGTACTCAGAGAGCCAAGAAAATCTTGTATCGGAGAAGGCAAAGAAGGTTGTGAAAACGGCAACATCTTATGAATACCCCCCCATTTCCCTTGCATCATCAAGAGTTATCCTTATCTTCTCCCTCCCACCCTCGCTTTTATTGGTTGACAATATGGTGCTATGGCTTCTCTTAACAGATAGTCCATTGGGTGCTTCTATTGTGGCAAGAATGGTCATACCACCGAAGATTGTTAACCTTGATCTTTGCTCCCCATACCACCAGAGTATATGCATCTATCATCAGGGACTCCTTGTGCCACATCTCCCTTTTGGGCCTTACAGATCGTTTTGCAATGGCTCTCAAAGTATTATGCTCAGGGCAATCAGATGCATTTGATGCACACTAAGTCCTTACAAGCAAAAGGAGAATCATCAAGCACCATGTGCTTTGGGAAACTGCTGCAATGTGCTATGGAGGTTTTCCTCAATATATTTTTAGGTGAAATCAGTCTATCTCCTCGGATAGGATGGTAAATGACCTAATTTAACACTAATTACAACATGCATAAAATTCACGTAAATTGAAAATGCACACTTTACCACTTTAATCTTGGACATTGGACACCTTGTTGGCCTCGAAATTGGTACCCCTTGCGATACTTGTTTATCTTATATTGTAAATGGAAGGTGTGCAGCTGAGATCCTCTGATCTCCTATGTCAAAACTAACAAGCAAGCCTCCAAACCAATTTGACCCTTGGTTTGCTTGGGAATTGGCCTTCACCCTACTCCTTGAAAGACAAATTCAGTCCCCCCAAATCTGATATTGGCTGGTTGGCCTCTTGAATCTCCTTGAAATTCCTTAAATTTAGCTACTTGAATTCAAGCCCTAGGCCCTCAATTCTGAGAGTGTATCCCAAGGCACTGTCAAAATCTAATTTCTGCTGTAAATGAGGGTTTACAATAGAGATTGATTGAAATCTCTTTCTCTGACGGCTCAAATTGTTGGAAAATTTGCAAGCATAAATACGAGTAGTGAGAATAAAATAAAAGAAAGAAAAGCTAAGTGGAATGCAATGAGTATGTAAGTCTGTAAATGAAGACTAAAAAGAGAAAGGCTATGTATGTGGCCACCATCGTGTATGGTTAGGTGGGGAAGTGGTCCTAGAAGGTGTAGTGGATGTCCTAGGAATGGATGCGTAAAGTGCAATACGTGAGTCACTAGTAGACTAATCAACTAATCCTTCAGTAGTAGTGAAGGAGATAGGCTGCTGAGGTTGTCCGTGTGCCACATGTCCAGTAGCCATTGGAGCAAATGGAGTAAATGGTGCGGTAGTGGAAGGCGTAGCCCCATTGGATTGGCCAGTTGGAGTGGAGGCAGTTGTAGCAGTGTGCTATGGTTTTCTAGGAGGAAGACCTTGGGCCTTGGTACAACACTTCTTGTCCACATGGCCTGATCCTTGGCAGTGTGTATAAAACCTATTTTTCTTAGGAATTTGTTGCCAAAGGCGTCGTGTTTCTTTGTGTTTGTCAGAGGAAGTGGTGTCACCCTTGTTTTGGCTTGCCTTTGCATCTTGCAAGTTCTTGCCATTGTTGGTTTTCCCTGTTGAAGAAGAGGCAACCAACCCCCACCCCTTTGAATGGATGTGCAAATGACTTTTTGTGGACTTGATCATGTAGCCTCGCGTAGCACAAGAATTGACTCTCAAACTCATAGAAGTTTAGTAATCTAGATTTTTTGATAATGTGCTAGATAAAATGGAAGTATTTGTCAAGCAACTTGTTCAAGAAGATGCATTTGTTGTTAGGTTTGTGAAAATTCAGCTGTATGTAGCGAAGCTCCTGCCATCGCGTTGCAACGCTGCCCCCCGCCTCCGTCTCATCCAACACCTGCGCTAGTCCTCCCCCCGCCCTACGCTAGAGTCCTCCCCCCCCTTCCCCTCGCCTTGTGGCTGCCTGCTCACCCTGTGCCGCCTGCACTCCGCCTCCCCCCCTGGCCGCTCATTGCCTCCCCCCCCCCGCATGCCTCTTCTGCCTTGAGGCCTGGCTAGACGGTCTTACCCCCCTCCCCGCCGCCGCCGCATCCCCCCCCCCCCCCCCCCCCCCCCCCCCCCCCCCCCCCCCGGTCCTCGCCATCGACTCCCCCCATATCTAGTTGCTCCCTCCCCCCTACTGCAACTTCCCCCAGTCCCAGTAGCACAGCAGCGTGATTGGTGGGTTCGTAGCAGGGACGCACAATGGAAACCCCTGAACAGACACTGGTGCATTCTGCGAGTGCCCCCTAATCAAACACCTTGTGCATCATTCTCTCTGAGGAACAGCTCTTAGCCGTCCGGGCCACAGAGTTGAAGCTGAAAGAAACAACGATATTTGGTCACGTCGTTGGACACTCCCCATCGAGGGCCCAGCTGGGGGACTAGCTTCACTCCACCCTGCGCATTGGCACAACACAGATGGTGGAGGCAGCCCTCAAGGGCCGAGGGATCTTCATGGTTCGACTCACCTCTGCGGACGCAGTTCGTGAATTAGTGGAGAGCTGGCCCTATGCCTCCACGAAGGGGGTCATCTACATGGTTCCCTGGTATAGCGGCTTCATAGTGGAGACATTTGTGCTCCACAACAGTTTTCTCAGACACCCAGTCACCCTACTTTTCCCCGGACTCGTGGTAGAGTACCGCCAATTAGTGGAGGACTTTGGACGGCTCTTTGGCACAGTTCTTCCTGCCTCCTTCGCGGATGCAGTGATAGCTGTAGGAGTCCCAAAGGTATGAGTGGCTGTGAAGGACACAAAGAGTATACCAAAGTTCTTGGAGATTGAGGTAGGAGGTCACTCCTTTAGGCAATAGGTCATTGTGACTGGGCAATGAGGGTAGCCTGCGTTGCCACGACTTTGGGCATCAGGTAACAAATTGTATGTGTTTCGGAGCCAAGGCGGCTTCGCCGACAAGTCCATAGGTGGATGCTGATGGCTTCACACGGGTCTAGAGACGACAAAGAGAGAGACGGCAGGGGGGGCCGCAACAAGCTCCTCAGACCCACCCTCGGCAGGGAGCAGGAGAGCGGGCGATACCTCCTCGGTAAAGCACTTTGCAGC
Organism: Lygodium microphyllum; assembly: GCF_053477565.2. NCBI lineage: Eukaryota > Viridiplantae > Streptophyta > Polypodiopsida > Schizaeales > Lygodiaceae > Lygodium > Lygodium microphyllum. The sequence goes on from NC_141141.1 coordinate 95,416,815, forward strand.
CCCCCCTTGTCTGCCCCACCGGGCAAGATTGTAGTCCCCCACACCACCTGCACCATAGACCACCTCACCTAAGATCCCACAGCCCCCACACCCACCCCCCCCAACCTCCCATGGCCCCCCTGACGCTAGCCCACAGCCCCCCCTTCCAGGACCACCAGTCCCCCCCCAAAACCTGCCATGTACCTCCGTCCATCCCACCATCCCCCGACCCTCTTCCCCCCCACCACCTTCCTTGCCAAGTAACCCCCCTAATCCGCACCTGGTTTAGGTGATCCCCCCAAACCCACCCCCCCTCCTCCCACAGGAGGTGAGCAGCCACATAGGCCTACATCCTCCTTGCGCCAGCAGTGCTTCTGTCCTTGCTGCCCGTCATCACACTTTCCCAAGACAGACACAACCGTTGCCACAGGAGTCCTTCCGTAGTGGTCCATGGTCCTACCTGAGAGTTGCGGAGTGTGGAGAGTTCCCGCTACCTCTCCAGGTGGGGATTTTCGTAGTTTGTAAGTCAAGGAGGGGTAAGGTCTATATACTAGCACCACCGGATAGACCAAACTACGCTTTTTTCCTTCAGTCCTCTCACTCAGAGGATTGGACGACAACACAGATAGAGGAGGAGGTAAAGAGTCAGGTGGCCAACCACACCTCCTAGTGGATGGGAGAGAAAGGACTAGCACTGTTTGCACGGCAGTGGCCTGGTTGCATGATGGACATTAACTGGTGGCCTGGTGCCGAGGTCCCATACTTGAGCATTATCTTTCGAGCCCCTCCACAATGGAGAGCTCCGCAGGATGTGATCAAGTGGCCCTTGGCATAGGCGGCCCATTTTTGTCAGTGTACAGAGTCAAGACTCTCAGCATGGCTGATAGATGCATTGATTGTACCACCTGGAGCATCTATCACCCCTATGGTCCCATCGAGGGCCACCATGGGGGACTAGAGTTCGCCGTCCAGACCGGCGGCAAAGCATACTTGTATGCCCCATAGTTTTTCCTCCTCATCAACAGCCTCCACACCGAACACATGCCTGTTCGGTCAGTCACAGGTTTCCCCATGAGGTTATACCTTGTATCCTGGAATGTGAATAGTCTCCACTACAGCGGGGCACGTGGTTCCAGGAAGTTGATCGTTCAGCCGTTGCCGGATGGATCAAGATCTTAGTTCTACAGGAGCACAAGCTCACTCCCACCCAGGCCCAACCGGTTGGGAAGGTACTTCTGAGCAGCTTGCACACTTATTGGGAGCATGCCATAGGTGTCTACGGCAGGAGTGAAGGCGTATGCACCTCTATTGGCCTGAGTCTCATCGCTTGTGTACAAGACCACGGGACGATAGTGGCAAGGAGGGTTTTATGGATCAGATTGGATATTGGGGACTCGTGCCTTGGAGTCCTCAATGTCTATGTCCCTATGGAGGTTAGGGCACGCGGCAGGTTCTAGGTGGAGATCGTGGATGGACTCCCAGAGATAGACTCCTGGATTGTTGGAGGAGACTTTAACAGTTTGGAAGTTTTGGAGAAACTAGCAGGGCAAAGGCAGAAAGTACTAGGGCATCGTGGGGGAGGAGCAGGAGGCATGGGAGGTCTTTCTACTGGCAGTCACAGCACGCGATGCCTGGAGAGACGCTGCCTTTCACAGGAGGGAGAGGTCGCTGAACTTCTCTTGGGAATACAGGCGGCTAGGTGGAGTCCTGCTAGAATGGTTGGACATGTTTTATGTGGGAATACAGGCACCACACTATTCGATCATTGCTCGGTTCTCCTGACACTTGAACCCCCCCAGCATTTTCCCTTGTCACACGATCCTGTCGGATCCCTGACTCGATCTATAGGAGGGAGGAGCTGATGAGACAGATAGAGCAAATTTGGATCAGGGAGTGAGGTAGAAGGGACTCGATCTATAGGAGGGGGGAGGTGACGAGACAAATAGAGCAGATTTGGACCAGGGAGTGGGACAGGAGGGACCGGATCGCAGAGGAGGTTGCAGAGATCTTAGTCGAGTCGAGTAGAATCTGCCAAGCGGTAACTATACAGACCAGGTAGCAGAGCTGGGAGGAGAAGAGAGCACTTCGACAAGACCTCGCAGCCACACAGAGATTATTATAGGAGGCACTAGGGGATCCCATCCTCCACACACAAGAGCTGCGTGCGCGAGAAGCAATTGCTGGCCTAGATGAAAGGTGTTCGGCGTTCTCTTTCCACACCTCAGCAGCCTTTTGGGTGTGGAAGGTCGGCAATGTGCAGGGAGTTCTTCTAGGTGCACCAGCCTCGCACCGTAGGAGAGCAGATACGCAACCTTCAGGATTAGTATGGGAGGACTCATTCTAGCCCAGACGAGGTGATGGAGATTGCCACCGACTACTATAGGCACCTTTTCCAGTAGGAGATAGCCTCAACTAGAGTACAACAATGTAGACAGCAGGTTTGGGAGTACATCTCGTCCCTCGTCACAGAGGAGATGGGATGCTCCCTCCTAGCCCCCTTCACAGAGAAGGAACTAGAGGCTTTCCATACACCAGATGGGCAAAAATGCCCGGGAGAGCATGGCCTCTCTAAGGCCTTCTTCACTACCTACTGGGAAGTGGTGAAGAACCCCCTATTGATGGCCTTCCAAGAGATTTTCACTTCAGGACAAATACCAGGGAGTCTTTCGGTAGGCCTTATCAGTCTTCTCCCCAAAGGGGGAGACTGGTTGGAGCTTTCCCAGTGGAGATCGATCACCTTATTGTCAGTGGCCTATAAGGCAATGGCAAAGATGATTGGTAGATGACTACGCCCCGTGCTTCTAGACATCATCCATGACACGCAGATAGGTTTTGTCCAGGATAGGAGCATCCTAGGCAATGTATTTACCTTCTTTGAGGCAACAAAGTGGGCTTAGCACAGTGGGCAGAGATAGGCCATACTACTCTTGGATTTCGAGAAAGCTTATGACAGGGTGGACTGAGATTTCCTAGAGGGTATCATGGTGAGGTTGGATTTCCCCCCGGAGGTTTGGATCCGCGAGGTCTCCGCACTTTACAGATTGGCCACCAGTAGGGTCCTCATAGGTAGAAGGCGAGGGGAGGAGTTTCGACTGGAGAGATTGGTTTGACAGGGCTGCCCCCCAGCTCCATACCTGTTCCAACTCTTTGTAGAGGCGATGTCTCACTTTCTCAGGTCGCATGTGAGCGGATTATGCAGCCTCTGACTTCTAGTGAGAGAGGAGACTGAGTTGTTAGACTCAGAGTATGTAGATGATACAACACTCTACATAGAGGACGATGAGGAAAGAGTGAGGCTGGCTCTTGAGGTGTTTTGTTCTGCAGCGGGAGCAAAAATCAACTAGTGAAAGTCGGTTGGTTTCCTCACAGACCCGGACTCTAGCATGGTGTGGGACGTTCACCTAGGATTTAGATGGGTGAGCAGAGGGTAGACCATCCGGTACCTAGGGTTGCAGGTGGGACTCGACATCACTCCTACCCAGCAGTTACTTCGTGTCCTTGATTCTATTCGGAGGAAGCTGACCTATTGGAGCACGGCTCACCTCTCACTAGCAAGCCGAGCCCTGGTGGTCAATGAAGTCCACCTAGTGACGGCCTGGTACATCGCCTCATGTTGGTGCTTCTCCTCATCCTGCGTAGGGCAGCTGCGCCGCCTAGTGCAGAATTTCCTTTGGTCAGGGTCAGATGGCTCCAGGGTTTTCGGGGTTAAGGCGACGTGGGTGACCATCATATGGTATCGGTCAAAGGGAGGGCTTGGGATCATAGACCTAGAGTATCGGAGTATGGCCCTCTTGGGAAAGCTAGTTGTCTGCGGCCTCACACCAGGTGGGAAGACCTGGAAAGTCTTATTGCAGGAGGTTCTTCAGGATTGTAGAACGAGACTTGGCGGGTAGTGGAGGCCGTCCCTGAGATGGATCTTCATGTCAGCCTAGATCACCCCCCCCTGATCACCTTTTCTACGCACCTTACTCCGCGTGTGGCAAAGCCTACGTAAGGCCCTAATCTAGAGCCCCCCAGGCTGCCAGGAGGAGATAGACCGTCAGCCAGTGATCTGGAACCCCTAGGTCAAAGATCAGGAAGGGGCAGAGAATGGCGAGCGCCCCCACATCCAGTGGGATGGTTGGGAGGCCAGTTGGGCTCGTACCATCAGGAATTGGTGGGAGGTATACAGGATTGCGGACGAGGAGGTGCTGTAGCGTGTATCAGGCTGCCAGAGAGGAGTGGAGTTGAGAAGGGAGATAGACGCAGCGATACCTCTGGATTGGCTTGCTTCCTTGATATGAGAACCGATAGAGCCCGGGGAGGTATGGGCCGCTAGGTTTTCACTAGCAGGCATCCCCCTACAGGTGGCAGGTAGAGTGGGCGGTGCCCCGCAGGGGATTTTCTTCATCGTTTAGGAGGGGGGTGTCTGGCCCTTGACAGAGAGCAGCAAGATGAGGGGATAGCTACCCTTTCGTGGAGGAGGATTTGGGTGCCAGGTCTTCAGGGGAAGACATGGTGACTAGACCCCTATGTTTTTTGGAGGGAGGTCAGGGAGTGGCGCCTTTGGATCTAGGAGAGCAGAGCACTTGATGAGCTAGAGCGGGATCCAGGAGAGTGGCTATGGCCTGCCACTGTGGTTGCCAAGAAGCTACCGAGGTTCTTGGAATACACTGCCAGGATTCGCCGACATGTACTGATGCAGGAGAATAGGGATTGGGTGCCGTTACGTAGTAGGCAATGGGCGGAGCACAGCATCACGGAGCCATTCCGATGGACCTTTTGGCGCCGCCTATGGGATAATTGGAGGCCAATGAGGGTTTCTTATTTCTTATGGCTGGTGGCACATGGAGGCTTGGCGGTGGGAAGTTGGCTTACCTAGATGCAGGAGGGAGGTTGTAAGTGCTGCACAGAACAGCCTTTGGAAACCCCAAAGCAATTTGGTCGTGTGAGGAGGTGCAGCTCATGTGGAGAGGAGCATGCCACATCCTTCGCCGTATAGCACCTAGCCTTGGATATATCTCATGGGGAGCTTTCTATTGCTAGGTAGTCAACCAGGGCCGTCACCTTCTGTATGAGGCCGGGATGCAGGACACGATATTCATCATCGAGGTAGGGTCATGTGCAGTGGTCGGTTTGGAGGCTCTATCCATCCGCTAGGTACTGGAGCCCACAACAGACTGCTCTGAGGTATGGGAGATTATAAGGAGTCTTACTTAATGGCATATCTGGAAGGCGTGGCGTTAGGAGGCTTCTGGTGGAGAGAGGCTTTCAGTATAGGCGACCTTAGTAGAGCTCTGGATCTGTGTCATCCACTCCGCGGCCGTTGGGATTAGGTGCAGGGCGAGTCGAGGGCTTGTCAGGAGCTCCGTTGTCATTTCATGTGTACTTGGGCCTGCCAAGACATGTTTTTCGTGATGCAAGCAAGCAGCCCTAGATGGTGATACACCCCCTGTTGAGAAACCCTTCATCCTTCACCCGCAGTTTGCGTTTTTGCGTTTTTGCGTTTTGCGCTTAGGGTTTGCAGCCCCGAAAAGGGGCACCATCCTAGACTGATTGTGCCTATTTATAGACCACTCTCTCATTCCTTTCTTATGGCTGATTCATTCAGTCCGTCACCTCTTCTATCCAGCCTCTCCAGTACCCTCACACCCCTTCAAGAGGACATTGCGGTTCGTGGTTCGTGGCTGTCTTCATCATCTTCCTTGTGCTACGGCACCCTTGTTCCCTTGTACCACATTCACTCCATGATTCAGGTCTTCATCATTCCATTCATTAGAGTTTGTTCTCTCTACTCTTCTCTTCTCCATGTTTGCCGAGTTCACTTCGTGTTCCTCCCCGCCAACCCTAGTGTCTCACTGGTACGTTATCTTTTGACATGGTATCAGAGCTGGATCTGCTCACCTAGCAGTGAAGATCCTCCACTCTAGTGAAGGCAAAGACCGGTGGCGGGTTCGGCATCCACTTCTCTTCTTCTTCCGCTACATCAAAATCTCGTTTTTGTAGGTTTCAAGTGTTTTCAGCTTGCTGCCCATACCCCTTTCACGGAGGACATTGCAGTTTCAGCTGTCCATTGCTGTCTACAACAATTTGGTGCCTGTTTCCAGCCTACCACACTATTCGGAGCTGATTTCAGCATATTGACTGTTGCTGTTGGTTTTTCCTGCGTTTTTAGTCTCTCTCTCTCCTGCAATTTGTCCTACTTGCGTTTTTAGTCTTTCTCTCACCTGTTGCCTACGTTTGCCACCTCTCGTTTTTGGGCCAGAGAGATCATTCTGTATCGGCTATCAGAGTACTATGCTCAAGGCAATAAGACTCATCTGATGTGCACTAAGTTCTTTCGAGCACATGGAGGATCGATTGGCACTACGACCTTGTGGAGATCATCGCTATGCCAGTGGCAGTCTTCTCCCAGTTATTTTAGGTACAGTGGCTTCCACGACCTACGGATCTGCAGTCCGCTCCATCGAGAGAGAGTGATTGTTTGATACCGTCTTCTCATCAATCCGCTCCTTCGAGAGACAGTGGTTGCTCGACTCCTTTCTCTTCTTCGGCTACCCAGTCTGCTCCACTAAGAGACAACGATTGTTGCCCACCTCTTGCTCATTCTGAGCCCCACCCTTTCTCACTCTCGACTACTTAGGCTCGAGAGGCTACCTCTGGGAGCTCTTCGACACCCCAGATACCTTCTTCGGCACGATTGGCGGCACTTTCTTCGTCATCAGACATTTCGAAGTTCGTAATCCACGAGTTTTTGGATTTCTTATCTACTTCAGAGGGGGATTCAAAGGGGGATGCTATTTCTTTGCCCTCAGAGGGGGCATCTACATTTTCTTTGACTTCAGCGGGGGCCCCTCCACCTCCCACCTCAGAGGGGGAACCTACTCCACATGAAGTTCTTTACCTATCCTTTACTTTCTTGGGGTGGCTGTCTTCGACCAGTCATCTCTTCTACTGATACCCAGGATCTTCAGGTACCACCTAGATCGGGACCTTGGAGGTTCAGCCGCGACTTGGTGATGAGGCCTTTGTATTCCTTCCAGCATGGATGCATGGAGCTAGTGGCTTCTCTCCTAAGGTTGAGTTTCAGGTTCTCTAGTTCACTCTGTCTACTGTTCTTTACTGCAGGTTCCCTTTCCGGTGGAAATCTTGGATCTTAGGGATCCTCTACATCTTCTTTCTCCTCTTCTCTTCTTGCTTTGGTCACTTGGTTAGCATGGAGCTTCCTCCCGAGATAGAGTATGAGCATATCCTTATGGTTCTTGGCACCACACAAAGTCTGACATTCCTCCTATGCATTGCATGTTTTCATCATCTTTGTACTAAGGGCGCTTGGGCAAGTGAACAATTTTCCCACGAGGGACACTGTCCAAGTGGCACCTACTGTATGAGCATTCTTCAGCATGTAGCATTGCATATCCACCTCACTCTTCTCTTGTTTCCCTTTTTGGGCCTGAGAGGGGATGTTGAGAAACCCTTCACCCTTCACCCGCAGTTTGTGTTTTTGTGTTTTTGCGTTTTGCGTTTAGGGTTTGCAGCCCCAAAAAGGGGCGCCATCCTAGACTGAGTGTGCCTATTTATAGGCCACTCTTTTATTCATTTCTTACAGCTGATTCATTCAGTCCGTCACCTCTTCTCTCCAGCCTCTCCACTACCCTCACACCCCTTCGGGAGGACATTATGGTTCGTGGTTCGTGGTTGTCTTCATCAGTGCAAATGCTTAAACAAGAATTGAAGTAGTTCAAAGACAAGGAATAAGAGTTGGTAGAGGATGTGTAAATAAGTCCAACCTTAGAGGAGAAGAATGCTTCATTAAATCACTTCTAGAGAAAATGGAGACAAATAAGAACATTGCAAAAGTAGTTGCACATGTGTAAGCAAATGCCAATAGGTTATAAGGAAAGACAATGTTGATTACTAGAGATGCTATCACTATCCTTGAATAGTAGAGTGTGAAAGATATGTTTGCAAGCATCGAGGTTCATAATGTTCCGTTGAAAGAAAATCTAAATTTACTATATTTCCTAATAATATGTATTCTTTCTAATGAACATTTTTAATGATTCCCAAGGCCAAGGAAACGATTAGTAGTGGAAGCATAGAAAGGCCTTCTTAAAACATAAGCATGTGGTTGCAACTTTGAGACACCCTCGATATCTAGCACTTCATCCTATTATTTTAATATTCTTAATATTGGTTGTACTACGGCACCCTTGTTCCCTTATACCACATTCACTCCATGATTCAAGTCTTCATCATTCCATTCATCAGAGTTTCTTCTCTCTACTCTTCTCTTCTCCATGTTTGCCGAGTTCACTCTGTGTTCCTCCCCGCCAACCCTACTGTCTCACTGGTACGTCATCTTTTGGCACCCCCCGACATGGCTTCTTGCCCCCATCCCCCCCAGACTGCCTTGAGAGGCTTGTATACATGATGTATTTGTGACTTTGCATCAGCTCTAGCTAGTCTGTTGAGCATGAGCACTCTGTTGTAATCAGTTTTTTTGAGTAGTATAAATAGCCACATTTTACTTAAAAAAAAAAAGGGCTGTTTAAGAAGAACGCAATCTGATCATCGTCTTACTTTGGGAGCCAATAGTAGCAAACTTAGTGAGTAACCGCCAATATTTGGCCAACTTGACTTTCAAATTATCCCTTAATGGAAAACTCTTGAATCTCGAAATTGAGATTGATACGTTGAGTGCAATCTTGAGCCGTATAGAAGTCAATGAGATGACTCCAACACTTACATGCAAGGGGAAAATGCTGTAATTGAGAGTGGAACTCAGGAAGCAACCCCTGCATTAACTCAACATTGGTTGTGGCATTGCAGGCTCTCCATTGTCAGATGTGATTAGGGTCAGCTAATTGAGGGTCGGTAGGCTTGGTACCAACGACGAGGTCCCAAAGTCCTTGAAGTTCGAGCACTTGTTGCATGAAGTTCGACCAAGTGGTAAAATTTGACCCCTTAAAATGAGTCTTATCGGTGGCGGCATTCTTGGCCGTGGCAAAAGGAGTGGTAGTACTAGGAGATGGAGAAGGCATGTAATGGGGGTAGGGTGGATAGGGCGATGAAGTGGAGTACACTTGGATGCAATCTGAGAGTGCCCACTTTGCATACGAGAAGTGTGTATAGTAGATCCAAATGTGGGCAAGGGAAGATTGGGTATGGGCATGGTAGAAAGGTCTAGCAAAGAGGGAGAGTAGTGTAGGAGAAAAGGGGAGTCAGAGGTCAAAGATGATCGGAGGCGGAGATAGAGAAGTTTGGAGACAGACTGAGTCTGGAGAGAGACAGACAAATTTGGAGACACAGGAGTCTTGAGACAGACGAAGAAGTCTGGAAACAAAGATAGAGAAGTCTAGGGATGAGGAGAGTTTGAGAAGTGTGGAGACAGAGACAAAGAAGAGAAGTCTGAGAAGTTTGGAGATGAGAGAAGTTTGAGAAGAGAAATTTGGAGGCAGAGGAGAAGTCTGGAGGTAGAGACAGACAAGTCTGGGGAAGACGAAGTTTGGAGGCAGGGAAGGAGGAGAGAGAAGTGAAGTTTGGAGTGAGAAGGAGAGAGAAGTTTGGAGACGGAATGAGAAAAGTAAGATAGTAATGGTGAGTGAGAAGAGACAGAAGTATGCAGATTTGCAAGAGCACACTTCTATTAGTATCAAATGATTGCTTGATACACTAGTTGCCTCCCCCCTCTTTTTATAGTTGAAGAGAGGGGAGGGCAGAAGATCTTCATACAATATCAATATCTAGAGACGGAGTGGTGGAGGAGATTTTTGCCTTTTGGCCTTTTTTAGGAAAGCTAGTAAGGAAGATCTTTTGAAAAAAGTCCTTGTATTTTTCCAAGAATTCAAGTTGTTCTTAGCTTTGGGCACTCATGTTAACTATTGTTTAGAGCAAACAACATTGAACACATACCTTAATTGCTCAAGGGGTTTGCATAAGGTTTATCATCTATTTGTTTTGCCTGGTCACTCCTCTTTGAACCTCATACTTCTTGCTTGTGCTTGAGTTCCATGTTGTTTCTAATAATTGATAATATTTTATCCATACAGATAGCTGTGTTTCAATGTTGTTTGTTGTTCTTTCGCAATGTTTGCTGTTTTCACATGTTTGATTTTGTGTAGAACTGTTGCATTGAGCTTGTTGCAGGCTATGCTAGATCTGAAATATTTCCTCAAGTTTCTCATAGGATAACTTTCTAAATTTCTGTATGAAGCTTACATGAAGAGACTAATACTTCAAATTTATTTCTGAAGCTAGGGTTGCAGATGGCAAAAGAAGGCTGTTGTGGGGTCTCAAAATCCAAGAAGACATTCATTTCTTCCTGTATTCAGCAGGAGGAGAGGCTTTTAAAGGGTTCTCATTGGAAGATTGAACATAAGAACAAGTGGAACAGATACCGTATGTTTAGACAGGGATGGAGTATTTGTGACTTGTTGAGTGGCACAATTATGTCCACACCAGGAATTAGAAATGTGATTGAGATTCCGTTCCTGCCAATGTGGAATCAGTATCTACTTTCAAGAATTGGGCATTCCTTGCTTCTTGCTAGCAGTTTGATACTCTTGCAATCTGCAAGTTTGGATTTGATTGGTGCTCCAGCATGGGCAGACGATGTAGCCAGACTGAATTTATCATTGGATTATTCAAAAATTAAGGTGTCTGAGACTCAGCCTGATGTTTCCACACAAGATCGTTCAGATATCTCTCTTACACTGAGAACCATGGGATTTGATAAACATAATTTCACCGCAGATTCTAGCACATCGGCTTCAAAATTTAAGATTTCAAACTCAACCAGCTCAATTCCTACTGTGATATCACCTATATCTGCCAATGAAGATATGTGCAGAGAAGCTTACGGGATCTTTCCATGTTCAAACAGTCTCATGGGAAATCTGTTTCTTATTCTTGTTTATGGTTACCTTTTGCTTATGGCTGCTAAACTGATTTCAGAGGGAAGCGAACTGTTACTTGAGGTAGAATAAGTTCCAACTGAATTTAGCTCAGTGGTAATGATTCTTAATGGATAAGACCGCTTGTTGTTATAAAGTTCCCTTTAACAGACATGCTAGTCTGGGTCATGCTTGATATGTCAGAGATTTCAGATTTTATACAGCATGTGTTGAATATGCAATCATTTTGAAGTGCCAGCTTTTTGCAGGTAATGAACCCAGGAGTCATTGGTGGGCTTCTTCTTCCAATTTTGGGTGCTCTTCCAGATGCGGCTCTCGTATTTGCTTCAGGAACAGGAAGCACCATACAAGAGGTTTTTGTTGTGATACAATTTTGTGTGCAGAATTGGTCTGATATTTTGTATAATAAGAGCTTCTAACCATGTACATGAGATGTGTTCCAACCAGAAAAGTAGCATCAATCCAACAAAAAATATCACCATTTACCTGTTGAAAACCCTTGGTTTTCTACCTGAATCAAGCATGCAACTTGTTTGTGTTCAATGGTTTTCAAATCATGAGCATAAACAAAATATACATCATACTTGTTTGTAGTCAAAGAGTTTGGTAAACTTGGAAACAACTTCGTACACAAAGCAATGAAAAAGTGAGACTGCACGTGAAAATGCAAAGCAGATCATAGTAAAACACAATGAAGGTTTTCATATATCCAGCAGGTATTCATTATAAAGGTTATAGGCACTATAAAAGGAGAATCCCATTGCTGGCATGTTTCATTATAAAGGTGCATAAATAAACTCCTCGGTACAGGTGTTGCAAAACTTATCCTTAAGAAAAACACAAGGTGTGCGAGGATACACTAGGTTTTACACAGAAAACATAGAGAGTGTATGACTAGGACTAACACAATGAACTCAGACAAAGTGCAAATGAAGAAGGGAATGAATGATGCTGAATGAAAAAATTCAATGACACTTTTGTGACTGAGGAAAAGAGAGGTATGCATAAATGCAAGGAGTTTTCATCCTTAAATGGGTGCTTGCAGATATACGTTTTCCCCTCATCCAATGCCCTCTGTCTTACATAGACATAGTGCCAATGCATGGGGAGATGTGTAAGGGGTAATGGCAAGAGTTATGCTCAAACAGAACGCTATCCAAAGTGTACTGTTACCAATTGATAGTGCCCCCATAAGGAAATAGTTCACTTGCCCAAGCATCCTTTTACAAGCATGAGTCATCAAGATGCAGAGGATGATACAATGGAATGAACGAATCATTGTGATGTGACTAAGATCTTGTAAGTATGAAGAGAAGGATAGCTCCCCCTCTCACCACTAGATGGTGGAAGGAGAAGTAAGTATCCCCTCTCATCCCAACATGTTGATCTTGATGGCGGGAGAAGCACCCAAACAAGAAAAATGATATGCATATCCAACTGAAAACATGTGAAATGAAGGGCCACCATAGGTTGTAGCCCGACCTTGGGAGAAGAAACCTACATGCCGGTCCAGAGTGTAAAGGATAGGGGCAAGTGAGAAGGCATAGTGACACGCAATGGGTTTTTGAAATGGGAATAGGAACGCGGATGGGGACTAGAATTGCCATTCCCTGTCACCATCAAAGGGGCCTCTAACAAGGGGATAGGATTCGGATGGTTGAGGATAGGCTAGAATTGGGACGAGAAGCTAGAAAATGGCCATCCCATGTCATAATGGGAGAAGGGAAGTGCCAAAACTATCCAAGTCTTTGCTCCAATCAAAATGGTAGGTCCTTTAGGGGTTAGTTCCAAACTGAAAGCACAAGAAAGGAGCATAAGTACCACAGGAGACCACAAGACATGCATACCTCAATTTCAATGAAAGTGCATCACATGCTTTTATGGTTATGTGTGGTTTGTGCCTTTTGGGTTCAGAAGGGTTTCCCACTCCCAAAGGGGAGGCAGACCAAATATGTTATTGTAAAGTGAAGGTATGCTAAGGCTAGCCCTACTAGTGGGAAGAGTGGTGGGACATTAGATAGTGTCACCAACATCTGAGCTGAGTAATGGAGGGGTCTCTACGATCCACTATACCACACCAAGAATTTGCAAGTACATGAATGGATAGTTGACTGTGGCCACTCCTTATCTTAAATGACACTCATCATCAACATCAAAATGACAAAACTTTTGGCAATGTTGATAGAAGCTATTTTTCTTGGGGAAATGTTGCTAACTTGTGTGTTTGGTGGAAGCCAAGGTAGCCTTTGAATAGGGAAGATGGGTTTTCTTGTGAACGTGATTGAACAACCTTGTGAAATGCAAGGGTTGTCATTTAAGTTCATAGAAGGTCAGTAATTAGGGTTATGGAATGACTTGCTCTAAATTAGTTGAAGGTTAGTAATTGGGGTTATGACTGAAACTCTAGTCTAAGACCCTGTATGAGTTCGACGATGGCTATGGCATTTTTGCTATTCCAAGAGTAGACTACCTCACATGAGACCCATTGGGGTTAGATTGGGATTCCTACTCTTGAATGAGTTCCCACAAGCCTTGTGAATCCAAGACTTGCTACATCAATTTGACTAAGTGCTAAAGTTAGGCTTGTTGAACGACTATTGTTGGTGATGCATTCTTGGTTGATGCAGATGCGTGGATGGTTGTGTGAGGAGTCAGATAAGTGGGTGGCATAGCATAAATTGAGTGGGTACATGATACATGCAATATAGAAGTGCTTGACATGGTGACTTTAGGAGTTTGCTTCAAGTGAAGTGACTAACTAGTGTGTGGTTCATGTGGTGAAAAAGTGTAGGTTGGCAATGGGATAATTGACATGTTGGCGAATTGTGTGGCTACATGTTGACATGTGGATGGGATACCATTGTGTGTAGGTCCTTGTCGATGCTTGGTTTAGGGGTCTAACTTCCAACATTGTTGCATTGAAGGCACTTGGCTAAGGGATAGGAGTTTGAGGATGCTTGCCTATTAGTGTGGTACTCCTTGGTGCGGTAAATTGTGGAACAAAGCAATATGTGTCTGCAACGGGAGGTTTGAAATGGATGGTAATTGAAATTGTGAATTTCAAACTGGATTTAGTGATGATGAAGCACCAAAAGCAAAACCATTAGAGTGAGTATGAGACGCAAAGGTATTACTTGATCTCTTTTTATAATCACCTCTTCTTACATTTACATATTGGTATGGGTTTGGGTCTTCATGATTACTTGTCCCCGAAACTTATGTTTTAGGAGGAGGAATGAAAGGATTTGCAAAATTTGAACCATACATACCTTGCATCATGTTTGGTGAAAAAAATGAACTTGATGTGTCCTCTTTCTGTTGGGGGTTTGTGATCTGCACCAACATGGATTTTTGATTGACGTACAAGATCCTCTAGGTTGTAGGCTCATTGTATGCCGAAGGTGTTGTGTGAGGTGGATTGAAAGCATCCAAGCTTGCTCCAACTTGATGTTTCCCATTTTTGTGCATCAAAATCATCATATTCCATTACTAGTGCTTATATACATTCCAGATTGAGAATACAAATCCCTCATATCTCCTGATGTCATCGGCTTTGAAGGGGATAGTCGTGAATAGCAGTCCCTTGCAGCTATCATCATAGGCTCTAAGGGAGAATGCTTTGGTGACGATGTGGAAGACAACTTGAAAGGTATCCTTGCATTTTGGACAGCCCAACTTTGTTCTTCATGAGGGATGAGAATCTTTAGCTCTTTGAGCACCTTTGCTTTGATACGTGTAAGGAAATGGCAAGGCAAAGGCAGAAATACACAAGTGTACAACAACATGGAGAACCCAATCTGTAGAATGCTGAATGCTATTGAATGAATAATGAATATGAAGGTGATACAATGAGTGGGCCTCAAACTTGTGTATGACAACACGGAGAACACAAAATTTAGAATGTTGTGGGCTTTGAACCTCGATGTCCCTAAGTCAGGGTAGAGGTGGCTGATGGAGGGGGTGTTTGAGTGTGTTGTACTTGAATAGATCCTAAGTAGGCGGCGACAGTTTGAAATCCAATGAGGGCTGATGAAGGCAGCAGTGTACGGATGACCAGTAGTCTGAAAATGCAGATGTCTGTGAAAGATGGCAGCAATCAGGCCAACTGCTGGGTGGCATGTCTAGAGTAGAAATGCAGGACCAAACTGATATTCTTGCTGTTGATGCCTAGAATTGCAAAATGCAGCTGCTGGTATTCTGTGGACAGGATGGGAATGGGCAAGAACAGCAGGGCGGCCTACTATCTGATGAAATGCAGCCGCTGATGTACATTAGATGCAGTTGCTTGCTGTAGACAGATATTGCATGTGACTTATACTAGGGATCGCAGCAAAGAGATGCTCCTGATGTCATTTGTAGCCACCACAGACTATTCCTATAGTAGGGGCTAGTAGTTTGGAGCTCTCTGGGTATAGGTGATAGCAGCCCAAGGTTCTTTTGGTGCACATGATAGCATACAAGAGGGCGCAACACCCTTTTTGGTGCTCTTAAGTTATAGGTGACAGGTTTCATGGCTATTTGAGGAGGGCAGCAGCATTGTTTCAGCCTTTTTGGTGATGAAACTCTGAAATTTCTCTCTCATCCTCTAGTCATCTCTCAAGCTATCTCAACAAAATCCAGCCATTTGAGTCATTAGAGGTGGAGATATTGGAAAGTATCTACTGTAAACCCTAACTTATAGTAGAAATTAGGGTTTGACACTCACCTTGGGATGTGTGCTTAGAATTGAGGGCCTAGGACTTGAATTCTAGCCGCTGAAATTAAAGAATTTTAGGGAGATCCAAGAGGCAAGCTAGCCCATATCAGATTTGGGCCTTAATTTGTCTTTCAAGGAGCATGGTGAAAGTCAATCCCTAAGCAAACGAAGAGAAAAATTGGTTTGACGGCTTACTAGTCAGTTTTGATAGTAAGAGGTATTTGGATTAGTGGAGGAGATCATGGATCTCAATTGTACGCCATCCATTTGCAATAAAAGCTAAAGAAATACTGCAAGGGGCACTAGTTTTGGGGCCAATAGGCCGTCCATTCTCCAAGATTAAAGTGAAAGTGTGAATTTTTAGTTTATGTGAACTTTGTGCTTGGTGTAATTGTTGATTAATTAGGTCATTATGACCCTCTCCAAGAAGAAAAGTTGGTTTTATAGTTTCATTGTCGGGACACCGTCAACAGTTCTCTTGAATTGGTGGGCTCAAGTCACTTGATTGAAGATCAAAAGCTTTCCTCTAGTGCTGAAATTGTATTCAGCTAAGTATTACAGCAAGAATGTCTTTAGATAGTGAGATGGGTTCAATAGGGATGATGCCTCTCAATCTAAAAATTCACAAAGTGTTGGGGGAAAACAATGCTTGATCTTGGACAAGGCACGCAGTATAGAAAACAAGCTAATGATGTTGGTTTAGACCAATATGTAAGTCCCTCCAAGTCTCTTGAAGATGATTACCATCTAGAGGAAGAGAAAATTGGGGACTATTTTAAAGATTAGGTGAGGACAATGGTTGAAATGCTTGTGCAATTGGCAAATGATCCTCAGTTCATATGCTTTTATGAATCCCTTGAAGGAGGGTAGCAAAAAAGACAATAAGAAGAATTTGTCTTAAAGAGCTTTGGGACACTAAGATGCACCAAAGGTAGAGCTAATATAGTAGCATGATATTCCAAATGTGGGTGGTGAGCATAAGCAAAGGATGTGAGTGGAGAAATTGATGTATATGCAAGGCCATCTTGGTAGTGCCAATCCAATGGGTTTTGGATATTTGGGTATGCATGCAATGATGGGACACTGAGGATACTTTGGTGGTGGCACTGTTTTTCATGCTATGGTGAGTCAAGGATTGCATATGGGAATGTATGGCACAACTCCTTATGGTATGCATTAACCAACACATGGTGTGCAAGGCTCAATGTATCCGGATTTGGTTAGTAATATGTATAATCCCATGTATGGTAGCAATGTTGGCATGATGATGCGGCACAAAGGGGCAAGTTTGGCAATGCATATATGTAGCCCATTGTGTTTAGGACTCATGGTATTAATACTAGTCATGCAAATGCTGCATATAGTGCTGGTCATGAGGGAAATGTAGCTATTAATGCATCCAATGTATACAAAAATGTATCTTGGTATGGTTGTTAGTATACAAATTCCCATGCAACTAGATGGAGGAGGTTGACTAGTAGATCATCCTTATTGCTGTACTTTACCTTGATGTGTTTTGGTTATAGTAGACTTTGGATTGGGCTCTTTCAGGCTCAGCTGAGCATAGAAGGTGCAGAGTATTGCTTGATGCTCATTGGAGAGGTTGCATCTCTACTTTCCTAGTAATGGAGAGCTCGGTTATGTAGTGGATCTTGGATGTACTTGGTTTGCATCCAAGGTACTGTATGTTGACAATATTTATGCTATTGTGATTACTATTCAGTGTATTAGTCATTGTGAGCTGGTACGTAGATATATATGGTTTGTACCTACGCTTTGAAACTATACATTTGCAAGGTTTCTCACATGTATAGAATATATAGAATGTACATTTGGATGTGATATACATTTGCAAGGCATGTATGGAATACATGGATGGTATGCAATGTATATTTGTAAGTCATGCAAAAGAAGTACAAATTGCATAAGTTACATGTGGTTTGCAATTGAAGTATGCTTTACATGACTATCATGTCATACATCATTGCTATGAGTTGTTATTTATGCTTAGTTTCTACATTACAATGCCATAGTGGTCAAAATTGTGTTGGGTTTTGGCATTTGGATGCATTTCTTATGGTTTTGACAATGGATATGATTCATGTGTGTGCATTGTAACTAAGTTTAAGTGATAGGAATTTCACATGGAAGGGCATGAGCATGGTTAAGCAATACGTGCACATGCTTGACCAGGATGCTAGTATGTATTTCACATAGCGGCAATGGATGCTTTGGTAGGTTGTTTGCCATGAAGATGTGAAATTTTATTGCTTGCTTAGCATTTAATCAAAAGTTAAATAAAATGTGCTAATGTGACTTGCACATGTGAGGTGCAAGTTTATTATTTTCATAGTGTGGGACCCACAAACCCAAAATGTTAGTTGATGCCAAAGGCCAAAGTTGTAATAAGTTATGTCTGATAGGTACTAGATGGTACCCGCTAGTGTTAGATTTTGGCCTAGACCAAATTATTGGCCTTGATATATCCTCAGCAAATGGGATGTGGACAGCAAAGATATGGCACCTACAAATTGCAAAATCGAGATTGGGACATGATAGGGGACAGCATGCCTATTTATAGAAAGTTTAGGTCCTCCCAATAAAGTTTGTGCTTATGGGATGTAGATACTCTCTAGGAACATATTCTTTATAATAAAAAGGTTAAATTCATTAATTAATCATGTTTGGGATTGTTTTAAAGAAGCCAATGTATTTTTAGCTCAATAGATTCATGCATTTGAGCAACCAGGGAGGGTGGTATAGTGTGCTAGAGGGCGATTTCCCAGACAACTAGGGACTAGAGGATAGAGTGTAACATGCTTACATATATGGAGGAGGTGCATAGTGTGCAGGTGGCATTTCCAACAATAAATCACTAGGTTGCAAATTGGTATACCTTTTGAATGTCTAATGATTGCCTAAAACCTAAGTGTGCATCAAAGATAATGTGAGCTAAAAGTTGATAACCTATGGTAGGTCTAAAGTAGGGTTCTAGAATAAATGTAGATGAATCTAAGTGTGAAGTGATAGTGGGAGGGAAGGGCGGGACATGTGAAGGTGAATGTGAAGCACCAAACTCATACCTAAACGAGCAATAGAAGATAAAGAATTACCTTTTGGTGCATCTTTGATTGTAGAATTTTCTTCAAATCCATATTGGTTCCATTTTGGATCTTGGTGGTGATTAATAGTTAGTTCCTACATAACTAAAGAACTACTATAGACATAATCAGACTCACAAAGATGGATTGCGCGAACCTGCCATTGGGCTTGATTGTGAAGACTTTGAACTTTCCATAGTGTATGGAGTGGATAGTCTTTTCTCAATTGAGAGGTGATTAGTCTTGTTAGCAAACTGCTCTAACTAAGATGCATCTTGTAAAAAAATATGAGATGAAGAAGATATTAAAATAGAGGCTCCATAGATGGACCAGTTGAGAAAGCACAAGAGGATCTTGAAATGGAATGGTTTGAGCTATTGTGAATTGGTACTTCACCTATAGTGTAATCAAGAACAAACCAAGTAATCCACGATAGCGTCAAGTAACTCTTTAGAAGAGCACTGGCTGTGATAGCATGTGGAGATATGCTAGGGTTTGCAAAAGAAACTTGGAGTGTACAACCATGACTCAAACATAGTGAACTTAAATATTAGTGCAAAAATGCAACACAAGGGATGTAAATAACCTAGCACATTCTATTTATAGATGAGCAACAAACCAAAAAGTGGGGAATTAGGTTATGTGTTGCTGAAACACACGAAGTACATTCAAGACTTGGGGCTGTTTAATGAGCTAATGAAGGCTTAATGTGTAATGCACCTTTTTTCACTTAACACAAGAAACTCTCTACAGTACTACTTGTATTGATCTTAATGGTGGTGATGGTCAAAAAGGTTACTTAGTGCATGACATAGACAAAAAAATTCAACCAAGATCTTGGTATTCGTGAGTTTGGATATCTTTGCTATGTTTATTGTTTATTCATATCATCTTAATAATGTGAGGAGAGGACAATCAAGCAAGACAATGATCTTGCTGAAACCAGTATAGGACCCCACTCTCAGCATTTTTGCTGGCATTTTCTCACTGTACCAGTGAGCTCTAGAATCAGCTGCAAGATAGCTTGGGTCAAGGCCAGGTTCCTTATTTTAAAGAAACACTGCAGTTTTTGAAAGAAACAGATTTGTGATAGAATGCAATCATCAAACACACAATCATCAAATACTTATTTTATATGATATTCTCATGTTCTCATTTCTAAACATTGACACTGCAGGCACAACAAGAGGTCTATGTAGGTGTAGGGGTACTTGCTGGGTCCACTACATTAATAGTAAGTGTAGCATGGGCTGGATCTCTTATCGCAGGACGTTGTGACTTATCTGGGCCTGATGGAACAGCAAAAGACCTGACACTGACCCGTGGATACAATCTGTTTGAAACAGGAGTTACAACTGATGAGCAAACCAGGTGATTCTAGTTTATCAATGCACATTCTTAGGAATGTTAATCTAAGAATGTTATTATGTTAAAATATTTATGTCCGTTGTGTAGCATAACACTATTAAACTGAATTGATCAATAGTACTAAATATTTTTGGTGTGTATGCAAAGATAGTGCAATAAAATTGTGTATGTATGAGGCAAGGTGTGTATGATGCAACTTTTCTGTGTGTTTAGGAAAACCAAACATTTGCAAACATAAAAACATGAAGCATGATATGGTTGATTTCTTGTCCTTTCGTATTTTGTAACTTTATTAAACCCTTGTTAGTGTCCACTGTCAACTTTCAAGTTGTGACTTGCTTCTCTTCCATTGTAAGAAGTTGGAAATTCCCCTCAAGTGTCAGTCCCTTCTCACCTTGTACCCTTGCTCTCATTCTTCTTTCCTTCCTCCTCCTAAGTCAGCAAACTTCTTTTCCTCTCTCTCTCTCTCGACTTCAATTGCACAACTTTTCGTGTGGAAGTTTTCAATCTTCAAGCTCTGTGGATGGCCACCGTAACTCAAGAGTCAGATTCTCCTTAGGGCTTTTCTGATCCCCCATGTTGCTGATATAACTATTTAAAGAGACACTGCTAATCTGAAGGAACATGCCAAAGAGCTTCATTGCATAATAACTCTATGCACGGATTGTCAGTCATTCTTGCCTTGTGTGGAGAGCTAGATGACTACTCTTAGTTAATATGTGTTGTGTGGAACTAACACTTACAGGAGGCCACCCTTCGATGTTGAGGGATCTACATGATTTCGCAATGCATGGAGGAAGCAGCCATCCTTGGAGAATAGTAACTGTGTCCACAGGCTCTTGACTTCAAAGATTGGCCTTTGATTTCATACAACCCCATGAGTCTTAATCTGAAGACTAGGGATTGCATAATTGTCTTTGAAATCAAGAGCCTATGGGCACACGTTACCACTCTTAGAGCAAGGCTGCATCTCATCCACACCTTGCCACATTCATACCCCAGTAATAAGGGACCTAGCTCCTATTGTCAAGAACTGAAGTGGGAGCTTACTCTCAACCGCCAAAATCCATGGACCACTTATTGTTTCGAGTGATTCAAGTGAGCTCTAATGGCTATCTCTCACCTAGCCAATGTGCTTCCGATCCTAGGAGTGTAGTGAGTTTACCTTGATGCCCAAATGAGTAGCCTTCTCCCTCAAGCACGCTGGTAGCTCCAGGATTTGTGATGTGAGATCAAGTAAGCTCAACCCTCTATCTTGAAGCTCCATCCACCATTACTGCATGCGTGAGACAAGAGAAGAGAAGATAAGAGAAGAAGAGAGGAGAAGACGGAGAGCTTCTCCACCACGGTCCCTCACCCTCACACACTCCCTCACACTCTCGCACTCCTCTCAAGTACAAGCACAAGCACAAGCAAGAGGAAGAGAAGAAAAAAAGAAGAGAGCTACTTTTGCCACACACCAAGAATGAGCTTCTCATTCACTTTTTGAGTTTATATACAAGCCCTAAATCCTTTGGGCAGCCATTCCCTTTTTTACATGACTGGGCGTCTGGCCAAGGTCCTCTTTTCCTTTTCCCTTCTATTTACCTTATCCCTTCACCTATGCTCATCTAGATTTTACAATTTGCACAGGAGGGAGCCTGGCGCTCTTTTACAAAATTTTAGAGGTGTCTTTCATTTAAAAATGCACCTTTCGTCTTTTTCATTTTTTTGAGGTTGCCTTTGCTCATTTTGCCTTTTCTCCTTCTTGTTAACTTCATTTGGTCCGTATTTCGGAATTTTCTTGGATTGATTTTTGCTTTTCTTTTTTCTTGTCCTGTACTGGGGTTAACATTAAACCCCCTCCTAGTCGAGTGCCAGTCCCATGGCACTTGTGGGTCTTTGTTGATGAGGGCTCGGTGAGTTGAGGGGTGGTTGTGTGGGTCGATGATGGGGCCTTGTGGAGATTAGTCATGGAGTGGTGGAGACCGGAGTGGATGATGGGGCCTCCGAGATCGGTGGTTGGTCACCTTCATCTTTACCTGAAAGGAAAAGAAAAGCGCGCTGCCTAGGGGGTGTATTTACCTTACTGTGCGGTGTAATGTGCTTGTGCCAATGGAACTGGGAGCTTGATCGAATTGCAAGCAAGCCTTGGTGTTGTCCCACACTTGAGGACCCAGTTCGTGCATAAGGGAGGTGCGATGGGTGAAGCTTAGAGAGATATATCTAACCATAGGCGAGTGTGACCTCCCTAGGTATGTCTTGCCCTTGATGTGCCCTAAGCGTGAAGATGGGAATCAAAAAGGGGCTAGAGGGTTAGGGACGGAGCCGGCCGACCGAGGCCATTGGACTCACCTAACTTGAGGACCCCTAGGTGCAGTGGCCGTGGCACTCGTAGTGAATTTCTTGCTTTCTCGTGATTTTCTTATTTGTTTTCTTACTCTTTTCTTTTCCTTTTTTTAAAAATCTTTTCATTTTCCTTTGTCTCTTTTTTTTTCTTTGAAAGTAACGAAGAACTAATCTTCGTCATCATGGTCATGAGAAGAAGTTGGGGGCTTAAGGGACTTGCTAAGGAAGCCTTTTCCCTGCATATATCCTTTTAGGTTCATTCTAACGTGGAGAGAAGTTGTGGATAAAAATGGATGGTTACACCTAGTGAAGCGGCTGTCGTTCATGTTCTCCAAGAGGGCCATGCAAAAGGATGGTAAGAGGGCAGCTTGCATTATCAACCTAGCCATGGCATAGCTATCTATGGTGTTATTAAGATCAAAAAGTATGGGCAGGAGGTGGTATTCTTGTGGTGTAGGATCCTGTTTCAGTAGTACCCTAAGTAATCTAAGATAGTTACAGGTAGTGATAAAGATAGAATTTGGGCAAGAAGTGAACTCATTAAGAAAATTGGCAATTGAGTCCCATAAGTCGTTCTCGGAGAAGGTCAGGGTGTCCTCCGGCTTAGTGGCATTTACATTGTATATTTTTGGGAAATCATATCTACCGTGGATGTCAGGGTTGAACTCCACCCCTACCCTTCTCGGATATAGCATGTATGTGGGGTTGTTTCTCTCGAAGGATAGTGTGTTGCAAAATGACATCGAGGCGTCCATGTTGCCGTCCTAGATTTTCCTCCTCCACTTCATATAATCAACTGTAGTAATGATGTAAGACTTTCCTATTTTTGTACCAGGCAAAGGTCCAATAAAATCCAAACCCCACTTCTCAAACGGTCCATAGGCAACAATGGCTTTACCAGGTTCTGGAATTAGTATCCTTTTTGCATAGGATTGACAAGCATGACAACTTTTACTCCAATGAGCAACATGAGCACTTAGACTAGGCCAAGTAAGTCCTACTAACAAAATTTTCCTTTTGGTAAGCTCAAAACCAAAATGACCACCCCATGCTTCCAACTGATCATTTATGAGCACATATGCCTTGGCCTTTCTGATAATGGCATACCTTTTGTATTTATCAGCTAATGACTTTAGCTCCCCAGTTTTTAGAAACTCTTCAATCATGTGAAGGCTCTCCTTGCCCTCATATCTAGGATTATCCACCCTCATTGCCGCAACATATTGGAAAATAGCATTTTCAGCCAATTCATGAGCTCTACGGTTGTTCTCCCTATCAACATGCCAAATTTCAAATTTTTGCAGTTTCCTCATGAGGCCTTTTATCTTAAACAACCAATCCTTCAAAATATCTTTATTGGCTTTCCAAACATTTTGAACTTGTTTGACCACCAACATAGCATCTCCTATTGCAACTATCTTCCTGTATTCCAGCTGAATACACTATTTTAGACCAACATGTAAACTCGCATATTCAGTTGCATTGTTACTTTATATCTCTTTACTTTCTTGACTTCTAGAAAAGACTTCTCGATTTTCAGCATCCATAATGACAAAACCCAGTCCTCCCTTTTTCAACACTCTTTTGTAACTGCTATAAAAAAACAAGGTGGCATCTTTATCCTTGATCTCCTCATGAATTTGTGGATGCGGAATCAGCTTTTGTTTTATAATAGCTGCACTTTCAACAGGTTCTTTATAAGTCAAGACATGAGCTAAGCTAGCTCTTACAGTATCCTTCTTCAAACATGTAAATTCAAATTCTTGCAAAGCCCGCAGCCACTTAGTAACTCTTGGAGCATTTTTAGTAGATCGCAAAACCTGTGGAAGCATCTAGAAATGAGTAAATACTACAAATGGTTTTTAAATCAAGTATGATTTCCATCTTTTAATTGCATATACCAGTCCCCATACCAACAATTCTTCTTTCATCCAAGCTTTTTCAATCGCTCCAATGGATCTGCTTATATAAAACACTGGCCTCATATAAGACATCCCCTTTCCCTTCTGCATTAAAATGGCTCCCACTGCATTTTCCCAACATATTCATCCAGCATATGGAATGACCTTGATAGATACCTCAAATTTTGAACAAAGCTCATTAGTTCTTTTACAGTTTTTGGAGAATCCATAAGAAGTAAAGCCTCAACTTTACTATGCTCAGGTGAAATACCATTAGAAGACACTTCATGACCCAAGAGTATCACTCTAGTTCTTGCAATCTTACATTTACAGGGTTCAACTGACCACCATTCTCATCAAGTTTGCAAAAAACTTCATTAGGTTTTTTAGAGTGTAATGCCCTTGAGCTATACACACAAAAGTCATCCATAAATACCCGCAAAGATTTCCCAATGAAAGGGGCAAATACCCAACCAATCCATCTTGAAAAGTTGGCATATGCATTCATCAGACCAAAAGGCGTCACTCTATAATAGAAGCATCCCCATGGGGTAATGAATATTGTTTTCTTCTGAACTTCTTCCGCTATTCTGATTTGGAAATATCCAGAGTATCCATCGCACACACTATAAAATTCATGACCAGCCACTTGATCCAAGATCTCATTCTGAAATGGAAGAGGATGTAGTCCCTCTTAGTAGCTACATTAAGAGGCTTGATATCAACACATACTCTCCACTTTCCATTCTTCTTTGGCTTGATTACAATAGGAGACACCGATTCTGCATCATCAAGAGGATAGATAAATTCAGCATCAAGCAACTTCTGAATTTCAGCTTTAAGTACATTTTCCTGAATTGTACCAAGTCTTTGAAGTTTTTGAGTGACTAGTTTATACCCTTCTTTCAATTTGATACGGTGCATCATGCTGTTAGTATCCCTCGGTTGGTGATATTCTGTAGCAAATAGTTTTGGGTATTTCAAGAATATCATGGGAGGTTGCTCCATACTCTGTGCAATTTCTATCCACTTTTCTTCAAATCTCATTGGAAATTTAGATACTTCCTCATTTTTTCCTTGAAACATCTTTTCCAAAGATTTCCATAAACTCTCAGGAGTTTGCTTAGTTGCAAACCTTGTAAGGAACTCATTTTTGCTTCATTCCAATTTTCCCTTGTCTCTTCATTCAGTGAGTTCCACCATAATGTTGCAGAACCTTCAAGCAACATACTGATCATTCGAAGCTTATCTGCATGAGTGTCCCTTCGATGTTGGTAAGCCATCCACTCCAATCTCTTGATAAATTGATTAGCATTCTCATTTTTAGTACCAAAGAAGGGTTCATATCCAAAAGCAGCTATGCTTGAGTTTGTGTATAGGTTGGTTTCCAAACCTTACACTTCCCAATCGATAAGATCGGCAAGAGATCTTCAACACGGGAGATCCTCGGTGGGGGCACCAATCTATGGTAGGTGAATTGGGTCGTCGGCGTCTAATAACCCCTAAGACAACACCACAAGATAAAGACTGAAGATCTTCCCTCAATAAAACCCTGGAAACAACACTACTGAACACATGATCCAAAATTCCTGATCACTTACTCCTCACTGAGACTTTAACTCAATACTTAAACAGTTCAAACCTTCAAGCTCAAATTTTACCACTTTTAGAGAAGATCTAATGCTGAAACAACCATGGCATAGACTCTGAGAACACGAGCTTCCGGATTCACAGAACTCCTATTTTTTAGGGATCGCAACCCCATGCAGTAAAGTGCCCCATAAAGCATGGTTGCTTCAAGCAATACAAAATCAGTTGTAGACTCTCTCTATTCTTCTTTCCTCAGAGCACATATAAATACAAACCAAATACACGGGTAATCAAAGCTTTATACGCCAAATTTTCATGCCCATTCAACGCTTCAAGCAATTCACCGTTGTAGACATTCCATTACTGCATGAAAACAGAGTTTACACTGATATAGCAATGGAAAATCATGATGACTTTCATGGGAAACCAAGTTGGTGACATAGATGCTGCTAAATTCACCTATTTCCTCATAGACCACAGAAATTGCCTCATAGAGCATTACACAGAACAGTTCATAATTTTCTAACCTGACCTCAGATTGCCGAGCTTTAAAAAGGAAAGTTGTAGCTCTCTTTTCAATCTATAACTCTTTAGAACAACTCAAGTCAAATTCCTTGATCTGCTGCCGTGAAACAGCTTTGCATATTCTGCAGTCTTAAATTCCTGCATGCTTTACAGAGCAAACACAACTTCTTTGTTCCAAAAGCACAATCTTGCATTTATGAAGTGTTGCGGGAGCTTCAAACTTTACAAACCCTGATCCATTATTTTCTTGGCTGCAAATTCTTTCAGTTTTCCACTAACTCGAACCCATGCATTCAAGATCTGCCCACTGATGGGGAGCCTCACTCAACAACTAACAAACATCACTCTTATCATGAAGAAGAACAGCTCTCTATTGTCTTTCACTCATATCCATACACTACAACTGATCTGCAAACTCTCTGCCCCACAAAGCAGTAGAAGAAAATAAGAGAAAAGAAGACTCCTATTACCATCATCTGAAAACTGAGAACTCGCATCAGCCCATCGACTTCACCCCTGCCATCTTGCTCCTCAGCTCCAATAACTTCAGCTTTACAGTCTCTTTCTTCTGACAATTTGTTCTTCTTCTGAGCTTTAGATTTCTCCCTTCTTCAGCCTGCAAGATTTTTTCTGTCCCTTTCTCTCTCTCTTTTTTTTTTCGTAATGGATGTTATATTTATAAAGTACTAAATGACAAAAGAGTTACAAAAGTCATGGCAAAGACGCAGAGGAAATTGCCATATGCCAGGGAAGTAAGTCCTCCCGAGGGAGTAAGTCAGAGTGCCGAATGAGATCTATCTGCCAATGCAAGAAACCTTTAAGCCTATCAATATGTCCTTGAACATTAGAGGCTGAATCAAAAAGAAAAGCATTCCGAATGGTCCAATTTTGCCAACAGCCCCAGTATCTGAGAAAGTGAAACAAGATCTTCATATGCGACTGAGCCGGTGTGCGGTATTCGGGCCACACAAAAACCCAATCAAAAGGGCTTAGCGAGAAACCAACCACTGCTCACCAAACTGCTGACAAGAGTGACCAGATTTTCTTAGCGAGAGGGCAAGAAATAAATTGATGGCGGGCCGGTTCCACACTAGTGGTGCAAAAGAAACAATTGCCATTGGAGATTCGACGCTTGGAAAGGGCTGAAGCAAGAGGAAGACCATTAATCATCACCCTCCAAAGAAAGACCTTGCATTTGAAAGGTGTCTTGTTCAACCAGCCCTCCATCACAGTTACCTTCCACCATGACTGAGATTTACGCAATCCCCATACAGTATTAGCTTTAGTAACCAGCCATTGATGATCTTTAATCAGAAGATGATACACCTCGTTAGCTGAGGCCTTTTCCAAATTCAGCCGGCCTGCAAGGGCCCACTCTTGCCAGGGACGATCCGAAGCAAGGGCAGTAAAGGGTTGTCTACTCTGGAGCACCATCAAAAGCTGTTCCCATAAATCACGGTATCCACGAGGGATCCTGAAAAGCCTCCTGGTTGTACGAAACGATATCAACACATTGCGATTGGCAAGGGTGGCATCTGCAACTGAAGTCAAGCCCAAACATGCCATGCATTTAAATTTTGGTTTGAGCTCATATTTGCCTTCCCAAAAAAGTAATCGTGAGGCTGCCAACAATTCCAGTTGAAAAGAGTTAGTAGCTAAGCGGTCCTCCGTTGGATGCCATTGAGCCTTCTGGAGAACCAATTTCCAGGAACATACCAAATGAGCAAGCAGGGACGATGAAGGACTAGAAAACCGAGAGTCTGCATTAAGAACATGCCACTAGGAGCTCCGAAGTTGGGTATTACCATGCACAAGCCCGTGCTCCTCAAGAAAATAACGGGCTATAAAGACCCACGGGTGATGATCTAAGCGTATGGCACGAAAAAGAGACCAACGGAGTGCCAGCATATGAGTTTCGGCATCCAAAATAGCCCCGCCACCCATGCGTTTGGGGGTACATGCATGCGACCAAGAAATCCATGAAATGCCTACATGCAAGGAATCCTTCTTCCATAACATGAAACGAATGTACTGAGTAAGAGCATTCAATGTAGTAGTAGTCCAAGGTAGCAATGGCAAGAAATATGTGAGCATTGGCAACATAATTGTCTGAGCCACTTTGAGGCGAACATGGAAGGGCCAAGCCTGTGACTTTCAGCACAGAAACTTAGCTGCCAGTTTCTGTGAAATCCACTCTAGTAGTTGCTTTGGCTGAACATCAACACCCAAAGGGTACCCAAGATGCCTGACAATGGAACCACGAGGAAAAACCATTCCCTGCCAGTCCAATGACTGCAAATCTGACTCCATGCAAGTGAGAATGGCTGATTTCAAAGCATTGATATGAAGACCAGAAGCATGACCAAAGAGAGTCCAAACATCTAATGCTTTGTGAAGATTATCCTTATCCGCATGCAAAATTATAAAGCTGCATCAGCCAAGGTTTGGCTAATGAAGTGCTATCCAAAAGGAAGAGACAATTCAGCCAACTGAGTAGAAGCTACCATATGAGATAACATCGAAAGAACCAGATGAGTCGCAAGGGCAAAAAAGAGAGGACTCAAAGGGCAACCCTGTCTCACAGAGTGTGCAAGGACAAGTGGCTTTGTAACACCACCATTCAGCATAACTCGCGAAGAAGCAACGGCACTAATGGTGTAGATCAAACGAGACATCCGAGTACCAAAGCCCATAGTAGACATAAATTCTGCAATGAAAGACCAGTCTAAATAATCAAAAGCCTTTTCCAGGTCCAATTGAATCAATACCACCTCCTGATTAGAGTGCCTTGCATAGTCAATAGCCATTTACACATTTAAGACATTATGCAAAATGTTTCGGCCCTTAATGAAACCATATTGAAGAGGATGCACAATGGTAGGAAGATGCTTATGGAGCCGATTCGCCATCACTTTGGAAAAGATTTTATACATAGAACCCATCAAGGAAATTGGTCGCCAATGTTTCAACATAGACGGCGAAGAAACTTTTGGAAGTAGTTTGATAAGTCCTTTCCATGAGGAAGGTATGAACCCCATTTCTCAAACGTGCTGAAACATAGCCGTCAATGGTTTCAACAGTCGGGTAGCAAAAACCTCAAAGAATTCATTGGTAAGACCATCCCAACCGGGACTTTTATCCTTAGGCAAGTCCTCTCTCTCTCTCTCTCTCTCTCTCTCTCTCTCTCTCTCTCTCTCTCTCTCTCTCTCTCTCTCTCTCTCTCTCTCTCTCTGTGATGCGTATGCTCTGACGTGAAGGTACTCTTGCTCTGACGGGTATGCTCTGACGTGAAGGTACTCTTGCTCTGACAGGTATGCTTTGACGTGACGGGTATGCTCTGACGTGAAGGTACTCTTGCTCTGATGGGTATGCTCTGGTGTGACGGGATAGGTTGTCAAGTCTGATACAAGACAGGTCATCAGCAATGCAAGCATGATGCAGACATGTCGTCAAGTTTGATACAAGTCTGAGGTCGTCAGTAATGCAGGCATGAGCTCTCTCTCTGATACAAGTATGGCCTCTCTGATGCACTAATGCTGTACTGACGAATGTCGTGTGACAAAAATACATGCTGTGACGAATGTATTGTGACAAATGAGAATGCTGTAGTGAGAATGCTGTGACGAAGGTACTGACGCAGGAGCACTGAGAATGCTGTAAATGTACTGACGCAGGAGTACTAAGTGAACGGTGATGGGATGTACTTGCAGTAAACAGTGGTGGGCCTTGTGAATAGTGTCTGCAGGGATGCGCAGTGATTGATGGGATAGGTTTGTGTCGTGACTGTGATTGTATAAGAAATGTGTTGACTCTCTTAGACTGACGTGAATGCAGACCTGTGTGAATGTACTGAGATTGCAGATGTACTCAGACTGATGTGAACCTTGCCGTGTTGTGTAGACTGGAGACCTGCATGAATTCAGACTGACGCACATGAACATTTCATGCTACAGTGACAGTTTAGGTGAGATTTGACCGTTCTATGCTACATTGACAGTTTATGCTACAGTCATGTTTTAAGATGCAGTCACATTGACAGTTTATGATATACTGACAATGCATGCTATAGTGATAGTTTATGTTACTGGTTTACTACTCTAGTCAGATTGTAAACAATTTTATGCTATAGCACATACTATAATCATAATGGAATAAACTGACAATGAAGGAATCACAAAACCAACCATGGAAACAATGTTTCATACACCGCCAAAGAACACGAGATACAAAACCTATGGGCCTAAAACCCGAGATTGGAATGTCTCTCCAGGGTTAAGTAGATATGGGAAGACATCCCGCAAAATTAATGAAACACTATATGAGGAGATGTTGACCATACTCCGTGCTGAAATGCGTATCATGAGGAAGAAAATGGAAAATGATATACAAGAGTGGGTTCGAGCTGAAATGATGGAAGAACTAAAAAAGGAGATGCAACAAACATTGGATGCACACATGGTAGAGAAAGACTCAATGATCTCTAATCTACAGGAAGAACTAGAGGAATGCAAAAAGAAACTGAACGCACAAAAGGAACTACAAATCACATCGGAACTACAAAAAGAAATTGATGTTTTAAAAAAGGATATGCACACCTATGCAAGTGTGGTGGAAGGCACCCAAAAGAAAATGGAGAATGTTGAGAATATTGTCAAAAAAAATGTAGAATGGATAGATGTGGCAAAAAAGAACAAAGGAATGCATGGCAACAAAGTGGAAGTTATGAATGACACCTTGGAAGAAGAGGCAAAAAGACGGGCACACGCACTCCACGTAAGAGTGGTTGGACTAGATGAGAAAAGCTCCCCAATTGAAGATGCTACAGCTCTTGCCACCGAAATTGGGGCTACAGATATACCCATCATTGGGGCTTGGCGAGTCGGGAAAGCTGACACAAAAACAAAAGTCCTCATCTTGAAGTTTGGAGACTTGAGAGCCTTCCTCTCCAAGAGGATTGCTCTCAAAGGAGAAAAGATCTACCTAGATGAAGACCTCACCCCAGCCCAGATAGCCCACAGGAGGGAAAATATGCCACGTGTTCTAGAGGCACGGAAAGCATGTAAATGGGCTGTCTACAGAGATGGAAGAGTCATCATCACAAAGAAAAGGATAGCATGATGGTGCGCGGCCTATGAGACCTTGAAGTTCACACTGTGGAATTGCAATGGCTCCCTTAAGACAGATGCAGGTTATTTTGAGGATACTTTCAAAGGGATAGACATTGCTATGTATACTGAGACACATCAATGTAAAGACAGCCGTCTACTTGATGTATATGGATATAGATGGGAAAGTGTATATCGCCCTCAGCCTAGGCGGCCTGGAGGGACGAGGGGATCAGGAGGTGTGGCAATTCTATTTAGAGAAGAGCTCCGAGATACAGTCCAAGTGGTACATAGAGATGCAGAGGCAAGATACATGTGGATCAGGTTACGTACAAGTAGAACTCGAGACATGTATATTGCCATATGCTACTTTTCCCTTGCATACTCTAAGTTTGCCCCTAAAGAGGCATCCCCGTATATACCACTATATGAGGACATAATGAGATTTATGAGAATTGGGGATGTTCTACTAGCAGGAGACTTTAATGCACGCACAGGAAGTAACCAATCTGCTTTCTTTGACACTAGTGATGAGATGTTCAGAGATATTGCATTAGATGAAGTGGGATTAGTTAGATCAGCCCAAGATAGAGAGATAACAGAATATGGAACACACCTACTGGCATTGGGAAGTGCACATGGTTTGGCCATCCTTAACGGGCTGCCACAATGGCCAAGATCTAATGGTTTCACATGTTGAAATAACAAGAAAGGGTCAAGCACAGTGGACTATTTGATTGGATCACCCAACTTGCTACCTATTATAAAAAGCTTTGAAATCTCAGACAGACCAATTGGATTAGCAGCAGACCATGCTATTCTAGCTTTCACAATGCAATATGGGCATATACATGAAGCATAGCCACACATACCAAAATTACCACACTATGATTTTGTGGAAGCGACCTCACACATATACAGCACTATTGTGCGAGATGCATTGAGGGAGCTAGACACACAGGCCTCTCTGGATGAGTTTACAGGACAGTTGGTCGAGATAATACACACTTCAGCAGCCTATGCTTTCCCACACACTACACCGTTAGATAAACCTCCACGAGTTAATGCCCCACACAATGGCTGGTATGATGATGAGTGCAGAGAGACACGAGCATGTTTTCAGCGAGAGCCGGCACTTGGCATATGTACACATAAGCATGCTCAAACACTCTTCAAACGATTGGTACACAAAAAGAAGCGGGAATACTTGAGCAGACCAGAAACAGAAATGTATTCCATGTTCTTGGGACAGGACAGCAAGAGAGTATGGAAAAAGATGCATGAGAACCAGCCACCCTTACAGATTACTAGACCGGATGATTGGCATGGATATGCTTGCACACTCTATGATGTTCCTGGCCAAGAGCCTATGCCGCTCCCCTCAACCTCAAGACCAGCAAATTGCAGATTTTTCACAGAAAAAAAAGTGAGGAATGCCATATGGAAATTGAAAAATGGAAAATCCCAAGATCATGATGGTTTAGTAGTTGAACACTTCGCGCATGCTTGTGATATCTTGGCACCAACGCTAGCTCACATCTTTAATAGGGCAGTTTGTGAGGGATTTCCAACCTGTTGGTCAGACCATATTATTGTGCCGCTCTTTAAGAGTGGAGACCCCGTGCTACCTAGTAACTATCAAACTATCATGATTGGACACATGCTGGCCAAAATATATGGCTCTATTGTGGAACAAGCATTGAGTGAATGGGCCGAGATGCATGGCCTGAGATCAAAAGGCCAGGCTGGCTTCAAGAGGGGATACACAACTCTAGACCATATCTTTACATTGAGGGTAATCATCGAAGGCAAGGCATTCAAGAAAAAGATCTACTGCTATTTTGTGGACTTTCGTAAGGCCTTTGACACAGTGCCACGTGCTAGACTCATGAGAAGAATGCAAAACATTGATGTGCCTGTAGAGATACAGTGGAGTATCTATGCCTTGTATGAGACAGTGACGGGCAGAGTACGAACACCTAAGGTCATCTCAAATACAGTCAATAGTACCATTGGGGTCAAACAAGGCTGTTCACTTTCACTGAGACTATTTGGGTTGTACATAGATGAAATTTCAGAATATGTGGACAGAACTGGTGGAGTCGGAGCCAGCCTAGCTGGAGTGCTGATACCATTACTGCTCTATGTTGACGATATTGTACTTATATCTGACTCACCTGAGGGACTAAACAGACACTTGGATGCATTATCAGCTTTTTGCAGAGATAGAGATCTTAAGGTGAACCTTGGGAAAACTAAAGTTATGGTATTTAACACTTGAGCTGCTTGGGTGACAAGAGCTGAGCACCAGTTTACTTTTGATGGAGGGCCAGTGGAGATGGTTATGCAGTATGTCTATTTGGGGGTCACATTGAAGGGACCACAGTTCTCTTGGAGAGAGACACCAGAGGCTCGTTTGGCAAAAGCATATGCAGCCTTAGGTGCATTGGAGAGGCAATGTGCTCACATACAATTTCATGAGCCGCGCACCAAATTGTGGCTTTTTGACACCCTGGTTACACCCACACTCCTATATGGGGCAGCTATTTGGGGTCCGAGTCTCTTTCACACGAGGAGGCAGCCTTTGGGAGACCAAGATGGACGAGAGAAGGAATACTATGATGGGTGGGAGCATATGGAAAGATCACTGGTCATGATGATCTCACGTATGATACGAGCGAAGAGCTCGACCCCACATGAGATTATCAGAGCTGAGTTGGGAGCATCACCCATGGTGGCTGAGGCCTTGGTCCAGGCAGTGACTTTCATACATAGACTATGGGAGCTCCCCCAAGATAGATACCCACGGCTAGCCCTAGCCTCTTCTAGACAACTAGCAACAGATGGTGACAGACATTGTTGGTATGCTCAGATGAGTACATGGATGAGTCTACATGGGCTGCAGATTGACAGACTACCCCCCTTTGACTATAGCTTGGATTGCCCTACACTTGACCTAATCCGATTAGAGCTAAACCATGTGATCAGAGCAGACATACTGAAGTTAGATACGGAGAAGACCTAGATCTGACCCCCCTCCCCCCATGGCACGAGGATGGCACACTACCAGACCCACTTCCTTTAGGTATCTGAGGATGGTTTCATCACCCGATCCAATTACATGGACACACAGCTGCCTCATGGACTACGCACAGTTATTGGTCAGATCCGCACCTCATCCCACCACCTAATATTGAGACAGGCAGATGGGAGAGTATACAGACAGAGGAACGGATATGCCCACTATGCGACCGAGAGCTAGAGACAAAGGAACACTACATCTGCCGATGCACTGTATATTATGATATAGGAGGTAGATATCACTGTCTGTTTCGAGAGGGTTTTGGATCCCTGAGATGGATCATGCAGTTTGAGGATCAGAGATGCTTGGGATTCTTCCTCTTGGAGCTCCAGAGGCGCAGAGCAACAATTCTACGGAGTAGGATGCCCCCACAGCTCGGCTCACATAGACAGAGAGTAGTCACTAACTTTTTCATTGATACACGACAGAGTATGGCAGATACCACTACTACTGCCACATAGCCTACAGGAGTACATCATCATTGGACCTCATCTTCTGTAGGTGTCCCTTTGGATAGAGCAATGGCACTTAGCCGATCTAGGTGCCCATGTCCACCCGGACGAAGAGTAGCCACTAACTTTTTCATTGATACACTACAGAGTATGGCAGATACCACTACTACTGCCACACAGCCTACAGGAGTACATCATTGGACCTCATCTTCTGCAGGTGTCCCTTTGGATAGAGCAGTGGCACTTAGCCGGTCTAGGCGCCCATGTCCACCCGGACGAAGGCCTAGACATCCACACCACAGACAAATTAAAGCCATTATTGAGCGCCACAGGAGACAGATGCCGAGACGCCTCAGCCATGCAGTGATACACCTCCTTAGAAGACAAACATCTCATTGATGGAGAGTTTTCCTTTTTCTACTTTCACTTTTAGATCATTGACATGTTTCCCTTTTATAGGACACTATTTCATTTTTTCAGTCTTATAGGCATGTTTTTCATCTTTTCTCGTTCCAGATAAGAAACACACCATCATTGTATGCATTACTTTGGTCTCATAGGCCACATTGGCCTTTTAGAGACGTTAA
Source organism: Lygodium microphyllum (assembly GCF_053477565.2). NCBI lineage: Eukaryota > Viridiplantae > Streptophyta > Polypodiopsida > Schizaeales > Lygodiaceae > Lygodium > Lygodium microphyllum. The sequence goes on from NC_141141.1 coordinate 95,452,424, forward strand.
TATACTCTCTCTCTTTTTTTTTTCGTAAAAGGTAACTCTCTCTCTCTCTCTCTCTCTCACACTTGTGTTGTGTTGAACACCTCTTTTTTCAAAAAAACTATTCAAGTTTTTACTTTTTCCCTTAATTTTCCAACTTGCCTCTTGCTTTCCCTTGATTTTTAGATGGCAAGCATGCCCCTTGCCACGTAAAATTCCACTCGGGGACTCAAAATCGGAAACGAGAATACATTTTATTCTCTTCCTGCATGAAGAGCGTGTCTCAAAACTGAAATATCTCAACCACGTGTCGAACATGCATGGTACCACTTGGGATTTTCATTTATCAACCCAACTCCCACTATGGATAAGTGTTAGAAAGTGGGATTTTCATTTATTAACCCAACTCCCGCTATGGGTAAGTGTTAGAAAGACAAAAAAATGATATATCTGCATGTGTTACTCCACTTGACCTCGGGCAACACCATGTCTCCGGTCGCTCATTTTCACTCACCAACGTGCTAGAGAAGCATCCAATGACAATAGACATATACTTGTCCTAGATAAATGACATTCAAGCAATATACATCTAGTGAAAATCGTGTGAGCTCTCCCCCGTCATGTTCGTTGTGCTCCAACTCCCCCGCTATCGCGCCAACTCTCTCGCCTCTGTCCCGCTACTCCCCCTTTCACCTCCACCTTTGATCAACCCCTTTCCCCTACTCGTCGCCGCCTTTGCTTGACGCCCCACAGTGCCGCCCCGCCCCTACTCGTCGACGCCCTGCACAGTGCCGCCTTGCCCCTCCTCGACCTCCCACAGCACCGCCCCGCCCTTGCTCGACGCCTCTGCCCCCGCCTGCTTGGTCACGCCACCTGCTCGGCCCCCCCCCCCCCCCCCCCCCCCCCCAAAACCCCTCGGCGCTGGCCCCAGCCTATTCCGCTATGAGGCCCAGCCTGGCAGATACACACCTGTTTCAAAAGCAGTAACTTCCCTCTTTCCCCCCCTCCTCGCCATCGACTCCCCCCCTCTCCCCTCTCCAGTTGCTCCCTCCCTTTGTAGCAACTCCCTCCTCTGGTAGCAGAGCAGCATGATAGGTAGGTTCCCAGCAGCAGGGAGGTGGAATGGAAGCCTATGGTCATACGCCGGCGTACTCAACGAGTGCCCCCCAGTCAAACACCTTGCGCGTAGTCCTCTCTGAGGAGCAGCTCTTAGCCGTCGGAGCTAAGGAGCTGGAGCTAATGGAAACAACGATTTATGGTCAGGTAGTAGGACATTCCCTAGCCAGGGCCCAACTTCGGGACAGGCTTCACTCCACGTTGCGCATCGGCACATCGCATATCGTGGAGGTGGTCCTATTGGGCTAAGGGATCTTCATGGTTTGGCTCAGCTCGCCAGACACAGCTCGCGAGTTACTCTCTAGTTCACCATATGCGTCCACGAAGATCATAGTCATGGTCCCTTGGTACAATGGCTTTACTATGGAGACGTTTGCACTCCACAACAGGTTTCTTCGGCACCCGGTCACACTTCTTTTCCCCGGCCTGGCGATTGAGTATCGCCAGTTGGTGGAAGACTTTGGACGGCTCTTCGGCACTGTCCTTCCCGTGTCTTTCATGGATGCAGTGACAGCAGCAAGAGTTCCAAAGGTACCGGTGGCAGTGAAAGAGGTCAAGAATATCCCACAGTTCCTAGAGATTGAGGCAGGCGGGCACTCCTTTAGGCAGCAGGTCATTGTGATTGAGCAACCAGGTCAGTGCCTGCGTTGCCACGACTTTGGGCATTAGGTAGCAGGTTGTACGCGTTTCGGAGGCAAGGCGACTCCGCCCACAGGACCGCATGTGAATGCTGATGGCTTCACACGGGTCTAGAGACGACATAGGCGGAGACAGCAAGGGGGGGCTCAGCCAGCTCCTCAGACCCAGCCTTGTCAACAGGGTGTAGACTTGTCATCAGGTTAAGCTGATATGAAGGCATTGGATTGCCAGTTGTTCCCAAGCTGATTCTTTCTCCCCTGATTGCAAGCTGTGCCATCTCACCAGTTTGTTGCCATGACCAAGATTAACCTGTATTCAGTGCATCAATGTTGATGATAGTCTGTATTGAAAAAGATGGAGGTATGTGTAGAGGAGAGGAGTTGGGCCTTCGTAAGGGCACCTAGATGCTGAAAGAGGAGTGTTCTCCTCCGCACCAAAGACGGAGAGGCAAAGTGGTCAAGAGGGCATTCCCAAGGTGAAGGTGGCTGAGATATCATAAGTTAGTTTGTGTCGTCTGTGCAAATGTAGCGCTCATGATAACTCTTTAAAAGGGCATTGTCTCTGATACCATGTGAGAAGCACTAGGGTTTGCAGATAAAACATAGAGAGTTTCTGCACATGACTAACACAATGAAGCTAGACAAAAATCAAAGGAGGGAGAAGGGGATGAATGAATGCCAAATAAAAACTCAATTAACAAACCAAGTATTTGAGGTGTGATACAATGGATGCTCAAGGAGTGGAGGGCTTGTCGTCCAGAATAGCTCCACAGTCCCACAAGGCACCATGTCTGCTGTTGGATGCTAGATGCTAGATGTAGCAATGATGGCTGGAATATATGCCAAAAGCAACAGTTTCTACACAGGAGAAGATGTAGAGGATAAACAGCAGTACGGAGATGGCTGACTGTGAAGAGATGACAATTGACAATTGTAGATGTTACGTTCAGAAGCTGTACAAAACATGATAAGCAAGTTTCAAGAGCAAGTACAGTGGGATCTCGACTTATTCTGCACTTGCTTTCTCTCCCTCTCTCTTGTCCAGTCCCAAGAAAAGGCGATTTAGGGGGAACATTACAGCATTCTATTCCAATGCATCATAGAGAGAAGCACACCACATAAAAATGACATATCTTTGCAGATATATTTTTTGCTAAATGTTGTTACCTGTACTGCATTCTGTGAATATATGAAACAACTGATGAAGAGAGAGTTGAACTTGTACATAAAAATACCTTAAAGTACAAACCTGTTATACTTTGTTATTAATGCAAAGAAAACTCGCAGACTGAAATGTGGCATGCCTATGCCCACTGCTATTCTTTTCTGCATGCTTGCTGCAAAATTAATTCAATATTACATGAAATGATGTTAATTGCAAGGAGTCTGATATCTTCAATCTTTTGTTCTGTGCAGATGGGGAGCTTTGATTATGATACTCTCATCAGTCCCGTATATATGCGCTCAGTTACCCCTTTTAGATGGCAATCCGGTGGAGGGTCCTGAATCTGCATTGGCTGGATGCATCCTTGCTTTCAGTGGTCTATTTGTGTACTCTATCTACCAAGTAAGCTCATAATTATAATTAATCAGCTCAACCTTTCCAGCATATGATCCTGAATGCTCATTCTGATATAGCTGACATAATAATACATGATTTTTGTATCTACTTTCCAAGGTGTAGCACTTACATGGGAATTCAAGGTGCCACTTTTTGGCTCTATTCTATCTGGGGCTCATAAACACAGAAGGTGCAAGGGCGGTTATAAGGCTTATGAACTACTGTGGAGACAGGCAAATGCAAACTTTAGATCCTGGCTAGATAGTGACCAATCATTATGGTTCTGTAGTTGCTAGGGACCATGGGGTTTCCTGTCTTTATAGATGGCATTAATGATGTGATGTTTCGAACTATTGGGAATCCCATGCATAAGGCTCTATTAAACATGTGTACTATAGGTGGGGCCAGTATATCATATGTGCAAAAAAAGTGTTCAGCTACTAAACCATCATGATTGTGGGCTGTTCCTTGCTGCAATCTATCAATGGCATCTGTGACCATCGTGTGTGTGAAAAAAGTGCTATTTGCTAGCCTGCATGTCATTTAATGGGGCATTTGTGGCTGTCATAGTGCATCATCAAGAATTCTTGCATAGTTATGCCTTATCTCTGTTGCAGTGATCAATGCGGGTGTTCCTCTCTCTTGGAACATCCTGCAAGCCCTCTTACTATCTTGTCCTAAGAATAGTCGCTAAGTTTCCTCCTAAAGTCTAGCCAAATAGTTACACTTATTAAGCACTAGGAATAGGAAGAGCACTCTTCCTTTCTATGTATGCAAATTCACAATGAGATCCATCAATCTAATTGGGCATGCATATCTTACACTCGTCATACCAGCTGTTGTGAGGGACCATACTAAGCATAGGCTTGCCTTGTGATACCTTGCTGTATGAGAATGCATATGTTGCTGAGGTATGCAACGTATCTACTAAGATTGTCGTGAGCTTTTCTAGAGAACTGCTGGGATCCATGTGCCATAATCTCTCATATACTGCACTGCTATATACCTTCTCAGTGTCTCGTGTTTTTTTGCAAGTAAAATGTGGATGATTATATTACTCAAAAAAACTGATTACAACGGAGTACTCATGCTCAACAGACAAGCTGGAGCTGATGAAAGTCACAAATACATCATATATACAAGCCTCTCAAGGCGGTCTGGGGGGGGGGATGGGGGCAAGAAGCCATGAAGGGGGGGTGTATCGCCATCTGGGGCTGCCTGCCTGCATCACGAAGAATAGGTCCTGGCTGCCCCAAGTGCGCATGAAATGACATCGGAGTTCTTGACGAGCCCTGGACACGCCTTGCACCTGAACCCATTGGCCTCAAAGGGAGTGGATGATGGAGGTCCAGAGCTCTGCTAAGGTCGCTTGTATTGAAAGTCTCTCTCCGCCGAAAGCCACCTAACACCGCGCCTTCCAGATATGCCAACCAGTAAGACTCCCTATGATCTCCCATTCCTTAGAGCGGTCTGCTGTGGGCTCTAGTACGTGGCCAATGGGTAGAGCCTCTAAACCGACCACTACGCACCAGCCCTACCTCAATAATGAATATCGTATCCTGCATCCCGGCCTCATACAGAAGGTGACGGCCTTGGCTGACCGCCTGCCAGCAGAAAGCTCCCCAAGAGATATCCAAGGCTGGGTGCTATGCGGCAAAGGATGCGGCATACTCCTCTCCACATGAGCTGTGCCGCCTCACACGACCAAAGGCAGTGCTTTGGGGTTTCCATAGATTGCTGTGTGCAGCGCTTACAAACTCCCTCCTTTTGCATCTGGGCAAGCCAACTTCCCACCTCCAAGCCTCCATGTGTCACCGGCCATGAAAAATAGGATACCTCCAGCTGTCCCATAGGCGATGCCAGAAGGTTCATCGGAATGGCTTCGTGATGCTATACTCCGCCCAATGCCTGCTACGTGAGGGTCCCTAATCCATATCCTCTTGCATCAGTACGTATCTGCCAATCGTGGCAATGTACTCCAGGAACCTCGGTGGCTTCTTGGCGACCACAGTGCCCGGCCAAAGCCACTCTTTCGAATCCCACTCCAGCTCATCAAGTAGCCTTCCTTCCCAGATCCAGAGGCGCCACTCCCTGAGCTCCTGCCAAAAGACCAAAGCGTCGAGCCGCCATGTCTTCCCTTGAAGGCCAATCACTCGGATCCTATTCCCTGAAAGGACAGCTATCCCCTCATCTTGCTGCCCTTTGTTAAGAGCCAGACGCCCCCACTTCTGCATGGTGAAAAAGCTCCCAGGTGGAGCACCGCCCACTCTTTCTGCCACCTTGAGATATTGCTGCGTCTATCTCCCTTCTCCTCAGCTCCACTCCTCACTGGCAGCCTGATATTTGTTGCAGCACCTCCTCCTTTTCCATCTTGTACACCTCTCGCCATGTCCTAATGGTACGAGCTGGGGCAGCTTCCCAACCAACCCACTGGATATGGGGGTGCTCGCCAATCTGTGCCCCTTTCCGGTTCCTGACCTAAGGTTTCCAAATCACTAACTGAAGGTCTAGTTCCTGCTGGCAGCCTGGGAGGCTCTGGATTAGGGCCTTACGAAGGCCCTGCCACATGCGGAGCAAGCTGTGTAGGAAGGGTGATCTGGGGGGGGGGGTGATCTGGACTAACGTGAAGATCCATCTCAGGGACGCCCTCCACCCACCTCCAAGCCTCGGTCTACAATCATGAAGACCCTCTTGTAATAGGACCTTCCAGGTCTGCCCTCTCGGTGTGAGGCTGCAGACAACTAGCTTGCCCAAGAGGGCCATACGTTGATACTCTGGGTCTATGATCCCAAGCCCTCCCTCTAACGGATGTCATATGATGGTCGCCCACGCCACCTTGGCCCTGGAATCCCTGGAGCCGTCTGACTTGGACCAAAGGAAATTCTGCACTAGGCGGCTGTAGGATGAGGAGAAGCACCAATATGAGGCGATGTACCAGGCCGTTGCTAGGAGGACTTGGTTAACCACCAGGGCTCGACCGGCTAGTGAGAGGTGAGCCGTGCTCCAAAAGGTCAACTTCCTCCGTATAGAATTGAGGACTAGAAGAAAGTGCTGGGTGGGAGTGATGTCGAGTCCCACTTGGAACCCTAGGTACCGGACGGTCTGCCCTCTGCTCACCCATCTAAATCCCAGGTCGACGCCCCACTCTGTGCTAGAGTTCAAGTATGTGAAGAAACCAGCTGATATTCACTAGTTGATTTTTGCTCCGGCTGTAGAACAGAATACCTCAAGAGCCAGCCTCACTCTCTCCAGCATCAACTCATCGTCCTCTATGTAGAGTGCTGTATCATCTACATATTCTGAGTCTAACAACTCGGTCTCCTCTCTCATTGGAAGTTGGAGGCCACGTAATCCGCTCACACGTGACGTGAGGAAGTGAGACATCGCCTCTGCAAAGAGAAGGAACAGGTACGGGGCTAGGGGGCAGCCCTGTCAGACCAATCTCTCCAGCCGAAACCCCTCCCCTCGCCTACCACCTATCAGAACCCTGTTGGTGGCCGATCTGTAAAGTGCGGAGACCCGGCAAATCCAAGCATGGGGGAAACCCAACCTCACCATGGTGCCTTCTAGGAAATCCTAGTCCACCCTGTCATAAGCTTTCTCGAAATCCAAGAGTAGTACGGCCAGTCTCTGCCCACTGTGCTGGGCCCACTCTGTCGCCTCAAAGAAGGTGAATACATTGTCTAGGATGCTCCTATCCTGGACAAAGCCTGTCTGTGTGTCATGGATGATGTCTGGAAGCACGGGGCATAGTCGCCTACCAATCATCTTTGCCAGCGCCTTATAGGCCACTGACAATAAGGTGATCGGTCTCCATTGGGAAAGCTCCAACCGGTCTCCCCCTTTAGGGAGAAGATTGATAAGGCTTACCGAAAGACTCCCTGGCATTTGTCCTGAAGTGAAAATCTCCTGAAAGGCTATCAGTAGGGGATTCTTCACCACTTCCTAGAAGGTAGTGAAGAAAGCGGTAGAGAGGCCATCCTCTCCCAGGCATTTTTGCCCATCGTGTGTATGGAAAGCCTCCTCTAGTTCCTTCTTTGTGAAGGGGGCTAGGAGGGAGCATCCCATCTCCTCTGTGACGAGGGACGAGATGTACTCCCAGACTTGCTGTCTACATTGTTGTACTCTAGCTGAGGCTATCTCCTGCTGGAAGAGGCGTCTGTAGTAGTCGGTGGCAATCTCCATCACCTCGTCTGGGCTAGAATGGGTCCTCCCATACTGATCTCGAAGGCTGCATATTTGCTCTCCTAAGGTGCGAGGCTGGTGCACCTGGAAAAACTACTTGCACATCGTGTCCCCTTTCCGCGCCCAGAAAGCTGCTAAGGTGCGGAAAGAGAACTCTGAGCGTCTGTCCTCTAGGCTAGCAATGGCTGCTCGTGCGCACCTCTTGTGCGTGGAGAGTGGGATCCCCTGGTGCCTCCTGTAATAATCTTTGCGTGGCTACAAGGTCCCACTGGAGTGCTCTCTCCTCCTTCCAGCTCTGCTGCCTGGCCTGTATGGCTGCCTCTTGGGAGATTGTGCTTGACTGAGCTAGGGCCTCAGCAACCTTCTTTGCGATTTGGTCCCTCCTGCCCCACTCTATGGTCCAAATCTGTTCAATCTATCTTGTCACCTCCTCCCTCCTATAGATCTAGTCAGGGATCTGACAAGATCGTGTATGTAGGCAGATGCTGGGGGATCTAGTGTAAGGAGAACCCGGCAATGATCGGACAATGTGGTGCCCGCCAACTACCCAATTTGGCCTCCTCGAGAGCCTCCCTATCTCCCACATAAAACCTGTCCATCCGCTCCAGCAGGTCTCCACCTAGCCGCCTGTATCCCCAAGAGAAGTCCAACTATCTCTCCCTCCTGTGAAAGGCAGGGTCTCTCCAGGCATCGCGTGCTCCTTCTACCAAGAGAAAGACCTCCCATGCCTCCTGCTCCTCCCCGGCCATGCCCTCATAGTTTCTCTCTCTACCTTGCTGGTCCTTCAAAGCCTCCAGGTTGTTGAAGTCTCCTCCAATAATCCAGGAGTCTACCTCTGGAAGTCCATCCACGATCTCCACCCAAAACGTGATGTGTGCCCTATCCTCTATAGGGGCATAGATATTAAGGACTCCAAGGCATGAGTCCCCAATATCCAATCTGATCCATAGAACCCTCCCTACCAATATCGTCCCGTGGTCTCATACACAAGCGGTAATACTCGGACCAATAGAGGTGCATAAGTCTCCACTCCTACCGTTGGCACCTATGGCGTGCTCCCAGTAATTGTAGCTCCTGTCGAACAATCAACCTCCTGGAACCACGTGCTCCATTGTAGTGGAGGCTATTCACATTCCAGGATGCAAGGTGTAAGCTCATGGGGAAAACTGTGACTGACCGAACATGCATCTTTTCGGTGTGGAGGCTACTGATGAAGAGGAGAAGCTATGAGGCATGCAAGTACACTTTGCCGCCGGTCAGGATGGCGAACTCCAATCCCCCATGGTGGCCCTCGATGGGACCATAGGGGTGATAGATGTTCCAGGTGGTCTTATCAATGCATCTAGCAGTCATGTTGAGAGTCGGGACTCTGTGCACTGGCAGAAACGGGCCGCTTGTGCCAGGGGCCACTCGATCACATCCCTCGGAGCTCTCCACTGTGGAGGGGCTCGAAAGATAATGCTCAAGTGAGGGACCTCCGCACCAGCCCACCAGTTAATATCCATCATGCAACTAGGCCACTGCTGTGCAAACAATGCTAGTCCTTCTTTCCCCATCCATTGGGAGGTGTGGTCTGCCACCTGACTCTTCAACTCTTCCTCTATCTATGTCGTCCGCCACTCCCTTGAGTGAGAGGACTGAAGAAAAATGGCATAGTTTGGTCCATCCGGTGGTGCTAGTAGATGGACCTTGCCCCTCCTTGACTTACTAACCACGAATATCCCCACCTCTAGAGGTAGTGGGAACTCTCTACGCTCCGTAACTCTCAAGTAGGACCATGGGCCACTGCGGAATAACTCCTGTGGCAACAGGTGTGCTTGTCTCGGGAAAGTGTGATGCGCGGGAGGGGTGGATGAGCTGGTGGCTGTATGGGAGGGAGAAGACTGCTGGTGCGAGGAGGATGTAGGCGTGTGTGGCTCATCACCTCTTGTGGGAGGAGGGGGGGTGGGTCTGGGGGGGATCACCTGATCTAGGTGCAGATTAGGTGGGGTGCTCGGTAGGGGGGGTTGGTGGGAGGGGAGGATGATCGAGGGATGGACAGAGGTACATGGCGGGTGTTTGGGGGGGGGGGGGGCTGGTGGGCTTGGAAATGGGGGCTGTGGGCCAAGGTCAGTGGGGGGGGGGGCATGGGATATGGAGGGAGGTGGGTGTGGGGCTGTGGGAACTCAGGAGAGGTAGTCTGTGGCGCGGGTGGTGGATGTGGGAGGCTGTGGTCCTATCGGGTGGGGCGGGCAAGGGAGGGATGTGGAGTGCTCTGCCGAGGGTGCATTGCTCACCCACTTGTTCCCTCTACCGAGGTTGGGTTTGAGACGCTGGCTGCGCCCCCCCTGCCGTGTCCCTCTCTGTTGTCTTTGGACCCGTGTGAAGCCGTCAGCATCCACTTGCAGGCCTAATCGGTGGAGCCGCCTTGGCTCCGAAACGCGTGCAAATTGCTCCGTGATGCCCAAAGTCGTGGTAGCCGAGGCACTGTCCTGGGTGCCCCCTCACAATGACCTGCGGCCTAAAGGAGTGCCTGCCCGCCTCAATCTCTAAGAACTGTGGGATATTCTTGACCTCTTTCACTGCCACCTGTACCTTTGGGACTCTTGCTGCTGTCACTGCATCCGCGAAGGACGCGGGAAGGATAGTGCTGAAGAGCCGTCCAAAGTCTTCCACCAATTGGTGATACTCTATCGCTAGGACGGGGAAAAGAAGGGTGACCGGGTGCCGAAGAAACCTGTTGTGTAGTGCAAATGCCTCCACAGAAAGCCATTGTACCAAGGGACCATGTATATGACCCCCTTCGTGGACGCATATGGTGAATTGGCAAGCAACTCGCGAGTTGCATCTGCCGAACTGAGCTTGACCATGAAAATCCCTTGGCTCATTAGGACCGCCTCCACGATCTGCACTGTGCCGATGCGCAACGTGGAGTGAAGCCAGTCTCGAAGCTGGGCCACCTTGGCTGGGGAATGTCCTACTACCTGATCATAAATCGCTGTTTCCTTTAGCTCCAGCTCCTTAGCTCGGACGGCTAAGAGCTGCTCCTCAGAGAGGACGATACGCAAGGTGTTTGACTGGGGGGCACTCTCTGAGTGCGCCTGCGTCTGACCAGAGGTTTCCATTGCACGACCCTTCTGAGAAAACTACCAATCACGTCGTTGTGCTACCTGAGGGGGAAGAGTTGCTGCAGGAGAAGGAGCAACTGGAGGGTGGGGGGGAACAATCCAGTGGCTTGTGTAAAGTGGTACCTTGGATATTTGGGGTGCTGTGAGGTTGGTGGGTATGGGTTGTCTTTCATGTAACCTGAAACTATAGAGAAGGTCAGATATGCATCAGAACTAATGTGAGCAATACTGCAATATGCACTACGACAGATGAAAGTACAGGAGATGCTTGAACATGGACCAAATCCCTAAACTTAGCTTAAAGTGTGCAAGAACTGGCTGGGTGACCAATCGCAAGTACATTAGCTACTTCTGGGGTTGTTGGCACATATGGCCAATGAGGAATTTTATTCTTCTTTGGGAGTCTAGAGTTATATAGCCTCCTTGAGAGGCCTTCTTCATTGGCAGCCTGACATGTTTGAGTTGGCAGACATTCTCCCTTGACAAGATTTGCTTCCTTGGCACACAACAGTCTCTTCGGCTGCTCTGTGGCCTATCAAGTTCCTTTGTACTTTTGCTCATGCTGTATCCTTGTACTCTTGGTTATGCTTTACTTCTGAGATTATGTTGTGGTAATTAATACAATTACCATTTGCGAAAAAAAAAAATCATGTTGTGAAAACTTTGCAGAACTTTGAGTGACTTCTTGGAGTCAGAGTTGTAATTTATCTTGATGCTCTTTCTGTCAAACTATTGTAGATAGCGTCACCATGGTTACAAAAAAAACGGATTGAGGAAGCACGACTTCAGCTATTAAGGTCATCAGCTTTGCAAGGCATTGTGTCTTTCCAGTCAAGCCCCCTGATGTCATCTGCAGCTTTCCAGGTAAATAAGATTGTGAAGAAGGGGAATTGGATATCAATTTAAGCACATTCCTTGCTTTGTCTCGCTTTATCCAATTCCAATGAAGTAGAAATAAATGAAGAAGTTATATACATCAAGCTAAAACATAGTGAATAAGGACATCTCATTTCAAGCATAAGAGTGTCCTTAAGGCTCATGATATGTATGGTGGTTGTGTGGTTACAGAGCGCAACCACCACCAGATCATGAGGATCACCATCAAGCAACTGCTCAAGAGGTGGTTTTATATAATTTAGCTCTGTACACAATTAAGCTCAACATGGAGGCAATGAGGGCAATTATGATAGTGTGGAAATAGAGATAATTGAATTCCTGCATATGGATCAACTCTGGCAGGTTACCCCTGCAAGAAAGTAATTTATTATCACACTCTAATCAGCTGGAATATCTCAGTTCAGGATGGGCATGATTATAGCCATGTCTCAGAAAACCTAGAGGACTCTGATGTTAGGTACATATACAGTCTCCATCCCCAAGTGATGCACCCAGATCCTCTGCTTACTGATGCAGTCCACGTGGCAAGTATTGAAGCAGGTTTGGATTGCTATACTTTTCAAGAAGATTGACTAGGCAAGGTGTTTGGTCAGTCCACTAGCTAGGCCCCTCACTTTGACAAAAGTTGCCCCATATGCTTATTTGGCTGCTTTTTAGTGGTTTGGTAAAGTGGATGGTTTTTTTTTTGCAAATAAAATGTGACTGATTATATTACTAAAAAAAACTGATTACAATGGGGTGCTCATGCTCAACAGACTAGCTGGAGCTGATGCAAAGTCACAACTACATCATGTATACAAGCCTCTCAAGGTGGTCTGGGGGGGATGGGGGCAAGAAGCCATTGGGAGGGGGGTGTATCGCCAATTGGGGCTGCCTGCGTGCATCACGAAGAACATGTCCTGGCCGCCCCAAGTGCGCATGAAATGACAACGGAGCTCCTAACGAGCCCTGGACTCGCCCTGCACCTGGTCCCATCGGCCACGGAGCTAGTGGATGATGGAGGTCCAGAGCTCCTCTAAGGTTCCCTGTACTGAGAGTCTCTCTTCGTAAATTGGATGGTTTGTAAGTCATTTTCAAAACTCTAAGTTGCTTGCTTTGAAAGCAGCTTAGACTATGGCTAGGCCCCATGGTCCTGCCTATGGACACTTGTTTGCTCTTTTGGATGACCTTTGGATTTCCTCCCAATAGGGCACTGAACTTTGTAATTCCTTTTTTTTTTTTCAAGTAAAATGTGGCTGATTATATTACTCAAAAAAAAACTGATTACAACGGAGTGCTCAAAACTTTGTAACTCCTTATATGTCATAAGTGGACATCCAAAGATATAACAGGATGTTGTAATCATGTATGATCAGGTTATAGCAGATCACAAAACCTTATTAAGAATGAACTCAATTTTAGGAGGATGTGGAGGTCCTTTTGTAAAGGCCATGTCCAACTCCAAAAGTAGTGGCTAATTCCATAATGTAGCAATGTCTTGAGTGGTTGAACTCCTACCTCTGCAAACAAGGTCTCTGAAATCTATGTATGCTAAGCGTTTAAGTGGTGTGGCACATCCAATAGATGTTTAAATTATACAGGAAAAGTGAAATCACACAGCCAAACAGCCATATAGGGGATCACACAAGGATTACACATGAAGTTTGATTCTGTTGAAACTGGTTCTTGGCCTACACATGCATGTTGAAAGTTTGCAGCGGATTCTTGTTGTATAAGTAAGATATCTCTTTTGAGCACATGGTCAAGTATTCAATTGGTTGAGTTTGTTGTATATCATGAAAAGTATGTAGAATATTGACAAATGCAAAAAATCCTACCAAGCTTCTGAATTGGTAGTTTGTATGCAACAAAGTATTGCATGAAGATCTACATGTTTTGCATATTTGGCATCATGTTTTTACCCATAAGAGTATACATTGCTTAGATACTTTCAGGGAGAGTAGATCTGGACTCCTCTGTTCTGTTTTCTGTTTCAAAAATTAGTGGTTATCTGTTGGGAATTTTCGACGTCTGTTTAAAGGCTACATTCCACACTCCCTTGTGCAATGGGTCTTAAACACAGTCTGCATGTAGTATATGTCCTCTGAAGCCTACTCTTTGTATAGTAAGGAGATATGTCCACAACAAGATGCTGTCAATGATCTTAGTTCTGGCAGTTCAGATTGCATTATAAGATATAAATGAGACTGATAATCATCTTGAGCCGTGCTCAGTTTCAACTTTTCCGCACAATCCTCAGGATACAGGCTATGAGACTGAATTCTCATTTAGCTACCTTATTTCACTTTCTTGGTTTGCACTGCATGCAAATAGGTGAGTACCTTAAAGTCAGAGATGATGGAAGGAAATGGCCATATAGAGACAAAAACTTTCAACAATGGTGGCATGGAGAGAAAACTTTTGTGACCTGGAGCTTGTTTGGAAGGTCTGTTCCTCGACTTGGAAAGTGTTCAATCTCTACTTTCAAGTGTTGATGGTGTTCGCATGTAGTATTAGTGAGGCATCCCTTGTGGAGTTGTTATCATGTAGTTTTTGGCAACCTCCCTCAGCTTCCTTTATGATTGTCTTATAATGAGGCCACACACACCATCGGTATCATAGTTGTAGAAATCATTTTATTTCTACTGCCTGTAATTTGAATAGACATGGAAGGTCTTTCAGATAGAACCCTCCATGTGATATGGTTTTACTTCTTAAAACAGTGTGTTTAGGAAGCGAATCAAACCTGTTTGCCAATAGGTATTGGTACTTTCTGCTTGGCGGGAGTAAAATCTAAGCAGAGAATTTGCATGTGCAGATATGGTGCAGCACATATTACAGAAAATGTGTGAACTCTCTGTCTGCATTTGAGCTTACCTATATGGGGTAGGATTTTCTGTACATATTGTGCATTGATTAGAAAGTCTGCCCTAACTTTGCAATGACAGAAAATATGGTTCAACAGCTTAAGAAATGTGAAATGCAGCGATGGCCGATGGCCATTTCACCAAGGTGAATGCGTTTGCCATTGAGTCTGTCTGATGGGATCTGTCACTTGAATTTTGATAGGTCTGATCATGAAAAATCCTTATGACACAAATGCAGTTGCATATGGTGAACAAAAGGGTAGTGGATGGATACGCATAGATCCATATGTATCCATATGTGGTGATGGTGAATTGAAGGGAGATAATCATGTGTAGGTGTGTAGTGCATGTGTATGATGAGACCCACATTGTGATCATTGTCAAGCTACAAAACATTACATCAAACTTCATCTTCCATTATTGGGGCATTTATGTGGCTCTCGGTCCACCCCCAAAAGGCGAATCTCAAAAAGTTCTCATTGGGTTTTCATACCACCCCACCTAAAGAGTTCTTCTTGGGCGTTCATGCTTAGCTCTGTTTAAAGGGAGCTAGAGAGAGCCAGCTTCATCCCACATCAATCCCCAAGCCTTGCACTTCTGTCACCATCTTTGTGCTCACAGTCATCATGCCATCATTTCAGCCTTTGCCATCAGCATCCACCATCTTGGCCCTCAGTCTGCCTCTGCTGTTGCTGCCATGTCACTCCAAGAAGGCATGCGTTGCTGTTGCTAACCCAACTGCCCCCACAACCCTACCGCTAGCCTCCATGCTGCTGCTGTCCACCTGTCTGCTGGTGAAATGCAGCAGTCTGCTGTTTGGTGATTGCTCCTGCTGTTGCTACATCTTGGCTGCCCACAGACCTGCCTGGCCGGATGCAGCTATCCAGTACTCAAAATAAGCATCTTAGTGCCATGACTTCTGTCCAAGGGCACAATTTATTTTTGTCCATTAAAACATACATGGTGGTGGTCTTAGGATCCTTTAAGTATGATACAGCCCTTTATTTCTTGCAAAATAGATGTGGCTAAACATATTGCTCATAAGCAAATATAACAAAGTACAAGTGCTAGCTGGAGCCAAATGCTAGTCAAATCAAATATGTACAAGGCCTCTTAGGATGGTCTGTGGGGGAATGGGAGAGGCCGGCCATGGAGGAGTATAACAGCGCTGAGGTTTCCCATGCTGTAAGGTGAAAAACAGGCTGTAATGACCCACATGAATAAACTACTGCCAAAGCTCCTGGTGCCACTGGGAGTCCCTGTGAACCTGCTACAGCAGCCTCTGAGTGAGTGAATGCTGGATTTTGAGGGCTCCGACAAAGTGGAATATGCAGAAAAGGCTCTCTCCACTGAATGTCAACTTGCAGTGGGCCTTCTAGATGTGTCATCTTTCAAGGCTCTCAAGAAGCTCCCACACCTGCAATTGCAGCACATGAGGCTTTAGTACCTATCAACTAGGCAAAGTGTCCGGGCTCACCACTGCAAATGAACCAGTCTCACTGGTGAAGATTGTCTCATACACTTGCACCTCATAGAGGTCGTGTCCATGGCTGATTGCCTACCAACAAAGGCTCCCTAGGCAATACACCTGTGACTTGGCTCTACTTAGTGGAGGGTCCAACAAAGTCCTCTCCAAACTAGTTGTGCAGCCTCACAAGACTATAGACAGCGCTTTGAAGTTTGGGATTTCAAGCATTGCTGCAGGCATGCTAGGCTCTACTCTGCTGAGGATCTTGCAAACTCCTGTCCAAACCAGTTTTGCAGCCTCGCAAGTCCATAAATAGTGCTTTCAGGCCTCTAGGTACTGTTATGGGTAACATTGACAAACCTCCTCTTGCTGCATGTACGCCAACTATTGCCAGACCCCTATGAGCCACTAACCACATGAAGTATGAGACTCTCCTTGGCTACTAGCTATCTCATTGGCATATCAAGAGTGCATTTGAAGTGTAGTTGAGGGAAACTCTGAGGTGGAAACAGGGATAGAAAAAACGAGAATGTTTTTTCAGAGGATGACACATTTCTACATGGGAGGCCTATTTCTTTGATGGGCAGCATGTATAAGATTTCAAGAGGGCGGCACATCTCTACATTGGAGGCCTATTTCTTTGATGGGTAGCATGTATTAGATTTTTGTATACTTGTTGGCTAATAGAGTGCATGAGGACCTTCCTAATATTTTGTATCCTACTCAATATGGGTTTATTGAGAGGGGGAATATCTTGCGTAGTATCTCAGATGTGCGAATGAGGATTGATTATGCTCAATATACAAATTGGGAATTAGTGATTCAGTTGGACTTGGAGAAAGCCTTCGATTACCTTGAATGGTCTTTTCTAGCCCAACTAATGCAAAAGATAGAGAGTAGGCCTAGAATGTCTTTTTTTTTCTGCAAGTAAAATGTGGCTGATTATATTACTCAGAAAAACTGATTACAACGGAGTGCTTATACTCAACAGACTAGCAAGAAGCCATGGAGGGGGGGTGTATCGCCATCTGGGGCTGCGTGCCTACATCACGAAAAACAGGTCCTAGCCGCCCCAAGTGCACATGAAATGACATCGGAGATCCTGACGAGCCCTGGATTTGCCCTTCACCTGATCCCATCAGTCGCGGAGGGAGTGGATGATGCAGGTCGAGAGCTCTGCTAAGGTCATCTGTACTGAAAGTCTCTCTCCGCCGAAAGCATCCTAACACCGCGCCTTCCAGATATGCCAACCAGTAAGACTCCCTATGATCTCCCATACCTCAGAGCAGTTTGCTGTGGGCTCCAAAACTTGGCAGATGGGTAGAGCCTCCAAACCGACCATTGTGCACGACCCTGCCTCAATAATGAATATCGTGTCCTGCATGCGGGCCTCATACAGAAGGTGGCGGCCCTAGCTGACTGCTAGCTAGTAGAAAGCTCCCCATGAGATACATCCAAGCCTGGGTGCTATACAACGAAGGATGCAGCAAGCAACTCTCCACACGAGCTACGCCGCCTCACACGACCAAAGATAGTGCTTTGCTGTTTCCAGAGGCTGCTGTGCGTAGCGCATACAACCTCGCTCCTGCATTTGGACAAGCCAACTTCCCACCGCCAAGCCTCCATGTGCCACCAACCATAAGAAATACGATACCCTCCTTGATCTCCAACTATCCCAAAGGTGGTGCCAGAAGGTCCGTCAGAAAGGCTTCGTGATGCCGTGCTCCGCCCAGTGCCTGCTACGAGAGGGCGCCCAATCCATATCCTCGTGTATTAGTACGTGTCTACCAATCTTGGTAGTGTATTCCAGGAACCTCGGTGGCTTCTTGACGACCGCTGTGGCTGCGTCTATCTCCCTTCTCCTCAGCCTCACTCTTCTCTGGCAGTCAGATACTCGCTGAAGCACCTCCTTGTCCACCATCCTGTATACCTCCCGCCATGTTGTGATTGTACAAGCCGGACTGGCCTCCTAGCCAGCCCACTGGATGTGGGGGCGCTCGCCACTCTGTGCCCCTTGTCGATCTTATCTGGGGGTTCCGGATTATCGGCTGACAATCTATCTCCTCCTAGCAACCTGGGGAGATTTGGATTAGGGCCTTACGGAGGCCCTGCCACACGCGAAGCAAACTGCGCAGGAAAGGTAATCAGGGCGGGGTGATCTGGGTTGACGTAAAGATCCATCTCAGGGACGGCCTTCACTCACCACCAAGCCTCGGTCTACAATCCTGAAGACCCTCCTGCAATAGAACCTTCCATGTCTGCCCTCTTGGTGTGAGGCCACGGACAACTAGCTTGCCCAAGAGGGCCATACTCTAATACTCTGGGTCTATGATCTCGAAGCCTCTCTCTGACGGATGCCATATAACGGTCGCCCAAGCTACCTTGGCCCTAGAATCCGTGGAGCCGTCTGACTTGAATGAAGGGAAATTCCGCACTAGGAGGTGAAGCTACACTATGGAGGATGAGGAGAAGCACCAGTAGAAAGACCTCCCATGCCTCCTGCTCCTCCCTAGCCATGCACTGGTAGTTTCTGCCTCTGCCCTACTAGTCCTCCAAAGCATTCAGGTTGTTGAAGTCTTTTCCAACGATCCAAGAGTCCACCTCTGGGAGTCCCTCCACGATCTCCACCCAGAACCTAGTGCGCGCCCCAACCTTGGTAGGGGCATAGACATTAAGGACTCCAAGGCATGAGTCCCCAATATTAAGTCTGATCCATAGAACCCTCCTTGCCACTATCGTCTCGTGGTCTCATACACAGGCAATGAGACTCGGGCAGATAGAGGTGCATATGCCTCCACTCCTACCGTGGGCACCCATGGCGTGCTCCCAAAAAGTGCACGAGCTACCCGGGAGTAGCTTCCCTACCCGATGGGCCTGGATGGGCGTGAGCTTGTGCTCCTCGAGAAGTAGAATGTCGATCCGTCCTGCAAGGGCAGGCTGCAGCTCCTGCGGAACAATCAACTTTCTGTACCAGCGTGTCCCACTGTAGTGGAGACTGTTTACATTTGAGGATGCAAGGTGTAAGCTCATGGGGAAACGTGTGACTGATCGAACAGGCAATTGTTTGGTGTGGGGGCTGCTGATGAGAAGGAGAAACTATGGGGCATGCAAGTATGCTTTGCCGCAGGTCTGGACAATGAACTCCAATCCCCCAATGTGGCCCTCGGTCGGACCATAGGGGTGATAGATGCTCCAGGTGGTACTGTGAATGCATCTATCAGCCATGCTGAGAGTCATGACTCTATACACTAGTAGAAACGGGCCGCTTGTGCCATGAGCCACTCGATCACATCCCGCGGAGCTCTCCATTGTGGAGAGGCTCAAAAGATAATGCTCAAGTGTGGGACCTCGGCACTAGCCCACCACTTAATGTCCATTATGCAGCCAGGCCACTGCTGCACAAACACTGCTAGTCCTTCTCCCATCCACTAGGAGATGTGGCCGTTCACCCAACTCTTCAACTCCACCTCTATTTGTGTTGTCGTCCAATCCCCTGAGTGAGAGGATTGAAAGAGGAAAGCGTAGTTTGATCCATCCGGTGGTGCTAGTAGGACCTTGCCCCTCCTTGACTTACGAACTACGAAGATCCCCACCTCTAGAGGTAGTGGGAACTCTCCGCGCTCCGCAACTCTCAGGTAGGACCATGGGCCACTGCGAAAGAATTCCTGTTGCAGGAGCTGTGCCTGTCTCGGGAAGGTGTGATGGGCGGTAGGGGCAGATGAGCTGGTGGCTGTGTGGGAGGGGGAGAACTGCTGGTGTGAGGAGGATGTAGGTGTGAGTGGCTCATTAGCTCCTGTGGGAGGAGCGGGGGTGGATCTGGGGGGAATCACCTAAACCGGGGGCGGATCGGGGGGGGGGGGGGGGGTGTGCGGAAGAAGATCGAGGGATACTGGGGTGGTCAAAGGTACGTGGTGGGTGTGGGGGGGGGTTGGTGGCCCTGATAGTGGGGGCGATGGACGGGGGTTAGTTGGGGGAGGCATGGTAGGTGGGGGGGATGGGTTCTCAGGTGGGGTAGCCTGTGGCAGCGCGGGTGGTGGATGTGGGGAGTTGCAATCCTGCCGAGTGGGGCAGGCAAGGGGGGGCTACGGAGTGCTCTACTGAGGGGGCGTTGCTCGCCGTCGTGCTCCTTGCTGTTGAGGCTGCGTCTGAGGAGCTAGCTACAGCCCTCCCTGCCGTCTCCCTCTTTGTCGTCTCTGGACCGGTGTGAAGCCGTCAACGTCCCCACTTGCGAGCCTGTCGTCGGAGCCACCTTGGCTCCAAAGAGCGTATAGTCTGCTGCCTGATGCCCAAAGTCATGGCAGTGCAAGCACTACCCTCGTTGCCAGGTCACAGTGTTATGTTGCCTGAAGGAGTGACCTTCTGCCTCAATCTCCAAGAACTTGGATATACTCTTTGCGTCTTTCATGGCCACTCGTACCTTGGGGACTCCTGCAGCTTTCACTGCATCCGTGAAGGAGGCAATAAGAACTGTGCCGAAGAGCCGTCCAAAGTCCTCCACTAATTGGCAGTAATCTACCGTCAATCTCGGGAAACGTAAAGTGATTGGGTGTCTGAGAAATCTGTCATGGAGCTCAAATGATTCCACTGTGAAGTGGCTGTACCAGGGAACCATGTGAATGATCCCCTTTATGGAGGCATAGGGCGAGCTCTCCACTAACTCACGAGTTGCATCCGTAGAAGTGAGACGAACCATGGAGATCCCTCGGCCCATGAGGATTGCCTCCACGATCTACGCTGTGCCGATGTGCAGCGTAGAGTGAAGCCAATCTGGAAGCTGGGAACTGCATGGAAAGTGTCCTATTACCTAACCGAAAATCGTTGTTTCTTTAAGCTCTAGCTTTGTGGCATGGACAACCAAGAGTTGTTCCTCAGAGAGGACAACGTGCAAGGTGTTTGATTGGGGGGCACTCGCAAAATGTACCGGCATCTAACCAGGGGTTTCCATTGTGCGACCCTGTTGAGGACCTACCGATCCTGCTACTGTGCTGCCGAAAGGGAGAGGGTGTTGCTACAAGTGGAGGGAGCAATGGTATGGGGGGGGGAGGGGGGGACAGAAGGGGCGCTGGTGGAAGAGGAGGGAGCTAATGAGAGCTGGCGGGAGAGGGGTGGGCGCAGCATGCCTACTGTAAAGCAGCGCAGGGCGGAGGGAGAGGGACAGCTAGGTGGCGGGAGGAGGAGGGGGCGAATGCTAAGAAAGGCGGGGGGAGCTTTGGGTGAGTGCGATGGAGGGGGGACAGAGGAGGCGTTGGCAGAAGAGGGGGAGTGGACGAGAGCTGGCGGGAGAGGGGTGGGCGCAGTGCGCCTGCTGTAAACTAGCGCAGGGCGGAGGGAGAGGGACGGCTGGGTGGCGGGAGGAGGGGGACGAATGCTGAGGAAGGCGGGGGGGGGGGGGGGCGCTCTGGGTGAGTGCGATGGAGGCGCTCGGTGGGTGTAGCGTTCGTGACGCAACGAGCAGGGTGTTGTAGGCCTAGAATGTCTAATTTGATTCACACTATCAGGAGGGAGTCTTTTTGAGAGTCAGGCTTAATGGTGGTGTTATAGAGTTATCCATCCTTTCCACATCTGTAAGACAAGGATGCCCTCTAATTCCTCTATTTGTGGCTCTTGCAACATATCCTATTTTGTCAATTATATCACATTGGGCTGCAAATGGTGATGTGGTAGACTTATCTCTTCATATTCAAGCCTTGGGACATGATACATTTATTTTCTTGAAAGCCAATAAGGACAATCTTTAGAAAGCCATGGATATATGGAACTTGTTTGCACTGACTTTAGGGCTGCATATTAATACCACCCAATTTGCTATCATCAGTTGTATAGAATAGATCTTATTTGCTTTGGCTTAGCAAGGGGAGATGATAACTTGGGGTAGTTTACGAGACACATGTGCTATCCATTGGGGGTGAATGTCCTGTCTAAGAAATTGCTTGATTAGATATCCATACAATTTATTTTTTTTGTAAAATGTGGCTCATTATATTACTCAGAAAAACTGATTACAACAGAGTGCTCATGCTCAGCAGACTAGCTGGAGCTAATGCAAAGTCATCAATACATCAGGTATACAAGCCTCTCAAGGCTGTCTGGAGGGGATGGGGGCAAGAAGCCATGGGGGGGGGGGGGGGGGGGGGAGGTATATCGCCAACTAGGGCTGCTTGCCTGCATCACGAAGAGCAGACCCTGGCCGCCCCAAGTACGCATGAAGTGACCATGGAGCTCTTGACAAGCCTTGGACTTGCCATGCACCTGATCCCATCGGCCGCAGAGGGAGTAGATGATGGAGGTCCAGAGCTCTGCTAAGGCGGCATGTGCTAAAAGTCTCTCTCCGCCGAAAGCCTCCTAACACTGCGCCTTCCATATATGCCATCCAGTAACACTCCCTATGATCTCCCATACCTCCGAGTGGTCTGCTTTGGTCTCTAGTACCTGGCGGATGGGTAGAGCCTCCAGACCGACCACTGTGCACGACCTTGCCTCGATCATGAATATCGTGTCCTGCAACTTGGCCTCATACAAAAGGTGATGGCCCTGGCTGACTGCCTGCCAACAAAAAGCTCCCTATGAGATACACCCAAGGTTGGGTGCTATACGGCGAAGGATGCGGCATGCTCCTCTCCACACGAGCTAGGTCTCCTCACATGACCAAAGACAATGCTTTGGGGTTTCCAAAAGCTGCTGTGTGCAGCGCTTACAACCTCCCTCCTTCATCTTGGCAAGCCAACTTCCCACCGCCAAGCCTCCATGTGCCCCCAGCCATAAAAAGTACGACACCCTCCTCAGCCTCCAGCTATCCCATAGACAGTGCTAGAAGGTCCATCGGAAGGGCTCCGTGATGTTGTGCTTCCCCTAGTGCCTGTTGCCTAATGGCGCCCAGTCCATATCCTCCTGCTTCAGTACATGTTTGCCAATCTTGACAGTGCACTCGAGGAACTTGGGTGGCTTCTTGGCGACTGCAATGGCCGGCCATAGCCACTCTTGTGGATTCCACTCTAGCTCATGAAGTGGTCTGCCCTCCGAGATCCAAAGGCACCACTCCCTGAGCTCCTTCCAGAAAACATAGTGGTCCATTTGCCTTGAAGGCCCACCACCTGAATCCTCCTCCATGAAAGGGTGGCAATCCCCTCATCTTGCTGCTCTCTGTCAAGGGCCAGACGTCCCCCCTCTTGAATGGCGAAGAAAGTCCCTTGCGGGGCACAACCCACTCTACCTGCCACCTGAAGGGGGATGCCTGTTGGTGAAAACCTAGCTGCCCATACCTCTCGGGACTCTATCAGCTCTCGTATTGGGGGAGCAAGCCACTTCAGAGATATTGCTGCGTCTATCTCTCTTCTCCTCAGCTCCACTCCTCTATGGCAGCCTGATACTCGCTGCCACACCTCGTCTACTATCCTGTATACCTCCCACCATGTCCTGATGGTACGAGTCCGGCCTTCCACCCAGCCCACTAGATGTGGGGGCGCTCACCTATCTGTACCCCTTCTCGATCTTTGACCTGGGGGTTCCAAAGCACCGCCTGACGGTCTATTTCCTCTTGGCAGCCTTAGAGGCTTTGGATTAGGGCCTTACGGAGGCCGTGCCACATGCGGGGTAAGCTGCGAAGGAAAGGTGATCTAGGGGGGGCGATTTGGGTTGACGTGAAGATCCATCTCAGGGACGGCCTCCACTCACTGCGAAACCTCGGTCTACAATCCTGAAGGCCCTCCTGCAATAAGACCTTCCAGGTCTGCCCGCCTGGTGTGAGACCGCGGACAACTAGCTTGCCCAAGAGGGCCATACTCTGATACTCTGGGTCAATGAGATCGCAAGTCCTCCCTCTAACCTGTGTCATATGATGGTCGCCCATGCCACCTTGGCATTGGAATCCCTGGAACCATCAGACTGTAACCAAAGGAAATTCTGCACTAGGCGGCGAAGCTGCACTATGCACGATGAGAAGCACCAACACCAGGCGATGTACCAGGCCATCGCTAGGAGCACCTGGTTAGCCACCAGGGCTCGTCCAGCTAGTGAGAGGCGAACCGTGCTCTAGTAGGTGAGTTTCATCCGAATAGAATCAATGACAGGAAGAAACTGTTGGGCAAGAGTGATGTCGAGTCCCACTTGGAACCCTAGGTATCGGAAGGTCTGCCCTCTACTCACCCATCTAAATCCCAGGTGGACGCCCCACTCCGTGCTGGAGTCTGGGTCTGTGAGGAAACCAATCGACTTTCGCCAGTTGATTTTCGCTCCCGCTGTAAAGTAGAACACGTCAAGAGCCAGCCTCACTCCCTCGAGCATCAACTTATCGTTCTCTATTTAGAGGGTTGTATCATCTGCGTACTCTGAGTCTAACAACTCAGTCTCCTCTCTCACTGGAAGTCGGAGGCTGCGTCAACCGCTCGCACGTGACCCGAGGAAGTGAGACATCCCCTTTGCGAAGAGTAGGAACAGGTATGGGGCCAGGGGGCAGCCCTGTCGAACCGATCTCTCCAGCCGAAACTCCTCTCCTCGCTTTCTGCCTATGAGAACCCTGCTGGTGGCCGATGTGTAGAGACCGGAGACCCAACGAATCCAAGCCTGGGGGAATCCCAACCTCACGATGGTGCCCTCTAGGAATCCTAGTCCACCCTCTCATAAGCTTTCTCTAAATCCAAGAGTAGTACTGTCAGTCTCTGCCCACTGTGCTGAGGCCACTCTGTCGCCTCAAAGAAGTTGAATACATTGTCTAGGATGCTTCTATCCTAGACAAAGCCTGTCTGTGTGTCATGGATGATATCTGGAAGCACGGGGCGTAGTCGCCTACCAATCATCTTGCCAGTGTCTTATAGGCCACTGACAATAAGGTGATCGATCTCCACTGGGAGAGCTCCAACCGGTCTCCCCCTTTGGGGAGAAGATTGATAAGGCCTGTCGAGAGACTCCCTAGCATCTTTCTTGAAGTGAAAAACTCCTGGAAAGCCATCTATAGGGGGTCCTTCACCACTTTCCAGTAGGTAGTGAAGAAGGCCTTAGAGAGACCATCCTCCCCCGGGATTTTCTGCCCATCCTGTGTATGGAAAGCCTTCTCTAGTTCCTTCTCTGTGGCTAGGAGGGAGCGTTCTTTCTCCTCTGTGACAAGGGACGGGATGTGATCCCCTGCTGTCTACATCTCTGTCCTCTAGCTGAAGCTGTCTCCTGTTGGGAAAGGCACGTCTAATAGTCAGTGGCAATCTCCATCACCTCATCTGAGCTAGAACGGGTCCTCCCATACTGATCCTGAAGGCTGCGTATCTGCTCTCCTGCAGTGCGGGCTGGTGCACCTGGAAGAGTTCCTTGGACATCGTGTCCCACTTCCGCGCCCAGAAGGCTGTTGAGATGTGGAAAGAGAACTTCGAGCGCTTGTCCTCTAGGCTAGCAATGGCTGCTCGTGCGCACAAGCGCTCTCTCCTCCTTTCAACACTACTGCCTGGCCTGTATGGCCGCCTCTTTGCAGATTCTCCTTGACTCGGCTAGGATATCTACAGCCTCCTTTGCTTTCTTGTCCCTCCTATCCCACTCTCTGGTCCAAATTTGCTCTATCTGTCTCGTCACCTCATCCCTTCTACGGATAAGTCAGGGATCCGACAGGATCGTGTGTCTAGGGAGGATGCTGTGGGGTCAAGTGTTAGGAGAACCGGGCAATGACCGGACAATGTGGTGCCTGCCAACTGCTCAATCTGGCCTCCATAAGAGCCTCCCCACTCTCCCACATAAACCTATCCAACCGCTCCAGCAGGACTCCACCTAGCTGCGTGTATCCTCAAGAGAAGTCCAACAACCTCTCCCTCCTGTGGAATGCAGGGTCTTTCCAAGCATCACGTGCTCCGAGTGCAAGCAAAAAGACCTCCCATGCCTCTTGCTCCTCCCCAATCATGCCCTGGTAGTTTCTGCCTCTACCCTGCTGGTCCTCCAAGGCCTGTAGGTTATTGAAATCTCCTCCAACAATCTAGGAGTACACCTCTGGGAGGCCATCTGTGATCGCGACCCAGAACCTGCTGGGTGCCCTAACCTCCGTAGGGGCATAGACATTGAGGACTCCAATACACGAGTCCCCAATATCCAATCTGATCCATAGAACCGTTCCTCCCACTATCGTCCCGTGGTCTCGTACACAAGCGGTGAGACTCATGCCAATAGAGGTGCATACGCCTCCACTCCTGCCGTGGGCACCTATGGCGTGCTCCTAGTAAGTGTGCGAGCTGCTCGGAGGTACCTTCCCAACCCGTTGGGCATGGATGGGGTGAGCTTGTGCTCCTACAGAAGCAAGATGTCGATCCGTCCTACAAGGGCAAGTTGCAACTCATGCCGAACAATCAACTTCCTGGAACCACATGCCCCACTCTAGTGGAGACTATTCACATTCTAGGATGGAAGGTGTAAGTTTATGGGGAAACGTGTGACTGACCGAATAGGCATCTGTTCGGTGTGGATGTTGTTGATGAGGAGGAGAAATTGTGAGGCATGCAAGTGCGCTTTGCCGCTGGTCTGGATGGTGAACTCCAGTCCCCCATGGTGGCCCTTGGCCAACGGACCATAGGGGTGATAGATGCTCCAAGTGGTACTATCAATGCATCTATCAGCCATGCTGAGAATCGCGACTCTGTACACTTGTTGAAACGGGCCGCCTGTGCCGAGGGCCACTTGATCACGTCCCTCGAAGCTCTCCATTGTGTAGGGGCTCGAAAGATGATGCTCAAGTGTGGGACCTTGGCACCAGCCCACCAATTAATGTCCATCATCCAACCTGGTCACTGTTGTGCAAATAGTGGTAATCCTTCATCTCTCATCCACTGGGAGATGTGATCCGCCACCTGACTCTTCAACTCCTCCTCAATCTATGTAGTCGTCCACTCCCCTGAGTAAGAGGATTGAAGAAAAAAGGTGTAGTTTGGTCCATCCGGTGGTGCTAGTAGATGGACTTTGCTCCTCCTTGACTTACGAACCACGAAGATCCCCACCTCTAGAGGTAGTGGGAACTCTCCGCGCTCCGCAACTCGTAGGTAGGACCATGGGCCACTGCGGAAGAACTCTTGTGGCAACAATTGTGCGTGTCTCGGGAAGGTGTTGCGGGTGGCAAGGGCAGATGAGTTGGTGGTTGTGTGGGAGGGGGAAGACTGCTGGTGCGTGGAGGAGGTAGGTGTGTGTGGCTCATCACCTCCTATGGGAGGAGGGGGGTGGGTCTGGGGGGGCTCACCTGACCCGGGTGCGGATTAGGAGGGGTGCTCGGTAGGGGGGGTGGTGGGGGGGAAGACGATCAAGGGATGGTGGGATTGATGGAGATGTATGGCAGGTGTGTGGGGGGGGAGGGGTGCTGGCCCTAGCAAGGGGGGGATGTGGGCCAAGGTGAGTGGTGGGGAGGGGCATGGGATGTGGTTGAGGGAACTATGGGGACTTAGGCAAGGTAGTCTATGGCATGGGTGGAGAATGTGGGGGGGGGGGGGGTGGCCCTAGCAAGGGGGGCTGTGGGCCAAGGTGAGTGGTGGGGAGGGGCATGGGATGTGGTTGAGGGGACTATGGGAATTGAGGTGAGGTAGTCTGTGGCATGGGTGGAGAATGTGGGGGGCTGCAGTCTTGTCGGGTGGGATGGACGGGGGGGGGGGGGGGGGGGGACTGTGGAGTGCTCTGCCGAGGGGGGGTCGCTCGCCCGCCTGCACCCTGCTGACGAGGTTGGGTCTGAGGAGTTGGCTGCACCCCCCCTTGCCGTCTCCCTCTCTGTCGTCTCTAGCCCGTATGAAGCCGTTAGCGTCCACCTGTGGACCTGTGGGGGGCAGAGCTGCCTTGGCTTTGAAACGCGCACAAATTGTTGCCTAATGCCCAAAGTCGTGGCAACGCAGGCACTGCCCTGGTTGCCCAGTCACAATGACCTGCTGCCTAAAGGAGTACCCGCCTGCCTCAATCTCTAGGAACTGTGGGATATTGTTGACCTCTTTCACTACCACCTATACCTTTGGGACTCCTATTGCTGTTACTACATCCACGAAAGACGCGTGAAGGACAGTGCTGAAGAGCCGTCCAAAGTCTTCCACCAACTGGCGATACTCAATTGCCATGCCGGGGAAAAGAAGGGTGACCGGGTACCAAAGAAACTTGTTGTGGAGTGCCAACGCCTCCATAGTAAAGCCACTGTACCAAGGGACCATGCATATGACCCCCTTCGTGGACACATGGTGAACTGGCGAGTAACTCGCGAGCTGCTTTTGCTGAGCTGAGCTGGACAATGAAGATCCCTTGGCCCAATAGAACCGCCTCCACGATTTGCGTTGTGCCAATGCGCAGCGTGGAGTGAAGCCAGTCCTGAAGTTGGGCCTTGGCTGGGGATGTCCTACTACCTAACCATAAATCGCTATTTCCATTCGCTCCAATTCCTTAGGTCGGATGGCTAAGAGCTGCTCCTTAGAGGGGACTACGTGCAAGGTGTTTGATTGGGGGGCACTCCTCGCTGAGTGCACCGGCGTCTCACCATAGGTTTCCATTGCACGTCCCTTCTGGGAGAACCTACCTATCACGCTGTTGTGCTACTGGAGGGGGGAGTTGCTACAGGGGGAGGGAGCAACTAGAGGGGGGGGCGGGGGGGGGGGGGAGGAAATTGCTGTTTTGGATGCCCGGTGGTGTGACGGTCTGATAGGGGGACCACGCCTCAAGGCGGGGTAGCGCGCGGGGCGGGGGGGGGGGGGGGGGGGGGAGGAAATTGCTGTTTTGGATGCCCGGTGGTGTGACAGTCTGATAGGGGGACCACGCCTCAAGGCGGGGTAGCGCGCGGGGCGGGGGGGGGGGGGGGGGGAGAGGAAAAGACAGGCAGGGGCAAGGGCGGGGCCAGTGGCGAGGGGAGAAGAAAACGGGGCTGGGGCAGGCAGGACAGGTGCAAGGGGGAGCAGGTGGACGCAAGCGCGGGGGGCGGGGGGGGGGCAAGGCGAGCGCAAGCAGTACGGAAGCGCAGACGGTGGCGTAGGGGGATGGCGATGGGGCCCTGGCGATGGCGAGGGGGATGGGGCGTAGGGGATGGCCTTGGCGATGGGAATGACCCTTGCGAGGGGGATGGCTATGGCGATGGGGCCCTGGCGCTAGCGATGGCGATGAATCCGGCGGGACACGACGATTAGATGGGGGCAGGGGTAGTGTGCGCGAGGTGACGGGGTTCGAGCTCTGGTACTGCGGAATATGCTCCACCAATAGATATCCACACATATACTTGAAAAAATTGTCGATTGGAAATTCCAGGTATGGCCTTTTTATGTATGTCTCACGGTTGGTTCAGACTATCATGTTGCTCATGATTTCATATTGCTTGCCATTGCTTCCTTGGTGAAAGACCAGTTTACGAGAAATCATGCAATCTATTTGTTTCATGCTTTAGGACTCTTAAGCATTCTGGAATTTGTTGGATCTCTTGGAATCATGCCTGTACATCTAAAAGAATGGGGGTGGAGCAATATTATATATGGAGACCCACATAACAGTACTCAAATGGTCCTTCAAAGCTATGTGTTGGTCAGCAGCCTTGGGTTTCTATAGCAATATTCTTTCTTGAAGACAGGAGTATTTTGCACAAAAATACCAGAATTCAGCCCTCATGGTGGCATTTGATATTGTAATCAGCTTGTCAACCTCAAATCTTCCATTGTATTGACCTCACTTGGTTTTTGAGAAGTCTTCTTCATACCTAAGTGCTGATTGCTTACAAACCAATTCTTTGTTGCAAGCTGAACTGTTTGCAAATTCTAAGCTTGTTTCATGGAAAGAAAAATAGCAGCTAGGCCTATGTTGAACAAAATGGCAAGGTGTGGGCTGATTTGTTTTTGCTTGTGCAGCAAACCTTGATGTCATTCCGGTCAATTCAAAGGTTTTTTCATGTTTCCAAAGGCTATCATTACTTATGGGAAACCATTTCAGCATCCTTGTGCCTTTGGCAGCCCTTTCCCTTCCTACACCTAGATAGGCCCTAGTAGGATTGGAGAATCAAGGGTTAGCTATGTAGAAATTACACGGCACAATGGATAGAATCTAAACGAGTAGAGAACACACAACAAGTATGATAAGAACAGAGACTGCTTTAATTTCAAATGAATTGATACAAAAATGGCTTTGTCTACTCGTGTGCTTCCATTGTGAATCTTACATGGCGATCTAGACAGAAGATATGCAAAGAGCTTAGGGTAGCTAGAAGAACTCTAACTGGGTGAAAGATAGATTGATAATGGCTTTAGAGGGGTCTTCCTTTTATAGCTTGGGAAGGTAGTTTAGTTGGCAAGTTCAACTATATTATGAACCTTCCCTAGTCAGCTAGGGAAAATTTCCCTTACCGTCGGGCCAGGGGCATTTTCCCCCGCACCCTTGTCAGCGGGGTTGCTGGCTCCCTTGAGACCCCCCAACCAGGGGTTGCTTCTATGCCCCTCGGACCCCAAAATATGGGTCCCTAATACCTTCCACACCCCACAACTGGGTACATTGTGCCTTGAGTTGCTACCAACGTGACTATTCCATCTAACCCAAAGGCTAGATCCACAAAGATCACCTTTTTGCCATCCGGTCAGCTCCAACTGGTCTCCCCCTTTGGGGAGAAGACTAATAAGGCCTGCCGAAAGACTCCTTGGCATCTGTCCTGAAGTAAAAATCTCTTGGAAGGCCATCAGTAGGGGGTCCTTCACCACCTCCTAGTAGGTAGTGAAGAAGGCCTTACAGAGGCTATCCTCTCCCGGGCATTTTTGCCCATCCTGTGTATGGAAAGCCTCCTCTAGTTTCTTCTTTGTGAAGGGGGCTAGGAGGGAGCGTCCCATCTTCTCTGTGACAAGGGACGAGATGTGATCCCAGACTTGCTGTCGACATCATTGTCCTCTAGCTGAGGCAGTCTCTTGCTAGAAAAGGCGTCTGTAGTAATCGCTGGCAATCTCCATCACCTCATGTGGGCTAGAATGAGTGCTCCCGTATTGGTCTCAAAGGCTGCGTATTTGCTCTCCTAAGGTGCGAAGCTGGTGCACCTGGAAAAACTCCCTGCACATCTTGTCCCCCTTCCACGCCCAAAAGGCTGTTGAGGTGCGGAATGAGAACTCCAAGCGCCTGTCCTCTAGGTCAGTGATGGCTGCTCGCTTGTGCACCTCCTGTGCGTGGAGGGTGGGATCCCCTAGTGCCTCTTGTAATAATCTCTGCATGGCTGCAAGGTCTTGCCGGAGTGCTCTCTCCTCCTCCTAGCTTTGCTGCCTGGCCTATATGGCTGCCTCTTGGCAGATACTGCTCCACTTGGCTAGGACCTCTGCAACCTCCTCTGCGATCTGGTCCCTCCGGCCCCACTCCTTGGTCCAAATTTGCTCAATCTCTCTCTTCTCCTCGTCCCTCCTATAGATGGAGTCACAAATCTGACAGGATCGTGTGTCTAGGACACATGCTAGGGGATCAAGTTTCAGGAGAACCGAGAAATGATTAGACCACGTCGTGCTCACCAACTGCCCAATCTGGCCTCCAGGAGAGCCTCCCTACTCTCCCACATAGAACCTCTCCAACCGCTTCAGTAGGACCACCACCTAGCCGCCTATATCCCGAAGAGAAGTCCAACGACCTCTCTCTCCTGTGGAGGGCAGGGTCTCTCCAGGCATCGCGTGCTCCTACTGCCAATAGAAAGACCTCCCATGCCTTGTGCTCCTCCCTAGCCATGCCCTAGTAGTTTCTGCCTTTGCCGTTCTAGTCCTCTAAAGCCTCAAGGTTGTTGAAATCTCCTCCAACGATCCAAGAGTCCAACTCTGGGAGTCCATCCGCGATCTTTACCCAAAACCTCCTGGGTGCCCTAAGAGGGGCATAGACATTGAGGACTCCAAGGAAGGAGTCCCCAATATCCAATTTGATCTATAGAACCCTCCCTACCATTATCGTCCCGTGGTCTCGTACGCAGGCGGTGAGACTCGCGCCAATAGAGATGTATACGCCTCCAATCCTGTCGTGGTCATCGATGGTGTACTCCCACTAAGTGTGTGAGCTGCCTGGGAGTACCTTTCCTACCCACTGGGCCTGGGTGGGAGTGATCTTGTGCTTCTTTAGAAGTAAGATGTTGACTTGTTCAGCAAGGGTAGGTTGTAGCTCCTGCTGAACAATCAACTTTATGGAATCACATGCCCCACTATAGTGGAGGCTATTCACATTCCAGGATGTAAGGTGTAAACTCATAGGGAGACCTGTGATTGACTGAACAAGTATCTGTTCAGAGTGGAAGCTACTGACGAAGAAGAGGAACTATGAGGCATACGTATACGCTTTGCGGCCGGCCTGGATGGTGAACTCCATTTCCCCATGGCAGCCCTCGGCAGACCATGGGAGTGATGTATGCGCCTAGTGGTACCACCATGGCATCTATCAACTAGGTTGAGAGGCAACACTCCGTACACTGGTAGAAATGTGCCGCCTGTGTGAGGGGCCACTCGATCACATCCATCGGCATTCTCCACTGCAGAGGGGCTCGAAAGATAATGCTCAGATGAAGGACCTCAGCCCCAGCTCACTAGTGAATGTCCATCATGCAGTCCGGCCACTACTAGGAGAAGAGTGCCAGTCCACCTTCTCCCGTCCACTGGGAGATGTGGTCTGCCACATGACTCTTCACCTTCTCCTCTATCTGAGTCGTCGTCCTGTCTCCTGTGTGACAGTTCTGAAGGAAGAAGGTGTAGTTTGGTCCATCCAGTGGTGCTAGTAGATGGACCTTGCCACTCCTAGACTTGCGTACCATGAAAATTCCCACCTCCAAGGGTAGTGGAAACACTCCGCGCTCCACAACTCTCAAGTAAGACCTTGGCCCACTACGAAAAAACTCCTGTGGTAACAGTTGTGCTTGTCTCAGGAAAGTGTGATAGGCGGCATGGACGGAAGAATTAGTGGTTGTGTGAGGGGGGGAGCGGAGGGTAGATTGCTAGTGGGTGGAGGATGTCGGCCTTTTGTGGGAGGGGGGGGGGGGGGGGGGATGGGTGGGGGAATGGTCACTTGTACCGGGTGGGGATCATGAGGGGTTGGGTGACGGGGGTGCTGGTGGGGAGGGGGAGGATCGAGGGACGGTAGGGTGGTCGGAGGCACCCGACGGGTGTGGGGGGGAACCAGTAGCTCTGGGTGAAGGGGGGTGTGGACTAGGGTCAGGAGGGGGGCTGTGGGGAAGGGGGTGGGGGTGCGGGCTGTGGGCCCTTGGGTGATACGGCCTGTGACGACTCTGTGGGCAGTGGATGTGTAGACATGTGGACCTTTTGGGTACGGTGAGGAAGGGGGGGGGGGCTGCGTGGTGCTTTGCTGAGGGGGCGACACTCACCCTCTTGCTCCTTGCGGTGGCTGTGTCTGCGGAGCTGCCTGCGGCTCCCCTGCCGTCTCCCTCTCTATTCTCTTTGTACTTGTGTGAAACCGTCTGCATCCACCAATAGGCCTGTCAACGAAGCCGCCCTAGCTTGGAAGCGCGTGCACTCTACTGCCTAGTGCCCAAAGTCATGGCATCGCATACATTGCCCAGTCTACCCAATCACAATGACTTGTTGCCTGAAGGAGTGTCTGCTTGCCTCAATCTCTAGGATTTGTGGGATATTCTTGACCTCTTTCACTACCACCCGTACCTTTGGGACTCTTGTGGTACGTCCGCGAAAGAGGCGGAAAGGACAGTGCCGAAGAGCCATCCAAAGTCTTCCACCAATTGGCGATGCTCTATCGCTAGAAGAGGAGGGTAACGGGGTGTCTAAGGAACTTGTTGTGGAGCGCAAATGCGTCCACTATGAAGCCACTATACCAAGGGACCATGTGGATGACCCCCTTCGTGGAAGCATAGGGTGAACTGGCTAGTAACTCACGGGCTGCGTCGGCCGAGGTGAGTCGAACCATGAAGATCCCTTGACCCATCAGAACCGCCTCCACTATCTGTGTTGTGCTAATGCGCAGCGTGGAGTGAAGCCAATCTCGAAGCTGGGCCTTGGACGGCGGGGAGTGACCTACTACCTGACCAAAGATTGTTGTTTCTTTAAGCTCTAGCTCTACGGCATAGACGGCTAAGAGCTGTTCCTCAAAGAGGACGACACGCAAGGTGTTTAACTAGGGGGCACTCACAGAATGCACCGGCATTCGACCAGAGGTTTCCATTGTGCATCCCTGCTTGAGAATCTACGAAACACGCTGCTGCGCTGCCAGTGGGGGAGTGGAAGTTGTTGCAGAGGGAGGGAGCAATTGGATTGAAAAAGGGGGGGGGGGGGGGGGGGGGGGGGGGATGCCTCTTTTCACGGTGGGGGGGGTGTGTTGGGCACCCAAGTAAACCGGCTCGCAATGGCCATAGTGCGGGTATTGGGCTTGTCGGACGAGGCTGGGGGCTGCAGTACAAAAAAGGCAGAGGACTAGGGCGGAGGAGGTGGGGGGGTCAAGGCGAGTTCAGGAGGGGGCAAGCTGGTGGTTTGCGGGGTTGGGGGGGGGGGGGGGAACAGAAGGTGGGCGTGGGATAGGCGGACATAGCGCTGGGGGGAGGTCGCGCCAGGGGATGGGCGGAACAGCAAGCCGAAAGAGGCCGGGGGGAGTCGTGCCAGGGACAAGGCGGGAGGAGGTGGAGCAAAAGGCAGGCGAGTAGGCACAGCAGAAGGCGGGAGAATACAGGTGCGATGGGGGGGTGGAGCAAGAGCGTGCACGTCGGCAGGAGCTTACGAAAGAGAAATTCATTGATTTGCTAGAGATTTCATCGATGGGATCTATGTACAAGATTTTACCAAAGTCTTGGTCGATGGATTCCATGAATACCTTTCGGAACTTATTCACCATGTGCAGTACAAATTCATTAAAGGAAGAAATATTATACGCAACATCTTGAATCCCCAAATAGGGATAGACTATGCTCACTCCACAAATAAGGAAATGATCGTGGTTCAGCTGGATTAGGAAAAAGCCTTGGACCACCTTGAATAGTCCTTCTTAGGCCAATTAATGCAGTGCATAAGATTTGGTCCTAGAATGTTTGGACTTGTTAACACCATTAGTGTGGACTCCTCTTTGAGAGTTTTGCTCAATGGTGGTGTCATAGAACTCTTCTCTCTTTGCCAATTTGTTAGGCAAGGCTTTCCATTGAGTCCTTTGTTCTTTGCCTTGGCCAATCATCCCATTTTGACAATGTTGTCAAGCCTAGCAGCTAATGGCAAGATGGTTGGACTCAGACTCCTTTCACAGGAGCAATTGGTTGGCCAAGCTTTGGCTGATGACACTTCAATAATCCTCAAAGCTCACCATGAGAGTATACGAAGAGGGATGGATACATGGGACTTGTTTGCCCTTTCTTTGGAGCTTCACATTAATGCCTCAAAATCAGGCCTTATCAGTTGCATTGAAAGTGCTATTCAAACCTTGGGCTGGCAAGGTGAGGTTGTGCTTAAAGGCACTATTTTTAGGCATTTGGGCTATTCTTTGGGGATGCATCGATAACCTTCTCTATCAAGAGAGTTATGGGTGTTTGATTGATTTCTACTTCATTGAGGATGCAATCAGATATACTGCGTCAGTCAATCAAGTACACCACTTGCTTATATGCAATAATGCTTTGCCTGCCTAGAAGGGCAACACCACTTGGGGTGCCCAAAAATGCCAAATGTGGTGAAAATCTATGGTGATGACATCTTGGCTAAATAAAACGCCTTTTTAAGTACAAGGTCATCATTTGGTGAATGTTGATTAGTGCTCCTCCTCTTGCCTTTGCACTCTCCAAGTGCTGGATTTCCAATGGTTCTTGCTTCTTTTGTCACACATCTGTGAAAACCTTTTGCCATCGATTCCTTTCATGTCCGATGCCCAAGAAGGTTTGGTCATTGCTATTAGCCGTTTAGTCCTGATCGGTATAGGTACTGATGTTTCCAAAGATTGGGTCTTTGGACATCTACTTTGGGATTATGTTTTGATAATTAATAAAGTTACCCTTTATGAAAGGAAAAGAGAACATTACAGAGAAAAAGAGAGAGAGATGACAATTTCCTCAGCTATTCTGCCATCTCTTTAGTTCTTTGTGACTCTTATACTCTGTATCTGAGAGAGAGAAAGTATATTAATAGAGAGAGAGAGAGAGAAGAGAGAAAGTGATGGCGAGTGAGAGAGAGAGAGTGATGCGCCTTGCTGCCGGTCGACGGGCATGACACCCGTGTCCTGCGACATGGTGTTTCTGCCCCGCAGGCCGCCTATTTCCCTGCCTCTTTCTAGCATGGTGTCGCGCTTTGACTTGCCCGTCACTTCGTCCCCTGCCCTAGACTTCAAGACACCCATCTTCTGCCCTGCTGAGCTAAGTCCGTGCCCAGCTCATGCTCTGTCCCAGCATGACTGTCAATCATTGTCGACCTAAACTGACATTCCTGTGGCACCCTGCTTTGCGTCTGACAGTGAGGGTTTGACGACCTGCTCTAATCCCAGGTAAGACAGTTTGTGAGTGACAGAAATTGTAAAAGGTCTGTTTAAACTAAACAGCAGAGTATAGATTGGTGCAGAGGTCCTCAGGTACAAGGGCCTACAGAAGGAGACAGATTCAGTTCTGTTCTGTGACAGACAGCCAGGGTTGGAATAATCAATGTAATCAACATAAACCTCGGAAATGGCAAATTCGCAGGAACCTAATGGTATTGATATGGCCTTTCTAGACCAGCATATTGGAAATGGGGATGATAGAGATTTGGCGGAATCAGATGGCGATTCATCAGCTGAAGATTCTGGGCAATTAATGGAAGGGGATGAGATGGGTAAACGTTGCAAGATGTCGGTTGAAGAACCGGACTTGTGTGCCCTGAATTTGCCTTAGCAAAATGTTCATGCTTCGTGTTCTCAGACTAATGAGTCTTTTCAGTTTATGCTGGCCACTGCCAATCGTCTGATGTCAGAATATGCTCAAGCTAATGAGGGTAAATCGAGTTCTTTACCACAAGGAGAACATGTGGTCACTGTTATGGTTGCAGATCTGGTTCTCCAGCAGATTGCTGCCTTCCATGAGAGGGCAGACATCTTTCACTTTACAGGAAGGGCCCCATTGATCACTAGAATCCGTGCATGGTTGCTATCCAAGCTTGCCAATGTGGAGATGTGTTAGGATGATGCTTCAGGGCAAGGACAGGCTTCCCTTGTGGAAGAGATTTATGATGGTCCGGGTGGTTTTTTTAGGTCCTCTTCGGCTCCCTGGAAGTGCGTTCTCATATTATGCAACATATCCCATTGTTCATGGATGGTCAGTTAGCTCATATGGTTCCTTGGAGGCCTATGGCAGAGTTTCAGGGGGTACTTAGGCAGGCATGTCCAATTTGGGTGGAGGTGGTTGACTTTCCTGCCCATCTTTGGCGACTTCTTCCCTTGGTTTTGAGATCTCTTGGTGAGGCGTTGGTGGAGCCTCAGTTGGCCTCCCGTAACAGGAATAGGGCATGTATGCTTTGGGATATAGGGAAACCTCGCCTTTGAGGTTTCAGGGTTGCAAACTTTGGTTTATGAGCTGAAATAAGGCACATTTGCTGGACACTATTTCAGATGTGGACAATTGGGACATTTCATTTCAGAATGTGATAGAAGCCAGGAGGTAATCCAGCCATCTATGGATCGTGATTTGGATATGCATGACCATCTTCCCCAACAGATGGTTTAGCAACTTGAAGCTATTCTTGAGCAGATTGTCCAGCAGGGACAAGTAGATGGAAAGAATGTTGCTTCTCAAGCTGGTATTCAGCGTGCATCGCTTTCGGTGGGTCAGAACTTGTCTCCTCAGGATAATTCCTAGGTTACGGTGGTTCACCGTAATGCTAGATAGGAGCCTTGGTCTACTCTTGTTCACCTAGCTCCCTAGACTATCACTCAGACGTTTTGACGCCGAGGTAGGGGGTTCTATATGAAACCTCAATCTGCAGTTGGTGCGAATGAAAAAAGGGTTTCTGATACTGCTCCACACTTTGATTTGCGAGGGAGGCTGGTGCCTCCTCGGGAAGTTTTCCGTGCCCTGCAGCAGCAGTTTCCTTCTCTTACTTCTATTGCTAGTTTGCAAAGGGCAAATCTTGTAGATGTGATTTGAAGTGAGATGGAAAGATTTCAGGCAGCCAAAGCAATTGATGTTAAAGGGAAAGGGAAAGTGGGGAGTTGTTTCCTTTTCTATGATCTATCATGAGAATTGCTTCATGGAACGTTGAAGGTATCTCTTCGGGTAGTAAGCAGTATCGGTTGTGGAAAGTTGTGTTAGTTGGCAATTGGGATGTTCTTTGTGTTGTGGAGCGTAACTAGCATGTTTTGGCATGATCATATTATGTATATAAGGATTATTATGTCTTCTTTAGTGGTCGTGTCCCACATAAATCTGGAGTAATGTTGGCCGTCAGATCTTCATTGCAACCATCTTTGATTTCTAAGGACCATTGAGGCAGATTTATGATTTTGGAAATCCTATATGAGGGAGAGGTTTTATGGTTGGTGGGTGTGTATGCTCCTTCTACTACTCGTGAACGTCGTCAGCTTTGGGATGACTTGCATTGTCTTTCCATGGCTTGTCAAGGGTTTGTAATGGGAGATTTTAATGCCTGTACATATCTAGATCAAACGACTTCACAACACTTGGTTATG
Source organism: Lygodium microphyllum (assembly GCF_053477565.2). Taxonomy (NCBI): domain Eukaryota; kingdom Viridiplantae; phylum Streptophyta; class Polypodiopsida; order Schizaeales; family Lygodiaceae; genus Lygodium; species Lygodium microphyllum. The sequence continues at coordinate 95,490,766 of NC_141141.1, forward strand.
GATGGTCGTGAGCGACAAGCTTGGGATGCTCTAGCAACTGTGTCTTTGAAATAGGACATGTGATCTTGGATGCATCCCTCTCACTTAGGATATACTTTTCGTTCTCGTCAGCATCCAAACACGTGGGCCAGACTAGATAGGATCTATATTTATCAAAGTGATTCTTTTCTCCCTTCAGTCATTGATATGTGGATAGAGCGACAACATGTCTTGTCGGATCACTATCCTTTGATCTTGGAAATGACACACCAGCCTGTTCATGCCTATAAGGCTCTTCTGGGTTGTTTCAATCAATCCTTTCTCCTGAAAAATCAGTTTCTGAAATGTATTCAACAAATAATTGATTCCTTTCGTTCTAGGGTCCTATCGAAAGGGACAGAAGCATGGGCTGTTTTTAGGGATAATGTGCGTATGTTATCCCGATAGTATGGTATTCAGTATGCTTCCATTTTACGCACTGAATTGCTGCATGCACAATCTTTGTTGGCCCATTTGTTGTCTTTGTGTCAGTTGGGGGATACCTCTGATGTCTTGCTTACATGCATTGAATGGTTGAAAGGCCGAGTTCAATCATTATAGGAAAAGGAATATGCTAAATAAAAATTGCTGTCTAGAGCGGAAGCTTTGCATGACAATAACTGTCAATCTCATCTATTCTTTGCTTGATTAAATCAGAAATGCGCTCGGGAAAATATTGTGCATTTGAAGAACGAGCAAGGTGCTATGGTGACAAATCCTGCATCCATCATTCAGATGTGTGTAGATTTTTATAAATCATTGTTGGGCCGTTAAGAGATTCTTTCTGACGTTGTACACTCTACTCGTAGATACATTTGTGATTTGGTTAGTAATCAAGTTCAACCAAAATGGGTAGCCTTAATGGAGACTGATATTTCAGAGGATGAAGTGGAAGAGGTACTGTCACATTTGCCTAAAAGGAAAAGCCCTAGTTGGGATGGACTTCCTAATGAGTTGTTTTCGACTAATGTTGAGCAACTTAAGAATTCGTTGACACTCCGTTGGAATTCTGGTGTCATGCCTTCAGACTCAAAGATTGCAGTCATTCGGTCATTGCCTAAGGTTCCCTCTCCCACTTCTTTAAAACAATGGAGACCCACTTTTGTTATGGGCTCTTTATACAAAGTCCTCTAAAAAATCATTGCCAACAGATTGCAGAAAGTATTTCCACATTTGGTTCATCCACTCCAATATGGTTTCATTAAGGGTCGGAATATAATGCATAACATTTTGAATGTTCAATTGGGGATTGACTTTGCAAAAGCGTCAGGCTACAGGTGGTCATGCTTTAGCTTGATATTGAAAAGGCATTTGATCATGTAAGCTAGTCTTTTTTGAGGTAGCTAATGTTCACCATGGGTTTTGGGCCTCATATGGTTTTGTTGGGATAAAGGCCCGGTTTAACCTCCGTATATAGTGCACACACATTATTTAGCTGTACATGTGAATGCACCCTTACGTTCCTTAAGTATAAATACATTTTATTCTTTGTGTACCAACACATTGTTAGTACACTCATATCGCATTGTACTTTCACTTTGCTCTCTCTCTCTCTCTCTCGTCGTCACACTCTCATGCTCACTCCTCGAACTTCTGCTACATCTAGCTTATCTCGAACAACTAGTATCAGAGCAGAGAGTGCACGCTTCCCGGGATCAAATCTCGAGGCAAAAGAAAGTCAGTCGAGTAGGAGTCTTGGGCTCTCAGCTCAAAGTGGGCTATAGACGGGGACTGCACGTGACAGTTAATAGGTGCCAATCTCCCAACCGACAGGCTAAAGGTCCGTTGTGTGTGACCAAGACAAGGCGATAGGGTTGGGTTGCAGGCAAGGGTTGTAGGCAAACGTAGCAGGCAACCAACGGGACCAATCACGGGTAGGCATGACGCGCAGGAGTGATGGCGTGACGGGTCTAGCAGGCAGGTGCAGGCTCGCGTGACGGGCTGGCGATACCAGCCATCAGTCAAGCGACGTCAATGGACCCCCCCCCCCCCCCCCCCCCCCCCCCCCGCCCCCGGTTTGTTATTTTTTCAAATAAATTTTTTTTCTTTTAATCTTTTCAATTGCCACTTATGCTTGGCAGGAGTTCATGCGGTGGAGGCATAGATCTCAGATTTGTGCAAAATCGAGCTTGAAATTCGGGGCTTTTCCCAGATTTGACCTCGTCTATGCCTGGCAATGATATTCAGGTCAAAAATTGTAGACATTGCATATGGTGACCTCAATTAAATTGGGGATTTTGCCAAATTTGTCAAAAATTTTCTATTTTGAGTAGAATTTCTTGACATTGGATCCCAAAAATTTGGGGCTTTTCATGTATTGGTAAAATTTTGCTTAGCTGGGTCAATTTGGTTGACATTTATACAATTTCGGACCTGAAATTTTGGGGGTTAGTGCAGAAATTGGTAAATTTCTGCATTTTTCACCCGTGTGGTGGTTAGTTCATGTACAAACAACAAACATTTATTTCTGGTTGAGGAAGAACAGCAGTGTGTTTGATGGTTCAGCTTGTGCTTTTACATTTCAGGGGATTTTACTCTTGTATTCGTGATAAAATGGCTGCAACTTCTGCCAGTTCAGACATCAAGAGTTTGATGGAAATCAAACCGTTTGATGGTCATGGCTTTGACCTTTGGAAAGACTGTATGCAGGGCATTTTGTTCCTACAGGATTGTGAGGATGCTTTGCAAGAAGATAAACCCGCACTAATGTCTGGTGCAGATTGGGCCAGAGTAAATAAAAAGGTTGTGGCTTACATAAAGTTGGGTGTCATTGACGACGTCTTGACAGACATTAAGGGTTTAGATACAGGTTATTCAACATGAAGCTGAAAACTACCTATGAGATCACCACACCTGTTAATCAGGTGCATTTAATGCGCAAGCTGGTGAATATGCAACTGGATGAGTTAAAGCCTATAGCTGAGCACTTGAGTGCATTTACAGGGATTTTAAATTAGCTCAAAGATTCAAATTTGGACTTTGATGATACGTTGAGAGCAATCTTTTTTATCATGACACTGCCTGACTCTTGGGAGACCTTGGCGGTTTCACTTAGCAATAACCCCAATCTCTCATATGATGGGGTGAGGGGTTCTATGTTGGATGAAGAAATTAGACGTATGTCTAGTGGAAAAGGCAGCAACTTAGCTTATAATGTAAGAGGCAAGGCTGAAAAGAAAAATGCAAATGGAGGATAGAGAAACCGGAGCAAGAGCAAAGGAAAGGAAAAGAGTGACATTACTTGCTATCAGTGTGGTCGGAAGGGCCACAAGAAACCTGATTGTAGGTATTACAAGAAGGAACAAGAGAGAAAGAAGAATGCAGGAGATAAGAAAAAGGAGGGGGATAAGACAGATGCATCTGAGGCAATCAAAGGCAAAGAAAAGGCCAATGTGGCCTCTAGTGTGGTCATAGAGGAGCTTTCAGATAGAGAGGTTGATGTATTATGTGCAGTTGATTATGATACCCTTGTATGTTACATGCAGGATATGCACATTACCAAGGTTGATGTGATTGATGCACTTTTGTCAGTTGATGATGGTGTCACTCAGACTTGAATTGTAGACTATGGTGCCTCTTTCTATGTAGCTTCTTGCTTGGAGTGTTTTGCTATGTTCAATGCAGGCAATTATGGAAAGGTGTATCTTGGAAATAACCATGCTTGCAGCATTGATGGGATTGGCACTATGCACTTGTCTTTAGACAATGGGCAAGAGCTTGTGTTGAAAGATGTCAGATATATGCCTGGCATTAAAAAGAGTTTACTATCTGTTGGTCAGCTTGACTTATATGGTTACACTACACTGTTTGGTGGTGGTTTGTGGAAAGTGAAAAAGGGGTCCATGCTGATTGCAAAAGGAACCAAGAAGAGCACTTTGTATTGTTTACACTGTAAAGCCTTGAATGGCAAGTTTCTTGCAGTTGCTAAAATTTGCAGCCACTTGGAGTTATGGCATAAGAGATTAGGCCATATGAGCCGAAAAGGACTTGATGTCCTTACCTCTCTGAAGAGGGTTAATGGAAAAGGCTCTAAACTTGACTTTTGTAATAAGTATCAGTTTGGAAAGCAAATAAGAAATTCCTTTTACTCCGGTGTCTCTCGTAAGTCCAATTTCTTGGACTTAGTGCATTTTGATGTATGTAGTATGCCTGTGAAATCGTTGGGTGGTGCTGCATATTTTATCTCCTTTATTGATGATTGTTCCAAGAAGATTTGGGTATACGTGTTGAAAAAGAAAAGTGAAGTGTTTGCTGTTTTTTAAACTTTTCATGCATTTGTGACCACTTAGAGAGGTAGAAAGCTGAAATGCTTGAGAACTGATAATGGAGGCAAGTTCACATCAACTGAATTCAAGTCCGTTTGTGACTTGCATGGAATTAAGAGGGAGCTTATAGCTCCTTACAGCCCTTCTTCAAATGGGGTGGCTGAAAGATATAATAGGACTTTATGTGAAAGAGTGTGGTACATGCTATTCACTGCTAATCTCCCTCATGAATTCTAGGGAGAGGCACTCAAAACTGCGGTTCACATTTGCAATTGCTCTCCAAACAAGTCCTTAAATAATGGCATCCCTAAGGAGGTTTGGTCTGGCAAATCGACCTCATATGACCATTTACACATATTTAGCTATGATGTTTTTGTGCATGTTAGAGATGAGCTGAGGAACAAACTAGATTCAAAATCCACCAAAGGCATCTTCATGGGCTATGGTGATGAGGGTGAATTTGGCTAGTGTGGTTACCTCAATCTAAGAAAATTATTCGCAGCTGTAATGTTGTGTTTAATGAGACAAAATTTCTGAAATGTACTTTAGGCTCAAATGAAGATATGAAAAATGTCAAATTTTAGAGTTTGTAGAAACCTATTACTCAGAAAATGAGCCTCATAGTGCTGTACCACACGCTGAAATTGGTAATTAGCCAGTTATTTTTTAGCCAGATGATGATGGACAACAAATAGGAGCACAAGGAGGTCATGGACAGTAAGATAGACTTGCTGATTATGAAAATGTAGGTGTTGGTAAGGAAAATGAAGGTGCTGTATAGCATGAACATCATGCTGAAAATGGCTTACGATAGCCAATAAATGCTGAAAATAATATACCTCCAAATGTAGATCCAATTTCCTGAAAATGTTGATCATTGGGTACATAGGTCTACATGTGTAAGAAGGCAACCACATAGGCTTGACCCCTCCTTGCTTTATGTGATGCTTACAGATGAGGGTGAGCCTCTTACATACAAAGAGGCCAAATCATGTGAATTTAGCAATAAGTGAGAGCTAGCTATGCAGGAAGAGATTAAATCTCTATATGCAAATGATATTTGGGATCTTGTGTCATTGCCTAAGGGAAGGAAGCCACTTCCAAATAAATGGGTGTACAAAGTAAAGACAGTTGATGGGAAACCCAAGTACAAGGCAAGAGTGGTTGCCAAAGGGTATGCACAGAAGGAAGGGATTGACTTTCAACAGGTCTTCTCACCTGTTGTAAAGATGACCACTCTACATGTGCTTTTTGCTCTCACTGTTGTATTGGACTTAGAGCTGTATCAAATGGATGTAGAAACAACTTTCTTGCATGGTGATATTGATGAGGAAATCTACATGAAACAGCCCGACGGCTTTGTGGTTCCTGGAAAAGAGCAGATGGTGTGTAAACTAATCTTAGTGGTTCACAAGTTAAGGAGGGGCAAGGTCCATTCACTAGCACCACCAGATGGACCAAACTATGCCTTCTTCTTTCAGTCCTCCCACTCAAGGGTTTGGACGACGACATAGATAGAGGAGGAGTTGAAGAATCGGGTGGAGGACCACATCTCCCAGTGGATGGGAGATGAAGGACTAGCACTGTTCGTGTAGTAGTGGCTTGGCTGCATGATGGACATTAATTGGTGGGCTCGTGCTGAGGTCCCATACTTGAGCATCATCTTTCGAGCCCCTCCATAGTGGAAAGCTCCGCGGGATGTGATCGAGTGGCCCCTGGCACAGGCGGCCCATTTCTACTAGTGCACAGAGTCATGACTCTTAGCATGACTGATTGATGCATTGATAGTACCACGTGGAGCATCTATCACCCCTATGGTCCGACCGAGGGCCACCATGGGGGATTGGAGTTCACCATCTAGACTTGCGGCAAAGCGCACTCTCATGCCTCATAGTTTCTCCTCCTCATCAACAGCTTCCACACCGAATAGATGCCTATGCGGTCAGTCATAGGTTTCCCCATGAGCTTACACCTTGCATCATGGAATGTGAATAATCTCCACTACAGTGGGGCACATGGTTCTAGAAAGTTGATTGTTCGGCAGGAGTTGCAGCCTGCCCTTGCTGGACGTGGATCGACATCCTACTTGTACAGGAGCACAAGCTCACGCCCACCCAGGCCTAGTGGGTAGAAAAGGTACTCTCGGGCAGCTCCCACACTTACTAGGAGCACGCCATAGGTGCCCACGACAGGTGTGGAGGCGTATGCACCTCTATCGGCCCAAGTCTCACCACCTGTGTACAAGACCACAGGACAATAGTGGCAGGGAGGGTTTTATGGATCAGACTGGACATTGGGGACTCGTGCCTGGGAGTTCTAAATGTCTATGCCCTGATGGAGGTTAGGGCATGCAGCAGGTTCTAGGTGGAGATCGCGGAGGGACTTCTAGAGGTGGACTCTTGGATCATTAGAGGAGACTTCAACAACCTGGAGGTGTTGGAGGACCAACAGGGCAGAGGTAGAAACTACCAGGGCATGGCCAGGGAAGAGCATGAGGCATGGGTGGTATTTCTACTGGCAGTAGGTGCACGCGATGCCTGGAGAGACCTTGTCTTCCATAGGAGGGAGAGATCGTTGGACTTCTCCTTGGGATATAGGCGGCTAGGTGGAGTCCTGCTAAAGTGGTTGGACAAATTTTGTGGAAGAGTAGGGAGGCTCTCGTGGAGGCTAGATCGGGCAGTTGGGCACCATGCTGTCCGTTCTCTTGACACTAGACCCCCCAGCATTTGCCCTAGACACACGATCCTATCGCATCCCTAACTCCATCTATAGGAGGGAGGAGGTGACGAGACAGATAGAGCAGCTTTGGACTAGGGAATGGGGCAGGAGGGACTGGATTGCAAAGGAGGTTGTAGAGGTCCTAGCTGAATCGAGCAGAATTTGCCAAGAGGTAGCCATACACTCCAGGCAACAGAGCTGGGAAGATTAGAGAGCACTCCTGTAGGAGGTGACGAGACAGATAGAGCAGCTTTGGACTAGGGAATGGGGCAGGAGGGACTGGATTGCAAAGGAGGTTGTAGAGGTCCTAGCTGAATTGAGCAGAATTTGCCAAGAGGCAGCCATACACTCCAGGCAACAGAGCTGGGAAGATTAGAGAGCACTCCTGCAGGACCTTGCAGCCAAGTAGAGATTACTAGAGGAGGCGCTAGGGGATTCCACCCTTCATGCACAGGAGGTGCAAGCGTGAGCAGCCTTTGCGGGCCTAGAGGAGAGGCACTCCGAGTTCTCTTTTAGTACCTCAGCAACTTTTTGGGTGCGGAAGGAGGATACCATGTGCAGGGAGTTTTTCCAGGTGCACCAGCTTCTCATCTCAGGAGAGAAAATATGCAGCCTTCGAGATCAGTATGGGAGGACTCACTCTAGCCCAGACGAGGTGATGGAGATTGCCACTAACTACTACGGTCACCTTTTCTAGCAGGAGACAACATTAGCTAGAGGAGGACATTGATGTAGGCAAAAGGTTTGGGATCACATCCCGTCCGTCGTCATAGAGGAGATGGGACGCTCCCTCCTATCCCCCTTCACAGAGAAGGAACTAGAAGAGGCTTTCCATACACAGGATGGGCAGAAATGCCCGGGAGAGGATGGCCTCTCCAAGGCCTTCTTTACTACCTACTGGGAAGTGGTGAAGGACCCCCTATTGATGGCCTTCCAGGATATTTTCACTTTAGGACAGATGCCAGGGAGCCTTTCGGCAGCCTTATCAGTCATCTCCCCAAAGGGGGAGATCGATTGGAGCTTTCCCAGTGGAGATCGATCACCTTATTGTTAGTGGCCTATAAGGCATTGGTAAAGATGATTGGTAGGTGACTACGCTCCGTGCTGCCAAACATCATCCATGACACACAGACAGGCTTTGTCCCGGATAGGAGCATCCTAGACAATGTATTTACCTTCTTTGAGGCGACAAAGTGGGCTCAGCACAGTGGACAGAGACTAGCCGTACTTCTCTTGGATTCCGAGAAAGCTTAGGACAGGGTGGATTGGGATTTCCTAGAGGACAACATGGCGAGGTTGGGTTTCCCACAAGCTTGGATTCGCGGGGTCTCCGCACTTTATAGATCGGCCACCAACAAGGTTCTCATAGGTGGTAGGCATGGGGAGGAGTTTCGGCTGGAGAGATCGGTCCGGTAGGGCTACCCCCTAGCCCCGTACCTAATCCTATTCTTTGCAGAGGCAATGTCTCACTTCCTTAGGTCCTGTGTGAGTGGTTTACACAGCCTTCGGCTTCCAGTGAGAGAGAAGATTGAGTTGCTAGACTCAGAGTATGCAGACAATACAACACTCTGCATAGTATGCAGACGATATAGCACTCTACATAGAGGACGATGAGTTGATGTTGGAGAGAGTGAGGCTCGCTCTTGAGGTGTTTTGTTCAGCAGTGGGAGTGAAAATCAATTGGCAAAAGTCGGTTGGTTTTTTCACAAACCCGGACTCTAGCACAGAGTGGGGCGTCCACATTGGATTTAGATGGGTGAGCAGAGGGCAGACCGTCTGGTACCTAGGATTCCAGGTGGGACTGGACATCACTCCCACCCAGCAGTTTCTTCCAGTGCTTGATTCTATTCAGAGGAAGCTGATCAACTTGAGCACAACTCGTCTCTCACTAGCCGGCCGAGCCGTGGTGGTTAACCAAGTCCTCCTAGCGACAACCTGGTACATTGCCTCGTGTTGGTGTTTCTCCTCATATTGTGTAGTGCAGCTTCGCTAGCTTGTGTGGAACTTCCTTTGGTTCGGGTTTGACGGCTCCAGGGATTCCTGGGCCAAGGTGGCGTGGGCAACCATCATACGGCATCGGTCAAAGGGAGGGCTCGGGATCATAGACCCAGAGTTTCAGAGTATGGCCCTCTTGGTGTAACATGTCCACTAGTATTATACAGGACACTCTTAGCAGTCCATCGGAAAGGATGTCTAGAAAGCTCCATCCGGCACTCCCATGGAATGTTACGGGATTTGCGATCTAGGCCTTCCCGCATCTGCCACGTAGTGGAAGTAATCTGGCTGTTCCCACTTAGGAGGATCAACCGGAATTAGGGTTTTCCGAATTGGTCTTTCCTAACAGGAACTAGCATCGGATCCAAGCGAAGTACTTTACGCAGAAACGCCAAGTCCGAAGCGGATTCACGCTGCACTTGGTTCAAGGAGAAAGGGAAACGAGAGGGATGCAAGCTCAACCTCTTTGCCATAGGGCATAGTCCCATTCCGTTCCCCTAAAACAACGTAAATCGGTTAAGACATAACTCTAGGTCAACGCTTTCCTTGTTCGAGTCCCTTGACAATCATCTCGCTGTTCTTCGAGATTTGAGAAAAGTTCCCGGCCAACCGGGACCACCCAACCGTAGGACGGACCCATAGCCCATCCTCCACACTTTCCTCGGTTTGCTTTAGTTATGTAATTATCTAACACATTAGTTGGACATATAACAACCAGCTTCTTTAATTAATCCGTTAAGCACTGGTTCCTTCACGTAATCTTATCACGTGACATAGACAAACAATATCAGACAAGTTCTTTATTAACATGTCATCATATTTATCTTTGAAATACAAGGAGTTCCGCCCGTAGGCTTGTCCACAATCCGCCCGAAGGCTATCTAGTAATCCATAGGGATCACTATTCCAAGTTTCCACCTGTAGACTAGTATGCGGGCCTCGAGATCCAATCCCGAGTCACTTTAGCCTCTTGTGCAGGACCCAGAAGGCGAGGGATTTACAGCCAGAGCCCCCCCTGGCACCCAAGCGTCCTCCTGCTCCAAGTAGTGCTCAAGAGAGAGATCTCTCGTGGCGGGTTCAGTCCACATTTCGGACGCGGTCAACAACCCCCTTGGTTAGGGTCAGGCAGGCAGCTGGGGGTAACTGAAGCTGCCTCTCCCTTCAGGCCTTCAACTTGAAGTATAGATATTCATTTAATTTGTAATTCATAAATCAAACAGTGCTCTAAAATCTCTAGCAAGCACAAACATTTCCATTGATTGATCTTGTTGTTGGCAAACTGCTAAGGAAGGAATCTTTCCTTTTGAATATATCTAGTATTCGATCTGGGATGCTCTGCAAGTTGGCAAGATCCTTTATATTCTGGGTTAGGGCGTACCCTATTAACCCAACTTGCTCAACCCTAAAGTTCATTGGATACTTTAGTTTCCGGTTTTTAACCTTCCTTACTTAGAAGGATATCAAAGAATACATTCTTTTGCAAGATAAATTGCGTAAGGATCCGCCATCCTTGTTGAGGGTATTAACCTTTCCTCACAAGACCATATGACTTCGTACTTGCTGCGCAAGTCTTGCATCGTACTATGCGATAACGGAGTTACGAAATAATCCGTTTCAGTTTCTTTAAGCTGACGTTTGTCAGACCTAGGGTTTTCTAACTTTATTATTTTCTTTTAAGAAACTCAGGGAAAAACCCTGGTTCTTTTACATTTTCAATTTACTGATTCTACAATCCGAGAATATGGGCAAGTATTTAAGATATAAACATTTCTTGGTTTTTAATTCATTCCCAATGAATATTTCGCAGCATAGGTATTTCTAAGTTCATATTAATTTGGTTAACTTTTAGAAAGTAATATCGAGATCACTTCTGCACGATTTGCTATCTATGTGTCAATTGATTTTTCGATCCTAGACTTTATCGATTTGAGGTTAGGTAAATTCAATTAATCTTCTTTTTTCCTTGCGAACAAAACTCATGCCAAATAAGCAATCTTTCCCTTGCTAAGTTATGTAGTTAGCAATGATAATGTCCTAGAGTTTAAGCATTGTAAGAAACCTTTCATGAATTGCACCTTCTATGATGATTCGTTGTAAAAAGAATAGGGGTTAATAGTGCAAGATGCAGATTTATACCTTCTAGACTTAACCAAAGTATACTACTTTAGTGGGTAAATAATCTTGCTCATAATTCGTTTCAAGGCATAATGCTTTTTGAAGGAAAACTATGTTTATACTTTATTTATTTTGCATGTTTAATTAAACTAAATTCCTTCGTCATAAATAACTAGGACAAAATATATCTTATCCCTAACAATTCATCTTGTACAATTAAATTAAAACTGATATAAAATTAAGAAGGAAAAACCTGGGTTTGGGGTGAGATATCCACATGGATACCGGGAGATGACCCTCCCGCAGGTACTCCTTGGACTTTCCTAGGCGGCATCGTAGTTGTAGTCCTTCGAATGTGGAAGCGCTTTACACTCCTTTTCGGAATTCCACCGTCGCTTCAATACTCTTCTTCTCTTTTTCGAGGCAAGGAATTGTTAAGGGATTAACCATGAGAAGGGGGTAATAAGACTTTTAAGGTCTTAGCTTCTTTGGGAGGGAAAGGTTTACAAAGCCTAAAAAAAAAGCCCTATAGGGGTATATACACGGTGCAAGGGTGCGTGTGAGTGTAGTTTCAAAAACATATGCAGGGCCTTGGGAGATCTTTGGGCACGAGAGTGAAAGGACTTCGGGGTTTCAAACCCAGGGGGGGAAATTGAAGGGTAATACAAGGGGTTTATAGCACGGGGGGGGGGGGGGGGGGGGGGGGGGGGGGGTTGTGTAAAAAGGGGACACGAGGGAGGGTGAAAGGCTCTTAAAAAGGGTTAAAACCGGGAGGGGGGAGAAATAAATAAATGGGGACACGGGGGGGGGGGGATAAAAAGGGGCTTAGGGGGGGTGTGTTAAAAAGGAATATGAGGGGGGGTGAAACACGGGGTTTCAAGAAAACACAAGAAGGGACTCATAAATTTAAGCACGGGGGGGGGGGGGGGGGGGGGGGGGATTAGTGGTTTTTGAGGCCAAGGGGAGTGGAGGCTAAGGTGGCTTAAGCAGGGGGTGGGGATTTAGTGGCTCCACGGGAAGGGGGGCTTAGAGGAGCCCCCCCTTAGAAGCTTCTTGAAGCTTCTGTGGGCTCGAAGACCCACGTGGGGAGAGAGGATGGAGGTGGCAGATGTTCAATGGCGGCAGTGGCAGCAGCAAAGCTGACGGTTGGCGACAGGGCGGCTCCTCCTCAACAGCAGTTCGGTGGCGGCGTTTTGGCATCAAGCGGCAGCATTTTCTTCGTCTTCTGTCCTTCCTCCTCTTCCTAGTAGCCTGCGGCCCTCCCTCAATTATATAGGGGAGGGGAGGGAATCCTCCCTCTCAAACGTGTCCATACGCATGGCCGTGAAGCCGAGCAAGCTCCAGCGAGAAGCTTGCTGGCTCTTCTATTCCCTTCCCCCCTTCCAGCTCGACCGTCGCGGACAGGAGGATAAGAGAAAAAAAATTTCCCCTTTAACCTTAATAGGAGGTGAATTTGATATATTACACTTGGGCAAGCTAGTTGTATGCGGCCTCACACCGGGAGGGCAGACCTGGAAGGTCCTAGTGCAAGAGGGTCTTTAGGATTGTAGACTGAGGCTTGGCGGTGAGTGGAGGCCATCCCTGAGATGGATCTTCACGTTAGCCCAGATCAACCCCCCCCCCCAGATCACCTTTCCTACATAGCTTACTCCGCGTGTGTTAGGGCCTCTGTAAGACCCTAATCCAGAGCCCCCCAGGCTGCGAGGGGAAGATAGACCGTCAACCAGTGATCTGGAACCCCCAAGTGAAAGATCGAGAAGGGGCGCAAATTGGCAAGCGCCCCCACATCCAGTGGGTTGGTTGGAAGGCCGGGCTGGCTCGTACTATCAGGACAAGGCGTGAGTTATACAGGATGACGGACGAGGAGGTGCTACAGCGAGTATCAAGCTGTGAGAGAACCAGAGAGGAGTGGAGTTGAGGCGAAGGGAGATAGATGCAACAATACCTCTGGAGTGGCTTGCTCCCCCGATACGAGTACCAATAGAGCCCGGGGAGGTATGGGCTACTAGGTTCTCACCAGCAGGCATCCCCCTACAGGTGGCAGGTAGAAAGGGCGGTGCCCCGTAGGGGACTTTCTTCACTGTTCAGGACGGGGGGCGTCTAGCCCTTGACAAAGGGCAGTAAGATGAGGGATTAGTTGCCCTTTCGTGGAGAAGGATTCGGGTGGTTTGCCTTCAAGGGAAGACATGGCAACTGGACCTCTATGTTTTCTGGAAGGAGCTCAGGGAGTGGCGCCTTTGGATTTGGGAGGGCAGACCACTTGATGAGTTGGAGTGGGATCCAGGAAAGTGGCTATGGCCGGCCATGGCAGTCGCCAAGAAGCCACCGAGGTTCCTAGAATACACTACCAGGATTGGCAGACATGTACTGATGCAGGAGGACATGGATTGGGCACCGTCACGTAGCAGGCACTGGGCGGAGCACAGCATCACGGAGCTGTTCCGACAGACCTTCTAGCGCCGCCTATGGGATAGCTGGAGACTAATGAGGGTATTGTACTTCTTATGGCTGGTGGCACATGGAGGCTTGGCAGTGGGAAGTTGGGTTGCCTAGATGCAAAAGGAGCAGGTTGTAAGCGCTGCACACAGCAGCTTGTGGAAACCCCAAATCACTGCCTTTGGTCATGTGAGGAGGTGCAGCTTGTGTGGAGAGGAGCATGTCGGATCCTTCGCTGTATAGCACCCAGCCTTGGATATATCTCATAGGGAGCTTTTTGTTGGCAGGCAGCTAGCCAGGGCCGGCACCTTGTGTATGAGTCTGGGATGCAGGACACGATATTCATCATCGAGGCAGGGTCATGCGCAGTGGTCGGCTTAGAGGCTCTACCCATCCGTCAGGTATTGGAGCCCACAGCAGACCGCTCCGAGGTATGGGAGATCATAGGAAGTCTTACTAGATGGCATATCTGAAAGGTGCTGTGTTAGGAGACTTTCGGCGGAGAGAGACTTGCAGCACAAGCAACCTTAGCGAAGCTCTGGACCTCCATCATCCACTCCCTCTGCGGCCATTGGGATTAGGTACAAGGTGAGTCCAGGGCTCACAGGAACTCCGTAGTCATTTCATGCATACTTGGGGTGGCCAGGACCTGTTTTTTGTGATGCAGGCAAGCAACCCTAGATGGCAATACACCCCCCCTCCATGGCTTCTTGCGCCCATCCCCCCCAGACCGCCTTGAGAGGCTTGTATTCATGATGTATTTGTGACTTTGCATCAGCTCCAGCTAGTCTATTGAGCATGAGCACTCCGTTGTAATCTGATTTTTTTTTAGTAATAGAATCAACCACATTTTATCAAAAAATATATATTAATTCTCATAAAGTCACACTGCTCTCTTGTACGGAAAATGATTTGCAAGCTTTGGGCTGGAATGGTATTGTGATTCCTAAGGGAAATATAACCCGACACTTGGATTATCCTATCGGTGTGGAGGTAGTTCCTCGTGCCTTGTTGGATTGGATGGCATCCCGTATTCATGATCAGTTTATGCATTGGAAGTCTCAAGGCTGGCCTCTCCATGTCAGACTTAAAGTTGCTCAATGCATTATGATCAGCATGATTTCATATTTCTTGCCATTGCTTCCTTGGACCAAGAAGTCCCTATTGGAATTGATTCAACCTATCCAATTCATGTTATGGAAGAAGAAAGGAAATTGCCTAGGTCAGGTGTGCGTTTCATGGCAATATGTCACTACTCCTAAAAGAATGGGGAGAGCAGCTCTTTTTGATGTTAATCTTCATATGGCTGCTTTGAGGTTAGCTATTTTGCAGACTCATCCTTGGACAAATATATAAATTTTTTTAATAGAAAATACCGGCATTTCTCATGGTAGCACGGTTATTCATGCTTCTTGGTGGCATGTGCTTAACTCCACAAGATCTATTAAGGTCTCCCAATCTTTTCTGCTTTCCCATATGATCACATTGTAGCAAGTGATGTTACATTTTGCGGTTTGGCAAATATCATGATATTTGGACTGCCATACAGGACAAACTTGTGAGCTACTATCCTTTGCCTGCATTACAGCTTTTGTCTCCCTGGCGTGATTGGATGTTTGTGATTCTTGATGGTTTCGAGAAAAGGTTAGCCAATCAGATATATCATCAGATAGTAGAGGCCAAGAGATGGGTCACAGATAAGGCAAATAAAGTATGGCATATTTGGGATAGCAAAAAGATGTGGTAGGATAGATTCATCCAACTTTGGAAATCTAAGGTTCCATATCAGGAAAAAGTGTTTATGTGGAGGCTACTTATTGGGGCTCTTCCTACTGGGAATGTGTTGTATGCTCGTAAGATCTCTGCTGGGGCGATGTTTATTTTGTACCACATGTGATGAGACAGTGCTTCATCTTTTTGTCTCCTGCCCTGTTGCAAGATAGATTTGCGAGTTTTGTTTTCAATGTGTGGTCCAAGTTGACTCAGCACCGGATATCAGCTCATTCCTGGATTATGGGGAAGATGACCTCCATGACCTCTTTGAGTTCAAATTATTCCTGCCTTTTCCATTTCCTTAGATGGACAGCCTTGTGGCATATTTGGCGTACTCTGAATACCTTGATTTTTTATTTAGTATTTGGCATTCATGGTCATGTGACCCAAATTCAGGGTTTTGTGTTGTGGCTAATCACCTCTATGGTGACAGCTGATCTGGTTCTTCCTGGCATTGCTGCTCCCTGGCTGGATACTGTTCGCTCCACACCAGCTGTACTTTCAGTGTGACATTTCTGTGTTAGAGGTTGTGTAGACTTTCCTTCATGTCTGTTATTTTCAATGCTAACCTCCTGGTCTGATGTAAATATTTACTAATTAATTCAATTATCTTCACGAAAAAGAAAAGTATATTAAGGTCTTTAAAAGGCCAATGTTTCCTATGAGACTAGAGCAATACATACAATGATGGTGTGTTTCTCATCTGGAATGAGAAAAGATGAAAACCATGCCTATAAGACCAAAAAGTGAAATAGTGTCCTATAAAAAGAAAACGTGTTATTGATCTGAAAGTAAAAGTAGAAAAAGGAAACTCTCCATCAATGAGATATCTGTCCTCAAAGGAGATGTATCTCTGCATGGTTGAGGTGTCTCAACATTTGTTTCCTCTGGGGCTCAATGATGGCTTTAATTTGTTTGTAGTGTGGATATCTAGGCCTTCGTCCGAGTGGATGTGGGTGCACGGGCGCCTAGACTGTGGCTAAGTGCCAATGCTATATCCGAAGTGACACCTACAGAAGGTGAGGTCCAATGATGATATACTCCTGTAGGCTGTGGCAGTGGTAGTGATATGTGCCATACTTGATTGCGTAGCAGTGAAAAAGTTAGTGACTGCTCTCTGTTTATGTGAGCTAGAGCTATGGGAGCCTCCTACTCCATAGAATAGCTGCTTTGTGCCTCTAGAGCTCCAAGAGGAAGAAACCCAAGCATCTTTGGTCTTCAAACTGCATGATTCGTCTCAAGGGTCCAAATTCCTCTTGAAACAAACAGTAGTATTTACCTCGTATGTCATAATATGTGGTGCATTAGCAGATGTAGTGTTCCTCTATCTTTGGCTCTCTTTTTTTGCATAGTGGGCATCCGCGTTTCTCTATCTATATGCCCTCCCATCTGCCTGTCTCAATCCTCACATGGTGGGATGAGGTGCAGATCTGACCAATAATTGTGTGCAATCCCTGAGGCAACTTTGTATCCATGTAATTGGGTTGGGTAATGAAACAATCCTCAGATACCTGAAGTGGGTTTGGTAGTGTTTCATCCTTGTGCCATATGGGGAGGGGATTGGCTCCAAGTCTTCTCCATATCTAACCTTAGTATGTCTGCTCTAATGACATGGTTAAACTCTGATCGGCTTAGGTCAAGTGTAGGGTAATCCAGGCTATAGTGTGTTGGGCCCACTCTGTCGCCTCCTAGCATAGCTGGGAGGAGGAGAGAGCAGTCCAGCAAGACCTAGCAGCCATGCAGAGATTACTACAAGAGGCACTAGGGGTTGCCATCCTCCACGCACAGGAGGTGCACGCACGAGCAGCCATTTCCGGCCTAGAGGACAGGCGCTCGGAGTATTCATTCCGTACCTCAGCAGCTGTCTGGGCGTGGAAAGGAGACACGATGTGCAGGGAACTTTTCAAGGTGCATCAGCCTCGCACTTCAGGAGAGCAAATACGTAGCTATCGGGATTAGTATGGGAGGATTCGTTCTAGCCCAGAGGAGGTGATGGAGATTGCCACCGACTACTATAGGCACCTTTTCCAGTAGGAGACAGCTTCAGCTAGAGGATAGCGATGTAGACAACAGGTCTGGGACCACATCCCGTTCCTCGTCAGAGAGGAGATGGGATGCTCCCTCCTAGTCCCCCTTCAGAGAGAAGGAACTAGAGGAGCCTTTCCATACACACAATGGGCAGAAATACCCGGGAGAGGTGGCCTCTCTAAGGCCTTTTTTACTACCTACTGGGAGGTGGCGAAGGCCTCCTTATTACTGCTAGCTTTCCAGGAGATTTTCACTTCTAGAGGAATGCTAGGGAGTCTTTCGGTAGGCCTTATCAGTCTCCTCTCCAAAGGGGGAGACCAGATGGAGCTATCCGAGTGGAGACCAATCACCTTGTTGTCAGTGTCCTATAAGGCACTGGCAAAGATGATTGGTATGCAACTCCACCCTGTACTTCCAAACATCATTCATGACACATAGACAAACTTTGTCTAGGATAGGAGCATCCTTGACAATGTCTTCACTTTCTTTGAGGCAATAGAGTGGGCCCAACACAGTGGTTAGGGACTGGCTATACTACTCTTGGATCTCGAGAAAGCCTATGGCAGGGTGGATTGGGACTTCTTAGAGGGCACTATGGTGAGGTTGGGCTTCCCCCAAGCATTGATCCGTGGGGTCTCAGCACTTTAGAGTTCGGCCACCAGTAGGGTTCTCGTAGGTGGCAGGCGAGGGGAGGAGTTTTGAGTGGAGAGATCGGTTCGGCGGGACTGCCTCCTAGACCCGTACCTGTTCCTACGCTTTGTAGAGGCTGGCCCGGCTCGCAACATTAGGACATGGCCGGAGGTGTATAGGACGATGGACAAGGGGATGTTGCAATAGGCATTAGGTTGCCAGAGAGAAGTTGAGTTGAGGAGAAGGGAGATAGATGCACCTATACCTCGGAAGTGGCTTGTCCCCTCGAGACAAGAGCTAGTAGAGCCTGGGGAGGTATGAGCCGCTAGGTTTCCACTAGCAAGTATCCCCTTATAGGTGGCAAGTGGAGTGGGAGGCGCCCCACATGGGACTTTCTTCACTATACAGGAGGGGGGCCGTATCGCCCTTGAGATAGAGGGCAGCAGGATGAGGGGATAGTTGTCCTTCGATGGAGGAGGATTCGGGTGGTTGCCCTTTAGGGGAAGACATGGCAGTTGGACCCTTATGTCTTTTGGGAGGAGCTTAGGGAGTGGCACCTCTGGATTTGGGAGGGCAGGCCACTTGATGAGCTAGAGTGGGATCTGGGAGAAAGTCTATGGCCAGCCACTGCGGTCACCAAGAAGCCATCAAGGTTCCTGGAGTACAGAGCCGGGATTAGCAGACACGTACTGATGCAAGAGGAAATGGATTGGGAACCGTCGCGCAACAGGCACTGGGCAAAAGCATAGCATCATGGAGGCTTTCTGACGGACCTTTTGGCGCCACCTATGGGATAGCTGGAGGCCTAGGAGGGTATCGTATTTCCTATGGCTGGTGGCACATGGAGGCTTGGCGGTGGGGAGTTGGTTAGCCTAGATGCAGAAGAAGGGAGGTTGTAAACACTATACACAGCAGCCTCTAGAGTCCCCAAAGCACTGCCTTTGATCGTGTGAGGTGGCGCAGCTCGTGTGGAGAGAAGCATGCCGCATCCTTCGCCATGTAGCATCCATCCTTGGATATATCTATGTGGAGCATTCTGCTGGCAAGCAGTCAGTCAGGGCAGCCACCTTCTTATGAGGCTAGGATGCAGAACACGATATTCATTATGGAGGCTGGGTTGTGCGCAGTGGTTGGTCTGGAGGCTCTACACATCCGCCAGGTACTGGAGCCCATAGCAGACCACTC
Source organism: Lygodium microphyllum (assembly GCF_053477565.2). NCBI lineage: Eukaryota > Viridiplantae > Streptophyta > Polypodiopsida > Schizaeales > Lygodiaceae > Lygodium > Lygodium microphyllum. Next base: position 95,509,929 of record NC_141141.1, read on the forward strand.
TAAGGTATGGAAGATCATAGGGAGCCTTACTGGATGGTATATCTGGAAGGTGTGGCGTCAGGAGGTTGTTGGCGGGGAGAGACTTTCAGTACAAGCGACTTTAGCAGAGCTCTGGACCTTCATCATCCACTCCCTCCGCGGCCAATGGGACCAGGTGCAGGGCGAGTCTCTAGCTCCGATCTCATTTTGTGCGCACTTGGGGCGGGCAAGACCTATTTTTCGTGATGTAGGTCGGCAACCCGAGATGGAGATACACCCCTCCTCCATGGCTTCTTGCCCCCATCCCCCCTAGACAGCCCTGAGAGGCTTGTATATTCTGTGACTCTGATCAGCTCCAACTAGTCTGTTAAGCATGAGCACTTCCTTGTATTCGAGTTTTTTCTGAAGTAATATAATTAGCCACGCTTTATTTGCAAAAAAAAAGAATGATATGAAAGTACAATCCTAGAGATACTGTACCATACCAATTGACGGGTGTTCACACAGGGAATAAAATCCTTCTCTAGCTAGAATGTAAAAATTGCAAGTGGATAAGGGAGCATTCACACTAGAACTTAGGAGGAACACAATAAGTGTAACAAACCCCTCTTGAGTGAATGATGTGAACATATATAAGGAATATGCTGATCAATCCCTAAAATGTATCAAGCCTAGAGTCTTGTGAAAGGCTTCCAACTTCTCTCTAGAGAGAGCTTTCTTAAACACATTTGCCAAGTTGTCCTTTGTAGGGATATAAACCAAGTCAATCTCCCCTGCATAGAGCCTCTCTTTGACATAATGATAATGCACCTCAAAATGCTTAGTGTGAGCATGAAAACCAGATTCCTTGCAACTACCATGGCACTTGTACTGACTATTAATATAGATAGAAGTGGGTGACTGCTGTCCCACACTAAGATCAACCAAAAGGTGTTTGAACCATACACATTCCAATGTAGCTGTAAATACTGACCTATATTCAGCTTCACTACCACTACTGGATACCCTCCTGTCAAAACGACGAGTCCAAGTATTGTTTATGAATACATGTAAGCAAAGAGTAGTGTCTTTAGGATAAAGAAAGGCCCAATGTTTGAGTTCCTTTGAGATAACGAAAGATGCGTTTGATTGCTTGCCAATGTGTAGTACCAAGGTTGTGCATAAAGCGTGCCAACCCCAAACTGAACATCAAGAAATGTATTACACAAATACAATAAATAGCCAAGAGCCTATTGATAAGGAGGAGCATCAAATGATTCTCATGCATCCTCAAGTGTAAACCTATGGCTTGTCTCAACAGGAGCATCAAATGATTCTCGTGCATCCTCAAGTGTAAACCTATGGCTTGTCTCAACAGGAGTAGAGATAGGCTTGCAGTCTTCCATTTGAAAACACTAAAGAATATTGGGGATAAAGGCGTTTGTGCCTAGCCATCCGTGTATTAGTTACACTCACAGTACCCGCACACCTATACACTGTAGGTGGTGAGCACCCATCACTGTCACTTCATGCTTTATTCTTTCAGTGACATTTGAGCAAGGGAAGGCCGGTCACACATTGTGACTGTTAGAGTTCCCACATTTTGTGTCTCTTGCTCCTTCCACCATAGCTCTTGCTTCCGCTCCCGCCCTTCCACTGACGGCTCACTCCCTTCAACTATTATCAGAGCTAAGATCGAGGAGCTCTTCCCCTTCAGTTTGCTTCAGCCTGTACATACCTAAGCAATCATTTCAGGGCAGCCATGGTTCTTTCACCTTGAGATATGCATTGAGCTTCACCTTCTATCCAGCTTCTTCTTGTCACTTGAGGCTTGTTCCAAGGCTTTTTTGGGACCTACTGGAGCTCCCCTTGTGCCACATTCAACTCAGCAAGACCAGCATACTTTTTTTGCAAATAAAGTGTGGCTAATTATATTACTTTAGAAAAAACCTGAATACAAAGAAGTGCTCATGCTCAACAGACTAGCTCGAGCTGATGATAAGTCACAGATATATCAAGTATACAAGCCTCTCAAGGCAGTCTAGGGGGGATGGGGGCAAGAAGCCATGGAGGGGGAGTGTATCGCTATCTGGGGTTGCGTGCTTGCATCATGAAGAACATGTCCTGGCTGCCCCAAGTGTGCATGAAGTGAAAACGGAGCTCCTGACAAGCTTGAGACTCGCCCCGCACTTGGTCCCATCGGCCGCGGAGGAAGTGGACGAGGGAGGTCCAGAGCTCTAAGAAAGTTGCTTGTACTGAAAGTCTCTTCCCGCTGAAAACCTCGTGAAATCGTGCCTTCCAGATGTGCCATCCAGTAAGTCTCCCTACGATCTCCCATACCTCAGAGCGGTCTGCTGTGGGCTCCAGTACCTAGCAAATGGGTAGAACCTCCAAGCCAACTAGTGCTCACGACCCAGCCTCAATGATGAAGATCGTGTCATGTATCCCAGCCTCATACAAAAGGTGACGGCCCTGGCTGATTGCCTGCTAGCAGAAAGCTCCCCATGAGATACATCCAAGGTTGGGTGCTATACGGTGGGGAATGTGGCATGCTCCTCTCCA